>NC_072448.2:23626875-24289062 GCF_028878055.3 Symphalangus syndactylus | reverse complement strand
CAAATTCACTTGTTTAAACCCCCTTAGAACATCTCCTAGGACTGCTTTTCCTCTGTTCAATTGCAGCTGTTTTCTAGTGATGATTTGGAAAACATCACTCTTACCTTGCAGTTCCCAAAAGTCTCTTTTTCTCCTACAGAAGAAAATCTACCTGAAAAAAAAAAAAAAAAAAAAAAAAAAAAACTAGCAACCACGGATGGGTATAAGATGAAACTTATTCCCAAGCCCTCCATTCACCTGCCTTGCTGAGGGAGGGAGACTTGTCCCCATCCCTATCATCAGAAAGACATCATTCTTTTCAGCCTCAGGTAGGACTCACTTGTCTGCAGAAAGCAAAACAAAACAATTTTTTTTTAAACCAGGCTCTCCTTCTGCTTGGGGTAAGGCTTCTGCAGACAGATCTAGGTAAGGTCTTCAAAGGAATAGTTTGAAACAGGAGTTACGAGGTCTGCATTTTCTCAAAACTTCCTCCCCATCAGGGACTTGCAAGAGAAAGGACTAGCAGATCAAATTCCATCTGCATTGTATCTGCTTGGTTCTGAGAACTTCCAGAGAAGATGTGCAGAGCTGTTTGCCTCCCTAAGCCTCATGTCCAGTCTTTTATTTCCATCTTTTTTTTTGGATAACTTTCTGAGCTAGATGCATTTATTTCTCCTTGTATCCAACCAGAGAACCTCTAAAAACCTGTTTTGTCAGGCTTTAAGTATTCCAGCATAGAAGCGTACAGAGAAAATATTTAATATGAAATGAGAGCTCTGACTGATGTTTCTATTTCTTAGGTCCTGTGGCAGCAGGAAGATGCTCCAAGGAAACCTCAGAAACCCAGGTGGCAGACAGGAGAGGAACCTGGCTCCCCCAAGAGCCAAACTGCAGCACTCACTACTCTAAACTGCCTTTCTGAGAGCTATTTATTTTCCACATTTGAAAAGTGGGTAAAATGAGTCAAAAGATGTTCCTGTGAGACAAGTTAGCTCACCTCGAGGTAATTCTAAGTGCTGTGGATTCCTGCAAACACTCATCTTTGTGCACCAAGCAATCTTTTCAGTGTACAATAAGACAATTAAGGGGAACCCACCATTCTGACCCTCTTCGTTCAGTCTTTTTTTTTTTTTTTTTGCCTATGTGATTTCAACATAAGTTTAATTGGCAATTGCAGTTACCATAAAGTGCTTTCTTGCCAATATTAAAGTGTGTTTCAAATTTGCCACGTATTTAAAATTGTGTTCATCTTGGATGATGAGCCCTTCCTGAAAGCTTTTACTTCAAAAGTTATTGATTGAAGCATTCCACCTTCAAAGGAAAGGAAATTCTAACACAGGCTACAGTGTACCTGAAACTTGAGGATGTCATACCTAGTGAAATAAGCTAGGCACAAAAGGACAACTATAGTGTAGTTCTTCTCATTTGAGATGATCAACATACAAGGAAGAAGCTCAGGCAAAATTAATATTAATAGAGCACTTATTTGGCCAAGCTTGAAGCTTGCATCACTGAAGAACAGACTCAAGTTGCCATGAATATACACTTAGATGCTCTGATCAGTAGAAGTTGTAAGTGTCACAGAAGACAAATTCTTCATCAAAACGTTTTAGTTCCTTGTTCTTTGCTTCTTAAGACCAACTTCCTTGTAAATCTTGTCTCCTAGCTACCTGTTCTGTAAACAACCTTCCTAACTTTGCTGTGCCCTGACAAGTTCAGATATGCCTTCACGCCTAGTAACAAACACTCTCTCTTTCTTCCCACCTAATAGAACCTATACAATTTTTAACCTTACCCAATCACGTTAGCTTAGATTGTGGGGTCCAACCCCAGCCAATGGAGAAAGGACACAGAAGTGCTAGAAACTGCATTATGGATAAAAATCCCTGCCCTGCCCCACTTGATATGATCTTTTGATCATAACTGAAGCAAGCTGCACACCTTCTACAGAAGTAAATTTGCCATGCTGAAGAATTTTTCTGCCTAAGTGCTTGTTTTCATTGTGGCACTGGGCAACTGTTTCTAACAATTTGGGGGCCCATCCAACATTCTCATTCTCCTCTGGGGAGGAATCTCTGATAATCTCTTATGAGGAGACATATCCTGCTGACTCATTGTGGTGGTCTTAGGGATAATGGATCAAGACCCACCTGGTGTGATCAATAAACATGGACTCTCAGTGATGTGCGAAGTAAAGACCTATAGATAGGCATTGACCAAGTAACACTGTGGAGAGAACCAGGTAAGAAAAACCATGGGGATGGTGAAGTATTTCCTTGGTGATCAGAACACCCTGGAGGTTGAAAGTGTGTGAGATGTACAATTGAGTGCAGAATGAGTGCAGAGTCTGGATCTGGTTCTGAGGTCACCTCATACAGCTTAAAGGCAGGTTGCCTGTCATGGGGTTGATACTAACCTGCCTATGCTAAGAGGGATCTGAAAAGTCCCACAATGAAAGCAGATGGAGAAGGATGAAGCAAAAGATAAAGAGTGCAAGAAACTTCTAGTGGTGGGGGTGGGGGAATTGGGCCTCTAGGGAATGAGAAATCTCCAGTAGCAGAGGTTGAGCCTCACAGACTTGATAGGGTGTAAGAAATCTCTAGTAAGAGACATTGAGGCCTGTGAACTCAGGGAAAAATACTTTCTCCAGGATGGGAAATAAAGCAAGTAAGATGAAATGTAGGAAAGATCATGATCATGATAATATACCCTCTGATAGTCCCCTGGGCCTAATGTTAGAATATTGAAATAATGGAAAGAGCAAACACAGGAAAAAGCAGCAAATAATAAAATACTGCTGGTTAATTTGGACAAAAATACCTATCCTCAAACCCTCAGTTTTCAGGCCAACATTTGGAACAAATGAGGATTGCATCTGTCATCTCTTAATAGAATATGACAATGATAAAAATCCTGTCTCACAGGAGGAAAGAGACTATGCCTTATGCTGGCAGCAAAGTTGGGTTCTCCTAAAAGCTGCAGGAGATAAGTCAAAAACTACCTCACATGGGCCGGGCGCGGTGGCTCACGCTTGTAATCCCAGCACTTTGGGAGGCCGAGGCGGGCGGATCACGAGGTCAGGAGATCGAGACCACGGTGAAACCCCGTCTCTACTAAAAATACAAAAAATTAGCCGGGCGTGGTGGCGGGCGCCTGTAGTCCCAGCTACTCGGAGAGGCTGAGGCAGGAGAATGGCGTGAACCCGGGAGGCGGAGCTTGCAGTGAGCCGAGATCGCGCCACTGCACTCCAGCCTGGGCGACAGAGCGAGACTCCGTCTCAAAAAAAAAAAAAAAAAAAAAAAAAAACTACCTCACATGAAGAGATTTAACCCAAACAGTACACTTACACATGGGACCCTTTAGAGCAACTTCCCCCACCAAATACCCCTAACCTTACACTCCCCCAAGCAGCTGTCACCCCAAACCTTTCCTCTATGCATATTATTCCTCCCCCCTATAATACTGAGTGTCACCCTTAAGAAGAATTCATGAGATATAACAATGTAAGAAAGATAACCAAAATTTCCCTTTCCTCAATACCTTCAAAGAGTCTGCTCCAATTCTCTTTTCCTTAAGAGAAGTGCCTCTTGGAGGAGGGTGCATTGGCTTTGTGAGCACCCCCTTAACCATCTCAGAAGTCCAAAACCAAAAAAGGGAAAATAAATTACTCCTAGGTGACCCTTACAGAGTGACATATTAAATTGATGGGTTTCTAGGACCCCAGTTATATACTTGGGCCGAGTTAATATCTATCTTAGGCATCTTATTCCCAGGAGAAAAAGGAGCATGATATGCAGGGCCACTATGATAGTTTCACAGTGTGAACACCCTCCAGATCAGAACATCCCAGCAGCTCACCAAAAATTCCCAGCCTAGGATCTTCCATGGAATAACAGCAATATAGCCCATTCAGGAAATATGAAAGACCTTAGGGAGATGATAATAAAAGGAATTCAAGAATCAGTGTCCTGCACCCAAAATCTTACCAAGGCCTTTAATATACAACAGAGAAAAGATGAGGGACTGATAACAGTTTTAGAAAGGCTTAAAGAGCAAATGAGAAAATATGCTGGCCTGCAATAAGAAGACCCCCTTGGACAAGGAATGTTAAAGCTCCACTTTGTTACCAATAGCTGGCCAGACATAACTAAAAAATTACAGAACAAATATTTCACAAGTGGAAAAATAGGTCAGTTTAAAAGACAATGTCCTGAATGGGAAAAGAAATAGTCATCCCACTTATGGCTTTGAAGAAGACTAGGGAAGTCATGGGCTCTATCTTTTTATCTTGGGTTCCACAAAAAGCCCTTGATAAATTTAGAAGTGGGATATAAACCTGAGCTTATTACCTTTTTAATTGATTCAGGAGCATCTCGCTCAGCTGATTCTTTTCTTCCATCTAGTGTAACTTGCTCACAAGAAGATGTTTTATCTCTGGGGTAAAAGGAGAAGAGTTTAGAGAAAAATCTTAGAGGAGAGCAAAAATATTAGAGGAGACAGAAGTAAAATATAAAAACTGATTAGCTAGTATCAAATTTCTGTTAATTCCAGAAGCAGGGACAAATCTGTTAGGAAGAGATGTAATGCCAAAGTTAGGCTCAGGCCTCCAAATTAATCATGGAAAATTCCTCCCCTCCCTAAACTTGCTAACCACAACAGATGAAGAACACATTCATCCTGAGTCATGGTCTAAAGACAGGAATCAAGGAAAATTATGAATTCCTTCAATTCGAGTTAAATTAAAAATGCCTGGGGAAGTAGTAAAGAGATAGCAATACCTTATTCCTTTAAAAGCCAGGGTAAATTTAAAATCTATAATTGAAGGTCTTCTCAGTGATGAGTTTCTTGAACCCTGTATGTCTCCCTACAATGCTCCATTACTGCTTGCAAGGAAACCAAATGGGTCATACCGGTTAGTACAAGACCTTAGAGCTATTAATCAGATAGTATAAACTACACATCCCATTTTTCTGAACCTTACACTATTATCAGTACAATCCCATACAGCCACTAGAGGTTTACAGCGATAGATTTAAAGGATGCGTTTTGGGCTTGTCCATTAGCAGAACACAGCTGGGGCCTATTTGCCTATAAGTGAGAAGACACTCACTCCAGTTGAAAATGGCAATACCAAAGGTCAGTCTTACCCCAAGGGTTTAGAGTCTCCAAATTTATTTAGTCAAATATTAGAAAAGTCCTAGATAAACTTTCTTTATCCTCAAAAATGTGTCTCCTCCAGTGAGGATGATCTTCTAATTTCAGGGAATGATAGAAAAAGAGTAGCAGCCTTCTCAACTCATGTCTTAAATTTTCTATGAGATAAAGGTCTAAAGGTCTTGAAAAAAAATAAAATAAAGCACTCCAATTGGTAAAACCTGAAGTAAAATTTTTAGGGCATTTAATTAGCAAAGGTCAATGGAAAATTGGTATTGAATGGATTGTTCTTACCTCTACTGAAAACTAAACAAGAACTTAGAAAATTTTTTGGAGTAGTTGGATACTGTCATCTATAGATCGGCTGTTATGCCCTAGAAACAGAACCCTTATAAAAAAAAAAAAAAAAAAAAAAAAAAAAAAAAAAAAAAAAAAAAAAAAAAAAAAACTCACACAGACAAGTCACGCACCCCTCATTTGGCAATTACCAGAAATCTGACAGGTGGAAAGGTTAAAACATCTGTCATCCCCCTGTCCTAGCTTTACCCTCCTTAGAGCAGCCATTCCATCCTTTTATCAATGTAAACAAGGACATAGCCTTAGGAGTATTTACCCAAAGGCATGGAGGCCACTGGCCACCTCTTGCCTTTCTTTTTTTTTTTTTTTTTTTTTTTTTTTTGGAGACAGAGTCTTGCTTGGTCGTGCAGGCTGGAGTGCAGTGGTGCGATCTCAGCTCACTGCAAGCTCTGCCTCCCGGGTTCATGCCATTCTCCTGCCTCAGCCTCTCCGAGTAGATGGGACTACAGGTGCCCTCCACCACGCCTGGCTAATATATTGTATTTTTAGTAGAGATGGGGTTTCACCATGGTCTCGATTTCCTGACCTCGTGATCCGCCCGCCTCAGCCTCCCAAAGTGCTGGAATTACAAGCGTGAGCCACCATGCCCAGCCCCTACCTGTTGCCTTTCTATCAAAAACCTTTGACCCAGTAACCTGTGGATGGACCAAAGGCATTCAATTGGTAGCAGCAACTGCTTTGCTAACCGAAGAAAGTAGAAAAATAACTTTTGGAGGACACCTCATTGTGAACACAACCCACCAGGTCAAAACTATCCTAAGTCACAAGGCAGAAAGGTGGCTTACTGATTCACGGATGTTAAAATATGAGGCTATCTTGTTAGAAAAACGTGTGTTAACTCTAAGCGCTGAGGATTCACTTAACCCTGCTTCCTTCTTAATGGGAAATCCAAACCCCCCAAAAACCCACACCCCAGACCAGAAGAATATGGACATGAATGTTTAGATATCATTGTCTATCAGACAAGAGCTAGACCAGACTTAAGTAAACTCCCTTTCAAACTGAAATACACTTTTTTTGTAGATAATTCTTCTCAAGTAATAAGAGGTAAAAGGCTTAAAGTGTACTTAGTATGGACAGAGATACCATCACAGAAATAGATGCAGGATTACCTAATGATTGGTCTGAGAAAACATGTGAGTTGTTTGTACTAAAGCAAGCCTTGAAATTTTGGCAAAACCAGGAATGAATTATTTATACTGACTCCAAGTCAAGGATGTCTTTAATGTAGCCCACACCTTTGGAAAAATTTGGGCAGAGTAAGGCCTTATTAATAGTGAAGACCAAAACAGTCTTGTAAAATGCATCTATCAGTGTTCTGTTAAAACGCACCAATGAGCACTCTGTAGCTAGCTAGAAGTTTGTAAAATGCATCAATCAGCACTCTGTAAAAATGCACCAATCAGCATGCTGTAGTTAGCTAGATGTTTGTAAAATGCAACAATCAGTATTTGTAAGATGGACAAATCAGCACTCTGTAAAATGGAAAAATCAACAGTCTGTAAAATGGACCAATTAGCAGGACATGGGTGGAGACAAACAAGGTATTAAAAGCTGGCCACCCCAGCCAGCAGCTGCAACCCAATTGGGTCCCCTTCTATGCTGTGGAAACTTTGTTCTTTTACTCTTCACAATAAGTCTTGCTGCTGCTCACTATTTGCATCCCTGCTACCTTTAAGAGCTGTAATAGTCACACAAAGGTCCACAGCTTCATTTTTTAAGTTAGCAAGACCATGAACCCACCAGAAGGAACCAACTCTGGACACATGTTTGGGGCTCCTCCAGGATATTGCCAAGCAGTGATTACCATTGGACCCCTTTTGCTTGCTATTCTGTCCTATTTTTCCTTAGAATTCAGGGTCTAAACATTGGGTACCTGTTGGTGAGTTATATTTGACTAGTGTGACTGCAGACTAAAGAAATGCATGTCAGGCTTTCTGGGAAAGGGAGTGCTAATAAACCCCAACTCTTCAGAGTTGGAAGAATTGGTTTGCCTGGAACCAGCTTCTACTTTTCCTGTACTTCTGGACTGAGCTGAGGGTCAACAGGGAGGAAAGCCATTCAGCTCTGAGGTTCCAACAAAAAGGTGGCTGACCCTAGAGCCAAGAGTGGAACACTCAAAGTTACATCACCCAAGTGAGACTTGCTTATCTATCCTGTCTACTCTGACCCTTGCCTTCTAGGTCCTAATGCATGTCAGAAAAACTTCCTCTTAACTCTCTTATCTGAGGGTATTTCTGCTTCAAAAACTACTCCCTGTCCCTGGTGCTCTTCTAGTTTTTCCTATAAGTGTAATTCCTTATATAAGTTTTGGGACTCTGTTCCCTTTTTTAGGCAGGCTATCTGAAATATCATCTATCCTTTTAGGATCTCTACTCAGACAAGCAGACATAAAAAGGCTCCTCCCAAAGCTAGGATATGGAAAGCCTCAGAAATTATATCCTTCCTATTCATATAATGAGAAATGAGGCCAAAGGCATCACTCTTCCAACCCTAGAGATCCTTTCCTTCTCTCAGGATATGACCTGCTACCCCATTTTGGGGCATATCATCTTTATAGGACAGGGGTAACTTCCTAAAACTAACAGGAGAAAATGCTTAGGACTCTAACAGGTTTTCAAGAATGTGTCAATAAGGGACACTAAATCCAATTTCTCTTGTTCCTCTTTGTGGTCTAAGGAAAGGCAAGGTTGAAGGTTTTTGAACATGCATCAGTAAGGACTACTAAATCTGACCTTCCTCAGTCCTTTGTGTGGTCTAGGAGGGAAACTAGTGTTTCTGCTACTGCATCAGTGAGTGCAACTATTCCAATCAGCAAAGTCCAGGGACCACTGCTGGTTCTTGGAAAGGGAGAAAATCCTTCTGCCTTTTTCTGAGTGGCTACTGGAGGCCTTAAGAAAATATACACCCCTGTCACCCTACTCATCCGAGGGTCAATTGATCCTAAAAGATAAGTTTATTACCCAATCAGGCACAGCTATCAGGAGAAAGCTCCAAAAGTTAGCCCTGGGCCCTGAACAAAATTTGGAGGAATTATTAAACCTGGAAAACTCAATGATCTATAGTAGGCACCAAGAGGAACAGAACAAAAAGGAAAAGAAAGATCAGAGAAAGGCCACAACATTGGTCATGGCCTTCAGACAAACAAACCTTTAGTTCAAAGAAGACAGAAAATGGAGCAGGTCAATCACCCTGTAGGGCTTGTTACCAGTGTGGTTTGCAAGGGCACCTTAAAATGATTGTCCAATGATAAACAATCTGCCCTGTCACTTACGTCCACTATGCCAAAGCAATCACTGGAAAGGATGCTGCACAAGAAGGCAAAGGTTCTCTGGGCCAGAAGCCCTCAACCAGATGATCCAACAACAGGAATGAGGGTGCTCTGGCCAAGCACCAGCTCATGACGTCACAGTCTCTGAGCCCTGGGTATGTTTAACCACTGAGGGCCAGGAAATTCACTCCTCATGGACACTGGCATGGCTTTCTCAGTGTTAACCTCCTGTCCTTGATGGCTGTCTTGAAGGTCCGTTATCATCCAACGAATCCTGGGGCAGCCTGTAACCAGGTATTTCTCCCACCTCCTCAGTTGTAATTGGGAGACTTTCCTTTTTTCAGATATTTTTCTTGTTATGCCAGAAATTCCCACACTGTTATTAAGGAGGAACATATTAGGTAAATCTGGAGCTATTATATATATAAATATGGGTAACAAGTTACCCATTTGTTGTCCCTACTTGAAGAGGGAATCAACCCTGAAGTCTGGGCATTGGAAGGACAATTTGGAAGGACAAAAAATGCCCACCCAGATCGAATCATGCTAAAAGACCCACCACGTTTCCTTATCAAAGGCAATATCCTATAAAGCCTGAAGCTTATAAAGGTTTACAAGATATTGTTAAACATTTGAAACCTCAAGGCTTAGTAAGAAAATGCAGCAGTCCTTGCAACACCTCAATTCTAGGAGTACAAAAACTGAACGGTCAGTGGAAAGTAGTGCAAGATCTTAGACTCATCGATGAGGCAGTAATTCCTGTATATTTAGTTGTAACAAACCCCTATAACCTGCTTTCTGAAATACCAGAGGAAACAGAATGGTTCACTGTTCTGGATATCAAGAGTGTCCTCTACTGTATTCCCCTGCACTCTGATTTCCAGTTTCTCTTTGCCTTTGAAGATCCCACAGACCATATGTCCCAACTTACGTGGACGGTCTTGCCCAAAGAGATTAGTGATAGGCCTCATCTGTTTGGTCAGGCACTGGCCCAAGATCTAGGCCACTTCTGAAGTTCAGGTACACTAGCCCTTCAGTAAGTGGATGATTTACTTTTGGCTCCCAGTTTGAAAGCCTCATGCCAGCAGGCTACTCTAGATCTCTTCATCATTCTTGCTAATTAAGATTATAAGCCATCTAAATCCAAGGCCCAGCTCTGTCTTCAACAAGTCAAATATCTAGGCCTAATCTTAACCAGAGGAAGCAGGGCTCTCAGAAAGGGATGAATACAGCCTATACTGGCTTATCCTTATCTTAAAACATTAAAGCAGTTGTGTGGGTTCCTTGGAATCACTGAATTTTGCTGACTATTGATCCCTGGATATAGAAAAATAGACAGGTCCCTCTATGCTGAAATCAAGGAGACTCAGAGGGCATATGCTCATCTAGTAGAGTGGGAACCAGAGGCAGAAAAAGCCTTCAAAACCTTAATGCAGGCTGTAGTACAAGCTCCAGCTTTGACTTCCAACAGGACAAAATTATTTATAATTCACAGAGAGAGCACGAATAGCTCTTGCAGTCCTAACTCAAACTCTTGGGACAATCCCACAACCAGTGGCATACCTAAGTAAGGAAACTGATATAGTAACAAAAGGCTGTCCTCATTGTCTATGGGTAGCTGTGGCAGCAGCCAACTTAGAGTCAGAGACTATCAGAATAACACAGTAAAAGGATCTCAATGTCTGGACTACTCATGAAGTAAATGGCAAACTAGGTGCCACAAAAGTTTATGGCTATTGGACAAGAGTCTTTAGATATCAGGCGCTACTTCTGGAGGGATTTGGTGCTTCATATATGCACGTGTGCAGCCCTCAACCCTGCCACTGTTGTCCCACAGGATGGAGAACCAATCGAGTATGACTGCCAACAAATTATAGTCCAGACTTATGAAACCTGAGAGGATCTCTTAGAAATCCTCTTAGCTAATCCTGACCTTAACCTTTATACTGAAGGAAGTTTATTTGTGAAGAAGGGGATATGAAGGGTAGGTTATGCCATAGTTAGTAAGGTAACAGTAGTTGAAAGTAAGCCTCTTCCCCGAGGGACCACAGCCCAGTTAGCAGAAGTAGTGGCACTTACCCGAGCCTTAGAACTGGAAAACAGAAAAAGAATAAATGTGTATACAGACAGCAAGTATGCTTATCTAATTATACATGCCGATGCTGCAATATGGAAAGAAAGAGAGTTCTTAACTTCTTAGGGAAACCCCATTAAATAACAAAGAGAAATCATGGAGTTATTGCATGAAGCGCGAAAACCCAAGGAGGTGGCAGTCTTACACTGCCAAAACCATAAAAAAGATGAAGCGTAAAATGCAGAAGGAAACTTTCAGGCAGATGCTGAAGATAAAATGCTGCCAGGAGGAATCTCCTATTAGAAATACCTATGGAAGTACATTTGTTATGGAACTACTCTTTCCAACAGATTAAGCCTCAGTATTCCCTGACCGAAATAGAATGGGGTTTTCATGGGGGTATAATTTTCTACCACGGGATGGTTAACTGCAGAAGAGGTAAACGTACTCATACCCAAAACCAGCCAATGGAAAATACTTAAGGCCCTCCACAAAACTTTCCATATTTGGATTGAGGACATTCATCAAATGGCCAAATCCCTATTTACAGGGCCAAATTTCCTCTGGACGATCTTATATGTAGTCAAAGCCTGTGAGTGTGCCAAGGGAATAATCCCTTTGTTTATAGTAAGTTCCCTATAGGGGAACAAAGAAGAGCTCACTATCCCAGAAAAGATTGGCAGTTAGACTTCACACATATGCCTAAATCAAAGGGACTTTAATAGTTGTTTTGTGTTGATACCTTTACAAATTGGATAGAAGTCTTCCCCTGCAAAACAGAGAAGGCTCAGAAGTGGTTAAACTTTTAATTTAATTCATGAAATAGTTCCTAGATTTGGGTTTCCCCAAAGCTTGCAAAGTGACAATTGTCTGGCTTGTAAAGCCACGATAACTCATGGGATTTCCAGATGATGCAGTATCACCTTTACTGCACCTGTAGTTCACAATCCTCAGAGAAGGTGGAGAAGGTAAATGAAACACTCAAGAGACACTTAAGGAAACTAACACAAGAAACTCATCTCCCATGGCCTACTCTCTTGCCCATGGCCTTGTTGAGAATCTGAAAATCTCTTCAAAAAATGTGGTTCAGTTTATATGAAAGGCTATATGGATGACTTTTTCTCACAAATGACCTCCTACTTGATTCAGGAAATGGCCAACTTGATCAAAGATAAAACTTATTTGGCAAAATGTCAATGAAACCTTAAAAACCTACAAGAAGAATATCACAGAGAAAAAAGAATGGAGTTATTTCAACAGGAGATCTATTGTTGGTCAAATCACTCCCCTCTAACTTCCCATCTATGGATTCTTGTGGTACGGACCACACTCAGTAATCCTATCTACCCCCACTGCAATTAACATGGCAGGAGTGAAATCTTGGATTCACCACACCCCAGTTAAACTTTGGACACCCCTGGTGGAACCTGTGGGACACACAGCTCAGGAATCCGAAGATTAGCCAGACCCGCCTCGATACACCTGTGAGCCATTGGAGGACTTGCATCTTCTATTTCAGAAGGAAACATCCCAGACTAAAAATACTCCTACAGATGATACTGAGGAAAAATCCCTTCCTACTTAAAAAAGATAAGTGAAAATCTACATAATTTTTAACACCTCTCCTTGCCTCTTTAATGTAATCCTTTTACTGTTTCATTACATTATTAAGAAGCATACTAACAATAATCTTTGCAATAGGGCTATATACTATAACTCCTGCAGGGATAAAAATCCTAATCACATCAACATTCTTTCTATCATTCTTCCTTCTGACAGCAATTTACTCCTACCTTTAACTCAGCCTGGATAAAATGATCTCATATTCCAGTGCACCCTCTTTACCTTTCTACTTACTCTTTGCCTACCTATCCCTCCTGCTTCCTTGGATACCCCACACAGCCTCCCCTCCCCTTCCACTAGCTCCTAATTACCTCTACAAGACTCTCAACTTAAACCACTCTGTGTTAAACCAGTCCAATCCTTCCCTGGCAAATGACTGTTGGTTTTGTATCTCTCTATCTACCACTGCTTACATTACCACTCCTGTTCCCTCAAAAAAACTGGATTTCTCCTAACTTAACCCACCATACTCGTTATGAAGGAAGATTACCTTTCTGAGTTTTAAATATTCAATCATTAGCGAACTTCACCAACACTGATAGGACGAGGAATACCCTAACATGACACGTAATTCAACTTTTAGGTTCTTACATTTCCAATCTTACCCATTACACAAGCAATGAAAAGCCCATACACGGCCCTGTAACTGCGAATACAGTCTTAACTTCCCAAGACCCTTTATGCATCCAATGCAACCTGTTATCAGGCCTGCCCCTGGAGTACCTACCTCCCCATCAGTGTAATTGCACCGTACAACTTCAAGACCCAATTGATCATAGTAACGTCTGAGTCACCCATACAGCTCTCAAATCAGATGGCTTGTTCACTTGTCAGCGCCTCCACAAATCATCACCTCCTCCCTGCTTAACAAACAGTCCACATTTTGCAATGGCAACCATACTCCCTGCATGGCCATTCACACCTGGACCCCCTGCAGCAGCGTCCTCACCACTAGTCAATGCTTTCTCCTCTCCTCTTTTAATCAATCTCTTAAATGGTTCCTAGTAGGCACAAAATGGTTTTTTCTCCATCAAGAAAACAGAACACAGGGAACCACTCAGTTTGCTCCCAACACCCGTTTCCAGCTGCTCACTGGAGCTGCCTTGACAAGTACTCTAGTGGTATGGGAAAATAAAAAAAAAAAAACTCACTTGCCTTTTTAACATACACAACAAGTTCTGTCTACCCAGCCGAGTCATATTCTTCTTATGTGGAACTTCAACCTACACATGCCTCCCCACCAACTGGACAGGCACCTGCACCTTAGTCTTCCTAAGTCCCAACATTAACATGGCCCGAGGAAATCAGACACTATTAGCGCCCCTCAAAGCCCCAGTCTGTCAGCGCAGGGCCATACAACTAATGTCCCTACTTATAGGGTTAGGAGTGGCCACTGCTACAAGAACCAGAGTAGCAGGTTTGTCCACTTCACTATCCTACTACCACACACTCTCAAAGGATTTCTCAGACAGTTTGCAAGAAATAACAATAAATATCCTTACTATACAATCCCAAATAGACTCTTTAGCAGCAATGACTCTCCAAAACTGCCAAGGCCTAGATCTGTTCACTGTTGAGAAAGCAGAACTTTGTACCCTCTTGGGTGAGGAGTGATGCTTTTAAACTAACAAGTTAGAGATAGTATGAGATGATGCCCATAATTTACAGGAAAAGGATTCTGAAATCAGACAATGCCTTTCAAACTCTTATAGCAACGTCTGGATTTAGGCAACATGGCTTTTTCCCTTTCTAGGTCCTGTGACAGACATCTTGCTATTACTTGTCTTTGGGGCTTGTGTTTGTAACCTCCTTGTCAAATTTTTTTCCTCCAGATTCAATACATCAAGATACAGATGGTCTTACAAATGGAACCCCATATGAGCTCAACTAATAATTTCTACCGAGGACACTTGGACCAACCCACTGGCTCTTTGGCTGGCTTAGAGAGTTCCCCTATAGAGGACACTAAAAATTCAGGGCCCCTTCTTTACCTCTGTCCAGTAGGAAGTAGGTGGAGAGATCATCACCCAATTCTCAGCTGGACTTCCTGAGTTGATTGGGGACTTGGAGAAGTTTTCTGTCTTGCAAGAGGTTTGTACAATACATCAACCAGTGCTCTGTTTAAATGAACAAATCAGCACTGTGTAGCTAGCTAGAGGTTTGTAAACTGCACCAATCAGTGCTCTGTAAAATTTATCATTACAACATTCTGTAAATTGGACCAATCAGCACTCTATAAAATAGACCCATTAGCAGGACGTTGTTTGGAACAAATAACGAATAAAACCTGGTCATCCCAGACAACAGCAGCAACCAGCTTGAATCCCCTTCCAAGCTGTGAAACTTTGTTTTTTCACTCTTCACAATATATCTTGCTGATTCTCATTCTTTTTGTCCGTGCCACATTTAAGAGCTGTAACACTCACTGCAAAGGTCCGCAGCTTAATTCTTGAAGTCAGTGAGACCATGAAACCACTGAAAGGAGCCAACTTCAGACACAGTTTCATAGTGTGTGGAAAAAACAACAAACAAACCCTGAGAAGAAAGTGGGAATACCACACGCCATGGCATCCACCCTCATCAGGAAAAGTAGAATCTATTGCCCTGTTGAGTGTATGAACTGCTCTCTGAAAAGATATAGGCCTATAACCTTATGAAATTCCTTATGGATTGCCTTATCTACATTATACTGCTGATGTTCCTACATTTGGGACAAAAGATCAGTTTCTTAGAAACTATGCATTAGATCTATCTCCTACCCTCTCTTCCCTCAGGACTCAAGGCCTCCTGGCACAAATGCCACCCCTTAAATTCCCAATTCACCAACAGCAGCCTGGAGACCACCGCTTTTATCAGAAGTTGGAAAGAAGTAAAGTTTAAACCCACTTGGGAAGGACCTTACGTAGTGCTACTCACAATTGATACATCAGTCCAGATCACTGAGAGAGGATGAATCCACCATAACAGAGCCAAGAAAGACTTACCCTCTCCAAAGTCATGGAATGTCATTCCAGAACCAACACCTACCAAAGTAACATTAAAGAGAAAAGCTTAATCTGCCTCTTCATCCCTTTTCTCTTTTGCCAAGCTACCCCACACCTTATTATTAATAATACTAATTCTACCTCATCTCAAACTTCACTGTTAATGCTTGTCTTGTTATACCTTGTGGAGATCTGCAAAGCAAAACACAACTCTCTACTTCAGAAATGTATCTTTGCATTTCCTGGCCCTTCTCAGAGGAAAATCAGTTAGCTGGGATCAATTAGTGTGGGAAGATTTTAACAGAGATTCTGTTAATTGGGAATCTTGTCTTCCTAAAGCAGAGCATAAGAATCTATGCCATAGAACATTGGACCACCAAAAACCAAGGATAGACTGCCCCAATGAGTAGTTGTATATTTCTAAAACCATACATTAATTTCATCAAAGGCAGTATTCCCAATTGCCAATACAACCAGTGTAATCTTGTACAAATTTCCATTACTATTCCAACATCCCAAGATTCTTACCCTTTCTTGAGCCATTTTTATAAAAGGAGCAGAAGTCTCAGAATAGACTCTATGGAATATTTCAAAATGAGCAAGACACTTCTCAAAAGAAGACATCTATGCAGCCAAAAAATACATGAAGAAATGCTCATCATCACTGGCCATCAGAGAAATGCAAATCAAAATCACAGTGAGATTGCATCTCACACCAGTTAGAATGGCCATTATTAAAAAGTCAGAAAACAATAGGTGATGGAGAGGATTTGGAGAAATAGGAACACTTTTACACCGTTGGTGGGACTGTAAAATAGTTCAACCATTGTGGAAGTCAGTGTGGTGATTCTTCAGGGATCTAGAACTAGAAACACCATTTGACCCAGCCATCCCATTACTCGGTATATACCCAAAGGACTATAAATCATGCTGCTATAAAGACACAGGCACACGTATGTTTACTGTGGCACTATTAGCAATAGCACAGACTTGGAACCAGCCCAAATGTCCAACAATGATAGACTTGATTAAGAAAATGTGGCACATATACACCATGGAATACTATTCAGCCATAAAAAGTGATGAGTTCATGTCCTTTGTAGGGACATGGATGAAACTGGAAAACATCATTCTCAGTAAACTATCACAAGGACAAAAAAAACAAACACTGCATGTTCTCACTCATAGGTGGGAATTGAACAACGAGAACTCATGGACACAGGAAGGGGAACATCACACTCTGGGGACTATTGTGGGGGGGGAAGGGGGAAGGTCAGCATTATGAGATATACCTAATGCTAAATGACGAATTAATGGGTGCAGCACACCAACGTGGCACATGGATACATTTGTAACAAACCTGCACATTGTGTACATGTACCCTAAAACCTAAAGTATAATAATAAAAAATAAAAAATAAAAACAAAACAAAATGAGCTTCATCTTTCCTCCTCCTCCTTCACCCTTTTCTCTCTCTCCTCCTAAATCCTGTTCTAATAAAACATTTTCTTCCTTCATACTAATGATAAAACTAAGGTAGCAATTGTAGAAATTAAAGATTTTAAGCAAACTCTAGCTATTGAAACAGGAAATCAAAGTGTAAATGCCTGGTTGGACTGGATTAAATATTCCATCCACCCACCAAATAAAAGTGACTGTTATGCTTGTCAGCTAGGCCAGAAACCCAAATTGTTCCCTTCCTACTTTGATGAGTATCTAAGGAGGCATGAGCTCTATGGTAGCACTCTTCCAGAATCTCGCAGTCTGAGGTAATGAGTCATGCAAGACTCTTTCGCTGCTGTTTCCTGAACTCAAAAGTCCTATGTTTCAGCCCCTGAGGGTCACCCAGCTTCCAGCCTCCAATGTTAACTTCGCCTCATGCCTTTCACAGCAGAGGGAAAGTTAGTATTCCTTGGAGACCTAACAGAGAGAAGTTAAACATAGCCTTTTCAAGAGCTTATCAATCATTCTGCCCCTGTCCACTGTTGAGCAGATATATGATGTTACTGTGGGGGACAATTTCTGGGTACTTTGCCAAGTAACTGGAGTAGCACTTGGGCTCTAATTCAATTGGCTATCCCTTTCACCTTGCATTTACTTGGCCAAGAAAATTGAAGACAGTGTATCATAAAGAAAGAGATGTCTGTCATGAATCCATTGATAGTCAGGTTTATATAGATGCTATTGGAATATCATGAGGGGTACTAGATGAATTCAAAGCCCAAAATCAAAGAGCTGCAGGACTGGAGTCTATATTGTTCTGGTGGTCAACTGTAAACAAAAGTGTAGCTTTGATAAATTGTGTCTATTACAGTCAACAGTGCTTTGTTAATTTTACTAGAGATGGAATTAATGGAATAGCTGAAAAATTAGGCCCTACTAGCTAAACGGTCTGGGAAAATAGAATACACGTTGACATGTTATTAGCTGAAAAAGTCGGGGTTTGTGTCATGATTGGAGTTGAGTGTTGGACTTTTATTCCTTATAACATCTCCGTAATGGAACAATAAAAAGCCTTGCAAGCCCTTGCCTCCTTATCAAATGAGTTGGCTAAAAATTCTGAAATAGATGACAACTTTACAAGCCTCATGGAGAAATAGTTCAAGAAATGGAAGATAACTATGGCCTTAATATTTACCTCCCTTATAATCGTTGTGGGTATGCTCATTCTTGTAGAATGTTGTATCATACCCTGTATTCGTGGTTTAGTGAATGACTTATAAAAACATTTCTCACCAAAACCTCTCTTAGTTTAAACCTGCCTTATTCAGGTAAACTCTTCCTACTTGATGCCCAAGAAGAATAACGGAGCCTAGATATGCTAAAGCATTTTGAAGAGGGAAAATTATAAAATCAAGAGGGGAAAATTTTCAGAAATTCTCTTTTCTTTGTTTCTTAAGACCAGCTTCCCTTACTTCCTTGTTTCCTAGCTACCTGTTCTGTAAACAACCTTCCCACCTTTCTCACACCCAGACTAGTCCATATATGCCTTCCTGCCTAGTGACAGATGGTCCCTCTTTCTTCCCACCTAATAGACCCTATTAAATTTTAAAACTTAGTCAGTCAAGTTAGCTTAGATTTTGAGGTCCAACCCCAGCCAATGGAGAAAGGACATAGAAGGGCTAGTAACTGCGTTAGGGATAAAAACCCCTTCCCTAATCCGCTTTGTGTGCTCTTGAAATCATGACTATAGGAAGCTGCACTCTTCTTCAGAAGTGAATTTGCCATGCTGAGGAATTTTCCGTCTATTTGCTGGTTTTCTTTGTAGTACTGGGTACTTTCTTTTTTTTCTTTTTTATTTTTTATTATACTTTAGGTTTTAGGGTACATGTGCACAATGTCCAGGTTTGTTACATATGTATCCATGTGCTGTGTTGGTTTGCTGCACCCATTAACTCATCATTTAGCATTAGGTATATCTCCTAATGCTGTCCCTCCACCCTCCCCCAACCCCACAACAGTCTCCGGAGTGTGATGTTCCCCTTCCTGCGTCCATGAGTTCTCTTTGTTCCATTCCCACCTATGAGTGAGAACATGCAGTGTTTGGTATTTTGTCCTTGCGATAGTTTACTGAGAATGATGTTTTCCAGTTTCATCCATGTCCCTACAAAGGACATGAACTCATCATTTTTTATGGCTTCATAGTATTCCATGGTGTATATGTGCCACATTTCTTTAATACAGTCTATCGTTGTTGGACATTTGGGTTGGTTCCAACTCTTTGCTATTGTGAATAGTGCCACAATAAACATACGTGTGCATGTGTCTTTATAGCGGCATGATTTATAGTCCTTTGGGTATATACCCAGTAATGGGATGGCTGGGTAAAATGGTATTTCTAGTTCTAGATCCCTGAGGAATCTCCACACTGACTTCCACAATGGTTGAACTAGTTACAGTTCCACCAACAGTGTAAAAGTGTTTCTATTTCTCCACATCCTCTCCAGCACCTGTTGTTTCCTGATTTTTTAAGGATGGCCATTCTAACTGGTGTGAGATGGAATCTCACTGTGGTTTTGATTTGCATTTCTCTGATGGGCAGTGATGATGAGCATTTCTCCATGTGTTTTTTGGCTGCATAAAAGCTGAATTCTACCAGAGGTACAAGGAGGAACTGGTACCATTCCTTCTGAAAGTATTCCAATCGATAGTAAAAGAGGGAGTCCTCCCTAACATATTCTATGAAGCCAGCATCGTCTTGATACCAAAGCCTGGGAGATAAATAACCAAAAAATAGAATTTCAGACCAATATCCCTGATGAACATTGATGCAAAAATCCTCAATAAAATACTGGCAAACCAAATCCAGCAGCACATCGAAAAGCTTATCCACCATAATCAAGTGGGCTTCATCCCTGGGATGCAAGGCTGGTTCAACATATGAAAATCAATAAATGTAATCCATCATATAAACAGAACCAAAGACAAAAACCACATGATTAATTCAATAGATGCAGAAAAGGCCTTTGACAAAATTCAACAACTCTTTATGCTAAAAACTCTCAATAAATTACATATTGATGGGACGTATCTCAAAATAATAAGAGCTATCAATGACAAACCGACAGCCAGTATCATACTGAATGGGCAAAAACTGGAAGCATTCCCTCTGAAAACTGGCAAAAGACAGGGATGCCCTCTCTCACCGTTCCTATTCAACATAGTGCTGGAAGATATGACCAGAGCAATCAGTCAGGAGAAGGAAATAAAGGGTATTCAATTACGAAAAAATGAAGTCAAATTGTCCCGGTTTGCAGATGACATGATTATATATCTAGTAAAGCCCATTGTCTCAGCACAAAATCTCCTTAAGCTGATTAGCAACTTCAGAAATGTCTCAGGATACAAAATCAATGTACAAAAATCACAAGCATTCTTGTACACCAATAACAGACAAACAGAGAGCCAAATCATGAGTGAACTCCCATTCACAATTGCTACAAAGAGAATAAAATACCTAGGAATCCAACTTACAAGGGATGTGAAGGACCTCTTCAAGGAGAGCTATAAACCACTGCTCAATGAAATAAAAGACGATACAAACAAATGGAAGAACATTCCAAGCTCATGGGTTGGAAGAATCAATATCACGAAAATGGCCATACTGCCCAAGGTAATTTATAGATTCAATGCCATCCCCACCAAGCTACCAATGACTTACTTCACAGAATTGGAAAAAAAACTACTTTAAAATTCATATGGAACCCAAAAAGAGCCCGCATCGCCAAGTCAATCCTAAGCCAAAAGAACAAAGCTGTAGGCATCATGCTACCTGACTTCAAACTATACTACAAGGCTACAGTAACCAAAACAGAATGGTACTGGTATCACAACAGAGACATAGATCAATGGAACAGAACAGAGCCCTCAGAAATGATGCCGCATATCTACAACTATCTGATCTTTGACAAACCTGACAAAAACAAACAATGGGGAAATGATTCCCTATTTAATAAATGGTGCTGGGAAAACTGGCTAGCCATATGTAGAAAGCTGAAACTGGATCCCTTCCTTACACCTTATACAAAAATTAATTCAAGATGGATTAAAGACTTAAATGTTAGACCTAAAACCATAAAAACCCTAGAAGAAAACCTAGGCAATGTCATTCAGGACATAGGCGTGGGCAAGGACTTCATGTCTAAAACACCAAAAGCAATGGCAACAAAAGCCAAAATTGACTAATGGGATCTAATTAAACTAAAGAGCTTCTGCACAGCAAAAGGAAATACCATCAGAGTGAACAGGCAACCAACAGAATGGGAGAAAATTTTTGAAAACTACTCATCTGACAAAGGGCTAATATCCAGAATCTACAATGAACTCAAACAAATTTACAAGAAAAAAACAAACAACCCCATCAAAAAGTGGGCAAAGGACATGAACAGAAACTTCTCAAAAGTACTGGTTACTTTCAACATAAATAAATTCTTTGTTTAAGACAGTGTCTCACTTTGTCACCCCGGTTGGAGTGCAATGGCACAAACACGACTCATTGCAGCCTCGACCTCCCAGGTTCAAGTGATTCTTCTGCCTCTCATCCTCCCTAGTATCGTGGACCACAGGTTCATGACACCACAGCCTGCTAAATTTTATACTTTTTGTAGAGATTTTGTTTCTGTGGAGAGTGGATTGATACAAAGTTTTTTGTCAGAAGTTATCACCATTTACAGAAATAATACAAATTCGTGATTGACTGTCTTTTGTTAAGCCATAGGATGAGGCTTGTGGTGTCCAGATGGCATTATAAGGTTATCTTATAGCTACCTGTGACAGTGGTGAGCAGTTTCAATAGATCTATACATAGCTAAAAGAATCATTGCTCTCTCACTATAATGTCTTTCTGGGTCTCATAATTTGAAAGTGCACAAATTCCTCAGGTAAAATACTTCTTTTTCCTGAAAATGCATGGAATAGTAGAAACTGTAGAAATAGAAAATATAACGATGCTGCCAGAGCTTGAGGGAAGAGGAAATGAAAAGCTGAGGACAAAATGCAACTATTTTAACACAATAAAAAAATAAAAGGCTGGGTGCAGTGGACAATACTTGTAATCCCAACATTTTAGGAGGTTGAGGCAGGTGGATTACTTGAGCCCAGGATTTGAAGATTAGGCTAAGCAACATGACAAAATCCCTTCTCTACCAAAAATACAAAATCATGCCACGTGTAGTGGCATGTGCCTGTAGTCCCATCCATTTGGGAGACTGAGGCAGGTGAATTGCTTGAGTCTGTGAGGTGAAGGTTACACTGAGCAGAGATGACACTACTGTGCTCTAGCCTAGGTGAGAGACAGACCCTATCTCAAGCCAAAAAAACAAAAAAAGAAAAGAAAGAAAAACAGGTGAAAATGTGCCACCCACTTTATAGTATGCAAATTACCTCTAAAGTAAAACTGTTATAAAAAGTTATTGATTGAGTGAGATGCTTTTTTTGAACATGTTCAAAAAAGATTCTTATGAACAAGAATATTCCAATTATGAATTTCCTCTAAATATTGAAATAAACAGAGAGCCGAATATGGTGGCTTATGCCTGTAATCCCAGCACTTTGGGAGGGTGAGGTGAGCAGATTACTTGAGGTCAGAAATTTGTGACCGGCCTGGCCAATATGGTGAAACCCCATTTTTACCAAAAATATAAAAATTAACTGTCTCTGGTGACATAGGCCTGTAGCTCTTGGGAGACTGACGCAGGAGAATCACTTGAACCAATGGCAAAGAAGTTCATTACTGCAATTCTCTCTCTCACCTTCAGATAATGAGAATGACACAGTGATACAGTTTATGTCCCCACTGAAACCTAATCTTGAATCGTAGCTCCCATAGTCTCCACATGTCATGGGAGGGGCCCAGTGGAAGGTAATTAAGTCATGGAGGTGGGTTTTTCCAATGGTGTTCTCATGATAGTAAATAAGTCTGATGAGATCTGATGGCTTTACAAAGGGAATTTCCTCTGCACAAGCTCTCTTTCCTGCCACCATGTAAAATGTGCCTCCACTCCTCCTTCACCTTCTGCCGTGATTGTGAGGCTTCCCTAGCCAGGCAGAACTGGGAGTCCATTAAACTTCTTTTTCTTTAAAAATTACCCAGTCTCAGATTTTTTTCATAGCAATATGAAAATGGACTAAAAGAGTCACCCAAGGGTATTATGTAGGAAATTATAATAGATCTCTCTGGTCCTCTTTTCATAGAAAGACCCAGGAATGACTTCCCCTTTATGAGAATACTGTAAGAAGCATTTGAGCCAGAGTGACTCCATCTTGAACAGGAGCTAGGTAAAATAAGGCTGAGACCTATGGGGTTGTATTTCTAGGAGTTTAGGCATTCTAAGTCACAGATGAGATAAGTGGTCAGCATACGATACAGGACACAAAGTCCCAGGTGATAAAACAGGTTGCAGTGAGAATCTGGTGAAAATCCACCAAAACCAAGATGTTAATGAAAGAAAGCTCTGGTCATACTTACTGCTTATTATATGCTAATTATAATACATTAGCATGCTACAAGATACTTCCACCTGTTGTACCCAAGCGAGTTAGAAAAACACCACATTTTGAGAAGAATTAATAGTCCTTTATTCAGCTCGTGGCCAAAGAGACGGCTAACGCTCAAAATTCCGTTATCGCCAAGGAATGGGCTTGATTAACTTTTATACTTTGGTTTAGGAAAGGGAGGGGAGCTCAAATGTAACAACTCTTCAGAAGTAAAAACATACAAAAAAAATTAAAAGGACAAATGGTTACAGAGAAACAAATAATTTAAAAGACAAATGGTTACAAAAAGGCAAGGTACCAGGTGCGGGGCTCTAAATCTTTCATAATAGTTAGATGTGGGCACAATGCTGGACACAAACTCACTTCTTCATGGTGTTATCTTTTGAGCAAAATCCTGGGAACTCCATATATTGTTTGTTCCAATAACTTATAAGTTAATTGGACCCCTTTGATATGTTGAGAATCACTTACACAAGTTGATTCCTTGAGGAGAGGGGGATGGGTAAGGAGTTCTTAAGGTCTTATAAATCAAGGGGGGCAGATGAAGCTCATCTGGATTTCTCAGCTAAGAGAGAGTCTACTCATGTGGAAACGAGGCTAGGTGATTAAGGGAGCAAAAGGGAAAGTCTAAAAACAGGGTTAGTGAAAACAAGGTTGGGCATTACACACCAGCATTATGCAGTTGACAAATACTATGGCAACATCAGGAAGTTACCCTACGTGTTCTAAAAAAGGAGTCCTCAGTTGTGTAAGTTGCCTACTCCTTTCCCAAAAAATTCATGGATAATCCACCCCTTGCTTAACATATAAGTAACTTATTAGATTATTCTCACACTGCTATGAAGCACTTCCCAAGACTGGGCAATTTTTAAAGGAAATAAATTTAATTGACTCACTCTTCCCTATGGCTTTGGATGCCTCAGGAAACTTATAATCATGGCTTAACAGGAGGCAGGCATGACCTACATGGTGGCAGGCAAGAAAGCAGGCGTAAGAGAAAGTAGGGAAAAGTGCCATATGAAAGCATCAAATTTTTTGAGGACTCACTATCATGACAAGAGCATGGGGGAGACTGCCCACATGATCCCATTACCTCCAACAATGTCCCTCCCTTGATATACAGAGATTATGAGAATTACGATTCAAGATGAGATTTGAGTGCAGACACAGAGCCAAACCATATCAATCCAGAAGTAACTATAAGTATAATCTCTTGAGAAGCCCATACTGATGCTCTGCCTATGGAGTAGCTATTCTTTTATTCCTTTACTTCATAAGCTTGCTTTGTGAACTTTCCCTGAATTATTTCTTGTGTGAGGTCCAAGAACCCTATCTTGGGGTGTGGATAAGGACCTATTTCAAGTAACACTACCAACAAATATCCATGGCACTGGGACCCCTCCCTTCTGGAAAGGGAGTCCTTTGGTCTTGCTCCAAGCCCTCTCCAAGCAACTTACACAACTGAGGACTCCTTTTTTAGAACATATAGCGTAACTTCCTGATGTTGCCATAGTATTTGTCAACTGCATAATGCTGGTGTGTAATGCCCAACCTTGTTTTCACTAACCCTGTTTTTAGACTTTCCCTTTTGCTCCCTTAATCACCTAGCCTCGTTTCCACATGAGTAGGCTCTCTCTTAGCTGAGAAATCCAGCTGGTTTTAACTTTCCCCATTCCAGGACACATAGGAAAGAAACAGTGTGTAGGTGAAATAAGGATATGTGAGGCTGTAGCAGCATCAGAGTTTCCATAAGTGTACTGATAGCACATACAGCAGAGCAGAGAGCACTAAAATATCAGTAGGTGTGACCAGAAGACTACTGAGAGAAAAGGAGGCCTACAGTATAGTAGGATGCAGAAGTGTCCAAAACAGATATTGTTTCTACCCATTGGAGCAATCAGCTAATATTCCCAAGGGCCATGATGAGCAGGAATGAAGCTCTTCAGGAAGCTGTGAGTGGCTTTTCTCTCTTTACAGCAGCAGTAGGGAGAATTCAGAGACTGAAGTTCACAATCAGTCATTTGTGCTTTATATTGAGACTGAGTTTTAGAATCTTGATAGCTCAGTAAATATACTTTCATTACCATCTCTGAAACAATCCCTGTAACCTTTATAAAATTAATCATAGAGGAAGAGGAAGAAGAAAAGAAAATAAAGCAAGTTTGCAGGCCATGCAGCATTCATCCTGAGGTCAGCCTGCTGTCTGCCTTGCAGCCTCATGGTTCCTCTTGTCCTAGAAGCCCAAAGATGCTAGATTATACCTTGCTTGAACTACTCTGGCAACTGCAACTTGAATATTAGAAAACATTACATTTTAACTGTGAGATATTTTTTACACCTTTACTTTCTGCATTCCTATAACCATCACTGCAGCAAGCCATGATTAGCAGCTCATACTTGGGGATAGTGATGGTGATGAGAAATCTATATAGGGGTTAAAATTTTATAGTACTACACATGCACATGAATTTCACATAAAACCCTTGAAAACAAAATAATATTATTTAGTGAGGAGTATTTCACCAATATCAGTTGACTGGGTTTGACGATCTATGATAGTTAAGTTAGATGTTCTTATTGGAGAAAGCTAAGTGAAGGATACACAGGAACTCTATCATTTTTGCAATAATTTCTGTATCTTGAAAAAATTATCTTAAAACAAAAAGTTAAAAACACTTAACGAAATGCACGATGGTTTCATTTCCACCCATTTGAATCAGAGGAGAGGAAAATGTGAAATCATTATATTCTAAGA
This sequence comes from Symphalangus syndactylus, assembly GCF_028878055.3. Classification (NCBI taxonomy): domain Eukaryota; kingdom Metazoa; phylum Chordata; class Mammalia; order Primates; family Hylobatidae; genus Symphalangus; species Symphalangus syndactylus. The sequence goes on along the minus strand of NC_072448.2, from coordinate 24,262,870 downwards.
TTTGTTCAACTAGAGGAGAACTGAGTGGATCATTCCCTTTGGACAATGGCCAGAAGTGACCAGTCAAAATTGATCCTGTAGACTCCTGCATTCACAGTGTACATTCGGTCTTTCAATCACTTGAATTGGATCAGGGTCAAGTCTAAAGCTCACTGGATGTTTGCAATGGATTGATATAGCCAATTCTCAATACTCTCAGTGATCAATTTATAAAACCACCAAAAACGCTGAGTTAGCAAAGACTGAACCTCGGTACTTTGAGAAATATGAGATTAGGTTCCTGTTAGTGTCTAGACACATTTTCATAAAATAGTCAATACATAGCCTTGTTGTAGGGGTGTTTCTGTTTAAAGCACATTATTAAATAGATATTGATTACTCATTTATTTTATTTTATTTTATTATTATTCTTTAAGTTTTAGGGTACATGTGCACAATGTTCAGCTTTGTTACATACGTATACATGTACCATGTTGGTGTACTTCACCAATTAACTCGTCATTTAGCATTAGATATATCTCGTAATGCTATCCTTTCCCCTTTACACCCACCCCACAACAGTCCCCAGTGTGATGCTCCCCTTCCTGTGTCCGTGTGTTATCATTGTTCAATTCCCACCTATGAGTGAGAACATGTGGTGTTTGGTTTTTGTCCTTGTGAGAGTTTGCTGAGAATTATGATTTCCAGTTTCATCCATGTCCCTACAAAGGACATGCACTCAGCATTCTTTTTTTATTGAACTCATAGCCAACAATTATAACTCCTTCCTGAACACCTGACAGAAGTTTCTATAATATACATATTTTCTCTGTAAGCAACATCACTACCTTCTTTTACTTAGAAGCACTAGATAGCATTCGTTCATTACACTTGGGGGTCGTTTTAAAAAGCAAAATTACCAACAGGAACAGGTTTCATTTTGCAAAGATGCAAAAAGCATGACATTCAATAGAGCACAAAAAGACACTTGTTTACAATATGAGTTGAAATAAAAACATGGAGCTCATCCTAGCTCAGCTGGAAATGTGCAAATCAAGTGCAAAGGAAATGTGCACATGGGTGGCAACTTCCAATTTTTTATTGCTCAAATTTCCATTAAAGTGTAATGAGTAATTGGGGCTACAAAGAAATTAGAGGAAGTATTTGAATTTGCAAAGAGAGAATCTGTGAATAATGAAGACTGACTCTACCTAGGTAATCTCCAAAGGACCTTGGCCCCTGGCATTCACAACCTTTTCTATACCATTTTGCTGGACCAGAGCAGCACTGGGATATACTTTATCCAACCCTATGTGGCAGAAGGTGGCTGCACTCATCCCGGGTTTAAAAAGGACTGAAAATTTCTGCTTTGTGACATGGGATAAGTCACCCTCAAACTACTTTGAGGCAGCTATATTGACAGAAGCCTGAATGGCCCTTGTGGAGGAGAACCAAGGCCAGTCAACAGCAATAGCGAGCTCTTGATCTTCAGACAGCATTTCTCTGCAACACCAATACATAAGGCCATCTTGGGAGTAGAAAGCTTTAGTCACACACAGATGTTTCTGCCCATGTCCCAGAAAGCAGAGCAGTGCTATGTCCACCAAAGGTTGCTAGGTGTCAGGATCCCAAACAGATAACTAAAATGGGCATAGCCATAGCCCTTTTTCATCTGTTCTTTCACTACCTGACGCACAGCTTGTTACTATGAGATGGTTGCCTTGGCTTCTAAGACTGTTTATTCAAACCGCACTTGTTTTGAAATGCAAATGTGAACATTCTCAATGCAAGGTATCTCTTCCAAGAATTAAAGAAACTAAACAGGATGCTACCCTTAAGCTCTCCTGAAATGTCTATGAACAATTTCAAACATCAAACACAGTCACTAGGAGGTTCTGTATTTTCCTAAGCCTGTTTGTTGCCATTGTCTACTTTGTTTTTGAAACAGCTATGTTATGCATCTGGGAGACACTAACATGGGTTATGTTTTGGCTGAATATTTATTATTTAGTATTGCTAGTCAAATTATTCCTTACAAGGTTATATACACGTGGGAAAAAGGTAAATATTGACTGACTGAAATGTTAAACACTTACTCTATGATCTGAAGGCCAATCAACCCAAAGTATATTAGTAACAACAATTTTTCATTTAATATATCTGGCCTCTCAATATCCTGGAGGGTAAATGACCTGAAATAGGTAAATTATCTGGAATAAATAATAGTATACATGATGTATAAATGGAGTTTTCTGGTGTCTACCTAAAAAAGGATGGTGAACACACAAGTTTCTTTGCAACCCCAAGACACAGCCCCATATGGCCCCAGAGGGTCTGCAATGGGCAGATCTGGACAGAGCAGCTCCAAATCTGTTAAACAAGAAGTGAAACTTAATCAGAAGCGTGCCATGATGGTAATTAACAATGTCTACCTAATTCTCTAGGGCTCCATGATTAGATATTTAAGTTGGGAAACAAACTATGCATTTCCTGTAGTTGGAATGAATTCTTAAGCTCATTAGTTATGTGATAACTCCAGGAAAGTTCCGCCACAAGTCTGTAGGGTGTCTAGGGATCTTTAGCACAGCCAGTTCCCAAAAGAAGACTGATAATAATATCAGAAACCATGCTTCTAATGGAAGTCTGCAGAGGGAGAGAAGTAGGAGTTGTTTGAATGAATGCGCCAGAACATTCAACTTGACAGTTGTTCTAGAGACAAAGAAATAATAGAAAGCCACCTTCAATACATGAAATGTCAACATGAGCAAAGTGAACTAAAAATGTAATTGTGCAATTAGTTTTATTTTTTGCCTAGCTTTGTGAATAGAAAGTCATTTCTACCAGGAGTACTTTTATCTTCTTCCACTTTCAGACATCGCCTGGATCAGAAATATTCATTTGGAACAAAGTAAACAATAATTTGCTGCTGTTGTCAGCAAACAAGATGCAAGAAAAGGGCAAGATACCATCTAGCAACCTCAAGAATACAATTATGCAGTTAGCAGAACTCAATAATTATTTTAAATAAATAAAAATAAACATAACTCTTAATGCAGCCCAACCTTCCTAAAACTATAGTTTTCTACCCCAGGGAGGTACCGAGACACCTGAGAAGAACAGAATGGACGCTGATTTCTTGAGACTTTGACATCCTAGAATACTCTTGTTTTAATCCATTTGGGCTGCTATAACAAACTACTATAGATAGGATGGCTTAAACCACAGACATATATTGCTGACAGTTCTGGAGGGTGGAAGCCCAAGATCAAGGGGGTGTGGCAAAATCTGAGTCTGATCAGGACCTTCTTTCTTTTCCACGGGTGGTGCCTTTTTACTGTGACTTCACATGGTACAAGGGGGCAGGGGAACACTCTAGGATGGTCTCTTTAGAAAGGTGATAATCCTTTCAATGAGGCTCCACCCTCATGATCTAACCACCTCCTAAAATTTCACCAGTTAATACCATCACCTTGGGAGTCAAGTTTCAAGCTATGCATTTTGGAGGGACATATTTAGTCAATAGCAACTAAGTTTCCACTGCAAATGGACTAAAGTGGCCATTTAAGAGAGAGTGAGCCTTGCACAAACTTTCCCAAGCAGCCATGTGGGAGAATTCAGCAAGACATTTTGATATGAAATATTTCATTTTTCTTCTAAGTGAAATTCAAATTTGTTAAAACTGTCACAATAGATATTAAATAATAGAGAAGTGGTAAATGTGAAGGTATTCTACACAAAGTGACTGAGGTCTTGGCTGGGTGCAGTGGCTCACACCTATAATCCCAGCACTTTGGTGCTCCACACAAATGTGTTTGGCATTTTGTAGCTGGAGCATATGACTTATGGCCAGGCTTTTTCCACCCATAGACAGCCTTCTAAGGAAGAACTCCTGCCTTCACATCTGATTTTACATCAGAAATAAAGGGTGTAGGATTGTATGAGTTAGTTTCTACCATGTAACAAATGATCACAGTCTTCATGACTTAAAAAAACACATATTTACAGTCTCACCATTTCCAGGCACAATAGGTCTGGATGTCCTGCTCAGAGTCCCACAAGGCTGAAATAAAAGACCAACCATTTTATCTGAGTTCTGAGTCCTCTCCTGAGCTCTGTGACTATTATCAGGATTTGTTTCTTGGTAGTTGTTGGAATGAGATCGTCAGTCCGTTTCCTGGCATAAGGCCCTCTTCATCAATGTGTTAATTTTCTTCTTTAAGGCAAAAAAAGAGGATATTTTTGTTGTTTGAAGTCTCTTTGGCTTCTCCTGTCTTTGTTCTATAGAAATACTTATTAAAAATTCACCTGATTAAATCAAGTCCAGCCAAAATTACCTCCTTTTTCATTAAGATAAAATCATTTAATGAGATACTCAGTTACTTTGTTTTTTTAATTCTGTTTTGTGATGCAGGTTTCCTCTTGTTTCCCAGACTGAAATGCAATGGTGCAGTCTTAGCTCACTGCAACCGACCTCCTGGGTACAAGTGATTTTCCTGCCTCAGCCTCCTGAGTAGCTGGGACTACAGGGTCCTGCCACCTTGCCCTGCTAATTTTTTAATGTTTTTAGTAGAGATGAGGTTTCCCCTTGTTGGCCAGGCTGGTCTCAAGTTCCTGATCTCAAGTGATACACATGCCTCAACCTCCAAATGTGCTGGTTTTGTAGTTGTGAGACACTGCACCCAGCCAAAACCTCAGTTACTTTGTGTAGAATACCTTCACCTTTACTGTATAATGTAACCTAAATACAGGAGTGACATTCATGCTATTTCACAGTCCTACCCAAACTTGAAGGGAGAAAATTAAACATGGTGTCTGCATTGAACGCAAGAGTCTTGAGATCATTTTATTTTTCTTTCATTATAGATTCAGAATTTACCTGTGCGGTTTTGTTTCAAGGCAACCTGATCCTGATAATTCATGTAGCTTCTTTTCTATTTTCCCTAAGTGTCAGCCAGTCTGAGAAATAAAGGGAAAAAATACAAAAGAGAGAAATTTTAAAGCTGTGTGTCTGGGGGAGAAATCACATGTTGGCAGATTCCATGATGCCCCCTGAGTCATAAAACCAGCAAGTTTTATTAGTGATTTTTCAAAAGTGGAGGGAGTGTATGAATAGGGTATGGGTCACAGAGATCACATGTTTCACAAGGTAACAAAATATCACAAGGCAAATAAATGGAGGCAGGGTTAGGACCCTGGACTGGGGTCACAGGACCACTGTACTGGGGTGAAATTAAAATTGCTAATGAAGTTTGGAGCATGCATTGTCATTGATAACATCTTATCAGGAGACAGGATTTGAGAGCAGACAACTGGTTTGACCAAAATTAATTAGGTGGCAGTTTCCTCATCCTAATACGCCTGGGAGCACAACAGGAGACCAGGGCTTATTTCCTCCTTTATCTACAACCATAAAAGGCAGACGTCCCCAAAGAGGCCATTTTAGAGGCTTGCCCTAGGCATGCATTATCTTTCTTAGGGTTGTTCCTTGCTGAGAAAAATAATTCAGTGATATTTCTCCTATTTGCTTTTGAAAGAAGAGAAACATGGCTCTGTTCCACCCAGTCCACAGGCAGCTAGACTTTAAGGTTATCTCTGTTGTTCCCTGAACATTACTGTTACCCTGTTCTTAAGGTGCCCAGATTTGATATTGTTCAAACACACATGCTCTACAAACAATTTGTACAGTTAAGGCAATCATCATGGGGTCCTGAGGTGACTTTCTTCCTCAGCTTATGAAGATGATGGGATTAAGAGAATAAAGTAAAGAAAGGCATAGGAAATCACAAGAGTATTGATTGGAGAAGTGATGAATGTCCATGAAATCTTCACAATTTAGTTCAGAGATTGCAGTAAAGGCAGGTGTAAGAAATTATAAAAGTATTAATTTGGGGAACTAATAAATGTCCATGAAATCTTCACAATTTATGTTCCTCTGCCATAGCTTCATCTGGTCACCTGTTCGGGGTCCCTGACTTCCTGCAACAGTCTGATGCAGGGTTTGGGTTTCTGTTGAATCCACCTCTCAAATAGTGAACCTAGTACCCAATAGGACATTTTACAGCCCTAGTTCCCTCCCTTCCTCACCCCTTTAGAAGTCCACCCCTTTGGAAGTTCATTGTTTCCATCTTTACACCCATGTGTATTCACTGTTTAGCTCCTACATAAAAGACAGAATATGTGGTATTTGATTTTCTCTTTCTGCATTCATTCATTTAGGATGATGGCTACCAGCTGCATTCATGCTGCTGCTGCAAAAAAAAAAGATATAGTTTTTTTATGGCTGCATAATATTCCATGGTGCACATGCATCATATTTTTTTATCCAATGTGCCATGATGAACACTTACATTAGTTCCATGATTTTTCTATTGCGAATAGTGCTGCAATAAACACATAAATGTGTGTGCCTTTTTGATATAATTATTTTTTTCTCTTTGAGTAGATACGAAGTATTGGGATTGCTGGGTAATTTCATTTTTAGTTGTTTGAGAAATCTCCATGCTGTTTTCCATATAGGTTACACTAATTTTTATTCCCACCAGCAGTGTATAAAAGCTTGCTTTTCTTTGCAACCTAGTTAGAATCTGTAATTTTCTGACTTTTTAATAATAGTCATACTAGGCCGGGCGCGGTGGCTCACGCTTGTAATCCCAGCACTTTGGGAGGCCGAGGCGGGCGGATCACGAGGTCAGGAGATCGAGACCACGGTGAAACCCCGTCTCTACTAAAAATACAAAAAATTAGCCGGGCGTGGTGGCGGGCGCCTGTAGTCCCAGCTACTCGGAGAGGCTGAGGCAGGAGAATGGCGTGAACCCGGGAGGCGGAGCTTGCAGTGAGCCGAGATTGTGCCACTGCACTCCAGCCTGGGTGACAGAGCGAGACTCCGTCTCAAAAAAAAAAAAAAAAAAAATAATAGTCATACTATTTTATTTTGGTGGGAATTTGCATGTTTCTGATGACTAGTGATGGTGAGCATTTCTATATATTTTTTGGCCACTTGTGTCTTCTTTTTTAAAAAATTTTATTATTATTACTTTTTAAAGAGTCTTGCTCTTTCTCCCAGCCTGGAGTGCAGTGCCATGATATTGACTCACTACAACCTCCAACTCCTGGGTTCAAGTGATTCTCCTGCCTCAGTTTCCTGGGTAGCTGGGATTAGAGACAAATGCCACCACACCTGGCTACTTTTTTATATTTTTAGTACAGACGGGGTTTCACCATGTTTGTCAGCCTGGCCTCAAATTCCTGACCTAATGATCTGCCTGCCTTGGACTCCCAAAGTGTATGTAGTGTATGTCTTCTTTTAAGAAGTATAGGCCAGGCACGGTGGCTCATGCCTGTAGTCACAGGAGGCTGCAGTGAGTTTGATCATGCCACTGTTCTCCAGCCTAAGCAGGAGAGTAAAACCCTGTTTATAAATAAATAAATATATAAATAAAATGTAGCCTGGGATGGTTTTCAAAAATTTGGAAAAAATTTAGCCTGGAACAGGGCTAAGTTGCCAAAAGCAATTCTCATAGGCAACTGGTATAGCACAGAATGCAGCACTCTGTAGGCAACAGTCTGTTAGTTTCTCTGCCCACTCTATGTAAAGATGTTCTAATGTGAGTTGCTGCAAACTGCTCTCAAAGATGCTGTCAACTCAATCACAAGCCATTGAAGGGTGAAGCCAGCTGGACTTCCTGGGACTAGTGGGGACTTGGAGAACTTTTCTGTCTTACAAAATAAGGATTGTAAGATGCACTGATCAGTACCTTGTAGCTAGGATTGTAAAATGCACCAATCAGTGCACTGTAGCTAGCAAGGGGACTGTAAAATTCAAAAATCAGGGCTCTGTAAAAATACACCAATCAGCACTCTGTAGCTAGCAATAAGATTGTAAAGTGCACCAATAAGCACTCTGTAAAATCCACCTATCAGCACTCTGTAAAACACACTAATCAGTGCTCTGTAAAATGCACCCATCAGCAGGACCCAAAAAGTAGCCAATAGCAAGGAGAATTAAAAAAAGGGCATTCTGATAGGACAGAAATGGAACATGGGCAAATAAAACTGGCCACCCCAGGCAGCAGCAGCAATCCTCTCGGGTCCCCTTCCACGCTGTGGAAGCTTTGTTCTTTCACTCTTCACAATAAATCTTGCTGCTGCTCACTCTTTGGGTCTGTGTCATCTTTAAGAGTTGTAAAACTCACCGTGAAGGTTTGTGGCTCCATTCTTGCAGTAAGTGAAAACACAAATCTACTGGGAGAAACCAATTTTGGACACACCATGATGCCCCCTTTTGGAGGCTTACCTGTCCCTTCCATCTGAGGCCCCAAGTAGAAGAATATTTGTAGCTTTCTGATACCTCCTCCATCACTAAATAAGCTAAAGTCTTCCTGTAAAACTTACAGGTGAAGATAAAAGAAGCCTTAATTTTCCTTTTCTAAACTCATGCAGAGCAACAGACACTAGCATTTATGCCTGTCACTTGCCCATAAGTTAAAAAGGAGACCCTGGTTATGTGCAATGGCTCATGCCTAAAATCCCAGCACTTTGGGAGGCTGAGGCAGGTGGGCCACAAGGTCAGAAGTTCAATGCCACCCTGGTCAACATAGTGAAGCCTTGTCTCTACTAAAAATACAAAAAATTATTGGTGCATGGTGGTGGCTGCCTGTAATCCCAGCTACTTCTGAAGCTGAGACAGGAGAATGGCTTGAACCCAGGAGGCAGAGGTTATAGTGAACAGAGATTATGTCACAACACGCCACCCAGGCTACAGTATAAGCCTCCATCTCAAAAAAAAAAAGCTGAAAAAAAGAGCAAACGTCTGCAGTGTGGATGACTTTCTCCAAAGGGAAGCCCTAGAATCTCTGTCCCTGATCTTTCTTTGAGAACAGAAAGAGAAACAAATCTCAGGCAATTTTCTAGAGTTGAGATATTCACTTAACATACAAGCAGGAAATAAAAGCCTGACATAGACAGGAACACCAGCTTCATTTACAACTGTAAGTATAATCCCATTTACACTGGGATGTAAATTAAACAAGAAATAAGAAAACTCAATACGTGTGGACAGGACAATTTCATCCCAAATATCCATTAAACAACAGATGATAAAGTCTCTGTGGTTGCAGTTTGACCATCTTATGTCCTTGAAGAAGTATGCCAAAAGTCTTTTTTTTCTTTTTTTTAGTGGGATTGAGTTGGATTCCCTCTGTATCTCTCAAGGAACTCTCACAGTATAGGCTGAGGAAGGCCATAGAAGAGAATGGAGAATTCCATCATCATAATTCCACAGAGAAAGACCAAGTTTCAGGATGTCTTCAAGTTGAGAGTGTCCAGTGTATCATGGATTTTGGGCTCTTACAAAGCAATGTGGGAGATCCCCAACACATGTTTCTTTTCTCATGCTACACCCCTTCCGACTGCTAATCTAATTAATCCATCTCTTGTCCTCCCACTGTGAGCTTCACTTCTTCCTTCTTCTACTCTGAAATAGACTTCTGTTTAGCTAATGTCTCTCTCCCCTTTGTCATATTATCCAGAATTTAATTTTGTTTTAGGTGGTGTCAGTTTAAAGGCTATATCCCCACCCACCTGTGTTACTCTGAGATTTCGAATGGGATCTGCTCAGTGAAGCCTCTGTGAAAGCTGTGAAAAATGAAGTGCATTTGGAGATTTCTCATAGAACTTAAAACAGAACTATAACTCAACCTAGAAATCCCATTACTGAATATATAACCAAAGAAAATAGGTTGTTTTACCAAAAAGTAACATGCATTCATTTGCTTATTGCAGCACTATTCATATTAGCAAAGGCATGGATTTAGCCTAGGTGCCTGTCAATTGTGGATTGAATGAAGAAAATGTGGTAGTTATATATCATGAAGTACCACAGCACCATAAAAAATGAAATTAGTTTATTTGCAGCAAAGTCATTGCATCTGGAGGCCATTATCCTAGCCAAAGTAAAACAATTCATGTTTATAAGTGGGAGCTAAATATTGAGTTCTCAGCAACATAAAGATAGGGAAAATAGACACTAGGCACTACAAGGGTGGGATGGAAGAAGGGTTGATAAAATAACTAGTGGTTAATACACTCAGTATCTGGGTTATTTGATCATCCCAAAACTTGGTATCAAAAACATACCTATGGAACAAACTGGCCCATGTTTCTAAACACGTGCCTGAATCTAAAATGAAAGTTGAATTTTATTTCAAAAAAAGACACAGGAGGCGTAAGCCAAGATGGCCAAATAGGAACAGCTCCAGTCTGCAGCTCCCAGCGTGATGGACACAGAAAATGGGTGATTTCTGCATTTCCAACTGAGGTAACAGTTTCACCTCATTGGGACTGGTTGGACAGTCGGCACAGCCCATGGAGGGTGAGCCAAAGCGGGGTGGAGCATCACCTCACTCAGGAAGTGCAAAGGGTCAGGGTATTTCCCTTTCCTAGCCGATGGAAACTGTGACAGACTATCTGGAAAAAGGGAACACTCCCACCCATATACTGTGATTTTCCCAATGTCTTAGCAACAGGCAGACAAAGTGATTGTCTCCTGTGCCTGGCTCAGTGGCTCCCATGCCCAGGGAGCCTTGCTTGCTCCTAGCACAGCAGTCTGGGATTGATCTGCAAAACAGCAGCCTGGCTGGGGGAGAGGCATCTGCCATTGCTGAGGCTTGAGAAGGTAAACAATGTGACCAGGAAGCTGGAACTGGTTGGAACCCAGCACAGCTCAACAAGGCCTACTGCCTGTAGACTCCACAACTGTGGGCAGGGCATAGTCAAAGAAAAGGCAGCAGACAACTTCTGCAGACTTAAATATACCTGTCTGACAGCTCTGAAGAGAGCAGTGGTTTTCCCAGCATGGTGTTTGAGCTCTGAGAATGGACAGACTGCCTCCTCTCGTGGGTCCCTGGACCCTGTGTAGCCTAAATAGGAGACACCTCCCAATAGGGGCCGACAGCCACCTCATACAGGCTGATGACACTCTGAGATAAAGCTTCCAGAGGAAGGATCAGAAAGAAATATTTGCTGTTCTGCAATATTTGCTGTTCTGCAGCCTCTACTGGTTATATCCAGGCAAACAGGGTCTGAAGTGGACCTTCAGCAGACTCCAACAAACCGGCAGCTGAGGGATCTAACTGTTAGAAGGAAAACTAACAAACAGAAAGCAATAGCATCTACATCAACAAAAAGCTTATCTACACCAAAATCCCATTTGTAGGTCACCAACACCAAGCACCAAATATAGATAAAGTCACAGAGATGAGGAGAAATCAGAGCAGAAAAGCTGAAAAATCTAAAAATCAGAGTGCATATTCTCCCCCAAAAGCTAATGGCTCCTCGTCAGCAACATGACAAAGCTGGATGGAGAATGACTTTGATGAGTTGATGGAAGTAGGCTTCAGAAGGTCAGTAATAACAAAATTCTGCAAGTTAAAGGAGGGAGGATGTTTGAACCCATCACAAGGGAGCTAAAATCCCTGAAAAAGATTAGATGAATGACTACTATAATAAAGAGTGTAGAGAAGACCTTAAATGACCTGTGGGAGCTGAAAACCATGGCACAAGAATTTCATGATGCATGCACAAGCTTCAGTAGCCAATTTGATCAAGTGGAAGAAATGGCATCAGTTACTGAAGATCAAATTAATGAAAGAAAGTGAGAAAACAAGGTTAGAAAAAAAGAGTAAAATGAAATGAACAAGGCTTCCAAGAAATATGGGACTATATGAAAGGACCAAATCTAAATTTGGTTGGTGTAGCTGAAGATGATGGGGAGAATGGAACTAAGTTGGAAATCACTCTTCAGGATATTATCCAGGAGAACTTCCCCAACATAAAAAGGCAGGCCAACATTCAAATTCAGGAAATACAGAAAAGACCACAAAGATAATCCTCTAGAAGAGCAACCCCAGGACCCGTAATTGTCAGATTCATCAAGGTTGAAATGAAGGAAAAAGTTTTAAGGGCAGCCAGAGAGAAAGGTCAGCATTACCACAAAGAGAGAACAATCATAATAACAGAGGATCTCTCAGCAGAAACCCTACAAGCCAGAAGAGAGTGGGGGCCAATATTCAACATTCTTAAAGAAAAGAAAATTTAACGTAGAATTTTATATCCAGCCAAACTAAGCTTAAAAAGTGACAGAGAAATAAAATCCTTTACAGACAAGAAAATGCTGACAGATTTTTTCACCACCAGGCCTGCCTTACTAAAGTTCCTAAAGGAATCACTAAATATAGAAAGAAACAACCAGTAGCAACCTCTGAAAAAACAGGCCAAATTGTAAAGACCATTGATACTAGGAAGAAATTGCATTAATTAACCGGCAAAATAACCAGCAGACATCATAATGACAGGATCATATTCACAAATAACAATATTGACCTTAAATATAAATGGGCTAAATACCCTAATTAAAAGACAAAGACTGGCAAATTGGATAAAGAGTCAACATTCATCAGTGTGCTGCATTCAGGACACCCATCTCATGTGCAAAGATGCAAATAGGCTCAAAACAAAGAGATAGAGGAAAATCTACCAATCAAATGGACAGCCAAAAAAGCAGGGGTTGCAATCCTAGTCTCTGATAAAGCAGAAAAGATCAAAACAGAAAAAGAAGGCCATTAAATAATTGCAAAGGAATCGATTCAACCAGAAGAGCTAAGTATCCTAAATATACACGCATCCAATACAGGTGCACCCAGATTCATAAAGCAAGTCCTTAGAGACCTACAAAGAGACTGAGACACCCAGGTAATAATAATGGGCAACTTCAACACCTCACTTCAGTATTAGACAGATAAATGAGACAGAACCTTAGTAAGGATATCCAGGACTTGAACTCAGATCTGCATCAAGTAGACCTAATAGATATCTACAAAACTCTCCACATTCTTCTCAGCACCACATCACACTTATTCTAAAATTGACCACATAATTAGAAGTAAAGCACTTCTCAGCAAATGTAAAAGAACAGAAATCACAAAAAAACTGTCTCTCAGACCTCAGTGCAATCAAATTAGAATTCAGGTTAATAAACTCACTCAAAACTGCACAACTACCTGGAAACTGAACAACTTGCTCCTGAATGACTACTGGGTAAATTATGAAAGGAAGACGGAAATAAACATGTTTTTTGAAACCAATGAGAACAAAGACACAATGTACAGAATCTCCAGGACATATTTAATGCAGTGTGCAGAGGGAAAAATTGACACTCTAACATCACAATTAAAAGAACTAGAGAAGCAAGAGCAGATAAATGTAATAATAAATGCAAATAAATGCACAGCCGAATTCTACCAGAGGTAGCAGATGGCAAGAAATAACTAAGATCAGAATAAAACTGAAAGAGATAGAGACACACACACACAAAAATCATTCAAAAAATCAATGAATTTAGAAGGTGGTTTTCTGAAAAGATCATCAAAATTGACAGACCACCAGCAAGACCAACAAAAAAGAAAAGAGAAAAGACTCAAACAGATGCAATAAAAATGATAAAGGGATGTCACCATTGATTCCACAGAAACACAAACTACAATCAGAGAATAATATAAACATCTCTACAAAAAAAAATTAGAAAATCTAGTAGAAATCGATACATTCCTGGAACCATACACTCTCCCAAGACTAAATCAAGAAGAAGTTTAATCTCATAATAGACCAATAACAGGCTTTGAAGTTGAGGTAATAATTAATAGCCTACCAACCAAAAAAAATTCAGGACCACATGGATTCACAGCCGAATTCTACCAGAAGTACAAAGACGAGCTGGTACCATTTCTTCTGAAACTATTCCAATCAATAGAAAAAGAAGGAATTCTGCCTAACTAATTTTATGAGTCCAATATCATCCTGATACAAAGCCTGGCAGAGACAAAACAACAGAAAAAGAGAATTTCAGATGAATAAACCTGATGAACAATGATGGAAAAATCCTCAATAAAATACTGGCAGACCAGATCCAGCAGCACATCAAAAAGCTTATCCACCATGATCAAGTCGATTTCATCCCTGGAATGCAAGGCTGGTTCAACATACAGAAATCAATAATAGCACTCCAATACATAAACAGAACCAATGACAAAAACCACATGATTATCTCAATAGATGCAGAAAAGCTTTTTGAAAAAATTCAACAGCCCTTCTATCTAGAAAGTGTCAATAAACTAGGTATTGATGGAATGTATCTCAAAATAAGAGCTATTTATGACAACTGCACAGCCAATATCATACTGGGTTGCCAAAACCAGAAACATTCCATTTGAAAACTGGCACAAGACAGGGATGTCTTCTCTCACCACTCCTATTCAACATAGTGTTGGAAGTTCTGGCCAGGTCAATCAGGAAAGAGAATGAAATAAAGTGTGTTCAATTAGGAAATGAGGGAGTCAAATTGTCTCTGTTTACAGATGACATGACTGCATATTTAGAAAACCCTGTTGTCTCAGCTCAAAATCTCCTTAAGTGGATAAGCAACTTCAGCACAGTCTCAGGATACAAAATCAATGTGCAAAAATCACAGGAATTCCTATAAACCATTAACAGACAGAGAGCCAAATCATGAGTGAACTCTCATTCACAATTGCTACAAAGAGAATAAAATACATAGGAATGCAACTTACAAGGGATGTGAAGGACCTCTTCAAGGAGAATTACAAATGATTGCTCAACAAAATAAAAGAACACACAAACAAATGGAAGACTATTCCATGCTCATAGATAAGAATATCTAATATTGTGAAAATGGCCATACTGCCCAAAGTAATTTACAGATTCAATGCCATCCACATCAAGCTACTGACGACTTTCTTCACAGAATAGGAAAAATCTACATTAAAGTTCATACGGAACAAAAAAAGAGGCTGAATTGCCAAGAAAATCCTAAGCAAAAAGACCAAAGCTAGAGGTATAACTCTACCTGACTTTAAATTATACTACAAGCCTGCAGTAACCAAAAGAGCATTGTACTGATACCAAAACAGATATATAGACCAATGGAACAGAATAGAAGCTCCAGAAGTAACACCACACATCTAAAACTGTCTGATCTTTGACAAACCTGACAAAAAGAAGAAATGGGGAAAGGATTCCTTATTTAATAAATGGTGCTGGGAAAATTGGCTAGCCCATGTAGAAAGCTGAAACTGGATCCTTTCCTTACCCATTATACAAAAAATAATTCAAGATGGATTAAAGACTTAAATTAGACCTAAAATCATAAAAACCCTAGAAGAAATCCTAGTCAATACCATTCGGGACATAGGCATTGGCAAGGACTTCATGTCTAAAACAACAAAAGCAATGTCAACAAAAGCCAAAATAGACACATGGGATATAATTAAACTAAAGAGCTTCTGTATGGTAAAACAAGCTACTGTCAGAGTGAAGCAGCAGGCTACAGAATGGGTGAAAATTTTTGAAATCTACCCATCTGACAAAGGGCTAATATTCAGAATCTACAAAGAAGTCAAAAAATTTACAAGAAAAAAACAACCTGATCAAAAAGTGAGCAAAGGGTATTAACAGATACTTTTCAAAAGAAGACATTTATGCAGCCAAGAGACGTGTGAAAAAATGCTCATTATAACTGGTCATCAGAGAAATGTAAATCTAAACCACAATGAGATACCATCTCATGCCAACTAGAATGGCGATCATTAAAAAGTCAGGAAACAACAGTTGCAGGAGAGGATGTGGAGAAATAGGAAAATTTTACACATTTGACAGTAGTGTAAATTAGTTCAACTATTGTGGAAGACAGTGTGGTGATCCCTCAAGGACTTAGAGCTAGAAATGCCATTTGATCCAGCAATTCCATTACTGGATAGATACCCAAAGGATTATAAATCATGCTATTGTAAAGAAACATGCACACATATGTTTACTGTGGAACTGTTCACAATAGCAAAGACTTGGAACCAAACCAATGTCTCTCAATTATGGAGTGAATTAAGAAAAATTGGCACATATTCACCATGAAATACTATGCAGTCATAAGAAAGAATGAGTTCATGTCTTTTTCAGAGACAGGGATGAAGCTGGAAACCATCATTCTAAGCAAACTATCACAAGGACAGAAAACCAAACACCGCATTTTCTCACTCATAAGTGAGAGTTGAACAATGAGAACATACGGACACATGGTAGGAAACATAACACAAGGGGACCTGTCAGGGGGTGGGGGCCTGGGAAAGGGATAACATTAGGAGAAATACCTAATATAAATGACTTGTTGATGGGTGCAGCAAACCAACCTGGTACATGTATACCTGTGTAACAAACCTGCACGTTGTGCACATGTACCCTAGAATTTAGAGTATAATAGAAAATAAATAAATAATAAATTCAGAATTGAATGAAAGGTCCCAGTTGGCTATTCAAAAATTGATGTGCTCCATGGTTGTAAAAATAATGCAGAGATCTGTCGGGACGGTATGTATACCTCATTCTCTTTTTTCCAAAAGTCTTCACCAAAATAAAAATATGGAAGTATACATAAGTGAAAGAAGGGCGTGGGTATAGATGATATATTATTCAAATTCAGAGATTTCTACTGTAATCTGATCAAAAGAAAGATGAATTCAGTTAATCTAAACCTATGGTGTTTACATTGTTTTTTATTATGTTCAATAGCATAAAAATTATGAGTTATACTCACTATGCATGCAAGTGTAATTGCTAATTCATATGTTACCAATTAGCAAATTTCATGTTCTCCCATTTAATAAGTGAAATCAATAAAAATACAAGTTCTATGTAATCCCAGTACTTTGGGAGTCTGAGAGGGTTGATCATTTTATGTTAGTAGCTCCAGACCAGCTTGGCCAACATGGTGAAACCCTGTCTCTACTAAAAATACAAAAATTAGCCAGGCATGATGGCATGCACCTGTAATCCCTACTACTCAGGAGGCTGAGGAAGGAGAATCTCCTGTAGCTGGGAGGCAGAAGTTGCAGTGAGCCCAGATCTCACCACTAATATGCTCTAGGCTTCGCCACAAACCAGACTCCATCTCAGAAAAAACAAAAACAAAAACAAAACAACAAAGCAAAAAGAAACAACAAGTTCTAATGTTTTTCTGTAGCCAAATAGATCATCTCACTTTCTCCCTGAAGAGCACAACCCCTTTCTTTATAAACCTCTCAGCCAGAAGAGTTTATGAAGAAAAACAGGAGGTATCAGCTCAAATGCAACATGAAGGCTGCCTTTACACAGCCAAGAGACAGATCATTCCAACATCTAAAATACCACAAGCATCAGAGGCCTCTGGAGATGGAGGAACAAAGCATCAGGACATTTTACTCCCTCAGGCCCAAGGATTCAAGTCCTAACTTGATTAAAATTTGTGTAGTCTCAAAAGTTTTATCTCCCTGAATACAAACTATACTCACCCTACTTTTGAGCCTGCACCTATAGATATTCCATCATGTATATTTCAGCAGTTTTCTTGGCACCACTTAGTGCTTGTATCAAAAATGAAATGGAAAGAGCTGGAGCCATTCACCCATCATTCTCTGAACAGATGCCTGATTTCTCCAACAATGGGACTCAGAATCTACTCTGGTGCAGGTCCTTGTGTATCAGAGAACGAAGTACTACTTGTTAGTTGAGTTTCTTGTTAAAATCCATATTCCTGTGGTCTGTCCCCAACCTCCTTCATCTCTGGGCTGTGGGTGTTCCCCACAACCCCAACAGGATCCCAAGGTCATCACTTCTCCTTTTCTTTTCTTTCATTTTCCTTTCCTTTCTTTTCTTTTCTTTCTATTACTTTTCATATTTTTAGTAGAGATGGGATTTTACCTTGTTGGCCAGGATGGTGTTGAATCCTTAATCATAAATGATTTGCCATCTCGAGTTCCCAAAGTGATGAGATTACAGGTGTGAGCCACTGGGTCCTGCCTATGTCAATGTTTGCAGTTGAAGATGAAAAACATGTTTTAAAAGACATATCTACAGCAGAATGGCATGTGAAAGGGAAATAAATCTTGGGGTCCTCACATCACTAAGATAAAAGGAAAAGTTATTCTGGGAAGTGCTTAGGGAAAACTTTCCTCCCATTGTATTCAATAACTGCTCTGCTCACTGAGATAAATGCATATCTGACTGTCTCCTTTGAAAAAGCTAATCACCATCTCGATATAATGCACCTGGCTGTTTCACAACTACCTTTTACCTAGAAGCCCCGTCCCTGCTTCAAGTTGCCCTGCCTTTCCAGAAGGCACAAATGTATATCTTACATATACTGATTGATGTTTCAAGTCTCCCTAAAACGTAGAAAACCAAGCTATGCCCTGCTCATGTTGAGCACATCGTCAGGACCTCCTGAGGCTGTGACATGGGGTGCATCCTCAATCGTGGCACATGGTGACCTGTGCCAGATATTCGGGCTTCACAGGTAATAGAATAGGGAAGGTCAGTATTTTCCTTGTTGAAGGTACATGTATCTTCTAGTATCACATGCAGCTCCCAGCTGATTCTCCTTGAGATAACTGCCTTGGACCTGACTGATTCAAGGATAATTAAATAATGTATATTAGTCAAACACACTTCTGCTTCATCCAAATTCCCACCACTGTTGCCTCTACAAAAACTCTGTGTCAATTTCAATATATATGATTACAGATTTAGTTATTTTTGAAACCTTGTCCCTGTTAGCTGTTTGCCAATACAAATACCTACCAGGTCAGTTTCCTTGGTTTTTGTCCCTTGCACACTAGAACCAGATTGCACAGTAAGAACAAGTCAGAATTATCTTCTAATTCATAGATGGTTAATGGTTACCAAAAACAATTGCATTCTATAGGTTCACCCATAGAGACAGCAGGTAGATGAGTCATTGTGAGGGATTGGCAGAGGGAGTAACACGGGACTAATTAGTTCCTCTTCAAAGACTCAACTTTCTGGTCAAAATTGTAAGCCAATCCTACCCTGTATTCTTTCAAAAATCGTGGGTTTATCCTATCTGGAAAAATTTAAGTCTTAGATAATTGGGATCAGCTTAGATTGTGTGGCCTAAATCCAGTCAATAGGGGAAGGACACAGAAACAGGAACTGTGTTATGAATATAAACACTTTCTGTCCTTTGTCTGGTGTGCTTTTGTGATTGCATCAGATGCAAGCAGCACCCTTCTGGAGAAATAAATTTGCCTTGCTTAGAAATTTTCTGTCTAAGTGTGGGTTTCTTTTGGCTATGCTGAGCATTTGTTTCCAACAAATTTGGGAAATCATCTGGGATCCCATTCTACTTCAAAATTCACTACCGGTTATCTTTCATGCGGAGATGCATTTTACTGCTTCATTATGGTGACCCCAAGAGCAGACGATTGAGTCTGGCCTAAAGTGATGAATAAATCTGGACTCTCAGCAACATGGGCATTAGGGAGAATACTTAATCAAGAATTCTACGGTTACTAGGTAACTCTGTGCACAGACCAAGGTAATAAATGTCATTATTAGGGCGACGATCTATTCCTTGGTGGTTGGGTCTCTGGAGGTTGAAAGTATGTGAGTGAGATGTGACACTGGGTGTGAAGTGAGTACGGTGTTTGGACTTGGTTCTGTGGTCACCTTATACAGCTTAGGGCAGTTTCCCAATTGGGAGATTAAACCAACCCGCCAATGCTAACTTTGACCTAAAATTCCCTTGTGGGAATGAGTGAAGTGGACAATAATGATGAATTTAGTGTGCACAGGGTGCAAAAAATCTCCAGGAGGAAAGTGGAAGTTGAGCCTCTAGCACATGAGAGTGGAAAAAATCACTAATATGAGAGACTGTACCTCACAGAAGTGCAAGAAATCTGTAACATGAGAGATTGATTCTCATGGGAGTCCAAGAAATCTCTCATATGAGAGATTGAGTCTCACCAACCTCCAGAATTGGAAAAACCCCAAGTAAGACAAGAATTCTAAGATATCAAGCAAATAATCCAATTCCCCCTGACAGTCCCCTAGGCCTTACATTAAAATACTAGAAGGATAATGAAATGACCAAACACAAGAAAAGACAGCAAATTAAAGTACTGCTGTTTTATTTGGACCAAGGAAGCCATCCCACCTACATTTCTGTCCCAGGCTGAACACTCCCTCCCTGATGTAACACTGCCCCATGAACCTTGACACCCCACATCCCCACTGGCCAACAGGAAATAGAACTATACCAAAAGGATATTCAAAACTTTTGTTTCCCCTCTTCCTCAAAGAAGTCTGCCACAATCTTTTTTTCCTTAAGTGAAGTACCACTAGGAGGAGGTGATATTGCCTTTATAATTGCCTCCTTAACTAGTTCAGAGGTTAGAAATCCAAAAAAAAAGGAGGTGACTCAAATATCTGTTAGATGACCATTTTGGAGTTGCAGATCAAATTGACCAATTTCTGGGGCCAAAACTGTACATGTGGGATGACATAATGTCTATTCTAGGTATTCTCTTATCAGGAGAGGAAAAAAAAACATGATCCACATTGTCACTATCCTAATCTGGGAGCACTAGTATCCCCTGGTCAAAATATCCTTACAGTGGAGCATAAACTCCCAGCCTGGGATCCTCAATGGAATAATAACAGTGCAGCCCAGTGAGAAGACATGAGAGATCTCAGAAATATGATAATTAAAGGGATTTGGGAGTCAGTTCCTCAAACCGAAATTATTTCTCAAGCACTTAACGTATAGCGAGGAAAACATGAAGGGCCCATGGATGTCTTAAACAGACTTAAGAAACAGATAAAAATGATATGCGAGTTTGGACATAGAAAATCCAGTAGGTCAAGGGATGTAGAAACTCCACTTTGTCCCCAATAGCTATCTGGACATTACAAAGAAATTACAAAAAATAGAAACTTAAAAAGACCATTCCATAGAGAAACTTTAAAAAGAGGCCCAAAACTACAATATGGAGGGATGAGGTAAGTCAAAAGCAAAAGGCAAAAATTATTCAGTCCACCCCACAACAAGGAACACTTTAACAGTGAGCACAGGAAAATAGAACTTGTAAACCTTCTAAGTACCCAGCTTTCAGATCCTGTACAGGAAGCGAAGGTATGAAACCCAAGAGTCAAGAAACAGGAAGGGGAAAAGAAAAAACAGACGTTTCAGGTTTGGAAAAAACAGGACATTTTAAAAGCTAATGTTCCAATTAAAAAAGAAAAAATAAGGCCCTTCCATAAGAGGGCCAGGACCTCTGCATCCATCCCTCAATCCATGTAAGTGCTCCTCATCAACTCAGAACCATTGTAAACCAGAAGGCAGGGAGATGGCTCATTGACTGAAGATCTTACAATATGAAGCTATCTTATTAAAGAGAGATGATCTAACACAAACCACTAACAATTCCCTAAACATTGCTGCTTTCCTAGTAGGAAATCCAAACCTGGAGGAATCTGAGCATTAACGCTTAGATCTAATCAGGTATCAAACTAGAGTCTGACTGGATGTGAGTGAAACCCCTTTCCAAACAGGGTGTCACATCTTTATAGATGGCTTCTCCTGGGTCACTGAAGGAAAAAGGCAAAATGGGTACTCTGTAGTTGATGCAAAAACCCTCACAGATGTAGAGTCAGGAAGATGGTCAAATAACTGATCTGCCAAAACATATGAACCCTTTGCATTAAACCAAGCCTGAAAACTCCTGTAGAATCAAGTGGTTCCAAGATGGCTGAATAGGAACAGCTCCAGTCTACAGCTCCCAGCATGAGTGAAGAAGATGGGCGATTTCTGCATTTCCAACTGAGGTACCGAGTTCATCTCATTGGGGCTTATTGGACAGTGGGTGCAGGACAGTGGGTGCAGCCCACCAAGCTTGAGTCAAAGCAGGACAGGGCATCACCTCACCCAGGAAGTGCAAAGGGTCAGATAATTCCCTTTCCTAGCCAAGGGAAGCTGTGACAGACGGCACCTGGAAAATTGGGTAACTCTCAACCCAATACTGGACTTTTCCAATGGTCTTAGCAAATGGCACACCAGGAGATTATATCCTATGCCTGGCTTGGAGGGTCCCATGCCCACAGAACCTCACTGATTGCCAGCACAGCAGTCTGAGACCAAAATGCAAGGTGGCAGTGAGGCTGAGGGAGGGGAGCCCGCCATTGTTGAGGCTTGGGTAGGTAAATAAAGTGGCCAGGAAGATCAAACTTGGTGGAGCCCACCGCAGTTCAAGGAGGCCTGCCTGTCTCTGTAGACTCCACATCTGGGTACAGGGTATAGCCAAGCAAAAGGCAGTAGAAACCTCTGCAGACTTAAATGTGGCAGTCTGACAGCTTTGAAGAGAGTAGTGGTTCTCCCAGCATGGAGTTTGAGATCTGAGAATGATCAAACTGCCTCCTCAAGTTGGTCCCTGACCCCCAAGTAGCCTAACTGGGAGGCACCCCCAAGTACAGGCAGACTGACAACTCACACGGCCAGGTACTGCTGTGAGATGAAGTTTCTAGAGGAAGGATCAGGAAGCAACATTTGCTGTTCAGCAATATCCACTGTTCTACAGCCTCTGCTGCTGATACCCAGGCAAACAGGGACTAGAATGGACCTCCAGCAAACTCCAACAGACATGCAGCTGAGGGTCCTGACTGTTAGAAGGAAAACTAACAAACAGAAAGGACATCCACACCAAAACCCCACCTGTATGTCACCATCGTCAAAGACCAAAGGTAGATAAAACCACAAAGATGGGGAAAAAACAGAGCAGAAAAACTGGAAACTCTAAAAATCAGAGCACCTCTCCCCCTCCAAAGGAATCAGACCACCTCTTCCCCTCTGTATGCAGATAAGCTCTTGCTCCTAGATGATCAAGAAGAACAACAAAGCCAAATCCTGTTAAAGAAATTTGAAGAGGAAGAATTATAAAACAGAAGCAGGGAAATTGTTGGGATGACTAATTTCCTCTTCAAAGTCTCAACTTTCTGGTTGTAAATTGTAAACCAATACTACTCCTCCTTTTCTTTCAAAAATCATGCATTTACCTTATTTGGAGAAGTGTAAGTCTTGGCCAATCAGGATAACCTTAGATTATGTGATCCAACCCAAGCCAATAGGGGAAGGACACAGAAACAGAAACTGCATTAAAAATTAAAAAAAACCTTCTGTCCTTTGTTTGGTGTGCTTTTGTAATTGCATCAGGTGCAGTCTGTAGAAGTAAAATTGCCTTGCTGAGAAATTTTCTGTCTAAGTGTGGTTTTCTTTTGCCTATGCTGAGCACTTGTTTTCAACATACCAAAACCAAGATGGTGATGAGAATGTACTTGGATTCTTCTCACTGCTACACTTCCAACTGTACCATGACATTTTACAAATGCCATGGCAATGTCAGAAATTTACTCTATGTCAACCCATAAAATCTGAGACAGGTCTCAGCTAATTTAGAAAGTTTATTTTGTCAAGGTTTTGCCTGTGACACAGCCTCAGGAAGTCCTGATGACATGTACCCAAAGTAGCCAAAGGACAGCTTGATTTTATGCATTTTAGGAAGACATGAGATATCAGTCAGTATATGTAAAAAGTACATTGGTTCAGTCTGGAAAGGTATGCCATCTTGAAGCAAGGGCAGGAAGACTTCCAGCATGGAGGGAGCTTTCAGGTCATGGATAGATGAGACAAAAACAATTGCATTCTTTTGACTTTCTGGTTAGCTGCTCCAAAGGAGGCAATCAGATATGCATCTGCCTTAGTGAACAGAATAATAACTTTGAATAGAATGGGACGTGGATTTTCCCTAAGCAGTTTCCAGCTTGACTTTTTCTTAGTGATTATGTGGGTCCAAGATAATTTCACACATGAAGGGTCTCAAAAGGGAAGGCATAATAATCCACCCCTTGTTTAGCATATCATCAAGAAATAACCATAAAAATGGGCAAATAGCAGCCCTTGGTACGCTCTATGGAGTAGCCAATCTTTTATTCCATAACTTTCTTAATAAACTTGCTTTTGCTTTGCACCAGCTATTCACCCTGAATTATTTCTTGCACAAGATCCAAGAACCCTCTTTTGGGGCTTTGTTTAGTACATCTTTCCTTTAAGAAAATGAATGAAGTTGAGCCATGGCAAAGACTGTCTACCTTCTGTTCTTCCTCAATGCATAGTGATACCATTGACTTACCCTTATGAAACCAAATAATTCAATACAACTCTCTGATGACGATTTTTGACCCAGTCACATTGTTATGAAGACTAAAAATTAAAAGCAGACAAAAGGCAAAATTATAGGGAAAATCAAAAGGTCAGTGTTTGCCAGAGTCCTAGGGCAGAGGGAGGAGGAAGAATACAGGAAGCATAAGTGATTTTGATGGCAGTGAAACTGATCTGTATAATATATGCAGACAGTATCTTGTATCTCCAAGACTTTCTCTATTTGTCAAAACCCATAGAACTGCTCAGCAAAAAGAGTGAACCCTCATGGAACCTGTGAACTCTGGTTAATGATAATGTCCCACTATCCCCTTAGCAATTGTAACATGTGTACCATAATAAGGAAAATTGTCAAGCATGGGGCAATCTATGTTGTATATACAGGAAAGTGGGTCTAGGAGAACACTCTGAAATTCTTGCTCAATTTTTTTATGAACCTGAAACTGCCCCCAAAGCAAGTCTATTCATTTAAACAATCGAATAAATGGCCTTTGCAGCAACTTGGATGGACTTGGAGGTCATTATTCCTTTCTTTTTTTTTTTTTTTTTTTTTGAAACTGTTGAGACAACCAAGTTCCTCTTGAAAGACTCAACTTCCTGGACATAAGTTGGAAAAATTGTAGATCCATCTTATCTCCTTCTCCTTCCCCCTTCTCATTTTCTCATAATTGTGCTTTTACTCTATTTCAAAAAAAGTTGGGCCTAAGCCAACTGGGATCAGAAGTAAAGTTGTCTTGCTGAGACATTTTTAGTCTGAGTGTTATTATTATTATTTTTTTTGGCTATGCCAAGCACTTGCTTCTGACAAGGTGGAGTCTTGCTCTGTCACTCAGGCTGGAGTACAGTGGCAAGATCATAGCTCACTACAATCTTTGCATCCCATGTTCAAGTGATTCTTCTGTGGAGGCCATTATTCTAAGTGAAATAACTCAGGAATGAAAAACTAAATATCTGTGATATTAAGTGGAGTACATTCTCACCTATAAGTGGAAACTAAGCCATGATGATCCAAAGGCATAAGAGTGACATAATAACTTTTGGGAACTTTTGGGGAAGAGGGGGAAGGAGTGAGGGAAAAAAGACTACATATTGGATATAATGCACACTGCTTAGGTGTCAGGTGCATGAAAACCTCAGAAATGACCACAAAAGAACTTATCTGTGTGATAAATTGATTGTATCTCCACCCAAATCTCATCTTGAATTGTAATGCCCATAATCCCCACATGTCATGGGAGGGACCAAGTGGGAGGTAATTGAATCACAGGGGGGTGTCTTTCCTGTGCAATTCTTCTAATAGTAAGTCTCATGAGATTTGATGGTATTATAATTGGGAGTTTCTTCTACATGATCTTTTGCCTGCTGCCATGTAAGACATGACTTTGCTTCTCCTTTGCCATATGCCATGATTGTGAGTTGTTCCCAGACATGTGGAACTGTAAATCCTTAAGCCTGTTTCCTTTATAAATTACCCAGTCTTGGATATGTCTGTATTAGCAGCATGAGAATAAGTCAATACACTAGGTGACCAAAAAACTATTGAACCAAAATTTTAAAACTTTAAAAACTGAAAAATAGAATAAAACTAAAAAACTAACTAAATAAAATAGATAAAAGAAAAATCACCCATCTTGCACCCATAATGTTTCCTTTTTTCATATATATATATATATATATATATATATATATATATATATATATATATATATATATATTTAATATACTTTTAAGTTCTAGGGTACATGTGCACAACGTGCAGGTTTGTTACATATGTATACATGTGCATGTTGGTGTGCTGCACTTGTTAACTCGTCATTTACATTAGGTATATCTTCTAATGCTATCCCTCCCTTCTCCCTGCACTGAAAAACAGGCCACAGTTTGTGATGTTCCCCTTCCTGTGTCCAAGTGTTCTCATTGTTCAATTCCCACCTAAGAGTGAGAACATGCTGTGTTTGCTTTTCTGGCCTTGTGATAGATTGCTGAGAATGATGGTTTCCAGCTTCATCCATGTCCCTGAAAAGGACATGAATTCATCCATTTTTATGGCTGCATAGTATTCCATGTGCCACATTTTCTTAATTCAGTCTATTATTATTGGACATTTGGGTTGGTTCCAAGACTTTGCTATTGTGACTAGGGCCACAATAAACATACATGTGCATGTGTCTTTATAGCAGCATGACTTATATTCCTTTGGGTATATATCCAGTAAGGGGATGGCTGGGTCATATGGTATTTCTACTTGTAGATCCCTGAGGAATCACCACACTGTCTTCCACAATGGTTGAACTAGTTTACACTCCTACCAACAGTGTAAAAGTGTTCCTATTTCTCTACATCCTCTCCAGCACCTGTTGTTTCCTGACTTTTTAATGATCACCATTCTAACTGGTGTGAGATGGTATCTCATTGTGGTTTTGATTTGCAATTCTCTGATGGTCAGTGATGATGAACATTTTTTCTTGTGTCTGTTGGCTTCATATATGTCTTCTTTTGAGAGGTGTCTGTTAATATCCTTCACCCACTTTTTGATTTTTTTTCTTGTAAATTTGAGTTCTTTGTAGATTCTGGATATTAGCTCTTTGTCAGATGAGTAGATTGCAAAAATTTTCTCCCATTCTCTAGGTTGTTTGTTCACTCTGATGGTAGTTTCTTTTGCTGTACAGAGGCACTTTAGTTTAATTCAATCCCATTTGTCAATTTTAGCTTTTGTTGTCATTGCTTTTGCTGTTTTAGACATTAAGTCCTTGCCATGCCTATGTTCTGAATGGTATTGCCTAGGTTATCTTCTAGGGTTTTTTAAGGTTTTAGGTCTAACATTTAAGTATTTAATCCATCTTGAATTAATTTTTATATAGCGTGAAAGGAAAGGATCCAATTTCAGCTTTCTGCATATGGGTAGCCAGTTTTCCCAGCACCACTTATTAAATAGGGAATCATTTCCCCATTTCTTTTTTTTTTTTGTCAAGTTTGTCAAAGATCAGATGGTTGTATATAGGTGGAATTATTTCTGAGTGCTCTGTTCTGTTCCATTTGTCTATATGTCTGTTTTGGTACCAATACCATGCTGTTTTGGTTACTGTAGCCTTGTAATATAGTTTGAAGTTAGGTAGCATGATGACTGCAGCTTTGTTCCTTTGGCTTACCATTGACTTGGCAATGTGGGCTCCTTTTTGGTTCCATATGAACTTTAAACTAGTTTTTTTTCCAATTCTGTGAAGAAAGACATTGGTAGCCTGATGGGGATAGTATTGAATATATAAATTACCTTGGGCATTATGGCCATTTTCACAATATTGATTCTTCCTGTCTTGAGCATGGAATGTTCTTCCATTTGTTTGTGTCCTCTTTCAGTTCACTGAGCAGTGGTTTGTAGTTCTCCTTGAAGAGGTCCTTCACATCCCTTGAAGGTTGGATTCCTAGGTATTTTATTCTCTTTGAAGCAATTGTGAATGGCAGTTCACTCATGATTTGTCTCTGTGTTTGTCTGCTATTTGTGTATAAGAATGCTTGTGATTTTTGCACATTGATTTTGTATCCTGAAATTGTGCTGAAGTTGCTTATCAGTTTAAGGAGATTTGCGGCCGAGATGATGGGGTTTTCTATATATACAATCATGTCTTCTGCAAACAGGGACAATTTTACTTCCTCTTTTCCTAATTGAACACCCTTTATTTCTTTCTCCTGCCTGATTGCCCTGGCCAGAACTTCCAACACTATGTTGAATAGGAGTGGTGAGAGAAGGCATCCCTGTCTTGTACCAATTTTCAAAGGGAATGCTTCCAGTTTTTACCCATTCAGTATGATATTGGCTGTGGGTTTGTCATAAATAGCTCTTATTAATTTGAGATATGTCCAATCAATACCTAATTTATTGAGAGATTTTAGCATGAATGGTTGTTGAATTTTGTCAAAGGCCTTTTCTGCATCTATTGAGATAATCATGTGGTTTTCGTCTTTGGTTCCGTTTATATGCTGGATTACGTTTATTGGTTTTCATATGTTGAACCAGCCCTGCATCCCAGGTATGAAACCCACTTGATCATGTTGGATAAGCTTTTTGATGTGCTGTTGGATTCATTTTGCCAGTATTTTATTGAGAATTTTTGAATCAAGGTTCATCAGGGATATCGGTCTAAAATTCCTTTTTTGTTGTAGTTGTTGTTGTTGTGTCTTTGCCAGGCTGTGGTATCAGAATTATGCTGGCCTCATAAAATGAGTTAGGGAGGATTCACTCTTTTTATATTGATTGGGATAGTTTCAGAAGGAATGGTAACAGTCGCTCCTTTGTACCTGTGGTAGAATTCGGCTGTGAATCCATCTGGTCCTGGATTTTTTTTTGGTTGGTAAATATTAATTATTTCCTCAATTTCACAGTGTGTTATTGGTCTATTTGGAAATTCAACTTCTTCCTGGTTTAGTCTTGTGAAGGTGTATGTGTCGAGGAATTTATCCATTTCTTCTAGATTTTCTAGTTTATTTGTGTAGAGGTGTTTATAGTATTCTCTGATGGTAGTTTGTATTCTGTGGGATCAGTGGTGATATCCCCTTTATCATTTTTTATTGTGCCTATTTGATTCTTCTCTCTTTAATTCTTTATTAGTCTTTCTAGTCATCTATTTGTTGATCTTTTCAAAAAACCAGCTCCTGGATTCATTGATTTTTTGAAGTGTTTTTTATGTCTCTGTCTCCTCCAGTTCTGCTATGATTTTAGTTATTTCTTGCCTTCTACTAGGTTTCAATGTGTTTGCTCTTGCTTCTCTTGTTCTTTTAGTTGTGATGTTAGGATGTTAATTTTTGACCTTTCCTGCTTTCTCTCGTGGGGATTTAGTGCTATAAGTTTCCCTCTACACACTGCTTTGAATGTGTCCCACAGATTCTGGTATGTTGTGTCTTTGTTCTTATTGGTTTCAAAGAACATCTTTATTTCTGCCTTCATTTCATTATGTTTGCAGTAGTCATTCAGGGGCAGGTTGTTCAGTTTCCATGTATTTGAGCAGTTTTAAGTGAGTTTCTTAATCCTGAGTTCTAGTTGTTTGTACTGTGGTCTGAGAGACAGTTTTTCATAATTTCTGTTCTTTTACATTTGCCGAGGAGTGCTTTACTTCCAACAATGGGTCAATTTTCAAATACGTGTGGTGTGCTGCTGAGAAGAATGTATACTCTGCTGATTTGGGGTAGAGAGTTCTGTAGACGTCTATTAGGTCTGCTTGGTGTGGGGCTGAATTTAATTCCTGGATATCCTTGTTAACTTTCTGCCTCATTGATATGTCTAATGTTGACAGTGGGGTGTTAAACTCTCCCATTATTATTATGTGGGAGTCTAAGTCTCTTTGTAAGTCTCTAAGGAGTTGCTATATGTATCTGAGTGCTCCTTTATTGGGTGCGTATGTACTTAGGATAGTTAGCTCTTCTTGTTGAATTGATGCCATTACCATTATGTAACGGCCTGCTTTGTCTCTTTTCATCTTTGTTGGTTTAAAATTTATTTTATCAGAGACTAGGATTGCAACCCCTGCCATTTTTGTTTTTTGTTTGCTTGGTACATCATCCTCCATCCCTTTATTTTGAATCTATGTGTGTCTCTGCATGTGGGTGGGTTTCATGAATACAGCTCACTGATGGGTCTTGACTATTTATCCAATTTGCCAGTCTGCATATTTTAATTGGAGCACTTAGCCCATTTACATTTATGGTTAATATTGTTATGTGTCAATTTGATCCTGTGATTATGATGTTAGCTTGTTATTTTGCTCGTGAGTTGATGCAATTTCTTTCTGGCATCAATGGTCTTTATAATTTGGCATGTTTTTGAAGTGGCTGGTACCAATTGTTCCTTTCCATGTTTAGTGCTTCCTTCAGGAGCTCTTGTAAGACAGGCCTGGTGGTGACGAAATCTCTCAGCATTTGCTTGTCTGTAAAGTATTTTATTTCTCCTTCACTTATGAAGCTTAATTTGGCTGGATATGAAATTCTGGGTTGAAAACTGTTTTCTTTAAAATGTTGAGTATTGGCCCCCACTCTACTCTGGCTTGTAGAATTTCTGCCAAGAGATCAGCTGTTAGTCTGATGATCTTCCCTTTGTGGGTCATCCTTTTTTTCTCTTTGGCTGCCCTTAACATTTTTTCCTTCCTTTCAACTTTGGTGAATCTGACAACTATGTGTCTTGGAGTTGCTCTTCTCGATGAGTATCTTTGTGGCATTCTCTGTATTTCCTGAATTTGAATGTTGGCCTTCCTTGCTAGATTGGGGAAGTTCTCCTGGATAATATCCTGAAGAGTGTTTTCCAACATGGTTCCATTCTCCCCATCACTTTCAGGTACATCAATCAGACATAGATTTGGTCTTTTCACATAGTCCCATATTTCTTGGAGGCTTTGTTCATTTCTTTTTATTCATTTTTCTCTAAAATTCTTGCTGCATTTCATCCATTTGATCTTCCATCACTGATACCCTTTCTTCCAGTTGATCAAGTCAGCTACTGAAGCTTGTGCATTCATCATGTAGTTCTCTTGTCATGGTTTTCAGCTCCATCAGGTCCTTTAAGGACTTCTCTGCATTGGTTATTCTAGTTAGCCCTTCATCTAATCAGTTTTCAAGGTTTTTAGCTTTTGTTGTGATGGGTTCAAACTTCCTCCTTTAGCTCAGAGAAGTTTGATCATCTGAAGCCTTCTTCTCTCAAGTCATCAAAGTCATTCTCCATCTAGCTTTGTTCCATTGCTGTTGAGGAGCTGTGTTCTTTTGGAGGAGAGGTGGTCTGATTTTTAGAGTTTTCAGTTTTTCTGTTCTGTTTTTTTCCCCATCTTGGTGGTTTTATCTACCTTTGGTCTTTGATGATGGTGATGTACAGATGGGGTTTTGGTGTGGATGTCCTTTCTGTTTGTTAGTTTTCCTTCTAACCATCAGGACCCTCAGCTGCATGTCTGTTGGAGTTTGCTGGATGTCCAATCTAAACTCTTTTTCCTGGGTATCGACAGCAGAGGCTGCAGAGCAGCAAATATTGCTGAACAGCAAATGTTGCTGTCTGATCGTTCCTCTGGAGGTTTTCTCTCATAGGGCTACCCGTCCATGTGAGGTGTCACTCTGCCCCTACTGGGGGGTGCCTCCAAGTTAGTCTATTCAGGGGTCAGGGACCCACTTGAGGGGGCAGTATGTCCGTTCTCAGATCTCAAACTCCATTCCAGGAGAAGCACTACTCTCTTCAAAGCTGTTCAACAGAGACATTGAAGTCTGCAAAAGTTTCTGCTGCATTTTGTTTGGCTATACCCTGCCTCCAGAGGTGGATTCTACAGAGGCAGGCAGGCCTCCTTGAGCTGTGGTGGGTTCCACCCAGTTCGAGCTTCCTGGGCACTTTGTTTACTTTCTCAAGCCTAAGCAATGGTGGGCACACCTAACCTAGCCTCGCTGCTGCCTTGCATTTCAATCTCAGACTGTGCACTAGCAATGAACAAAGCTCCATGAGCATGAGACCCCCTGAGACAGACATGGGATATAATCTCCTGGATGTGTCATTTGATAAGACCATTGGAAAAGTGCAGTATTAGGGTGGGAGTGACCTGATTTTCCAGGTGCCATCTGTCACAGCTTTGCTTGGCTTTGAAAGGGAATTCCCTGACCCTTTTTGCTTCCCAGTGAGGCTATCCCTCACCCTGCTTTGGGTCACGCTTTGGAGCACTGCACTCACTGTCCTACACCCACTGTCCAACAAGCTCCAGTGAGATGAACCTGGTACCTCTGTTGGAAATGCAGAAATCACCTCTTTTCTGCGTCACTCACGCTGGAAGATGTAGTCTGGTGTTGTTCTTATTTGGCCATCTAGGAGCCACTCCTCACCACTGTATGTTTTCTAAACAACTCTTTTCATTATAAGCCTTATGAAACAAATAAAAAATAATCAAAAAATGCAGAGAGTCAAATTTGTAGTGAAACCAATAGTAATAAAAATAATAGGCTAAGTGTGGTGGCTCATGCCTGTAATCCCAGCACTTTGAAAAGTTGAGCCATAAGGGACATTTGAGCCCAGGAGTTCAAGACCATCCTGGGTAAGATAGAAAAATGCCAAATCTATAAAAAGATTTAAAATTAGCAAGGCATGTCAGCACATGCCTCTTGTCCCAGCTACTAGGGAGGTTGAAGAATGAAGATTGCTTGTGTCTGGGGAGTTGAAGCTGCAGTGAGCCATGATTCACTCCACTGCACTCCAGCATGGGTGAGAGAATGGACCCTGTCTCAAAAATAATAATGATAATAATAAGCACAAATATGATCTTACTTGGGGACTTTGTATTTAAGCTCTGGGATTCTGAAGTACTTGCAAGAACAAGGCTGGATTTAGTCCCAGAGATGCAGTGATCTTCTGGATAGGTTATGTATGTAAGCACATTAGCATTAGCTTGTGATTTTTCTGCTTTTGACTACAAATTATCGTTTTCATGCTTATGGCCATTACAGAGTAATTAACATATCAGATGGTTCGAAGTTTGAGTCTGATGTTAAAAATAAATTGATATCCTTAGAGGGACTATCTCTTGACAAATATATTGTTTATGGTTGTGCAAATGCTGATATTTCTAAATACCATTCACTTTTCATTTTGCATTGAAGTGTGAACTTTAAAAGCAACTGTGCTTAGCAAAAAGTGTCCTTAAACTTCATAAATGCTTACTGACTGGATTTTCCTATATTTTTAGAAAAGAAATAATTTTAATATTTTTTTCTAAGCATGATAACATTTTTTTGAGATGGAGTCTCACTGTGTTGCCCAATCTGGAGTGCAGTGGTGTGATTTCAGCTCACTGCAACCTCTGCCTCCAGGGTTCAAGCAATTCTCCTGCCTCATCCTCCTGAATAACTGGGATTACAGGCACCCACCATTACACCCACCTAATTTTTGTAGTTTTAGTAGAAATTGGGTTTTCACCATGTTGGCCAGGCTGATCTTGAACTTATTCCTTCAAGTTATCCATCTGCTAAAATGCAAGGTTTAGAGGCATGAGCTACTGTGCCCAGACAGTAACACATTTTTAAAAATGATAACAGCCAGGTGCAGTGGCTCAAGACTTAATCCAAGCATTTTGGGAGGCTGAGGTGGGAGGCTAGGTTGAGCCCAAAAGTTTGAGACCAGTATGCACAACATGTCAAAACCCTGTCTTTACAGTAAAATAACTATAATAATAAAATTTTAAAATAACAATAATGACAATAATAAGGCATATTCATTTGAAGTGATTGGGCATCCCAAACCAGTCTTCCTTATCTTTACACATTGTCAGCCAAAGGCAGGTTTTTAGCTATGATACAGATGTACATTTTTCAGTCCAAATTCCCACTTTTCAAACCCAAAGCAAGCATACTACTCCAGACATTTTGAAGAATTTGAAAGAAAGTGTTTTCATTTTGTTAATGACATAAACTCCTGCATAACCATATTCCAAAATATTAAGTCATTGTTTGCTTGGGTGAAAGCATCAATTTTCTTTTTTATTGACCTCCCCAATAACTGGGATTACAGGCATCCACCACCATGCCCAGGTATTTTGTGTGTTTAGTATAGCTGGGGTTTCTTTATGTTTGTCAGGCTGGTCTCAAACTCCTCACCTCAGAAGAAAGCATTCTTTGCTTTTTATTTCTTCTTTGACATTATGACTTTCAATCTGAGGCAGGTTCAAACAAGGTCTGTCAAAGAAAAACATTTGTTACAATGTTGCTTTCAAATTTGTCATGTCATTTCTCATAGTTGTGAAAAAAAAAACTCAGTTAAAGAGTTGAGGTCTGTTTAATCAAAACTTAAACCTTTGTACTTCAAAGAGACTGCCAAGAAAGGAAATGACAGTTACAGGGTGGGAGAAAATACTTGCACATCGTATACCTGATAAAAGTCTTGTATCTATAATATAAAAATAATCCCTCTAAGACAATAATAATCCCTCTAAGACAATAATAAAAGTATTTTTTCAATTCAATTTAAAAGTGGCTAGGTCCGGGTGCAGTGGCTCCTACATGTAATCTCAGCACTTTGAGAGGCTAAGGCAGGGAATCACATTAGGCCAAGAGTTTGAGATCAGCCTGGCCAGCATGGTGAAACCCTGTCTTACTAAAAATACAATAAAACTTTGCTAGATTTGGTGGCATGTGCCTGTAATCCTAGTTACTTGGGAGGCTGAGACACTAGATTTGCTTGAACCTGGGAGGCAGAGGTTGCAGTGAGCCAAGACTGTGCTATGGCACTCCAACCTGGATGACACAGCAAGACTGTGTCTCCAAAAAAATAAAAATAAAAATATGTCAGTAAAATATTTGAATTATACATTCTTCCAAAAAAGATATATAAGTAGCCAATAAACACATCAAAAATGTTCAATATTAGTAGCACCAGTGACATGCAAATTAAAGACAGTATCAGAACGCTTACACACTGCTAGTGAAAGCATAAATTAGTTCAGCCCTTGAGGAAAGCAGTTTGGAGATTTCTCAAAGAACTAGAACTAAAACTAGCTCTTGATCCAGAAATTGCTTGACTGGGTATCTGCCTAAAGGGAAAGAACTCATTCTACCAAAAATATATTTACACTCACATGTTTATAGTAGTATTATTCACAATAGAAAAGACATGGTATGAAGTCAAATGCCCATCAGTGGTGGATAAAGAAAATGTGTTAAATACACATCATGCAATACTACATATCTATGAAAAAGAAAGACATATTGCCTTTTGCAGCAACATGGATAGAGCTAGAGGACATTATTCTAAGTGAACTAAGAAACAGATAATCAAATAATGCATGTTCTTACTTATAAGTGAGAGCTAAGCATTGGGTACTCATTGGACATGAAGATGGAAAGGTTAGACACTAGAGACTTCTAGAAAGATGAGAGAATGGAGCAAGGGTTAAATATCTAACTATTGGGTATTTTGTTCATTATGTGGGTGACATGTTCAACAGATGCTCAAACCTCAGCATCATGCAATATAGCCACGTAACAAACCTGCACATGTACCCCCTGGGTCTAAATTCTTTAAAAAACCCAACATTAGATTCACTTCATTTCTGGCCACTAGAATGGCTAGAGTCAAATTCAGATAATAACACTTGCTGGGGAGGATGTGTAGAAATTGGAGCCCTCCTACAGTATTGGTGAAGACGTAAAATTATGCAACCACTATGGAAAACAGTCTGATGGCTCCTTAAAATGGGATCTTTAGTCATTATGAAGGATATAAAGGGGTCTTGAGACTAAAAATTTGAGACCCACTGCTTACTAAAAATATTTTCTAATATAAAACTTCTATTTGTTGAATACTTTTGAATTCAATTGTTGTATTCAATCAAAAAAGGGAGACATCCTCTCTCTACACAGAACTTGATTTTTGTCTTTATTTTCTCACCAAAGTCAATGAGAAAGGCACTGAAGCCTCCTGTAATAGCCACTAAATTATAAGAGACCAGATAAAATCCAGGTGATGACAGCATGAAACAGACATGCTAAAGAAACTTATTTGCTAACATGGAGCTGTAACTATTTGTAAGCCAATGCAAGTACTTTTCTTTACCATACCGTATGCTACAAAGTCAACTCTGAGATTGAAACTGGTTATACCTCTATGCAACACTAAGTACTATTGTTACACAAGCCAGGGTTTTTTTTTATGAATAAAATTTTAAGAGAACACAAGTGATCTTGTTCATTTAAGTATTGTCTATGTCCGTTTTCTGCTTCCTGGACAGAGTTGACATTTTGCTACGGAGACTGCATGGCCTGCAAACCCAAAAATATTTAGTATGTAGGCCTTTAGAGAGAAAGGCTAAATGATATGAATTATACCCAGATTTTGCAGAAATTGCAAGCATAAGCTTGCAGAAAAGAGACACAAAAGGTAGAAATGGGCAGATCTGAGTTCAATGGGAATTGTAATTTTAGTGTGAGATCGCTGGCCAAAGGCGCTTGCCCAGCTCTTAAGTCATGCCAGGTCTCGTTTTGCTATGTCAGAATACAGTCTGCTGCATGGGGCTGAGAGACTGCAAATACAATCAGTTAATGGCCAGGTTGTATATAAAAATAGAATCCTGGGGTGGGCACGGTGGTTCAGGCTTGGAATCCCAGCATTTTGGGAGGCCGAGACAGATGGATCATGAGGTCAGGAGGTCAAGACTATCATGTCTAACAAGGTGAAACCCTGTCTCTACTAAAGGTAAAACAATACAAAAAAATTAGCCAGGCATGGTGGCAGGCTGTAGTTCCAGCTACTTGTGGGGCTGAGGCAGGAGAATGGCTTGAACCCAGGAGGCAGAGCTTGCAGTGAGCTGAGATTGCACAACTGCACTCCAGCCTGAGTGACAGAGCAAGACTCCATCTCAAAAAAAAAAAAAAAAAGAAAAAATATTGAACCCTGACCCAAGATCTGCAGCAACCAGCCTGGAAATCAATCCATTGCCTGTAGTAGCCAGTCCAGAAAGCCAGCCTACTAACTACAAGTTACACTTGTTGTGAGACAGACCAATGTCTGTAGTAGCAGTCCAGGGAGCTAAGCAACAACCCCTGTAATCATTGGCCCCAAATGACCACGACTTGTTTAATAATTGAGAGCTTCCCTATTTTTGTCTCCACTTATGGCCAACAAGTGACTGCCACATATGCACTTGAAACCAATAGCATAGAATGTCCTGCCTCTAGTGAGCCTCCTACAGCTCCCTGTGCCAGCCACCTCCAGTCAGGGCACACCCCAAACCTTTCCTTTTCTCCTCTATGAAGCTGTCCTGCTTCCTTGCATGGCTGTGAGTCTGCAAAATGCTTTTAGTAGATGAATAGGTGGGTAGAAGGATGAATAGATATTGAATGGATAGATAAACGAATGATGGATGGATTGATAGATCAATGAACAGACAGAGGCATAAATAATGGATGACTGGATGAACAAAAAATGATAAATGCATGGATGCATGGTGAATAAATAGATAATCTGCAAATTAGTGTATTGATGGGTGAATAGAAAATGGATTAATGATGGAAGGTGAATAGATGAAAGGAAGGATGGATATATAATTGATGGCTGAATGATAGAATGATAGATTGATGAATGAAAAACTTCTGGGTAGGTAAATGAATAGATAGGTGAATAGATCGATTTTATTGATGGATGATTGATAGATGAATTGATAAATATATAATGAATGAATGGATGAATAAGTGTGTGGATGGATGGATGAATGGATATGTGGGTGGTTGGATGAGTGATGGATGGATGGAGGGATAAATGGTTGAGTGGCTGGACTGATGGATTAATGGATGGATGATCAACGGATGAATAGATAATATACACATGAATGGATGATGAATAAATTGGTGGGTGAATGGATAAATAGGTAATTTATAAATCAACGGATAGATAGGTATATAACAGGTGGACAAATGGATAAACAGATGGGTGGATGGATGGATATATTATGGGTGGATGGATGAATATATAATGAATGAATGAATGGATGGATGGATGATGGGTGGGTTGACAGAAGGATGTATAATGTGTGCATGAATGGATGGATAGATGGAAAAATGGATGGTTGGAAACATGGATGATGTGGCTGAAACCCTTGCCACAGAAGTCTCTGAAGAGACAAACGTCATATGTTCTTTTTTTTTTTTGAGACGGAGTCTTGCTCTGTCGCCCAGGTTGGAGTGCAGTGGCGCAATCTCGGCTCACTGCAAGCTCCCCCTCCCGGGGTCACGCCATTCTCTGGCCTCAGCCTCTCCGAGTAGCTGGGACTACAGGCGCCCGCCACCACGCCCGGCTAATTTTTTCTATATTTTAGTAGAGACGGGGTTTCACCATGGTCTCGATCTCCTGACCTCATGATCCGCCCGCCTCGGACTCCCAAAGTGCTGGGATTACAAGCGTGAGCCACCGCGCCTGGCACGTCATATGTTCTTATGTTCTTGGTCTTTGTTTATTTCCATGAAGCAAAGCAGTATGAGCTAGCAATTGGTGCAAAATTCACAATCAGGTCAGTAGCTGAGTGCTGTACTTAGATGGGTGAAGGCCATACATGGCCAAAATGCAGGAGCAAGATCAAGTTCGCCAAGAAAGAGACCTAAGGGCCAAGTCTGACATCTCTATTCTAGCAGGGAAATTGGTTGATATGGTGATAGGGAGAAGAATGTAGAGCTACATATGGATGAGGAATTTCTGGGTTATCAGATACCGACAAATCCTGGCCCAAATCTTTGATGCTCCCAGCTGGTAAAGGCATCCTTAGAGCAAGTTCAGGCCTAATCAGAGCAGAACACAAAGGCAGAAGGGCTGTAGTACCTGTGGCATGGAGAAGCTGAGAATGGTGGCAAAACACACACACACACACAAAACAATAAAAAAGAGGTCACCTCCAAGTTTGACTCATCCATAGAGAAGTGAGAAAGAAGAGTAGCTTAAAAAATAGAAATGCTTACAAAATATTTATTTTTTTTTCCTTAAAGGAACTGACTGCTTTTAAAAGGAACTTAGAAAGTAGGAAACAGACTAGAGCTGAGTTATAAATAGAAATATCAATAGATATTTTACAATCCCAAGTAGACTATCTATGTTAGGTGTTAGAGCTTCTCTACTTATGTTAGGTATTACAGCTTCACTCAAACAGTAAGGTACCACACAGCTCACACTTCATCTCAATATTGAGGGACTCTATCCACTTTCAGAGGATTAGATTTAGTTCTGTGTTGCAAATGAAGGCTGAAAGGCAATGAAAAGACTATTAGTAAAAGCTGGAAGAGCGGTACAGAAATCTCTGTGGGCTGGGGAAATCTCTAAGGCTGGGGAAAGGCAATTCATGTTATGAGGTGGTGGTATATTTGCAGGAGTGTTTTTTGAGATAATGTAGAGAATGGAAAGTGCACCCAATAAACTTGTGGATCAGCAGAAAGTGGAAAAAAAGATTTTGCATAAGTTAAAATGTTCATGATTCTTCACACTCATCTGCAAATGCAGAGACAATATTTCAAGACTTTATTTTGACAACGAGAAAAATGGTGCTTAATTCTGCAACATCCAACCAGAAAGCACTGGCTTATGTTAGAGGGAATGTGGAGCTATTGAAAATGTATAAAACATATGCATATTAATATAATGACTAGATTTTTATATATTACTAAGCAGCAAAAATAAGAAAATATATTATTATTGATGTTAAGTATTGCTTACCATTTATTAGTCACTAAATGCCAAATATTATGATAAATTCTTTACATAAAATGCCTTGATTTCACAAAAATCCCCTGAGATGCAGGACTAGAATCTAAGCCCACATCAGTTGGATTTTTTGTCTCTTTATTTTGAGAGGATCTTTCTCTCTTTCCCAGACAGAAGTACAGTGGCACAATCACTGCTCACTGCAGCCTCAATCACCTAGGCTCAATTGATCTTCCCACCTCAGCCTCTGAGTTGCTGATACTACATGTGTGCACCATTATGCCTGTCTAATGTTTTATTTTTGTAAATATTTGTAGAGACAGGGTTTCACTATATTGCCTTGGCTGGTCTGAGACTTCTGACCTCAAGCAATCCTCCTGCCTCAGGCTTCCAAAGTGCTGGGATTACAGGCATGAGCCACCATGCCCAGCCTCAATTTGATTTTCAGACTAATTTCCCTAACATTTACAGTCTATTGGAAACATACATGGAAAACAAAACAAAAAAATAATGCTGCTTTTAGAACCACAACTACCTTTGAAGAAGAGAGAATCAACTTGAATGGCAACCCTGATGTTCCACTGAGTGCCCCACTGGGCTGGAAGGGTGTTTTTGAAGCAGAAGATGTAGAAGGCTGGGTGAATTTTCAGAATCAATGAAAGAGGAGAAGGAGGAAACTGCAGGGAACCAAAGAGGGGAGAACAGAATAATGCATTGTAAACTCTTTCTCTGCTTTCTCTCTCAGCACTATATTTTCTGTCTGCTGTGCTACACTGTGAGGACTGCATCAGTGTTGTGTATTTGCTTGAAACTTGCAGAAGAGGATGCCTTTCATTTCAGATTATGGGGGTTGGAGGGAGGGTGTGCAAGCAGATATCCAGAGGACAGGGCTTCTATAAAAAGGTAACCTTCCTTCCAGCCCCGAGGAAATTCATAAAAATTAAGGAACAGATATAAATTTTCATACGAAGTAAAAATCAGAGCATGACACAATTTTGTCTCCATTTAAGAGTGCCAAAGTCCCCACCTGACATTGGTACACAAATGTTTCTGTAGGAATGTACACAAACACAATTTTCTATACAGCCTTGTCCATAATCACAAGTTAGATACAAAGAGGTTTGCCTAAATTAATTAAAAAGCAACAAAATATTAGTGTCAGGGCCAGAAGTGAAGCTTTTAGAACACTGGGTCATTTTCCGTTAGGCCATCCATATTATGTCTAGGTATTCATCTATTCATTCATTTACTTAACATCCATCTATCCATCCATCCATCCATCCATCCATCCATCTCCAGCCATCCAGTCGTCCATCCATCTCCATCCATCCATCTGTCCATCCATCCATCCATCCATATTCCATCATCCATTCAATCCATTTATCCATCTATCATCCTTTTATGCATATAACTATCAATCAATCCATTTGTCCATCTATCATCCTTTTATGCATACATCTATCAATCCATGAACTTATTAGCTATTCATTCATCCAACCTCCATTCAACCATTCATTATTCATCTATCTATCCAACCATCCACTACCTATCTATCCATTCATCCATTATCAACCATCCATTCATCCGTATTTTATATAACCATCCATCATCTATCCATTGTCTTCCATCTGTCCGTCTACCCTGCATGCATCCATCATCTATTTATCATAGTCCTTGGTGATGGTTCTGAATAAGAAAATCCTTGATGGTCTGAACAGGAATTAGTACTCTCATTGATCAAGTCCAGAAGGCTGGAACCTGGACACAGAGCAGGTCCATAAGAATGGTTCCACATTGGAGCAACCATGGACATAGGCAAAGGCCTGCCGAGGGAAGTATAGTGATACTGATTCTCCAAAACAACTGAAAATGGAACTATCATCCAATCCAGCAATTCCACTTCTGCGTACATATCGAAAAATATTGAAAACAAGATCTCAAAGGGATATTTATATGTGCTTATAGCAGCATTACCCACAACAGCCAAAAGATGGAAGCAACTCAAATGTCCATTGATTAATAGACAAAAAAATGTGGTACATGAATTCAATGAAATATTATTCATCCTTCAAAAGGGAGAAAATTCTGACATGTGGTACAATATTGATAAATCTTGAAGATATTATGCTAAGTGAAGCACATTGTGAAAAGACAAATAATGTATGATTCCATTTATAGGAAGTCACTCAAAGAGTCAAATATTTGGAGACATCATGTAGAATGCTTTTGGCAGGGGAGGTGGGGAGCAAAAATGGAAAATTATTACTTAATTGGGACATAATTTTTGCTTGGGGTGAAGAAAGTGTTTTGTAAATAGATCATGGTGATACTACAAAGAATTCACTGGTCATATGATAAAAAATGAGCCTGGGTAACATAGTGAGATCCTAGTTCTACCAAAAATACTCTAATTAGCTGGGCATGGTGCTGCAGAGCTGTAGTCTCAGCTATTTGGGAGGCTGAGGCAGGAGAATTGCTTGAGCCCAGGGTTTCAAGGCTCCATTGAGCCATGATCACACCACTACACTCCAGCATGGGCAACAGAGTGAGACCTCAGGCCTGTTAAAAAAAAAAAAAGAAAACAAGTGAGAGAAAAAGAAAAAAAATGTCATTTAGACAGGATGGATAAGTACAAGAGCTCTATCATATAAAATGATGTTATTTACCAGAGTAAATAACAATATATTTTATTGTTGGTATGTTATTTACCACAGTAAATAACAATATATTTTATTGTTGGTAAATGATTAAGGCATTTACTGTTAAGTGAAAATTACTAAAAGGGTAGATTTTTAAGTGTTCTTATCATGAAAACAAAATATAATTAATTCAATTTAGCCATTCTACAATGGATACATGTATCAAAACACCACATATATATATCATTTGATTTGTCAATTAAAAAAGAAGATGCGAATATAAATGTGTTTTAAACTAAAAAATACAGAAAAAAGACTATAGAAATATGTAGAAAGTAAATACTGAAAAGATTAAAGAAAATAATATGTTTAATATATTAAATATATTTAATAATACATTTATGCAAAATAATTGAAATGAATAATTTACAAACCAGGCACTGGTCCCAAGTGTTCAGGAGACTGAGGCAGGGGGATCCTCTGAGCCCAGGAGTTGGAGCCCAGCCAGGGCAAAACCTCATCTCTAAAAAAGTAAGAGACTAAGAATTCACAATTCCTACATCTACTTGTTTTTTTCATTTGTTTCAGATGGAGTTTTGCTCTGTCCCCCAGGCTAGAATGTTGTGATATTGGCTCACTTCATCCTCTGCCTCCTGAGTTCAAAAGATTCTCACAACTCAGCCTTCTGAGTAGTTGATACTGCAGATATGTGCCATCATGCCTGGCAATTTTTTGTATTTTTAGTAGAGACAGGATTTCATCATGTTGGCCAGGCTTGTCTTGAACTCCTGACCTCAAGTGATCCACCTGCCTCAGCCTCCCAAAGTGCTGAGATTACAGGCATGAGACACTGCACCCGGCCCAATAATTCCTACATCTACATTGTTGAATAGTGCAGTGACATGGAAACCATCTATAGCCCAGTTAAAGATTGGATTGCTCAAATTGGGAGGCATCATCAGCAGGGGGAGTTGGAAGCACCAACAGTATGAGTTACCCATTTCTGCTGTAACAAATTCTCAAACACTTAGTGACTTAATAAAATAAATTGTCTTACAGTTCTGTAAGTCAGAAGTTCAGAATGGGTATTATAGGGCATATTAGTCTGTACTCACATTACTATAAAGAACTACTGAGACTGGGTAACTCATGAAGAAAAGAGGTTTAATTGACTCGTGGTTGTGCAGGCTGTACAGGAGGCATGGCTGGGGAAGCCTCAGGAAACTTACAATCATGGCAGAAGGTGAAGGGGAAGCAGGCATGACTTACAT
The DNA here is from genome assembly GCF_028878055.3 of Symphalangus syndactylus. Taxonomy (NCBI): domain Eukaryota; kingdom Metazoa; phylum Chordata; class Mammalia; order Primates; family Hylobatidae; genus Symphalangus; species Symphalangus syndactylus. Next base: position 24,219,691 of record NC_072448.2, on the reverse strand, counting down.
GCTTGGAGCAGGAAGAAGAGAGATAAGAAGGAGGTGTTAACACACTTTAGAAAAACTAGATCTCATGAGAACTGTCTTACTATCAGAGGAACAGCAAGAGAGAAGTCTGCCACCAGGGACTTCCTTTAACAATTCGACATGGGACTGGGTGGTGATACAATTTTTCTGTGCCTCCACCCAAATCTCATATTGAATTGTGCTTCTCATAATCCCCATGTGTGGTAAGAAGGATGCAGTGGGAGGTAATTGAATCATGGGAGTAGTTACGTCCATGCTGTTCTTGTGACAGTGAGTGAGTTACGAGATCCAGTGGTTTCATAATGACATCCCCTGCTTCGCTATGCACATTGCCTTGTTGCCACCATGTGAAGAAGCACGTGTTTGCTTCCCCTTCCACCATGATTGTAAGTTTCCTGAGGTCTCCCTAGCCATTCTGAACTGTGAGTCAATTGAACATCTTTCCTTTATAAATTACCCAATCTTGAGTATGTCTTTATTAGCAGCATGAGAAATAATTAATATAGGTGGGGACACAAATCCAAACCATATCATAGGATAAAAAACTAAGCTGTCAGAATTGGTTCTTTCTGGAGGCTTTAGGGGTAAAATTAATTTCCCTGGCTTTCCCATGTTCTGGAAGTCAGCCACATTCCTTGGCTCATTGCCCCTTTCTCCATCTCCAAAACACATTATTCAACCTCTGCTTCTATCCTCATGTTTTTGTCTCTCACTCTGACCTGCTACATCTCTCTTATAAGGACCACTGGGATGGCACTGGAGACATGTAGATCATCCACTAACAATCCCCAATCTCAAGATCCTTAGCTTCATCACATCTGCAAAGTTCCTTTAGCTAGATAAGGCAATGCAGCCACTGGTTCCAGGGATTAGGATATAGACATCCCTCAGGAACATTATTCTGCCAATATCACCAAACTTCTGTGGAGGTAATGCTTCTAGATCTCAGTCAAGGACCACAGAATAACTCTCACCGGTTTCCTCCTGAATCTCCACCTTCCCATGAACAGGTAGTTTTCATCAGCAATGATGACAAAGAGTCTATCTCATTGCTTTTGAACTCTCCACCAGGCAATTCCAAGCTCTGAAAAATTCTTGCTTCTTTTTAACTTAGCAAACTCATCAATTATTTTTGACAACATAGAAATGAAATGAATCCACATATGTTGCTTAATTATTTAATCAAGTTTTAAATTGGATATGGTACTTTGTGTGTGTGTGTGTGTGGGAGGGACAAATCCTCACTCTGTCACCCAGGCTGAAGTGCAGTGGTCTGATCATAGCTCCCTGCAGCCATTACTCCTTGGGCTCCAGCAATTCTTCCACATCAGCCTCCCAACAAGCTGGAACTACACGTACACACCATCATGACCTGCTAATTTTTTTTACTTTTTGTAGACAGAGGGTTTTGCCACATTGCCCAGCTGTCTTGAACTCCTGAGCACAAGGAATCCACCCACCTTAGTCTCCCAAAGTGCTGGGATTACAGGCATGAGCCACTGAGCCCAGCCAAGATATCTTTTGAATATTCACTTGCACATGGAATGCTATCAGAGTCTAAATTTTAAAATTAAATTTAGGGCAGGCATGATGGCTCATGCCTGTAATCCCAGCATTTTGGGATTCTGAAGAGTGCAGATCACAAGTCAAGAGATCGAGACAATCCTGGCCAATGTGGTGAAACCCTGTCTCTACTAAAAATACAAAATTATCTGGGCATGGTGGCACACACCTGTAGTCCCAGCTACTCAGGAGGCTGAGTCAGGAGGACCACTTGAACCTATGATGCAGAGGTTGCGGTGAGCCAAGATCATGCCACTGCACTCCAGCCTGGTAACAGAATGTGACTTCATCTCAAAAAAAAAATTAAAGTTACCATCTAAGCTATCATTAAGAAATAACAGTTGCTGACAAGGCTGTAGAGAAAAGGGAACATTTATAGACTGTTGGTGAGACTGTACATTAGTTCAGCTACTGTAGAAAACAGTCTGGAGATTTCTTAAAGAACTTAAAACAGAAATACCATTCAACCCAGCAATCTCACTACTGGGTATATGCCCAAAATAACATAAATTATCCTACTATAGAGACGCATGTGTATGTTCATTGCAGCAGTATTTATTATAGGAAAGACATGGAATCCACCCAAATGCCCCTAAATGACAGATTGGGTAAAGGAAATATGGTACATACACAACATGGAATACTATGCAGCAATGAAAAATAAGGAAGTCATGTCCTTTGCTGCAACATGGACGTAGCTGTAGAACAATGTCCTAAGCAAATTAGTTCAGGATCAGAATACCAAATACTGCATGTTCTCACTTATAATTGGGAACTAAATATTGAGTACATAGGATACAAAGAAGGGTAGAGTAGATACTACGGCATCCTTGAAGGTGGAGGATGGGAGAAGAATAAAGATTGAAAAACTATCTATCCAGTAGTATGCTGATTACCTGGGTGACAAAATTGTCTGTACACCAAAGCCCCATGGGATGCAATTTACCCATGCAACAGACTTGCATATGTACCCTTGAACCTTAAAAAAAAAAAATTTGAAAAAAAAGAGGATACTTCTTCTTTAATTTAATTTATGTATTTTGGAGACATGGTCTCCATTCTGTCCCCAAAGTGGAATGCAGTGGTGCAAGCATAGCCCACTTGTCTTGAGATCCTGGGCTCAAGCTGGGTGTGCTGTTTCATGCCTGCAATCCCAGCATTTCAGGAGGCTGAGGTGGGTGGATCACCTGAGTTTGAGAGTTCGAGGCCAGCCTGACCAACATGGAGAATCCCCATCTCTACTAAAAATACAAAATGAGCCGGGCATGGTGGTGCACACCTATATTCCCAGTTACCTGGGAAGATGAGGCAGGAGAATCACTTGAACCTGGGAGGCAGAGGTTGTGATGAACCAGGAGAGTGTCATTGCACTCCCACCTGGGCAACAAGAGTGAAATTCTGTCTCAAAAACAAAAAAAAGAAAGAAAGGAAAAAGAAAAAGAAATGCTGGGCTCAAGTTTTCTCCCACCTCAGCCTCTTGAGTAGTTGGGACCACAGACATGCCCAACCAATTTTAAATTTTTTGTAGAGACAGAGTGTTACTACATTGTCCAGACTGGTTTCAAACCTCTAGCTTCAAGCTATCCTCCTACCTCTGCCTCTAAAACACTGAGATTACAGACATGAACCATCATGCTTGGCCTTTAATTTTAATTTTTAGTCTTGTGAAAGTAATAGATGTATAAGTCTCAAAAGTGAAGCAGTACCTCAAGTTTATGTCTTGCCCTTAACGTTCCCTCTTACTTTTTTTTCTGGGATGTATTTATATTTTGAAATAACATATTTGTCCAGAAATCTTTTGGGTGTGTTTCTTTTCTTTAGATGGTGCATATTAAATTTCTATTTTCATCTTCCTGATGTGGCTACATCACAAATGTTTACTAAATGAATAGTCAAGCTCACATTATGTGAATTCTCTAAATACAGAGATGTGCTTAATTTCCCTTCTTTGTATAAATACGTGCATTGCCTAAACTTGCTTCCTGTTCATGTATTCTCCTTTAAAATTATTTTCACAGACTTATTATGAACTTGCCAATCCCTTCCAAATACCATCAACCACCTAAAGTAGTCACATGATGATGTTAAACACAGCCTTCTAGGATCCTACAATTCCTTTCCAACCTGGACTCACCACTTTCTAAGACATCCACAGAGACATCAATCCTAGTATGTCCTGTTTCCAAATGCCTTGAGTTTGTGTCCTGGCAAGCTTCTTCTGGTATCTTGATCAGATAAATAGGCCTTTCTCAACTCAGCTTCCATAGCTGGCTGGAAAATGGGAATAGTAATAATTATGCACATTAAATGTGATCACAGTTGTAAAATGTTAAGGCCAGTTTCCCACTAATTGTACATAGGATGTTTATTTTTGTGGTCATCTTGAAAATTCCCCAATATTTCCTTCATGTTAGCAACGCCAGTTTCTAAATTTCTTGTCTCCATCATGCTCAAATTGCCTTCCCTCATTTCCTCAAATCGCCTTCCCTCATTTCCTCAAATCCAATATGCAAAAACATCACCACCAAGAGTGCATGGGGATTACTGTTATGACACATTCTGCACGTACAAGAGTTCTGACCTTCACCCTCAGCTACTCTTGGGTCATGGCTGGGTTCCATATGTAATCCTAGACATTCCCACAACAGGTGAAGGTATCACTGTTAATGTCGGGCTTCCAGTGCTGCTGAGCCTAAGGCAAAGTCCAATCCCCTTTTTATTTCTCAACACTTTGCATCTCTCCCCTCCCCTCCCCTCCCTTCCCCTCCCCTCCCCTCCCCTCCCCTCTCCTCTCCTCTCCTCTTTTTCTTTTTTTGATGGAGTCTCACTCTGTTTCCCAGGCTGGAGTGCAGTGGCATGATCTTGGCTCACTGCAACCTCTGCCTCCTGGGTTCAAGTGATTCTCTCCTGAGTAGCTGGAATTACAGGTGTGCACCACCACACCCAGCTAATTTTTGTATTTTTAGTGGAGATGAGGTTTTGCCATGTTGACCAGGCTGGTCTCAACTTCCTGACCTCAGGTGATCTGCCTTCCTCAGCTTCCCAAAGTGCTGAGATTATAGGCATAAGCCACGGTGCCTGGCCTCTCATTTCATTTCTCACTGTCTCTTTCTATCTCTTATTCTCCCTTTTATTTTATTTCTATCTTCCACTCTCTTTCTCTCATTTTCCCTGCCACTCTGTCTTTTTGTGGATACTTCTGTCATTCTGTCTCTCATTCTCTCTTGCATAATCTCCTTTTCTCCCTCTCTCTTTTTGAATTACTCTGTCATTCTCTCTCTCTCTGCCTTTCTCCTTCTGCTTTCCCACTCCCCAAACTATTCTAGAGTCCTTTATCTTCACCCTCCACACTCTAAAATTTCACAACAATGTTCCCTTATGTGAGCCATTTTCCTCCCAGTCTCCTGGGGACCCAGAAACTTAGAGGTTCTTTTATACTTTCATAAAACATTCTCATTTCAAGCTGGGCATAATGGCTCATTACTGTAATTCCAGTGCTTTGAGAGGTTGAGAAGGGCAGATCTCTTGAGTCCGAGAGTTTGAAGCCAGCCTGGGCAACCTGGTGAAACTCTGTCTCTACTAAAAATACAAAACAAATTTCCCTGGTATGGGGGTGAACACCCATGGTCCCAGCTACTCAGGGGGCTGAGGTGGGAGGATCACTCCAGGCTGGACAACACAGTAAGAACATGTCTCCAAAAAAAAAAAAAAATGGAGAAAACCCATTCTCATTTCCAGCCATTTACCCCTTCTTTTCTCAAACATAGAAGCAACCTTGGTTTAATTTCTCTAATTTTCTTTTTTTTTTTTTTTTTTTTTTTTTTTTTTTTTTTTTTTTTTTTTTTTTTTTTTTTTTTTTTTCTTTTGAGACGGAGTCTCGCTCTCTCACCCAGGCTGGAGTGCAGTGGCGCGATCTTGGCTCACTGCAAGCTCCGCCTCCCGGGTTCACGCCATTCTCCTGCCTCAGCCTCTCCGAGTAGCTGGGACTACAGGCGCCCGCCACCACGCCCGGCTAATTTTTTGTATTTTTAGTAGAGACAGGGTTTCACCGTGGTCTCGATCTCCTGACCTCATGATCCGCCCGCCTCGGCCTCCCAAAGTGCTGGGATTACAAGCGTGAGCCACCGCGCCCGGCCTAATTTCTCTAATTTTCAATGTAGCATGTTTAAAGGGTAGAACAGATACCTCGACCTCTAGAAGTGAATTAACATAGGCATTGATTAGTCTCATATGCCTACTTAATGAACACGTTCTGGTGGCTCATGTTGTGAGGCAGTGCACTGAGGATCAGAAATAAAAAGGCTGAAGGAAACATTATGTTTTCCTTTAAAGCTCAGATAGTCTAATAGGAAATGCAGATTTATAAATGAAGAACTGAGACTTACAATTAGACACAGCAGGTTTAATGGAGTGGTTTGTATTAACCCCTGTGTGTGTGTGTGTGTGTGTGCATGTGTGTGTGCACATGGGTGTCTGTCTCCTTTCTTTTTATCTTTTTACCCCTCCTCAAAATGGATGTAGACTGGAATTAAAAGGAAAACAAGGACAAAGAGAATGTGTGAGAACAGGGCAAACAAAAGATGTGGATGAGGTGGGGCACAGTGGCTGGAGCAGGAGCAGTGCTTGTCAGAAGAATTCTCCTCCCACTATTTGCAGCCAGATCAACAAACTACTTGGAAATATAATCAGTGATGACCAAGGAGAGATCTAGATTGGTGGAAGCTGGGGAGAGCTGAGAGTAAAGGTGAGATACTGTGCCCAAGGTGAGATATTAAGACAAAGCCTGACACTCCCAAATATATACCCCAAAGAAATAAAAACAGACACAGACAAGTACACACACAACCACATTCATAGCAGGAACTGAAGTAGCACATTTCTTGTTCACTATTCCAGAGATGTTCACTCTCTCTATGTATACTTTTTGAGACAGAGTCTCACTCTGTTGTCTGGGCTAAAGTACAGCAACCCAGTGACAGATCCCTTCAACTTTAATCTCCCAGGTTCAAGCCATCCTCCTATTTCACCCCCCCAACCCTGCCCCCACTGAAAGTATCTGGGACTATAGGTGCACTCCACGACAACAGGCTATTTTTTATATATATATATTTTTTAGAGATGAGGTTTCATCATGTTACCCAGGCTGGTCTCAAACTCCTGAGCTCAAGCAATCTGCCTGTGTTGGCCTTCTAAAGTGTTAGGATTACAGGTGTGAGCCACTGCACCTGGCCCATGCTCTGTATTTTTCTTTTTTTTTTTTATCTTTTTTCATTTTAATTTTGGATTTGATGGTACATGGGAAGTTTTCTTTTTTTTGGAAAGTTTTGTTACATAGGTAAACATGTGTCATGGGAGTTTTTACAGAGGTTGTTTCATCACCCAGGTATTAAGCCCAGCACGCAATAGCCATCTTTCTTACTTCTCTCCATCCCCACATTCTCCACCCTCAAGTAGGCCCCAGTATCTGTTGTTTCCTTCTTGGTGCTCATAAGTTCTCATCATTTAGTTCACGGCTCTATTTTATTTTTCTGAGACAGGGTCTCGCTTTTTTACTTTATATATATATATATATATATATATATATATATATATATATATATATACACATACACACAACACAAATATATGTGGAAAGATAGGGGCATGTGTATATATACACAAAAAATGTACTATATATATATAAAGTACATTATTTTACATATTTTATATATATATATGAGAGAGAGAGAATATTAGATTCATTGGGGGTGGTGTAGAAATGAATTAACTTCTTGTTACTTTCACTCCATAAAATGCATTTAAGATTCTGGAGATTTTACAAGGAAAAAGTAAGAATTAAGGAAGTCTTTTGAGTTCCACTTGAAAATCATGTTATATTGGATCGTGTTATGTTGGAAATATTCCACTCACTTGCTTCAATATTCAAGACTCTCATTTTTTTATTTTCTTTTTTTCTTCCTTCCTCCCGACCTCCTCCTCCCCTCCTCTCCCTTCCCTTCCCCTTCACTTCTGTTCCCTTCCAATTTAATTTAATTTAATTTAATTTAATTTAATTTAATTTAATTTAATTATTTTTGAGATGCATTATCACCCTGTAATACAAGTTAGAGTGCAATGGCTGGATCATGGCTCACTGCAGCTTTGACTTCCCTCCTTGAGAGATCTTCCCACCTCTGACTCCTCAGTAGCTGGGATTAGCTGGGACTACAGTCCCATGCCACCATGCCTGGCTCATTTTTGTGTTCTTTGTAGAGATGGAGTCTCACTATATTGCCCAGGCTAGTCTCAAAGTACTGGGTTCAAGCAATCCTCCCACTTTGTCCTGCTAAATTTCTGGGATTATAGATGTAGGCTACTGTGTCCAGCTAAGACTCTCATTTCTTACCAAGACCTGACAGTGTCTTATTTTGGTTATTAGTTGAATTTTAGGTTATTTCATTAATACATGAAAATAATTAAAATGGATGGCCAGGTGCAGTGGCTTACAGCTTCTCAGCACTTTAGGAGGCTGAAGTGGGTATTTTGCTTCAGTCCAGGAGTTCGAAACCAGCCTGGGAAACATAGTAAGACCCCATTACCAAAAAATATTTTTAAAATAGCTTGATGTAGCTGTGCATTCCTGTAGTCCTGCTACTCAGAGACTGAGGTGGGAGGACCATCACTGCAAGAGATAGTAGTTGCAGTGAGCCATCATGGCACCACTCTACTCGAGCCTAGATGATAGAGTGGGATCCTATCTCAAAAATAGACAAATAAAATACACATAAAATAAAATACATAAATACACATAAAATAGTAAGTTGCTTTCATTCTTAAAGAGATAATATGTTTTAAAATAGCTTCACATGACATGAAGTCTAGTGATTTTCTTGTCTAGAGAAAGATAAAAGTTAGCACCTTTAAGAGATGACCGGTGGTATAGAGGATGTGTTGCTTTACAAAACAGTGAGAAGGAAATATATAAAGAAAAACAAGCTCATTCTCAACCGATTCTACCACTAATATGGTAAAGACTGTTTTTAAAAAACACACAGGCCAGGAGTGTTGGCTTATGCTTATAATCCCAGCACTTTGGGAAGCTGATCCAAGAGGATTACTTGAGTCCAGAAGTTCAAGACCAGACTGGGCTACACAACAACACCTTGTCTCAATGAAAATAAAGATAAAAGTAGCCAGGCATGGTAGCAGGAGCCTGTAACCCCAGATACTCAGGAGACAGAGGTCGCAGTGAGCTCAGATGGCACTGCTGCACTTCAGCCTGGGTGGCAGAGCAAGAAATTGAAAACACACACACATACACACACACACAAACACATACACACACAGTGACTCAAACATGTGAAAAGATGTTCAAATTTACTCATGGTGAATGAAATTTCAAAAAAATGACACTAATGCTATTTTTGAAGTTATTTTCTTCATGGATATTTCTGTTTCTGGTCTGCTCCAGTTCTGAAATTCTGATTGACTTCTTAGTACAGTCATGTGATATCAAAAATGCTGAAAATGTCCCATCACTATAGTGTAAATAAATCAGTTGTTAGAATTATTTTCTTTTTCTTTCCTGTGTGGGTGAGTATTTCATATTTTCTATAGTTCAAGAATAATAGAACAAACACGATGTACAATGCAATTTAAATCAAAACATGTGTCTCATACCTTAAAAGTACCTCATGTGTCTCTTAACCCTGCATTTATGTTAACCATTTATGGTATTCATCAGTATGTTTTATATATAGCTTAGTGATATGTTTCATCTCTACACTGTATATTATGTTCTCTCTGTGTGTTTTTGTATTGTGTTGTTTTTTAGAGACAGGGTCTCACTGTGTTGCTCATGCTGGAGTAGAATGGTGCAATCACAGCTCACTGCAACCTCAAACTCCTGGGATCAAGTGATTCTCCTGTCTTAGCCTCCCAAGTAGCTAGGACTACTGGCAGCACAACCATGCTGGGATAACATTTTTATTTACTTTTTAGATATACCTGTGGCATTTTTAAAAAACTTCATTCATCATGAGTAAAGTTGAGCGTCTTTTCACATGTTTGAGTCACTGTGTGTGTGTGTGTGTGTGTGTGTGTGTGTGTGTGTTTTCAAAGTCTTGCTCTGCCATCTGGGCTGAAGTGCACCAGTGCCACCTCAGCTCACTGCAACCTCTGTCTCTTGAGTAGCTGGGATTACAGCTCCCGATACCATGCCTGGCTACTTTTATTTTTATTTTCATTGAGACAGGGTGTCATTGTGTAGCCCAGGCTTGTCTTGAACTCCTGGAATCAAGCAATCCTCTTGGATCAGCTTCCCAAAGTGCTGGGATTATAAGCACAAGCCAATACTCCTGGCCTGTGTGTTTTTTAAAAACAGACTTTATGCTTTGGAGCCGTTTTAGGTTGATAACAAAATTAAGAGGAAGGTACAGAGAGTTCTATGGACCTCTTATCCCCACACATATATAGCTTCCTCTACTGTAAACATCTCCTCTGAGAGTGGTGCATCTGTGACACATTTTTGACACCAGATTTATTTACATTTGGGTTCGTGCTTGGTGGTAGACATTCTGTGGGTTTGGATAAATGTAAAATGGCATGCATCCACGACTACAGTGTAACACAGAGGAGTTTTATTCCCCTAAAAATCCTCTATACTCAATCTATTCATTCCCAAATCCTGACAACCAGTGATCTTTGTACTGTCTCATAATTTTGCCTTTTGCAGAATGTTGTTTCATAGGTAGAAGCGTATGTAGCCTTTTCATATTATCTTATTTCACTTAGTAATATGTGTGGCTTATAGTTCATTTCTTCTCTTCTTTTTGTTTGAGACACAGTCTCACTCTGTTACCCTGGCTGGAGTGCAGTGGTGCAATCATAGCTCACTGCAGTCACAACCTCCTGGGCTTAGGCAATGCTTTTACCTCAGCCTTCTTGATAGTGGAGACTACAGACACGAGCCAAGGCACCCAGCTAATTTTCAAATTTTTATAGAGATGAGATCTTACAATGTAGCCCAGGCTGACATTAAACTCATTGACTTAAGTGATGCTCCCTTCTTGGCCTCCCAAAGTGCTAGCATTATAGGCATGAGCCAACAAACCTGGACCTTATTTTTGTATTTATTTATTTTTTTTTCATTTTTTCATTTTTTTTTTTTAAGACAGAGTCTCACTTTGTTGCGAGGCTGGAGTGCAGTGGCATGATCTTGGCTCACTACAACCTCCATCTGCCAGGTTCGAGATTCTCCTGCTTTAACATCCCAAGTGGCTAGGATTACAGGCCAGCAACACCACTCCCAGCTAATTTTTATTTATTTATTTATTTATTTATTTATTTATTTATTTATTTATTTTTTTGAGACAGAGTCTAGCTGTGTCACTGAGGCTGGACTACAGTGGCACGATCTTGGCTCACTGCAAACTCTGCCTCCTGGGTTCACATCATTCTCCTGCCTCAGCCTTCCGAGTAACTGGGACTACAAGTGCCCGCCATCACACGTGGCTAATTTTTTTGTATTTTATTAGAGATGAGATTTCACTGAGTTAGCCAGTATGGTCTTGATCACCTGACTTCATGATCTGCCCACCTCAGCCTCCCAAAGTGCTGGGATTACAGATGTGAGCCATCACGCCCAGCCCCTCACCCAGCTAATTTTTGTATTTTTAGTAGGCATGAGGTTTCATCATGTTGGCCAGGATGGTCTCCATCTCTTGACCTCATGATCCACCTGCCTCAGCCTCCTAAAGTGGTGGGATTACAGGCATTAGCCACTGTGCCCGGCCACTGTCAATATTCCATTGTCTAATGCAACATGGTCAATTTGTCCCTTCACCTATTAAAGGACATCTTGCCTCCAACTTTTCATAATTATAAATAAGCTGTTGTAAATATCCATGTGCAAGTTTTTGTGTAGATGCAAGTTTCAGCTCTTTTGGGTAACTATCAAGGAAACTGACTGCTAGATCATATGCCAAAAGTATATTTAGTTTTGCAAGAAACTGCCAAACTGTCTTCCAAAGTGATGGCACCATTTTGCATTTCTTCCATCCATAAATGGATATTCCTGTTGCTCCATGGCCTCACCAGCATTTGGTAGTGTCAGTGTTCTGGCATTTGGTCATTCTCCCTGACTACTAATAAAGCTGGGCAGGTTTCATTTGTTTATTTTTAATTTACATTTCCTCTTCTGAATACTCCTCCTTGGATTGTTCTTGATTTTTTTCTTTTTTTTTCTTTTTGTTTTGTTTTTTGAGGCAGGTCTCACTCTATTGCCCAGACTGGAGTTCCTCGATGTGTTCATAGCTCACTGCAGTCTTGACTTCCTGAGCCCAAGTGATCCTACCACCTCAGCCTTCCAAGTAGCTGGGTCTACAGGTGCACACCACCACACCCAGCTAGTTTTTGTATTTTTGTAAAGATGGGGCCTCACTATGTTGCCCAGGCTGGTTTCAAACACCTGCACTCAAGCAAACCAGACACCTCAGCCTCCAAAATTTCTGGGATTACAGGAGTGAGCAACCATGCCCTGCCTGTTCCTGACTTTAAAGAGACCAATTTTAATATTCTATTCTTTATTATTACATGCATATTTCTGCAGAAAGCTTTTATCAGATTAAGGAACTTTGTATTTATTTCTAGTTTGTTATATCCTGATGGGTGTTCAATTTTATCACAGATACTTTCTGCATAAATTGATATGAGAAATATTTCGTTTTTATTTGCTTTATTTTGTCCTTTAATCTGTAAACATTTAAAATACAATTATAGATTTGTCTATTGTTGAAACTCGCTCACATTTGTATCTCACAAAGGGTACATAGAGAGATTGGTCTATATTTCTTTTCCCATGCTATATTTTTTGAGTTTGTTGAGTTTGAATATCAAAATATACTTGGCCTCAAAATACATTGCAGATGTTGCTTCTTTTTCTGTTGTATGAAAGAGTTTAGATAATACTTGAATTTTCTGCTTCCTAATAATACCAGCTATGTCTAGCATTTTCTCGGTGAGAAGCCTTTTAACCACTCACTCAATGTATTACATTTCTATAATACCATTTGGATAGTCTATATTTACTTGAGTCAGTTTGGGTAAAATATATTGTTCTATGAATGTGTCCATTGTGTCCAAAGTTTTTAAATACACTGGAATAATTATTCCTACTATCATCTTATTTTTCTTATAAACTCAGCTACATCCAGAGTTATATTCCTTTTTTCTTCTTAATATTATTTATTGGCATATGCTGTTTATTTTTATTTGGAATCTTAGCAGATTTTATTCATTCTATTCTTTTTATAGCCATTTATTTTTAATGTTACTACAAACTAAAATTTGATTTAAAGTAAAATGTTTATTAAAATTAAATTTTAATTAAAATAAAATTAAACTAATTTAAGCTATTGCATTATTTTAACATGATTTTTATTATATTATTACTTATCAATTTTATCTTATAAAATTTTGTTATAAAAACTTCCCCTTACACCAAAATCCAAGGATGTTCAAGGCCCTTATGTAAAATCATGCTATGAAATGTTTATGTTATAAAATATTATGTAATAACATTTACTAATAACTAATAAAATAAAAAAAGTAATAAAAATAAATTTTAACTAATTTTTTTTAAATTAACAGTTAAAATAAGCAATAAAGTGTTTAAATGCATTTTAACAATTTAAAAAACAATTCTACTGAAATTATTTTTGTAAAATTAAGTAATCTTTTAAGTTTGTCTACTTTGATCTCTCTTTTATCTTTTTCTCTAATTTAGTGAATTCTACTTTTTTTGTTTTATTTCCTTTTACTATTTCTTGTAATTCTGCTGTTTCTTTTCTAACTTCTTCAGTGGGATGCGTAGTGTATTTTTCTGTGCCATTTCTTTTCTTTTAGAGTAAGAGTTTTAAAGTTTGAAAGGCACATTAATGACACATCAGTTGCATTCCATCGCTTCTGAGCTGTGCATCTGAGTTCCAAGGAGTCATGAAAGCAGCTCAAAAATGTTTTCTTCAGAAACAAAAAGTGTCTGTGTCAATACAATTGTAGGTGGGTATAAAAGAGAAAACCACATGGGAAGGGCACTCTATTCTCCTCCACTCTCTGCAGGTGAATTTGGAAAGAAAAACTGACATTCTGAATACTTTTCAGAAAGTATCCACGCACTGGAGAGCTGGAAGCAAGAAAAAGATGTCATCAGATCCTAAACAGGGAATCCAGTAATTTGCTGAAAATGAAAACAGTCTGGGGGAAGTGTGTCCCTCCAACTTTGTACTTAAAGTATCTCCAACCACATGGCTAAATTACCTAATTTGGCACAAACAAATCCCATGTGTGAAGAAGATAGCCCCAAGGGGCAGAGGTCATCAGGCCTGCATTTTTGAAAGTGATTTAGACTATTCTCTGACAATTCCCTTTGCTTCCTAGGCACCTCTGGGCAGAGGATTAGGTGCATGGCTTATGAAGACTTGAAAGAACAGGGGACTAGGGCAAAGATGCCTGGGGAAGGGGCCTGAGTGGAGAGCACTGAGTCAAAGTTGGTAACTTGGCCTGCTCTCCCTGAAGGAGAGGAGTGAGGAGGGTCTTCTCAGCATGAGTACACACCTGTTTTGTCTTTTAGGCAGAAGAAAGGAGGCTGATTGACCTAACTCACTCCCATCTGCATGTACAGCCATCCCACAGTAGCCTTAGGAAGTTGGTTCCAAAATCCAAGAATGCTCAAGTATCTTTATAAATGATGTGATATTTCCATACCACCTATGCATGTCCTCTCATACACTTTAAACCATCTACTATCTCTACTTTACTTAATACAGTATTACTGTGATAAGAAGTGTTGATACACAGTATCATTTTTTTGTTTCCTTGTTTAGACACAGGTTCTCACTGTCACTCAGGCTAGAGTGCAGAAGCACCATCAAAGCGAGAGGTGAAGCCAGATGGGCTTCCTGGGTCAAGTTGGGACTTGAAGAGACAAATAAGGGAATAAAAGTTAGCCACCCCAGCCAGCAGAGGCAACCCACTTGGGTCACCTTCCATGATGTTGGAGCTTTATTCTTTCACTCTTCACAGTAAATTTTACTGTGGCTCATTCTTTGAGTCTGTGTCATCTTTAAGAACTGTAACACTCACTGCAGAGGTCCACAGCCCCATTCTTGAAGTCAGCGAGACCACGAACCCACTGGAAGGAACAAACTATTGACACATCTTGGAGACCATAAAGGGACGATCCCCAAGCAATGAGTACCACTGGGACCCTTTCACTTGTTATTCTGTCCTATTTTTCCTTAGAATTTGGGGGTTAAAGACCTGAAATCTGCTGGCCTGTTAAAAGGGACTAGCTTGGCCACCGGACTAAAGACATGGGTGTCAGGCTTTCTGGGAAAGGGCTCTCTTACAAATCCTGACTCTTCAGATTTCGGAGTGTTGGTTTGCCTGGAACCAGCTTCCAGTTTTCCTGCATTTCTAGGCTGAGCCAAGGGTTGACAGAGAGGAAGCCATTCAGTTCCGGGTCCTGACAAAAAGTTCATTGACCTTGCAGTCATGAGCAGAACTCTCAAAGTCATGTCACCCAAGCGAGACTCATCCATCTATCCTATCTATCCTGATCCTTGCCTCCTGGTTCCTAACACCTGTAAGACACACTTCCTTCCACCTCTCTTCTCTGAGGCTAGTCCTACTTCTAAAAACCATTCCCTGTCATTGGTGCTTTTGTAGTTTCTCCTATAAGAATGATTTCTGTTATAAATTTCAAGACTCTGTTCCTTTCTTTAGTCACCCAGGCTCACCAACCAGAAAGGTACAATTTTTTGCCTAAATCCCTGTCCGTGCAGAGGGACTACCTGGATACCATGTATCCTTTTAGGATCACTCCTCAGACAAGCAGGCCTAACAAAGGCTATTCCTGAAGCTAGGATATGGGGAGCCTCAGCAATGATATTGTTCCTATTAATCTGATGAGAAATGAGGATAAAAGGCCTCACCCTAGAGATCCATTCCCTCTCTCAGGTTATGGCCTCCCACTCCATTTTGAGGCATAACATCTTTATAGGACTAGGGTAAGTTCCCAATACTAACAGAAAAAATGCTTAGAACTCTAACAGGGTTTTGAGACTGTGTCGGTAAGGGACACGATATCCGATTTTTCTCAATCCTCTTTGTGGTCTAAGAGGAAAACTAGTGTTTCTGCTGCTGCTTCAGTGAGCACAACTATTCTGATCAGCAGGGTCCAGGGACAATTGCAGACTCTTGGGCCAGGGGTGGGGGGGAACAAAGAAACAAAAACTATGGGCTAATATTTTTCTTTTAAATGGGAAACACTCAGGAATCAACAGGCTCACCCTTGAAATGCATTCTAATACATCAGGAACAATTTGACCCACAAACCCTGAAAAAGTGGTGGCTCATTTTTTTCTGCACTACCTCCTGGCCCAAATATTCTCTCTCTGATGGGGAAAAATAGCCACCTGAGGGAAGTATAAATTACAATACTATCCTGCAACTTGACTTTTTCTGTAAGAAGGAAGGTAAATTGAGTAAAATACCTTATGTCCTTATGTCCAAGCTAAACTTTCCTTGATGGATAATCCACAACTATGCTAAGCTTGCAATTTACATCCCACAGGAGGACCTCTCAGCTTACCTCCATATCCTAGCCTCCCTATAGCTCCCCTTCCTATTAATGATAAGCCTCCTGTAATCTCCCCCACCCAGAAGGAAAGAAGCAAAGAAATCTCCAAGAAATCACAAAAACCCTGGGCTATCAGTTATGTCCCCTTCAAGCTGTTGGGGGTGGGGAATTTGGCCCAACCTGGGTACTTGTCTCCTTCTCACTCTCTGATTTAAAGCAGATCAAGGTAACTCTGGTGAAGTTTTCAGATGATCTTGATAGGTATATAGATGTCCTACAGGGTCTAGGGTAAACTTTCAACCTCACTTGGAGAGATGTCATGCTATTGTTAAATGAAACCACAGCCTCTAATGAAAAGAACACAGCTTTAGCTGTAGCCTGAGAGTTTGGAGATACCTGGTATCTTAGTAAAGTAAATGATAGGATGACAGCTGAAGAAAGGGACAAATTCCCTACCAGTCAACAAGCCATCCTGAGCATGGATCCCCCCTGGGAACAAAATCTGGAGGCAGTATTAAACGTGGTAACCTTGGAGTTCTATAATAGGGACCAAGAGGAATAGGCCAAAAAGTGAGATCAGAAAAAGGCCACAGCTTTAGTCATGGCCCTCAGACAAATAAACCTTGGTGGTTAAAGAGGACAGAAAATGGAGCAGGCCAACAACCTGGTGATGCTTGTTAACAATATGGTTTGCAAGGAGACTTTAAAAAAGTTTGTCCAATGAGAAACAAGCTTCCCACTTACCCATGGGCACTATGCCAAGGCAATCCCTGGAAGGTACAGTGCCCTAGAGCACAAAGGTTCTCTGGGCAAGAAGGCACCAAATGGATGATGCAACAACAGGACTGAGGGTGTCCTGGGCAATGGCCAGCTCATCTAATCACCCTCACTGAGCCCCAGGTACATTTGACCATTGAGGGCCAGGAAATTGACTTCCTCATGGACACTAGCACAACATTCTCCATGTTAATCTCCTGTCTCAAACAGCTGTCCACCAAAGTCCATTACCATCTGAGGAATCCTGGCACAACTTGTAACCAGATATTTCTCCCACTTCCTGAGCTGTAATTAGAAGACTTTGCTCTTTTCACATGCCTTTATTTTTATGCTTGAAAGTCCCACACCCTTATTAGGGAGGGATATATTAGCCAAAGCTGTAGCTATTGGACATAGTTAGACATTTAAAAACTCAAGGCTTAGTAAGAAAATGCAACAGTCCCTGCAACACCCCAATTCTAGGAGTACAAGAACTGAATGGTCAGTGGAGACTAGTGCAACATCTTAAGACTCATCAATGAGCCAATAATTCCTCTATATACAGCTATACCCAATCCCTATACCCTGCTCTCTCAAATACCAGAGGAAGCATACTGGTTCACTGTTCTGGACATCAAGGATGCCTTATTCTGTATTCTGCTGCACTCTGACTCCTAGTTTCTCTTTGTCTTTGAGGACCCCAGAAACCACATATCCCAACGTGGGCAGTCTTTCTCAAAGAATTTAGGGATAGTCCTCATCTGTTTGATCAGGGAATGGCCCAAGACCTATGCCACTTCTCAAGTCCAGGCACTCTAGTCCTTCAGTATGTTAATGATTTATTTTGGTTACCAGTTTGGAAGCCTCATGCCAGCAGGCTAGTCTAGATCTTTTGAACTTTCTAGCTAATCAAGGATAAAAGATGTCTAAATTGAAGGCTGAGCTCTGTCTCCAAGAAGTCAAATATCTAGAGTTAATCTTAGCCACAGGAACCAGGGCCCTCAGCAAGGAATTAATAAAGCCTATACTGGCTTGTCCTCACCCTAAGGTATTAAAAACAGTTGCAGGGGTTCCTTCAAATCATGGGCTTTTGCCGACTATGGATCACTAAATATAGTGAGATAGCCAGGCCTCCCTACTCTAATCAATGAGACTCAGAGGGCAAACAGTCATCTAGTATAATGGGAACAAGAGGCAGAAACAGCCTTCAAAACCTTAAAGCAGGCCCTAGTACAAACTCCAGCCTTAAGGCTTCCAACAGGACAAAACTTCTCTTTATACATCACAGAGAGAGCAGGAATAGCCCTTGGAGTACTTTATCAGACTTGTGGGACAACCCCAAAACCAGTGGCCTACCTAAGTAAGGAAATTGATGTTGTAGCAAAAACCTGGCCTCACTGTTTATGGGTATTTGTGGCAGTGGCTGTCTTAGTGTCAGAGGCTATCAAAAAAATAAAAGGAAAAATCTCACTGTCTGGTCTACTCATGATGTAAATGCCATACTAGGTGTCAAAGGGAGTTTACGGCTATCAGACAACCACCTGCTTAGAGAACAGGTGCTAATCCTTGAGGGACTTGTGCTTCAGATGCACACATGTGTGTCCCTGAACCCTGCCACTTTTCTCCCAGAGGATGGAGAACCAATCGAGTCTGACTGCCAACAAATTATAGTCTAGACTTATGCCACCCGAGATCGTCTCTTAGAAGTCCCCTTAGTTAATCCTGACCTTAATCTATATATCAGTGGAAGTTCATTTGTGGAGAATGGGATACAAAGGCAGGTTATGCCATAGTTAGTAATGTAACAGTACTTGAAAGTTTGCCTCTTCCCCCAGGGATGAGCTCCCAGTTAGCAGAAGTAGTGGCACTAAACTGAGCCTTATTATTGGAAAAGTGAAAAAGAATAAATGTGTATACAGATAGAGAGCAAGTATGCTTATCTAATCCTACATGTCCATGCTGCAATATGGAAAGACAGGGCGTTCTTAACCTCTGGGGGAACCTCCAGTAAGTATCACAAGGAAATCATGGGATTATTGCACACAGTACAAAAACCAAAGGAAGTGGCCCCCTTACACTGCTGAAGCCATCAAAAAGGGGAAAGAGGGGGAGAAGAGCAGCATAAGCAGCTGGCAGAGTCAGAGAAAGACCAGCAGAGAAGAAAGAAAGAAAGAAAGAAAGAAAGGAAGAAAGAAAGAAAGAGAGAAAGAGAGAGAAAGAGAGAAAGAAGGAAAGAAAGAAAGAAAGAAAGAAAGAAAGAAAGAAAGAAAGAAAGAAAGAAAGAAAGAAAAAGAAAGAAAGAAAGAGATGGAATTAGTAACGAAAAAACAGCATACCCGATTTATTTAAAAGCCAGGGTAAATTTAAAAGCTATAATTGATAATTGAAGGTCTTCTCTCTAATCCTATAACACTGTAATTCCACCTTGTTGTCAGTGTAAACAAGGGTGCAGCCCAAAAGCACTGTGGCCACTGACAACCCATTGGTTTCCTATCAAAAATCCTTAACCTAGCATGTTTCTTAACAGGGGCTCTACATATTAATTAATTACCATACAAAGGTCTGACCAGACCTAGGATGTACTCCCTTCAGGACAAGAAGATAGATGCTTCCTCCTGGACAATTTAGGGAAAATGACACTATATGTACTGAGTAAGTGATAAGGAAACTTATTAGAAGCAGACTTAGGAAAATTGCCTAATAATTGGTCTGCTCAAACGTGAGACCTGTTTATACTCACCCAAACCTTAACATACTTACAGAATCAGGGAAGAGACATCTATACCAATTCTAAGTTAATATGGACCGAATGAGGTCTTATCAATAGCAAAGAATAATTGAAATCCCAAACTTACAAGGTTTTCAACAAAAGTAAATTTTGCTAAAAGTTAACAGTGTAACATATATTATCCTAACTTATAACCTTATGGAAATCAGACCCTATCAGTGCCCCTCAAAGCCAAGTCCATCATCACAGATCCGTACAACTAATATCCTTACTTATAGGATTAGGAATGGCCAGTGCTACATGAAACTGAATAGCGGGTTTATCTACTCCATTATCCTAGTACCACACACTCTCAAAGGATTTCTCAGACAGTTTGCAAGAAATAACAAAATCTACCCTTATTTTACAATCTCAAATAGACTCTTTGGCAGCACTGACTCTCCAAAACCACCAGGGCCTAGACCTCCTCACTGCTGAGAAAGGAGGACTTTGCACCATCTTTGGGCCTTTGGGCAAGAGTATTGTTTTCATGCTAACCAGTCAGGGATAGTAGGAGATGCCACCTGGCATTTACTGATAAAGGCTTCTGAAATCAGACAACGTCTTTCAAACTCTTATATTGACATTTAGGGTTGGGCAACATGGCTTTTCCCCTTTTTACATCATGACAGCCATCTTGCTATTACTTGCCTTCAGACCCTGTATTTTCAAACTCCTTGTCAAATTTGTTTTCTCTAGGATCGAGGCCATGAAACTACAGATGGTCTTACAAATGGAACCCAAAATGAGCTCAACTCACAACTTCTACTGATGACCTGTGGTTCAACCCACTGACACTTTGGCCTAAAAAATTACCGTCTGGAAGACACTAAAATTGCGGAGCCGCTTCTTCACTTCTATCCATCAGGCAGTAGCAAGAGCAGTCATCATCCAATTCCCAGCAGCAGTTGAAATGTCCTGTTAAGAGGGGGAATTGAGAGTTGAAGCCAGCTGGACTTCCTGGGTCAAATGGGGATTGGAGAACTTTTCTGTAGCTAGCCAGAGGTTTGTAAAATGCACCAATCAGTGCTCCGTAAATTGGGCCAATCATTACTCTGTAAAATGGATGAATCAGGCCTCTTTAAAACGGGCCAGTCAGCAGGACACGAGCAGGGACAAATAAGGGAATAAAAGCTGGCCACCCCAGCCAGCAGCGGCAACCTACTTGGTTCCCTTTCCATGCTTTGGAAACTTTGTTCTTTCACTCTTCACAATAAAAGTTGCTGCTGCTCACTCTTTTTGTTTGTGCCATCTTTAAGAGCTGTAACTCTCACCTCAAAGGTCTGAGACTCCATTCTTGAAGTCAGGGTGACCACAAATCCACTGGCCAAGTGGATTCTGAACACAATAGCTGGTGTTCAGCTGGTCAACAAATTCTGAACACAATAGCTCATTGTAGCCTACAACTCCTGGACTCAAATTATCCTTCCCCCACAGCCTCCTGAGTAGCTGGGACTACCGGCAGATATCACCACTTCACTTCTGGCCAACTTTTTGAATTTAATTTTTGCACAGAGCGGGTCTCACTATATTTTCATGCTTCAGCCTCCCAAGCATCTGGTAGCACATGCCTGGGAGATATATGTATATATATACAATATATATAATATATATATATTATATATATATAATGTATATATATGTACATATATATTATATATATATAATGTATATATATGTACATATATACATATTATATATAATTTCTTTTTTTATTATACTTTAAGTTTTAGGGTACATGTGCACTATGTGCAGGTTTGTCATATATGTATACATGTGCTACGTTGGTGTGCTGCACTCATTAATTCATCATTTACATTAGATATATTTATATCTATGTATCTATGTATCTATATATCTATATTTATATATCTATATGTATGTGTCTATATATCTATGTATTTATATCTATGTATCTATATAGTATATATACTATGTATACACTATATATACTATATATACTGTATATAGTATATATACATTATATATACTATATATATACTACATATACTGTGTGTGTGTGTATATATATATATATGTATAGTATTTCTAGGAATGATGGAGTTTGCTATATTGGCCAGGCTGGCCTCGAACTCATAACCTCAAATGATCCATCCACCTTGGCCTTCAAAGTCCTGGGACAACAGTTGTGAGCCACTGTGCTTGGTCATATCTTTCATCTTTTAATACAGCTGTGAGAAGGGTAAGTTCCTTCTTAATTATTTTTTCCTATCAATAATGCTTTCAACATCACCTGAGCACTAATTATTTGAAGATGTAATCATTTGTACATTTATCTAATTTCTGCAACAAAGCGTCCTCTTTCTCTGCTTGCACAAACAGCAGACATAAAGAATGAAATGGAGCAACCTTGGGGGAAATGCCTCCTGGAGAGACTCCTAATATTCATTCCTTTCTTTTTCCAGTGCATTTCACATTGAATACAACACTTGGCTTCATGGAGTCAAGACACCATGCCTCTCACTTCCTCGCAGCTGGAAGAACTTGGGACCCAGCTCTCTGGTGCATAATGAAAAAAAAAGTATTGCCCTGGGACATCTTCCAGGAGCCTCTTAGGAAGAATTGCTTCACATCCTTTCTATTTGTCTACACTTTATTTTATTTGAAGAGTGGGGGTCTCACTTTGTTGCCCAGGCTGTTCTTGAACTTTGAGGCCAAGTGGTCCTCCTCAGTCAGTCCCTAAATAGCTAGGACTACTGGTATGCACCACCATGCCAAGCTAATTTTATTATTTTGTGTTTATGCATGTGTAGGGATGGGATTTCACTACGTGACCAGGCTGGTGTCAAACGCCTCGGCTCTAATGGTCTCCCTTCTCAGCCTCCTGAGTAGGTAGGACTATGAGCTTGCACCACCATGTCTAATGGCTAATTTTACTATTGTTTTCTTGTGTGTAGAGATGGGAAACTCTTATATTCTCCAGGCTGATCTTGAAATCTTAAGCTCAAGGAATCCTTCCACCTCAGCCTCCCAAAGTGCTGGGATTACAGATGTGAAACATTGTACCCTGAGTCAACTTTTTCTCTTGGCCTACTTCCATCCTCCTATCAGAAAGAAGGACACCACCTTGTGCCATCAGAACCAAGACTAGCCTCTCTCCCCCAGTGGTGGATCACCCAGGAGGCTTTGGTCTGCATGCCTAGGGATTGGCATGGGCAGGAAAAGGGAGAAACACATATACAACTTGTTGGCAACACTGTTCATTTGGATTTCTGGGTCTCACAGAGAAACTTTTATTATTATCATGATTATTATTATATATTATATATTATTATAATACTTTACATTCTGGGCTACATTTGGAGAACATGCAGGTTTGTTACATCGCTATACATGTGCCAAGATGGTTTGCTGCAGCCATCAAACCATCATCTATGTTAGGTATTTCTCCTAATGCTATCTGTCCCAAGTCCCTCCATCTCCTGACAGGCCCCAGTGTATGATGTTCCCCTCTATATGTCCATGTGTTCTCATTGCTTGACTCCCACTTATGAGTGAGAATGTGCAGTGTTTGATTTTCTGTTCTTGTTTTAGTTTGCCGAGAATGATGGTTTCCAGCGTGATCCATGTCCCTGCAAAGGACATTAACTCATCCTTTTTTATGGGTGCATAGGTTTTCTTGTTGTATATGTGCCACATATTCTTTATCCAGTCTATCATTGACAGGTTGTTTCCAAGTCCTTGCTATTGTGAAGAGTGCCACAATAAACATACATGTGCATATGTCTTAATAGTAGAAGGATTTATAATTCTTTGGGTATATACCCAGTAATGGGATTACTGGGTCAAATGGTATTTCCAGTTCTAGATCCTTGAGGAATCTGTCTTCCAAAGTGGTTGAACTAATTTACACTCCCAGCAACAGTGTAAACTCGTTACTATTTCTCCACATCTTCTCCAGCATCTGTCGTTTTCCCAAAACCATTTATTAAATTGGGAGTCCTTTCTCCATTGCTTGTTTTTGACAGTTTTGTCAAAGGAACTGAATCTTAATGGAGGTGGCACTCCACATCCATTTTGCAAATATTTGCAGTAAAATAACATTTTGGCTAATTCACAGGGCATTGCATTTATAACAGTAAGAAGTGTGGTATGAAGGTGCAGTGGTGAAAGACAGGTAAGCATTCACATGTGATAAAATCTTTATCTGAACCACAGATAAAGGCGAGAATTGTAACAGGTGGATGATGAATTTCCCTGTTCCTTGATGCTCTCTTCTGTCCACGTGGGCTTCCCCTACATGCCACAGAAGCCACCTGAATCCACACTACCTCACCCCATCTCCATCCTACCTCACCCCATCTCCATCCCACCTCACTGCCTTCTCTCTTTTTTTTTTCCTTCAGAAATGGTTCCACCCTGTCACCCAGGCTGGACATGACCATGACTCACTGCAGCCTCCTCCTCCCAGGCTCAAGCAATTCTCCCACCTCAGCTTCCTGAGTAGCTACGACTACAGGCATGTACTGCAATATCTGGCTTTTTTTTTGGATATAGTGTCTCATTCTATCACCCAGGCTAAGTGAAAGGATGTGATTTTGGCTCACTGCTGCCTCAATCTCCCAGGCTCAGGTGATACTCCTACATCAGCCTCCCTAGTAGTTGAGACCACAGGAGGGTGCAACCACGGCTGGCAAATTTTGTTTTTCAGTAGAGATAGGGTCTCACCATTTTGTCCAGGCTCCCATTGTGTTTTCATGCTGTCCTTGAGTGGGCATAAGTCTCAGCCTTCACGTATATTTCAAAAACATTCAAAAGTTTACATTTTTCTACTGCATGGATGCCACTCCAAAGATTTGAGAATAACTGATCTGGAAATGCAGACAGGGTTGACCAGCTGGAGCAAATTTCATGCCATTTATTGTTCCCTTTTCCCAATTAAAGCCTACCCAGCCTGTGCCAATAACTGAATCAAAGACCTCTATATATGAAACCATGTCTTTTTATTTTATCTTATTTTACTTTATTTGTGTTATAAATAGAGACAGGGCCTTGCCATGTTGCCCAAGCTGGTCCTGAACTCCTGGTCTCAGATAATTATCTCTCCTGGTCACCCAAAATGTTAGGATTACAGGATTACAGGTGTAAGCCACTGCTCATGGCCAAACTCTCTCTCTGTTTTTTTTTTTTTTGTTTTGTTTTTTTTTTTTGTTGATGGAGTCTTGCTCTTGTTTCCCAGGCTGTAGTGCAATGGCACAATCTTGGCTCACTGCAACCTCTGCCTCCCAGGTTCAAGTGATTCTCCTGCCTCAGCCTCCTGAGTAGCTGGGATTACAGGCACCTGACACCACGCCCAGCTATTTTTAGTATTTTTAGTAGAGATGGGCTTTCACCATGTTGGCCAGTCTGGTCTCGAACTCCTGATCTTGTGATCCACCCACCTTGGCATCCCAAAGTGCTGGGATTATAGGCATGAGCCACTACACCTGGCCAAATATGTCTATTTTTAAAGATGCTCATACATATTTATTTTAAAAGTTTGCAGAATGCAAAATGAAAACATCTTTCCATGCAAAAACTTGCACACAAACGTTCTTAGCAGCATGCTTCACAATCTTCATCAAAAGATGGAAGCAACATAAATATCTATTAATAGATGAACTGGATAAACAAAATACAGTCTATGCAATGGAATAATATTCAGCCATTACAAATGAATAAAGCTCTTATTCATTCTACAATGTGGATGAACTTTGAAAACATCATGATTAGTGAGAGAAGCCAGAAACAAACGGTCACATAGAACAGGATTCCGTTTACATAAATGTCCATGGCAGGCCGATCCATAGAGACAGAAAGTCGATTGCTGGTTGCTAGGGACTGAGAAGGAGGAATACAGGGTACCAGGTCTCTTTTTGGGGTGATGAAAGTGTTCCAGAACTAGATAAAGTGATGGTTGAACAAGTCTGCGAAAAGGCTGATAGTCATTAAGTTACACCATTTAACAAAGTGAATTGTATACTATTAACATTACTGGTCTGGTCCCAATGCAGACCCCAAGAGAGGGTTCTTGGACCTGAACTGAGAAAGAATCCAGGAAAACTCCACAGAGTAAAGTGAAAGAAAATTTATTAAGAATGTAAGGGAATTAATGAAGGGCTACTCCATAGGCAAAGCAGCAGCATAAGCTGTTCACTGGCAATTTTTATGTTACTTATTGATTATATGCTAAACATAGCCTATATTATTCATGAGTTTTCCAGGAAAGGGGTGGGCAATTCCTGGAACTGGGGGCCCTTCCCCAACTTTAGACCATATGGGGTAACTTCCTGACATTGTTATGGCATCTGTAATCTCTCATAGCACGGTGGGAGTGTCTTATAGCATGCTAATACATTATAATTCGCATATAATGATCAGTGAGCCCTACCAGAGGTCACTCTCATTGCTGTCTTGGCTTTGGTGGGATTTGATTCATTTCTTTATTGCATCCTGTTTTATCAGCAAGGTCTTTATCAGTGGCAGAAGAAGGTGCAGGTGTTTTGTCCATCGTATGTCCAGGTTCAGGTTGCTGCTTCAGAAGACATCATTCTCCTAGGGAGTCAGGAAGTCAATCTTGGGGGTATTCTTGAAAAGCATCCTTGGCTCTCAGCCATGAAGTTAGCTCAGTGTTCAACTTCACCCATAGAGTTTCTGACTCAGCAAATCTGGAAGTAATCCAAGAGTCTGCATTTTGAAGATATCACCAGGTGCCACTGTTGCTGGTGGTCTTTGAGAATTGCCCAAATCTGAGGTTCTGTGCTACATTTATCACCCAAGGGAAAGGTTGGCCTTTCAAGTAGAAATGAAACCTGAAGCCATCATGTCATCCAGGTATTCAGGAAGGAGATAAAGGAGAAAGGGCAGAAAGACAGCTAGAGAGTAGCTGTCCAGTAGAGTGGAAAAAACTGACATGCACATTGTGAATGAATGAGCTGCTCCTGCAAACATAGCAGAAGAGTCAGAGACAGGGATGTTGACAAGGCCTGTGGTTAGTGATCATTGGATGTTAAAGATATTTTGTCTTTAATAGAGACACAATCTTGCTCTGTCGCTCAGGCTGGAGTGCAGTGGCACCATCATAGCTCAATGTAGCCTCAAATTCCTGAGCTCAAAGAATCCTCCCATCTCAGTTTCCTGAGTAGCTAGGAGAACAGGCATGCATCAACATGCCTGGCTACTATTTTATTTATTTATTATTTATTTATTTATTTATTTATTTATTTATTTATTTACTTATTTATATTTTGTATAGAGAGAGGATCCTGTTATTTTGTCCAGGCTGATCTCAAATTCCTAGGCTTAAGCCATTCTTTTGTCTTGGCCCTTGGTATTACAGGCATGGACCACCTTGCCTGGCCAACTTCAGGATTTCAAAGAACATCATCAAAAATTTCTATTGCCTGTTGACATAGCCTTATATTCACTACTCGTCCTCAACTCTCCAGTTTTGTGCCCCATGAAGGCCAATCCTGGTGGGCTGCTATTAATGAAGCCTTTTCCCATCACATGGCCAAGAAGATCTAGAATCTAAAATTCCCAAATGCACCCTCAATCATCTTCGTGGTACCTGCAGCTTGCCTGAGAGCTGGACTCTAGCAACTCCATGGAGGACATGGGACTCCAGTTCTCACTTAACATTCTGAATCTCTGCTGTATGCTGTGCTATAATCCCAATACTTTGGAAAGCTGAGGCAGGGTGATTGCTTGAGAACAGATATTCAACACTCCACTGAGCTGCGATAGCACCACCATATTCCAGCCTGGTAAACAAAGGGATACCCTGTTGAAAAAAAAAATGTGAGTCTAGGCCAGGTGCAGTGGTGGCTCACACTCATAATCCCAATACTTTGGGACTCCAAGGTGAGTAGGTGGCCTGAGGTCAGGAGTTTTAGACCAGCTGGCCAACACTGTGAAACCATCTCTACTAAAAATTAAAAAATTAGCTGGGTGTAGTAACACATGCCTGTAATCCCAGCTACTTGGGAGGCTGAGACAGGAGAATTGCTTGAATCTAGGAGGCAGAAGTTGTAGTGAGCTGAGATTGTGCCATTGCTCTCTAGCCTGGATGACAAGAGGGAAACTCTGTCTTAAAAAAACAATCTGAATTTGACTTTCGCATGGAAAACTGACTAACTCTGATCATTCTTTGCCCCTTTTTTTTTGACAGAGTCTCACTTTGTTGCCCAGACTGGAGTGCAGTGGCATGATCTCAGCTCACTACAACTTCTGCCTTCTAGGTTCAAGCAATTCTCCTGCCTCAGCCTCCTGAGTAGGTGGGAATACAGGCATCCACCCCCATGCCTGGGTAAACTTTGTATCTTTAGTAGAGACAGGGTTTCACCATGTTGGCCAGGTTTGTCTTGAACTCTTGACCTCATGATTCACCTGCCTTGGCCTCACAGAGTGTTGGTATTACAGGATTGAGCCACTGCACTTCACCATTCTTTCCTTTTTAACTTCCTCATGTCTCATGAGTGATTTTTCTCCGCAACAATCTTCCTTAGTATCTGTTCTTAGCCTCACTCAAAAAGACATAGGCAAATGCCCTCTCTAGAATCTATACCTCTAACTTTACAAACGGTTCCACCTGGAGGAAGCCCTGGTCTCCAGTTCTAAAAACTATTCAATAATCTCCCTTTGTGCAAATGAGCTGTGTGCATTTTCCATGGCTGCTTTCATCAAGTACCACAGACTTGGTGACCTCCATGACAGAAAGTTACTGTTTTTACAGTTCTGGAGGCCAGAAGAAGTCCGAGATCAAAATGTCAGTGGGTTTTGTTTCTTCTGAAGGTTAGCCCAGCACAGTAAGGTCAAAAATTGACACCAAAGTTTGCAATGGGAGGAGGGCATGCATTTGTAGGGCAACAAACAAAGATAATCATGAATCTCGTGCTTAAGACTTGAACTCCTAGCTGGTTATGGTGAATCGTGTCTGTAATTCTAGCACTTTAGGAGGCCAAAGTGGGAGGACCACTTGAGCCAAGGAATTCAAGGCTAGTCTGTACAATACAGCAAGACTCTGTCTCCACACAACAACAGAAAATCAGTAGAGTGTGGTACTACATTCCTATAGTCCCAGATACGCAATACGGCCAAATAGGAGAATCACTTGAACCTGGTAAGTTGGAGGTGGAGTCAGCCATGATGGCACCACTGCACTCCAGCCTGGGCAATAGAGCAAGACCCTATCTCAGTACAAAACACAACAAAAATACCTGACCTCTCTGATGAATTACAGGTGAGGTTTTTATTATTTTGTTTTGTTTTGTTGTTTTAGACAGAGTCTTAATCTTTCACCCAAACTAGAGTGCAGTGGTGCCATCTTGGCTCACTGCAAACACTGCTTCCTGGGTTCATGCAATTCTCCTATCTCAGCCTCCCTAGTAGCTGGGATTACAGGCTTGCATCACCACATCCAGCTAATTTTTGTATTTTTAATAGAGATGGGGTTTTACCATGTTGGCCGGGCTGGACTTGAACTCCTGAACTCAGGTGATCTGCCTGCCTTGGCCTCCTAAACTGCTAGGTATGAGCCACTGTGCCTGGCTAGGTGAGGGTTTTTAAAAGGTAGGAGGCAGAGGTCACAGGCAAAGACATAAAGCAATACATGGAAGTAGTATAGTGGTTTGACCTAAAAAGGCAGAATATCTTGAAGCAAGGTGGGCCCACAGGTCATAGGTAGATGCAAAGATTATTTGATGTGTGGTTGGATAGGGAAGGGAAACTTTGTTTAAAGTTTTGGAATCAGCAGAAAGAAATGTTGGCCCTGGGCTGTGGGCATAACCTCCTCCGGCACCTCAGGAAGTAATTCTCTCAGGTAGGAATTCAGAACAATGTACCTCAGTCAGCATTCAATCCTCAGTTTCCCCTTACCTGAAGTTAGTGCTAGCAGGTCTGTTTGGTGGGATCTGGGTTTCTGAAAAACAACTCAAAGATGTATGCAAAGATACTATCTTTTGTTTCCATATGGAGCCGAAAATCTCACGACTCTGGTTTCATTGGGTATTATTTTAAGCTAATTTTAACTCTTGCTTATTAAGTTAATCATTGATTTCTCAGGGTCAGCTGGGGGCCTGATTTTTTAAAGAAAACCAAGATTTTCCTTTATTTGTATGCTGAGGGGGACCACAGGCCCCTACAAAGGAGGTTCCTGCGCTGTATCAGTTTGAACCATCGCAACACCATCTTGGGTAGGGACTGGGTAAAGTGAGGCAGAGACCTGCTGGGCTGCATTATCAGGAGGTTAAGGCATTCTTAGTCACATAAGACAGGAGGTCAGCAAAAATTATGGGTCACAAAGACCTTGCTGATAAAATAGCTTGTGGTAAAGAAGCTGACCAAATCCTGCCAAAATCAAGATGGTGATGAGAGTGACCCACATTAATTATGATGCATTCACTGCCAAAAGACACTCCTACCAGCTCCATGACAGTTGAAAAATGCTATGGAAATGAGACACTAAAGTATAAAGAGGTCTCTACGGAAACTCTGACTGATTTGTGTACTGGGAGAATGGGCTGGAGCCATGGAAGTTCGTGCCCTTTGCACAAGGGAAGAGCCTGGCCTCTCCTGTTTTGGGTGGAATGTAGGATTCAATCTGTGAAGGGGTGACCAGTTAGCAGGAACTCTCACTTTGTTGAGAGTCCCAGTTTCCCATTTTGTTTCCTTTTCCCCAATATATTCCATTTTTCTCACCATCCAAACTGTGAGCCTAATCTCTTATGGCTATGTGGCAAGAAACCAGCTTATAGCTGAACTAAGGAGAAAATCCTACAACAGCAATGCCCAAAATTTACCCTATATCATCTAAAAAGGGAAGGAACACTCAATTCTGGGAATTGTACATCCCTTTCCTGAAAAAGTCATGAATAATCCACCCCTTGTGAAATAACTATTAGTATACTCAGTCCAGCAGCCCTCACCTCTGTGCTGCCTATGAAGTAGCCATTCTTTATTCCTTTACTTTTGTGTGTGTGTGTGTGTGACAGAATTTCACTCTTGTTGTCCAGGCTGGAATGCAATGGAATGATCTCAGCTACTGCAACCTCTGCCTGCTGGGTTGAATCAATTCTCATGCCTCAGCCACCTAAAGTAGCTGGGATTACAGATACCTGCCAGCATGATCAGCTAGTTTTTTTGCATTTTTAGTTGAGAGAGGGTTTCACCATGCTAGCCAGGCCGGTCTTGAATTCCTGACCTCAGGTGATCCACTCACCTTAGCCTCCCAAATTTCTGGGATTACAGCCATGGGCCACCTCATCCAGTCTATGTTTTTTTGTTGTTGTTTTGTTTCTTTGTTTACTTTCTTGATACACTTGCTTTCACTTTACTCTGTGGATTCTCTGTGAATTCTTTCTTCCACAAGATTCAAGAACCTTTCTTGGGGTCTGGATGGGGACTCCTTTCTGGTAACATCAGGCTTTAGAATGTAATGTATTCTATACATCTCTATGAACCTCTGTTGGTTGCTGGAGATACTTGGAGTTCCTTGTAACTGCATCACTGCAATTTCTGCCTCCAACTTCATGTGGTTTGTTGTGTCCAATATGTGTGTCTCTGGGTCCAATTTTCCCTTTTGTTATAAAGGCACCAATTATATTGAATTAGAGCCCACCCTAAAGACCTCACCTTAATTAATTACATTTTCAATGACTCTATTTCCAAATAAGGTCACATTCTGAGGTCCTAGTGTCAGAGTTGTATGAACCAGAACAACTCCATCTTGATAAGGGCTGGGTAAAATAAGGCTGAGACCTACTGGGCTGCATTCCCAGGAGGTTAGGCATTGTAAGCCATAGGAGGATGTAAGAGGTGAACACAAGATGTACAGGTCACAAAGACCTTGCTGATAAAACATGTTGTAGTAAAGAAGCTGGCCAAGTCCTGCCAAAATCAAGATGGTGATGAGAGTGACCTCTGGTCATCCTCACTATTATACTCCCACCATTGCCCAGGTAGTTTACAAATGTCATGGCAAGAGCCTTAACCCTCACCCTAACCCTAAACTAAAAGAGGGAGGAACCCTCAGTTCTGGGGATTGCCCACTCCTTTCTTGGAAAACTCATGAATAATCCACAACTTGTTTAGCATATTGTCAAGAAATAACCATAAATATGGACCACCATATTCCTATGCTCTGTTTCCAAACCAAACTGACAGTGGGCTACTTAATTCTCATGGCCCAATAGTAAGATGCAGATGAACTGGAAGACAGTTTCTACTTCTGTAACTGGTTACAGGGAAAAGGCCAGGAAAATATCACCAGACCAATTCAAAATTACAGTCTTCCAGGGCTTATATACCTTCTAAGCTAGATGTCTATATGTAAGTGTGCAAACATCTAAAGACATAAATGATTAACTTCTTTTATTTTATAAATAAGATTTGAGTCCTGAAGTTTTTCCCCTGGAGACTACTTAATCTAAATGTGTCCAGGTGCTGGAGTGATTGCTCTTATCTCGTCTCATGCTAAATTGTGGAGATTTGGAGAGTTCCTTCAGACACCCATAACCTTGTTTGTGGAGGTCTGGGAAGAAAAATCGCTTGAACCTGGGAGGCAGAGGTTTCACCAAGCCAAGATCATGCCACTGCATTCCACCTGGGTGCCAGAGGAAGACTACTGGCTGGGTGCAGTGGCTCATACCTGTAATCACAGCACTTTGGGAGTCCAAAGTGTGTGGATTATGAGGTCAGGAATTTGAGACCATCCTGGCCAACATAGTGAAAGCCCATCTTTACTAAAAATTCAAAAAATTAGCCAGGTGTGGTGGTGGGTGCCTATAGTCCCAGCTACTTGGGAGCCTGAGGCAGGAGAATCACTTGAAGCTAGGAGGCAGAGGTTGCAATGAGCGGAGATGGCACCATTGTACTTCAGCCCAGGCAACAGTGCAAGACTCCATTTCAAAAAATAAACAAACAAACAAACAGGCACAAAAAACATGTTTAGTCCTTAATGGGTCCTGTTAACAATTCCTTTGTTATCTGGTCATCCTTCAAGTCCAAGGAGAGGCCTGGACAGAACTCTTCATGGGCTTCTGCTACATTCCAGCCTTTGTGTAAGGGGACTGCCTCTATCAGTTTTTAATATTTAATTTCACCACTCAGACAGTGCTGAAAGAGTTGTTACGGAGGCCTGTGTTAGTGATAGCCAAACAGCCAAAAGGCTGGTCTGCCTATGGAGTAGCCATTCTTTTAGGCTTATACTTTCTTAATAAATGTGCTTTCACTTTAATCTATGGACCTGCTCTGAATTCTTGTGTGAGAACCAAGAACCCTCTCTTGGGATCTGGTTCCGAATCCCTTTCAGATAACATTAGGAGTTATGATTTTAACATATTAATTTGGGGGATTGGGATATGATTTAGCCCATAACACAAGCTTAATATATAAAGCCTTCACACCTAAATAAAGACAGTGTTGGGCCTCATAACAAAGCATGTTTCAGAAGGTATTTCTATTGTAAAAATATTCCAAGCTGAAACAACTCTGTGGATAGCCTAATTTGGAAGGTTTTGTGTTTTGTGCAAAATAGAATCACACAGGGGGCTCTCTAAACTGGTAGACCTAGATCCTACACCAATCTATGTAACTTTTTATCTCCTAGGGTATGATTAGTTTTAAAAAGCCCCCAGGTGATTGCCTTCAGTGGAGACAACTGTAAGCACTAACTACTCATAGTTG
The DNA here is from genome assembly GCF_028878055.3 of Symphalangus syndactylus. Taxonomy (NCBI): domain Eukaryota; kingdom Metazoa; phylum Chordata; class Mammalia; order Primates; family Hylobatidae; genus Symphalangus; species Symphalangus syndactylus. Next base: position 24,186,287 of record NC_072448.2, on the reverse strand, counting down.
TGCTTTTCTCTTCTTCTTTGGTTTTCTTCTTTTTTTCTTATCTTCTCTTTCCTTTTCTTTCTTTTTTTTTGATAGTCTTCATCTGGCATCCAGGCTGGAGAGTAGTGGCACAATCTTGGCTCAGGGCAACTTCTGCCTTCCCGGTTGAGGTGATTCTTCTGCCTCAGCCTCTCAAGTAGTTGGGATTACAGGTGCCTGCTACCACAACAAGCTAATTTTTGTATTTTTAGTAGAGATGGTGCTTTGCTCTTGGCCAGGTTGGCCTCAAACTCTTGGCCTCAAGTGATCGCCCACCAGGGTCCCCCAAAGTTCTGGGATCCCACTGCACCCATCCACTAATTGGGTTTTAATGAGCAGCCAATTTGTAGACTGGAAACCAATATGAGATCAGCATGCATGCATTCAAAATAAATTTAAAAAGGGTTAAAAGTATGAATTAAGCATTGCATTGGTGTCTGGACATTGTGGCTCATTCCTATAATCCCAGCACTTTGAGGTACCAAGGTGGGAGGATCCCTTGAAACCAGGAGTTTGAGACAAGCCTGGGTAACCTAGTGAAACCCTCTGTTTACCAAAAATGTAGAAATTATTCTGGTGTGGTTGCATGCACCCGTAGTCCCAGTGGCTCAGGAGGCTGAGGTGAAAGGATCACTTGAGCCCAGTGTTAGAGTTAAAGAAAGAGGAAAGAAACATGAAAAGTGGCTCATCAGCCAAAGACAGGTTTATTTTGAAGAAATAAACAAGAAAGAGACTTTTGGCTGACTTTGGTCAGGAGTGGTCTCTTTTACAGACTAAGAGCATATATTGTTTTTAGGGTGAGAGGGCTGATCACAGACTTGTAATGTTTCTGTGTGAGGAAGAAGTATATTATGGGGTTGGAATGTTTCTGGGAAGAAAGGATATGTCAATTTTAGGATTCACGTCTCTCTGGTGGGGAGGTTATCTCATGGCTGGCACTTCTTTGTTGGGGAGGGGTTTATCTTAGGGTTGGAATATTTCTGGTTGGAGATGTCATTTGTGGTTTATGATCATGCTGACATTAGCCATTTAAGTTGATGGTCTTTGGATTTAGGTGAGTTTGGATCAAGATGAACTTCAGAATAATAATGCTCATCCAAGATCATGATGTTCCTGCCTTGTCATCCAGAAGTTGGAGGCTGCACTGAGCTATGATCATCTCACTGCACTCAAGCCTGGGCAACACAGCAAAACCTTGACTTTATAAATAAATAAATAAATAATTTCACAGGCTTAAAACATCCTCATTTGCATGATGCAGGGTATAGCCCAGGTATAGTGGCTTACACTTGTAATCACAGGACTTTGGGAGGCCAACATGGGAGGGTGGTTTGAGACCAAGAATGTGAGGCCAGGCTGGGCAACATATTGAGAACTCATCCCTATTAAAATAATAATAATAATAACCTAGTTCTAATATTTTGTTGTTTTGGGATAGAAAAGATTGATCTCTGGCTGGATGCAGTGGCTCATGCCTGTAATTTCAGCACTTGGAAAGGCCAAAGCAGAAGGATCACTTTATTCCAGGAGTTTGAGACCAGAATGGGCAACATGTTGAAACCCCTCTTCTACCAAAAAAAATTACAAAAATTATCTGGGGATGGTGGTGCTTCTGTAATATTAGCTATTCAAGAGGTTGAGGTAGGAGGATCACCTGAGCCCAGGAGATTAAGGCTGTAGTTAGTTGAGAATGTGCTACCACGCTCCAGCATGGGTGACAGAAGAAGATCCTGTCTCAAAAAAAAAAAAAAAAAAGGGAAAAAAATGATGAAAGAAAAAAAAGAAAAGTTTGATCTTCATGTGACCTATACTTTTCACTGGGTGTGAGGTTGACAAGTTGTATGAGTTTCATTTTTCCTCATTATGAATAACATGAATAGTGGTCCCTGACTTCAGGGAAGTTGAACCCAAAAAAGCACAACCTTCCTTTAAAGCACTGAAGTCTTTGAATTACCTCATAATCTTTGATTCTTTCCCCATGAATCCTGCATCCCTTCTCTGTCTGAGAAATCACTGAGATTACTGGTTCAGAGAAGAGAGACAAATTTTGAATCTCAGTAACACAATGCAGGATATATCCCAGGTCATTTCCATCTGCCAGCCCTTACTCAGACCTTTCTGTCTTCCACAATCATGAGAAAAGTAAAATGGACAATCATTGATGTATAGACACAGCAATAGAAGCACACATGTGTTGTCCACATGGATAGCTTCTGACTCTCCAAGTTGCATTTTGTGTAAGCATCAGTCAATGCCTCTTGCTCCAAAAGTACCGCATACACACCTGCAACCAGGTTTTCCCCCGCATCTGCAAGACATTTGCAGCATTATGATAAAAGTCACCTTGAGGCAGACAGCAGCTAGGAATGTCCGCCTGCCCATCATAGAATAAAGCTTGCTGCTTTCAGATGATGCCCAGGCCTTTTTCACTATTATGCAGTTGACCCAAACTTGGTTGCATCTTTCTGCTCTATCTCTCAATACTCATTGAGTCTGACTCCTGGCATTGTTACCTGCTGTTCGTCTAATCTTTTTAAAAATCTTTGCTGGGTACCTTGGATTATGCCTGTAATCCCAGCACCTTGGGAGGTCAAGGCAGGCAGGCCACCTGAGCTCAGGAGTTTGAGACTAGTCTGGGCAATATGGTGAAACCCAGTCTCTACAAAAAAATACAAAAATTAGCCAAGTGTAGTGGTGTATGCCTATGAACCCTGCTACCCAGGAGGCTGAGGTTTGAGGATTCCTTGAGCCTGGGTGCTGAATGTTGCAATGAGCCAAGATTGTGCCACTGTACTCAAACTTGGGTGATAGAGTAAGACCCTGTCTCAAAAATATTTTTATAAATTTAGGGGACATAAAGAGTATAGTTTTGCTATATGGATATATTGCAGAGTGATGACATCTGGGCTACTAAAAGCCCAGATAGATATGCTAAAGTATCTATTACCTGAATAGCAACACTGTACAAGTTAAGTGATTTATCATCCTTCATTCTCTCCTCACACTTCTGAATCTCCAATACCTATTATTTCTGTCTTTATTTCTATCTGGACTCACTGTTTATCTCCCATTTATATGAGAGAACATGTGTTATTTGACTTTCTGAGTTATTTCATGTAAGATAAAGGCCACTGATTCTATTTATGTTGCAAATACAAGAGTACATTGTTTATCATGTCTGCATAGTGCTCCACAGTGTATGTGTGTTTATATGCATGTAAATATATCGTATTTTCTTTATCCAATTAACCTTTGTGGATACTTAGATTGATTCTCTGTCTTTGCTATTGTGAATAGTGCTACAATGATCATACAAGCACAAGTATCATTTTGATAGAATGATTTCTTTTATTATTTCTTCTTCTCCTTATCCTTATTCTTCTTCCTTTTTTTTTTTTTTTCAACAGAGTTTTGCTTTGTTGCCCAGGCTGGAGTGTGGCTGTATAATCATAGTTCATGGCAACTTTGCCCTTCTGGGCTCAAGGCATCCTGTTGCCTCAGCCTCCAGAGTACCTGGGATTACAGGCATGCACCCCCACACCCAGCTAATTTTTTAATTTTTCTTTTACAGATGGGATTTCACTGTGTTACTCAGGTCTCACCATGGTGCTCAGCTGCTGTTCTCAAACTGCTTGTCTCAAGGCATCATCCATCTTCAACTTCTCAATGTTCTGGGATTCCAGGCATCAGCCACTGCACTCAGCCCTATTTTTAGTTCTTGGAGAAATCACCATAAAGGCTGCACTCATCTACATTCTTACCAACAGTGCCTAAGCATCCCTTTTTTCACATTCACATGGATCAGCATCTATTATTATTATCATTATTATTATTATTATTATTATTATTATTATTATTATTATTATTTTGAAATGGAGTCTTACTCTGTCTCCCAGGCTGGAATGCAGTGTCATGATCTCAGATCACTGCAACTTCTGTCTCCTGGGTTCAAACAATTCTTCTCCCTCAGCCTCCTGCGTAGCTAGGATGAGAGGTGCACAACACCACACATGGCTAATTTTTGTACTTTTAGTAGTGATGGCATTTCAATATGTTGGTCAGGCTTGTCTCCAATTCCTAAGCTTGTGATCTGACCACCTTGGCCTCCCAAAGTGCTGGGAAATCAGGCATGAGCCACCGTTCCCAGACATCTATTATTACTTTTAAACTTTGTATTAGTTAGCCATTCTGACTACTGTGAGATGGTGTCTTATTATTACTTCTTCATTTCTCTGATGATTAGGGACATTAAGCATTTTTTGCACGATTGTTGGACATTTGTAGGAGACATACAAAAATATTCATCTAATCTTTTATAGATGGTCACTTTTTTTCAACTGCTCCTGTCCTTGGCCCTTCCCTATCTGTTAGTCTTGTTAACACTGGACATACTTTTCATTTCTCACTCCTCTGACACACTGCTTATCACAAAATGAAATAAACTGGTGTTTTTCTGGATGGCCACAAGAACACCACCTCTGCCAGATGGGAGGAATTCATTTGTTACCAAAGCTGACCATCCACAGTTGCTATCCAGGCACACTTTATTATCCACATCATTTCTCAACAAACCTATCCTCAATTTCTACAACCAACTGTTCTCCTTGGAAGGTTAGAGAAAATGAAATATTCCTTTACTATCAAAAATCATAAGGCCCAGCAATTCTGTTCATAAGTATAAGCCCAAGAGAAATAAGTATATGTGCCACACAGGAATTTCTACACCTATGTTCATGGCAGCATTACTAACAGTAGCCAAAAAGTGGAAACAACCTAGCTGTCTATCAACGAATGAACGGGTAATCACAATGTGATCTACCCACACAATGGAATATTATTCAACCATAAAAAGGAGTGAAGCATTGACACATATTGCAACATAATGGACTCAAAAATATACCAGGTGTGTATGGTGACTCACATCTATAATCCTAGCACTTTGGGAAGCCAAGACAGAAGATCATTTGAGACCAGGAGTTCAAGGCAAGCACAGGCAATATACAGCAATCCAAACTCTACAAAAATAAAAATAAATTACCCAGCCATGATGCACTTCTAATGTCCCAGATATTCGGGAGGCTGAGTCAGGTGGATCACTTGAGACCAGGAGGTGGAGGTGGCTGTGAATCATGATCTCACCACTGCACTTCATCCTGGACAACAGAGTAAGACGCTGTTTCAAAACAAAACAAAATGAAACAAACAAACAAAAAATTATACTGAGTGAAAGAAGCTGAGTTAAAGAAATAATCATCGGAATGGAATGTTATCACATATTATAGAATTCGGTTCACATAAGAGTTGACAATAGAAAAATCTGTAGAGATAGAAACTAGCTACATGAGGTGGCTCACAGCTTTAATCCCAACACTTTAAGAGGCTGAGGCAGGAGGATTGCTGGAACTCAGTTTGGGAACCATAGTGACACCCCTGTCTCCACAAAAATATAGAGATCTCTACTTAAAAATTAGCTGGGCATGGGGGTGTCCACCTGTTAACTTCAGATACTCTGGAGACTGAGGTGGGAAGATTGCTTTAGTCAAGGAGGGAGAGGTTTCATTAAGCCAGGATCACACCACTGTACTCCAGCCTGGGTGGCAGTGTGGGATTCTGTTTCAAAACAAAACAAAAACCAAACAAACAAAAATAAAAAGATAAGTTAGTAATTATAAAGCTTGGAGGGTGTGACAGATAATAGCTAAAATGTATCAGGTTTCTTTTTGAGGTAATGAAAGTCCCCAAAATTTGATTGTACTAAATGTTGCACATATCTGTGAACACAACAAAAACTATTTTATCTTATATTTTAAAATTTTATTTTCTTCTTTCTCTCTTTTCTCTTTTTTTCCCCTAGAGACAAGATCTCTCTATGTTGTCCAGGTTTGTCTCAATCTCCTCACCTCAAGCAATCCTTCCGTTCCAGCCCACCAAAGTGATGGAATGGCAGGCATAAGCCACTGTGCCCAACCTGTTTAGCAGTTTCTGATATCTCTTTCCCTAGTTCCTGGCACTCCATGTTCTCCTCTCAGATTTCGTGAGTATGACTTTCTTAGATGTCTCATGTGGGTGGATTTATGCAATATTTATCCTTCTTTGCCTGGCTTCCTCCTCTCAGCACAGGATTCTTATGGTTCAGTCACATTGTTTCATATCATAGGATTTCCTTTTATTTTAAATGCTGAATAATAATCCATTGTATGTATACATCATGTTTCCATTCTTTTAATTAATAGCTATTTGTCAGAGTTTATGATTCTCAGAAAGTTTCGAAGTTATTCTCATTTCTTTGGATTACAGTAGTTATTCACAAGATCTTGACCCCAGGGGACAGTGTCTGGAGACATTTTGATTGTCACTACTTTGGAAGAGGTGCACTGCTACCTGAATCTGGTAGGTGGAGCCCAGGGATGCTGCTCAATACCCTGTAATGCACAGGATGTTCCCATCATAGAAATTCCTCCAGCCTCAAGTGTCCACATTTTTGAAGTTATGAGACCCTGTATTATAAGACAGTGATTTCACATGCAGGGAAATTAGTGTCACATGTAGGAGATGAGCTGTCTGAAATTCCTCTGTGCTCATTTCTCTTGGCTAAGTGTATGTCAGATCTTCTTGTTCAAAGATATAAATGTTTGTATAATTTTCTCTATTACTTGCCAGAGAATGTAGACAACAGTTGAATCAGAAAATGTATTTTATTTATTTTTTATTTTAGATTTTTGAGATCCATCTCACTCTGTTGCCCAGGCTGGACTGCAGTGGCATGATCTTGGCTCACTGCAACCTCCACCCCCAGGGTTCAAGCAATTCTACTGCCTCATCCTCCCCATTAGTTGGGATTACAGGTACCCACCACCACACACACAGCTAATTTTTGTATTTTCAACAGAAATTGGGTTTTACCATGTTGGCCAGGCTGGTCTTGATCTCTTGCACCCAAGTGATCAGCTCCCCTTGGCCTCTCAAAGTGCTTGGATTATAGTCATAAGACTCCATGCCCCGCTAGAAAATATCATTTAAATTGAACATACAAAATACTGCCTCATCCTCTTAATTTTCCCAAAATGGCTGATCCCCCATAGTCACTAAGCCATTTCCTAGATATTCTAAATAGCCTCAAAGAAATCACAGAATATCTAAATCTCATGGATGTATTTCTATATGTAAAAATAAATAGCCATGAGATTTACTCCAGACACACTTATCAATATTACAAGACATATTTGAAAACCCAATTGTGATATGTTCCCTAAAATATATTCTGGATATTTGAGTCACATAAAATTCTTAAATACTTAAATTTTTTTTAATGTCAGGGGAGACATAAGTATTTGATTCTTAAACTTATCTAAGCTTATATACTTTATATATGTGTGTATTTATATATGTATATACACATATACATACATATATATTGCTTGATTTTTAAGATTTCAATTCTACCTCATGAAATCAAAGAAGGAATATTTATTATGTCTGCTAATTCCATATTTATGATATCATTTTCCCCATTTACTCCTGCCTTAGGGTCAGGCACAGTGGCTCATGCCTGTGATCCTAACACTTTGGGCTGCTGAGGTGGCTTTCTTGAGCCCAAGAACTCAAAACCAGCCTGCAAAACATAGCAAGATTCTGACTTTATAATTTTATTTTATTTTTTTTAATTAATCAAGCGTGGTGGCAAGTGCCTATAGTCCTAGCTACCTGCGAAGCTGAGCTGGTGAGGTCAAAGTTTCAGTGAGCCATAAACACACCACTGCACTCCAGCCTGGGTGACAGAGTGAGACCTTATCTCTTAAAAAATAAATTAAATTACACTTGCTTTAACAAAAGCTGGCTTACATGGTACAGATGTTAATCATACATTGTTTCAAAATTCTGAGTTATTTTATTAAAATTAACCACAAAATAACCACAATTCATTTCTGAATCATTTATTTCCATCCTTTTTACTTTTCAAAACTCCACTGAAATGGAATGTTAATTTAATACAAATAGCAATGTTACTTTATTCATAGCATTTGGGGACACTTCTCAATTGGCTTTATGTCAGTATGTAGAAAGAATTTTTGGTTCAACAAAAATCAGATGAGTTAGAGGAGAGATCCTAAATTGTTCAAGCAGCATCTCTCTGAGATAAGAAATGGCATGAGTAATAGTAAGAGCCACTAACATCACTGTCAGTAGAAACTGGGCAAACCAAACACAATCAGGTCTGGTTGTTCTGACAAGATCAGAAGTCCATTAAAAATCATTGTTTCTTGTCTCACTGTAATCTTTATTGCTCAATTAAAACACTCACAAATGCACACTCATGAAAGAAAGAATTGATGTGACTCTAAGTGCTAAGGGGTGAATCAGCTCAAATATCTTTAAATATTAAGCAAAACAATTCAGCAGCATGGTCAACATATTTTAAAAACCAATCTTATTTTGCTTTAGCTTGATGTTAAACTGTTTATTTATACAAAGTAATTTCCTCATTGAGGCAAGGTTATTTTGGAGGGAATTTTTACATAGAAAGAAGATTTTTATCTGGGCAAGGTGGCTCATGCCTGTAATCCCAGCACTTTGTGAGGCTGAGGCAGGCAGATTACAAGGTCAGGAGATCAAGACCATCCTGGCTAACATGGCGAAACCCTGTCTCTAATAAACATACAAAAAAATTAGCTGACTGTGGTGGCATGCCCCTGTAGTCCCAGGTACTCAGGAGGATGAGGCAGAAGAATTGCTTTAACCCACCAGGCAGAGGTTACAGTGAGCTGAGATTGCACCACTGTACTCCAGCCTGGGTGACAGAGAAAAGAATTTTTTTTGCAGTTTAGAAACTGCTACTCTTGGGAAAACCTGTGTTCATTGATAACTTCTCCAAGAAACTAAGATGTTCTTAGTTAATCGGACAACATTTCAAAGATGTATTGAAATGAGCTTAAGAAGTCCTTAGAGGAATCAAGCCTACTGTTTGTCTTCCTGCAAGTCTAACAACTTCTTGCAAATGTCAGCAATTCCGACATTTGTAAAATTGTTATAACATTACGTAAATCTTTCCAAACAAAAATATGTGGAAACTCCTTAGATTTACAGAGCTTTTACAACTTAAACAGTCAACAAACATAGCATTCTTTTTTCTTCACTGCGGTTTTAAAAATTGATTTCTTGCTATACTATTTTCCATGCAAATTTAATTTTTGTTTCCCTCAGTGGAGTCTCCTTCCTGCAGTAAAAAGACAAGCTTGAGACAAGTTTTATAAAACATGCTGGTTTGCGGTCTCTAGCATTATAAATTACAGATTGTTACAGAATCCACATCTTGCAAAATATCAGCTCTAAAAATAATATTGGGTCCTTTCTCAGGAATAAGAATTACTGCATGTCTCATCTCTATAAAAATTTATATATGGCTTGATTTGTCTTTTAATCCAATCTCTTTTATTTATCTATTTATTTTTATTTTTTAGAGATGAGGTCTTGCTCTGTTGCCCAGGATGGATTGCAGTGGTGCCATCACAGCTCACAGCAGGCTTGAACTCTTGGGCTGTTAGCCTCCCCACTAGCTGTGATGTGACAGGTGCACCATCACACCAGCTAATTTTCCTATGTTTTGGTAGAGACAGGGTCTTGCTATGTTGCCCAGGCTTGTCTTGAACTGCTGGCCTCAAGATACTCTCACTCTCAAAGTGCCAAAACTTAGGTTCATGCCACCACACCTGCTTAATTTGATCTTTTCAAACTTTTTTTTCCCAAAGATCTCATCTAAGTCCATCAGTAAGGTTGTAGCTCATTTATAGCAGATGTGAGTCTCTCAGAAGGAAAAGTTTGAAATTTGTGAACTCTTTTTCTTTCAAAATATAGTTGATACAGCTCTCATAAAAGTTGAAGAAAAATATCAGGTGCGAGCCAGGGCTCTCATCTGTAATCCCAGCACTTTGGGAGGCTGAGGCAGATGAATCATCTGAGGTCAGGAGTTCCAGACAAGGCTGACCAACATCGTGATACCTCATCTCTGCTAAAAACATAATATTAACTAACCATGGTGGTGCATTTCTGTAATCCCAGCTACTCAGGAGGCTGAGATAGGAGAATCACTTGAACCAATTAGGCTGAGGTCGTAGTGAGCTGAGACTGCATCGCTACACTCCAGCCTGGGTGACAGAGTGAGACTCCATCACACATACGACAAAAATTAAAATTTGAGAAAGCAACATGTAAGTAACCCTAACCATGCTGGGAAGACAGAAAGCAAAATTTATACTATTAAACTTTTATTCATTAGTGCAAAAATAAATTGTTTATTACACAAATAATTTTGTCTAGTCCTTTTCTTGATTCTATTTTCAGTAACTTTTGTTTATTTATTTATTTGTTTTTATTTATTTATTTATTTATTTATTTCAGATAGAGTCTCACTCTGTCACCCAGGCTGGAGTGCAGTGGTCAATCTAGGCTCTGCAACTTCTGCCTCCCAGGTTCAAGTGATTCTTGTGCCTCAGCCTCCCAAGTAGCTGGGATTACAGGCATGCACCACCATGCCTGGCTGATTTTTGTATTTTTAGTAGAGAAAAGGTTTTGCCATGTAGGCTAGGCTGGTCTTGAATGCCTGAGCTCAAGTGATCCACCCACCTTGCCCTTGCAAACAGCTGAAACTACTGGAGTGAGTCACCATGCCCAGACCTTTTTAAAACTTTTAACTTAAAAAAATTTTTTTTTGAGAAAGGGTCTTGCTTTGTCACCCATGCTGGAGTGCAGCACTGTGGTCATAGCTCACTGCAGCCTTGCCCTCCCAAACCTACGCAATCCTCCCACCTCAGCTTCTCAAATAGCTGGGACTAAAGACATGTGTCACCATATCTGGCTAAATTTTATTTTATTTTTTTTGAGATGGAGTTTCACTCTTGTTGCCCAGGCTGGAGTGCAATGGCATGGTCTTGGCTCACTGCAACCTCTGCCTCCAGGGTAGAAGTGGTTCTCCTGCCTCAGCCTCCTGAGTAGCTGGGATTACAGGCACCTGCCACCATACCCAGATATTTTTTTATTTTTATTTTTTATTTTTAGTAGAGATGGTGTTTCACCATGTTGGTCAGGCTGATCTCAAACTCCTGATCTCAAGTGATCCACCTCGGCCTCCCAAAGTGCTATGATTACAGGCATGAGCCACCATGCTTGGCCTTAAATTGTTTTTACAAATGAGGTCTTGACAGATTGCCCCAGTTGGTGTTGAACTTCTGGACTCAAGGGATCTCCTATCTCAACCTTCTAAAGTGTTGGGACTACAAGTGTGAGGAAACTTGCCTGGACTCAGTGACCTTTTATTTTTTCAAGCTCCTTGGGTCAGCAGTGGAAGGCAGGCATGAGCAGGCACAATAATGCATAGCAAACCCTGGTCCTATAAACCTATCCCAAATAAGTTGGACCCTCAAGAATCCCAGCCTATACCACAGACTCAGAAGAACAAACTATCAAACATGGGACCCCTAAGACCTGCAGCCACCAAAAAATGTCCTTAAGAAAGTAACACAGCCTTCCTTTTTCATGACATTACTTTTTTCATAAAAATAGTAAATTTATTATTTCTCAATAATACAGATATTAGGTTCTGTGTATTTTAGTAGCTAGTTCTAGTTCTCCACTAGAGTACATATATATTTTTCTTTTTTATTATACTTTAAGTTCTGGGGTACATGTGTGGAATGTGCACTTTTGCTATATACTTATACACGTGCCATGGTGGTTTGCCGCACCCATCAACCCATCATCTACGTTAGGTATTTCTCCCAATGCTATCCCTCACCTAGCCCCCCATCCCTGGACAGGCCCCAGTGTGTGATGTTCCTCTCCCTGTGTTCATGTGTTCTCATTGTTCAACTCCCACTTATGAGTGAGAACATGTGGTGTTTGGTTCTGTGTTCTTGTGTTACTTTGCTGAGAATGATGGTTTCTAGCATCATCCATGTCCCTGCAAAGGACATGAACTCATCCTTTTTTAAGGCTGCGTAGTATTTCATAGTGTATATGTGCCACACTTTCTTTATGCAGTCTATCATTGATGGGACTTTGGGTTGGATGCAAGTATTTGCTACTGTGAATAGTGCTGTAATAATCACATGTGTGCATATTTTTTCACAGTAGAATGTTTATAATCCTTTGGGTATATGCTCAATAATGGGATTGCTGGGTCAAGTGATATTTCTGGCTCTAGATCCTTCAGGAATCATCACACTGTCTTCCACAATGATTGAACTAATTTACACTCCCAACAACAGTGTAAAACTTTCCTATTTCTCCACATCCTCTACAACATCTGTTGTTTCCTGACTTTTTAATGATTGCCATTCTAACTGACCAATTTCAACTAGTACAGAGGGTGAGCTGCTGTCTTTGCAGACTGGATGAAGGTCCTATTGCTGTATGCAGATGCAGTTCTAGAAAAAATTTTTGAGTACAAGAAAATTGATAGTGGCATCTCTAGGTGACTTTCAAGTTTGGAAATGGACATCCTGTGGCAAGCCCATGCCCTATCTTGGGTACAGTGCATTCCAGAGCCTTCCTGCAGCAGTAGCAGTAAGCCAGGATATGACACTGAGACCTAAGTAGGTCTCTGGACCAACCTCTTTATTGAACAAAGAGAAATGCAAGATTATGTTCTTGGAAAGATTGGAAATAAAATAAAGAGAGAGAGAAAGACAGATAAAAAGAAAAGAAGAAAAATACAGGCTGCAAAATCACTGAAGTACCATCTTTTTTTCTTATTTTTATTTTGGTTCAAACTGGGTGTCACAATATGATTGAGGCAGGTCTCCATATTCTTGTCTCAAGCAATCTTCTCATCTGAATGTCCCAAAGAGGTGGGATTACAGACATGAGCCACCATACGGAGCTGAAAAAAAGAAAAAAAAAAAAAACAACTTTTGAATGTTTTCAATCCGCAGAATTTATTCTGTGGTCTTGAAGTGACAGAAGGAAACAGTCTACAGATGCAAAACAAGAAACACAGACATGCTACTTGTTTACAGTAATGTCACTAGCAGTATCAACCCTTAAAACATTTTATATTTTATGTATTTTGATAAATAAATTGACAAATAGTTGTACATATGGGGTACATGTTTTGATATATACAATGTACAGTGATCAAATCAGGGTAATTGGCACAACCATCATCTTTAACATTTTATTATTTCTTTGTTCTAGGAAGATTCAGTATCCCCCTTCTAGCCAGTTGAAACTATGTGACACTTGTGTGACAAGGGTTTGTTGTACAGATAATTTCACCACGCATGTATTAAGTCTAGTAAGCTTGCATTATCTTTCCTGATCCTCTCACTCCTCCCACCCTCCACTCTCCAAAATGTCACAGTGTGTGTTTTTCCCCTCTTTGTGTCCATGTGTTCTCATCATTTAGCTCCTACTTATAAGTGAGAACATGTGGTACTTGGTTTTCTCTTCTTATGTTAGTTTGCTAAGGATGATGGCTTCCAGCTCCATCCATGTCCCTGCAAAGGACATAATCTTTTGTTTTTTAATGGTTGCAATTTTTCTTTTGAGACAGGGTCTTGCTCTGTTGTCCAAGATGGAGTGCAGTGGCACAATCATAGCTCACTGCAGCCTTGATCTCCTGGGCCCAAGTGATCCTCTCATCTCAGCCTCTGAAGTACCTGGGAGTACAGGCTCCCAAGTAGCTGGGACTACAGGCATGTACCATGAGGTTAGGCTAATTTTTAATTTCTTTTTTTATAGAGACAAGAGTCTTACCATGTCTTCCAGGCTGGTCTCAAACTCGTGACCTCAAGCAATCCAAGAGGACATTTTTAAATCAGCTTCAGCCTAAAGATGTTGTCTAGCTTGAAAACATATGTGAGTAGGATCAGAGCCCTCCTTCAAAAAGTGAATTTTGAGCTGTATTTAAAGGTGTCCATTGGACATTATATATCTAGAGAATCAGGCCTTGAAAAATCGCAATGAAGGTGGCTTCTAAGAATGAGAACAATGGTGATTCAGCTGAATTCAGAACACAACATGTCTCTGACAACTGTGGTTATGCATACAATTATAAAATCAATTTCTTCATCCTTCACTAGTCACTATGGGCTCAGCCCCATCAGAAGAGGCAGAAGTACATAGGATTGTATTGGAAGGTAGACAACTCCTAAGCTATAACGATGTCCTAACATGTAAAATCAAAACAAATCCATGGTGGTATCATACTGTGACAAGGAAGAAATGAGATGAAAAGATTGCAAAGCTGCCAATGGTGAATCACTCCTTGTAAGGAACATGCTAGGCACTGGGAATGACTGAATGATGAATGTAAATACTCAAGCCCTAATAAATGGCTCAACTGAGAAAGTGAGAATGAACTATGTTGAGCGTAAGAAAAGACCAATTCTACTCCTGGGACATAGTAGGCAATCAACAAAGTGCATTACCATAATTATGGTAAGATCTGAGTACTGACTTTTGAAACCATATTGCTGTAACTCAACATCTATCTGAATTCCTTCTGCCTGCCTTCCACAACCAAATCATACGTCGGTATATCCTCAAGCAACGATAAAGTTTTCATCTTTGTCACAGTCTAGATAGGAATTGATAACTATATTGCTTGGAGGACCCCTTTCCAGATGTACTGGGAAGACTTCTTCCAGCTTGGTTAATTAACAAAGTATTGAGACACTGTGTATTTCTGAAACATATGTTTAGGTAGAGAATTTGTAACTTATATATATATATATACACACACATATGCATACCCACACACATATATACATACACTTACATATATTTATATTTTATATTATATATGTTTAACTCAGAATACATATATATGTGTATATAGGTCTGTGAAGGTGGCTAAACGCTTCATATACATATACACACATTAGAATACACGTTACATAAAATATACTATAATATATTTTTATACGTTATACATATACAAATTACATACATATATATATATATATATAGTAAAGTTTGTGATAGTAACTGCCTACTTCCTTATATTTTATATCAGTATATATATTTTTCAAAGAACTAAAAACAGAACCATCATTCAATCCAGTAATGCTGCTATTGGGTATCTACCCAAAGGGAAAGAAATCACCATATCAAAAAGAGAGTTTTATTTATATGTTTTGTTTTGTTTTCTTGAGATAGATTCTATTGCACAGGTTGGAGTGCAATGGTGTGAACTCAGCTCACTGTAACTTCTGCCTCCTGAGTTCAAGCAATTCTTTGCCTCGTCCTCCCAAGTAGCTAGAATTACAGGCATGCATCACCATGCCTGGCTAATTTTGTATTTTTAGTAGAGATGAGGATTCAACATTTTGGTCAGGCTGCTCTCAAACTACTGATATCAAGTGATCCACCTGTCTCAGCCTTCCAGAGTTCTAGGATTACAGGTGTGAGCCACTGTACCCAGACCCTTCTATGTTAATCACAATGCTATTCACAATAGCAAAGATATGTAACCAACATAAATGTCAATGAATAGATGACTGGATAAAGAAAATGTGAGATATCTATATCTATACACACACACATACATACATATATATGAATAATATGTGTGTGTATATATGTATACTATATATATATATATATATATATATATCTGATATATATGTACATCATGGAATACTATGCAGCCATAAAAAGAATGAAATGGTATCTTTTGCAACAACATAGATGAAAGTGGAGGCCATTATCTTAAGCAAAATTATTCATAAATAGAAAATCAAATAATGCATCTCATCACTTTTAAGTAGGAACTATATAAAGTGTACACATGGACATAGTAGAATGACAGACACTAGAGGTGCTTGGAATGTTTCTGTGTGGATGAGAAGTTTATTATGGGGTTGGAATATCTCTGGTGGGAGGGGAGATCAACTTGGGACTGAAATCTCTCTTGCCGCAGGGCAGGTTATCTTGCTGTTGACAGGTATCTGGCTAGGGAGAGGTATACCTTAGAGTTGGAATGTTTCTAGTCAGAGATGCTGTTTGTGTTTATAATCATGCTGACGTTAGACTTTGGGTTGGATTTAGGAGGTTGTTGATCAAGGGGAACGTTAAAATGGTGGTACTTGTCCAAGATGGTGATGTTTCTGCTCTGTCAGTCCAGACCCTATAGTAAGAGAGGGAGGAGTGGCGTGTTCTTTCTGGCTACTTTCTGCTGATGGGGGATGGAGAGTCTTGGATTGAGTATAGGAGTAACGCCATTTGTAGATGTTTTTGGGTAGTTGTCTGTGAAATGGTCGTGGTCCTGTTGGTTAAAAATCTGCAAAAATGGTTAATTAGGCAGGGTAAGAATGTTAGTTCCAGGCATATCATTAGGAGAGGGCCCAGGAATGGGATGAAACATGCCATGCTTTTGTTCTCAAACCAAAAATCTATTTGTTTTGGTGCTCTCTTAGCTTTTTAACCCTTTCTTTAAGTTATTTAGCAATGTTGCTAAAAAAGCATATTACTAGTAAAAGTAGTACCTTTTTTATTATTATACTTAAGTTTTATGATACATGTGCACAATGTGCAGGTTTGTTACATATGTACACATGCCCCAAGTTGGTGCGCTGCACCAGTTAGATCATTTAATATTAGGTATATCTCCTAATGCTATCTCTCCCCCCTCCCCCCACCCTACAACAGGCCCCAGGGTGTGATGTTTCCCTTGTTGTGTCTATGTGTTCTCATTATTCAATTCCCACCTATAAGCGAGAACATGTGGTGCTTGATTTTTGTCCTTGCAATAGTTTGCTGAGAATGATGGTTTCCAGCTTCATTCATGTCCTACAAAGGACATGAGCTCATCATTTTTTATGGCTGCATAGTATTCCATGGTGTATATGTGCCAGATGTTCTAGATCCAGTGTATCATTGTTGGACATTTGGGTTGGTTCCAAGTCTTTGCTATTGTGAATAGTGCCATAATAAACATACATGTGCATGTGTCTTTATAGCAGCATGATTTATAATCCTTTGGGTATATTCCCAGCAACGGGATGGCTGGGTCAAATGGTATTTCTAGTTCTAGATCCCTGAGGAATCACCACACTGATTTCCACAATGGTTCAACTACTTTACAGTCCCACCAACAGTGTAAAAGTGTTCCTAATTCTCCACATCCTTTCCAGTACCTGTTGTTTCCTGACTTTTTAATGATTGCCATTCTAACTGGTGTGAGATGGTATCTCATTGTGGTTTTGATTTGCATTCCTCTGATGGCCAGTGATGATGAGCATTTTTTCATGTGGACTTTTGGCTGCATAAATATCTCTTTTGAGAATTGTCTGTTCCTATCTTTCGCCCACTTTTTGACGGGGTTGTTTGTTTTTTTCTTGTAGATTTGTTTGAGTTCATTGTAGATTCTGGATATGAGCCTTTTGTCAGATGAGTAGACTGCAAAAATTTTCTCCCATTCTATAGGTTGCCTGTTCACCCTGATCGTAGTTGCTTTTGCTATGCAGAAGCTCTTTAGTTTAATTAGATCCCATTTGTCAATTTTGGCTTTTGTTGCCATTGCTTTTGGGGTTTTAGACATGAAGTCCTTGCCAATGACTGTGTCTTGAATGGTATTTCCCAGGTTTTCTTCTAAGTCTTTAATCCATCATGAATTAATATTTGTATAAGGTGTAAGGAATGGATCCAATTTCAGCTTTCTACATATGGCTAGCCAGTTTTCCCAGCACCATTTATTAAATAGGGACTCATTTCCCCATTGTTTGTTTTTGTCAGGTTTGTCAAAGATCAGATAGTTGTAGATAAACAGCCTTATTTCTGAGGGCTCTGTTCTCTTCCATTGGTCTATATCTCTGTTTTGGTACCAGTACCATGCTGTTTTGGTTACTGTAACCTTGTGGTATAGTTTGAAGTCAGCAAGTGTGATGCCTCCAGCTTTGTTCTTTTGGCTTAGGATTGACTTGGCAATGTGGGCTCTTTTTTGGTTCCATATGAACTTTAAAGTAGTTTTTTTTTCCAATTCCATCAAGAAAGTCATTGGCAGCTTGATGGGGATGGCATTGAATCTATAAATTACCTTGGGCAGTATGGCCATTTTCATGATATTGATTATTCCTACCCATAAGCATGGAATGTTCTTCCTTTTGTTTGTATCCTCTTTTATTTCATTGAGCTGTGGTTTGTAGTTCTCCTTGAAGAGGTCCTTCATGTCCCTTGTAAGTAGGATTCCTAGGTATTTTATTCTCTTTGAAACAATTGTGAATGGGAGTTCACTCATGATTTGGCTCTCTGTTTGTCTGTGATTGGTGTGCAAGAATGCCTGTGATACTTGCACATTGATTTTGTATCCTGAGACTTTGCCGAAGTTCCTCATCACCTTAAGGAGATTTTGGGCTGTGACAATGGGGTTTTCTAGATATGCAATCATGTCCTCTGCAAACAGGGACAATTGGACTTCCTATTTTCCTAATTGAATACCCTTTATTTCCTTCTCCTGCCTGATTGCCCTGGCCAGAAATTCCAACACTATGTTGAATAGGAATGGTGAGAGATGGCAACCCTGTCTTATGACACTTTTAAAAGGGAATGCTTCCAGTTTTTGCCCATTCAGTATGATATTTGCTGTGGGTTTGTCATGGATAGCTCTTATTATTTTGAGATATGTGCCATCGACAAGTAATTTATTGAGAGTTTTTAGCATGAAGTGTTGTTGAATTTTGTCAAAAGTCTTTTCTGCATGTATGGAGATAATCATGTGGTTTTCATCTTTTGTTCTGTTTATATGCTGGATTATGTTTATTGATTTGTGTATGTTGAATCAGCCTTACATCCCAGGGATGAAGCCAACTTGATCATGGTGGATAAGCTTTTTGATATCATGCTGGATTCAGTTTGCTGGTAAATTATTGAGGATTTTGCATCAATGTTCATCAGGGATATTGGTCTAAAATTCCCTTTTTTGTTGTGTCTCTGCCAGGCTTTGGTATCAGGATGATGCTGGCCTCATAAAATGAGTTAGGGAGGATTCCTTCCTTTTCTATTGATTGTGATAGTTTCAGAAGGAATGGTAGCATCTCCTCCTTGTACCTCTGATAGAAATCGGTTGTAAAGCCATCTGGTCCTGGACTTTTTTGGTTGGTAAGCTATTAATTATTTCCTCAATTTCAGAGCTTGTTTTTAGTCTATTCAGAGATTCAATTTCTTCCTGGTTTAGTCTTGGAGGATGTATTTGTCAAGGAATTTATCCATTTCTCCGAGATTTTGTAGTTTATTTGCATAGAGGTGTTTGTAGTATTCTCTGATGGTAGTTTGTATTTCTGTGGGATTGGTGCTGATATTCCCTTTATCATTTTCTATTGCATCTATTTGATTCTTCTCTCATTTCTTCTTTATTAGTCTTGCTACTGGTCTATCAATTTTGTTGATCTTTTCAAAAAACCAGCTCCTGGATTCATTAATATTTTGAAGGGTTTTTTGTGTCTCTATTTCCTTCAGTTCTGCTCTGATCTAAGTTATTTCTTGCTTTCTGCTAGGTTTTGAGTGTGTTTGCTCTTGCTTCTCTAGTTCTTTTAATTGTGATGTAAGGGTGTCAATTTTAGATCTTTCCTGTTTTCTCCTGTGGGCATTTAGTCCTACAAATTTCCTTCACATACTGCTTTGAATGTGTCCCAGAGATTCTGGTATGTTGTTTCTTTGTTCTCGATGGTTTCAAAGAACATCTTTATTTCTGCCTTCATTTCATTATGTACCCAGTAGTCATTCAGAAGCAGGTTGTTCAGTTCCCATGTAGTTGAGTGGTTTTGAGTGAGTTTCTTAATCCTGAGTTGTAGTTTGATTGCACTGTGGTCTGAGAGACAGTTTGTTATAATTTCTGTCATTTTACATTTGATGAAGAGTGCTTTACTTCCAACTATGTGGCCAATTTTGGAATAGGTGTGGTGTGATTCTGAAACGAATGTATATTCTGTTGACTTGGGGTGGAGAGTTCTGTAGATGTCTATGTTGTTCTATTGGTGCAGAGCTGAGTTCAATTCCTGGATATCCTTTTTAACTTTCTGTCTCATTGATCTGTCTAATGTTGACAGTGGGGTGTTAACGTCTCCCATTATTATTGCGTGGGAGTCTAAGTCTCTTTTTAGGTCTGTAAGGACTTGCTTTATGAATCTGGGTTCTCCAGTATTAGGTGCATATATATTTAAGATAGTTAACTCTTCTTGTTGAATTGATCTCTTTACCATTATGTAATGGTCTTCTTCGTCCCTTATGATCTTTGTTGGTTTCAAGTCTGTTTTATTGGAGACTAGGATTGCAACCCCTGCCTGTTTTTTGTTTTCCATTTGCTTGTTATATCTTCCTCCATCCTTTTATTTTGAGCCTATGTGTGTCTCTGCATGTGGGATAGGTTTCCTGAATACAGCACACTGATGGGTCTTGACTGTTTATCCAATTTGCCAGTCTGTGTCTTTTAATTGGAGCATTTTGCCCATTTACATTTAAGGTTAATATTGTTATGTGTGAATTTGATCCTGTCATTATGATGTTAGCTAGTTATTTTGTTCATTAGTTGATGTAGTTTCTTCCTAGCCTTGATGGTCTTTACAATTTGTTGTTTTTGCAGTGGCTAGTACTGATTGTTCCTTCCCATGTTTAGTGTTTCCTTCAGGGGCTCTTTTAGGGCAGGCCTGGTGGTGACAAAATCTCTCAGCATTTGCTTGTCTGTAAAGGATTTTATTTCTCCTTCACTTATGAATCTTAGTTTGGCTGGACATGAAATTCTGGGTTGAAAATTCTTTTCTTTAAGAATGTTGAATATTGGCCCCCACTCTCTTCTGACTTGTAAAGTTTCTGCCAAGAGATCAGCTGCTGGTCTGATGGCCATCCCTTTGTGGGTAACCCGACCTTTCTCTCTGGCTTCCCTTAACATTTTTTCCTCCATTTCAACTTTGGTGAATCTGACAATTATGTGTCTTGGAGTTGCTCTTCTTGAGGGGTATCTTTGTGATGTTTTCTGTATTTCCTGAATTTGAATGTTGGCCTGCTTTGCTAGATTGAAGAAGTTCTCCTGGATAATATCCTGAGGAATGCTTTCCAACTTGGTTCCATTCTCCTTGTCACTTTCAGGTACATCAACCAGATGTAGATTTGATCTTTTCACACAGTCCCATATTTCTTGGAGGCTTTGTTCATTTCTTTTTATTTTTTTTCTCTAAAGTTCTCTTCTCACTTCATTTCATTCATTTGATCTTCCATCACTGATACCCTTTCTTCCAGTTGATCAAGTCAGCTACTGAGGCTTGTGTATCCATCACGTAGTTCTCGTGTCATGATCTTCAGCTCCATCAGGTCCTTTAAGTACTTCTCTGCATCGGTTATTCTAGTTAGCCATTCATCTACTTTTTTTTTCAAGGCTTTTAACTTCTTTGCCATGGGTTCGAACTTCTTCCTGTAGCTTGGAGTAGTTTGATCATCTGAAGCCTTCTTCTCTCAACTTGTGAAAGTCATTCTCCATCCAGCTTTGTTCCATTGCTGGTGAGGAGCTGTGTTCCTTTGGAGGAGGAGATGCACTCTGATTTTTAGAGTTTCCAGTATTTCTGCTCTGTTTTTTCCCCACCTTTGTGGTTTTATCAACCTTTAGTCTTTGGTGATAGCGATGTACAGATGGGGTTTTGGTGTGGATGTCCTGTCTCTTTGTTAGTTTTCCTTCTAACAGTCAGGACACTCAGCTGCAGGTCTGTTGGAGTTTGCTGGAGGTCCACTACAAGTCCTGTTTGCCTGGGTATCAGCAGTGGAAGCTGCAGAACAGAGGATATTAGTGAACAGCAAATGTTGCTGCCTGATCGTTCCTCTGGAAGTTTTGTCTCAGAGGAGTACCTGGCTGTGTGAGGTGTGAGTCTGCCCCTACTGGGGGTTGCCTCCCTGTTAGGTTACTCGGGGGTCAGGGACTCACTTGAGGAGGCACCCTGTCCATTCTCAGATCTCTAGCTGCATGCTGGGAGAACCTCTCCTCTCTTCAAAGCTGTCAGACAGGGACATTTGTCTGCTGAGATTTCTGCTGCCTTTTGTTTGGCTATGCCCTGCCCCCAGAGGTGAAGTCTACAGAGTTAGGCAGGCCTTCTTGAGCTGCGGTGGGCTCCACCAACTTTAAGATTCCCTGCCACTTTGTTTACCTACTCAAGCCTTGGCAATGGTGGGCACCCCTCCCCCAGCCTAGATGCTGCCTTGCAGTTTGATCTCAGACTGTTGTTCTAGTAATGAGTGAGGCTCTGTTGGTGTAGGACCCTCCAAGCCGGGCATGGGATATAATCTCCTGGTATGCCATTTGCTAAGACCATTGGAAAAGCACAGTATTGAGGTAGGAGTGACCCGATTTTCCAGGTGTTATCTGTCACCTTTTTTTTGACTAGGAAAGGGAATTCCCTGACTCCTTGTGCTTCCCAGGTGAGGTGATGCCTTGCCTTGCTTCAGCTCACACCAGTGCACTGCACCCACTGTCCTGCACCCTCTGTCCAACACTGCCAGTAAGATGAACCCAGTATCTCAGTTGGAAATGCAGAAATCACCCATCTTCTGCATGGCTCATGCTGGGAGCTGTAGACTGGGGCTGTTCCTGTTTGGCTATCTTGGCTACACCTCCAAAAGTAGTATTTTTATCACAACTAGTAAAAGTATAGCATTGAATCTATAGGGAAATATGGCCATTTTCATGATACTGATTCTTTCTATTTATAAGGATAAAAAGATCTATTTGTTTGATCCCTGTCTTATTTTCTTGAGCGGTGGTTTGTAGTTCTTGAAGAGTTATTTTATTCCTTTGTTAGCTGCATTCCTAAGTATTTTCTTTGTAGCAACTGTGATGACAGTTCATTAATGATTTGGCTTTCTGCTTGTCTATTGTTAGTGTATGGGAATGCTTCTAATTTTTGAACATTGATTTTCCTATCCTGAGACTTTGCTTAAGTTGCTTATCAGCCTAAGGAGTTTTTGGGTTGAGACAGTGGGGTTTTCTAAATATAGGATCATGTCACCTGCAAACAGACAATTTGACTTCCCCTCTTCCTCTTTGAATAACTCAGGCCCCATGGCAGCCTCCTACACATCTGAGCTCACTGCATTCCTTTGTCTATCCCCAAGCTGAACCCAGATTTCAGTTCTCCCCCAATGCCCCATCCCTAACCCTATGGTGACTCTTGGCTTCCTTGTTCCTCCCTGTCTAGAATGTTTTACACCACCACCTTCTTTCAGCCAATGAACCCCTACGCTTCCTGCAAAATTCTCCCTAGGTGTCCATTTCATCTTCACCCCCTATCTCTTGCCCTACAGAGCCAGTAACTCCCATTTCCGGTGTGTCACTGGGACTCTGCTTGCTCTATTCAGTTATCCTTAAGCCAGGGCACCTGAAGGCTTGACTTCAAACAGAAAACTCTATTCAGGAGATGCCATTATTGCATTGTACTGCAAGAATTTAGACCTCCCTTTTTATACATAGAAAAAGAGAATAAAAGTACAAAATAATGAACAAAGAAAAATATATAATAAAGTAAGCCTTTCTTTTTGAAGCATCTGCTTTGCCTACAAAATGCTAAAAATGGAGTTTATCATTTTCACAGGAACAGAAGATCTGGGAGGTGCCTGCATTCATTCTGTGATACGTGTTCTTTGCAGACAGAGATGGGAGAGCAAGAAGCACTACTTCTAGATATTTGGTTTTAAAATTCAAATAGGACGAAAAGTAAAAGAACAGAACATATTTTCTTTCTTCTTGAACTCTCAAGAAAACAGGAATGGTTTTATTCCTACCCTCACAAGTACCAGTGAAGATGGAGACCACACTTAAGTCTGCAGAATTTAAAAAAAAATATTCCTTGTCCAGGCACGGTGGCTCACATCTGTAATCCCAGCACTTTGGAAGGGTGAGGCGGGCAGATCACGTGGTCAGGATATCAAGACCATCCTGACCAGCATGGTGAAACCTCATCTCTACTAAAAATAGAAAAATTAGCTGGGTGTGGTGGTGCATGCCTGTAATCCCAGCTGCTAGGGAGGCTGAGGCAGTAAAATCACTTGAATCCAGGAGGCAGAGGTTCCAGTGAGTGAAGATTGCACCACCACCTTTCCAAGAGGTGCATCCACTCTCCCAGAAGAAAAGGTTCTGGCATGAATTCCTCTCCCTGTGAAACAAGCAGTCATCCAGGAACTAGAAAGATGTGTCCCCAGGTGGAGAGACCTCTTGCCTTCCAATATCTGTAGAAGACATCTGGCTAAACCCAGCAGTCACAGACAAAACCTACTTGCTTGTCTCAGGTACTGCACCATAAGTAGTATGGCACTGGAACCACTGTTTGGCCCATAAGCCAATCAATCATGACAGAAGAGTGAGGCTGCAGGCTCAGGGGCTGGGGCAAGAAAGGGAGAAAGGGACCCTGCATACAGGGTCCTGTCTGTTCATCCACTACACTGGGTGTTAATGGAGCTGATTCTGCTCCCCACAATAGACATTGGATAACATCAGGAGACATCTTTGGCTGTCACACTGGGGTGGGGGAGGTCCTGGCAACTGGTGGGTGGAGCCCAGTGGCACTGCTCAACACCCTACAGTGTACAGGATGGCCTCATCACAGAAAATACTCCAGCCCCAAATGTCAGCAGTGCTGAGGTTGAGAAACTCTACTAATTTGTTCCAACATCAATCAATCAATCACCTATCTATCTCAATACCTATCAACTATCTATCATCTATAATTATCATCTGTCAGTCATCTATTATCTATAGCTATCACCTATCAATCACCTATCTCAATATGTATCAATCACCTATCACTTATAGCTATCATCTACCTCAATATGTGTCATCTATCAAATATCTGTCTCAAGATTGATCTCTATCCATCCATCCATCAGTCAACCATCTATCACAGGGGTTCATAACTTTGGATAACTGTTTGTCCCCACAGGCGAAACTTAGCAGTATCTAGAGACTTTTTCACTTGTCACAAATGGGATGGGTGCTCCTGGCATCTGTAGTCCAGGGATGCTGTTCAACATCCTACAGGTCACATGGGACCTCACAAAAGATTCCTCCATGATCTCATCACATGTGTCAACACTGCTGAAGCTGAGAAACTCTTTTAGCTTAAGAGCTCTGTATATATGCAATTTGTTATGAATCTATCAATCAGTCACCTATCCATTTCAATACCTATCATCTACAGCTATCTGTGTATATTAATATCTATTATCTATCACCTATCTTAATATCTGTCATCTATTAGCTACCCATCATGTATTCACCTATCAATCACCCATCATTTAGACCTATCTTAGTATCTAGGATCTTTTACCTATTCATCTGAACATATACATACCTATCATACGTATCTATCCTCTCCCTCTCAATCATCTGTCTATCACAGAGTTTCACTAGTGGAAAAAACTTTGCCCTCCCTTCCTCAAGGAACATTGGTGATGTCTGGAGACATTTCTGGCTTTCAGAACTGGGTTTGCTGCTCCCGGCCTCTGGTTGGTGGAGCCCAGAGACAATGTCCAACACTCTACAATGCACAGGACATCCCCACCAGACTAATCCAGCTGTAAATGTGAGACATTTCCATTGAAAATCCTTGCTTCACACCTTCATCAACAAGGAGTCCGAGACCTAAAACTGTCATTAAGAGGCAGAAGCAGGTGGACACATTTAGCAAATACCATTCATTTCATTCTGTACAGCCGTGGTGCAAGTAAAATCAATATTGAAATGGGGCTACCAAGAAGAGCAGCACAGAGGGAAGCCCCATCCCAAGTGGCCAGCAGCCTGACCTCAGCCATGCTAAGGCATGCTCTTTCCCCAGGATGATGATGAATTTAAACTGAATACAGATTCTTCCTCATGGCAGGTACAAAACATTATCTGTAATAGACAAAAAGTTGCAATTCAAAAAGACTTACAACCTGAAGACCAGGTGTGGTGACTCACATCTCTAATCCCAATGCTTTGGGAGGCCAAGGTGGGCAGATCACCTGAGGTCAGGAGCTCAATAACAGCCTGGCCAACATGGTGAAAGCCTGTCTCTACAAAAAATACAAAAAAATTGCTGTGCATGGTAGTGGGAACCTGTAATACCAGCTACTTGGGAGGCTAAGGCATGAGAATCACTTGAGCCAGGGAGGTGGAGGTTGCATTGAGCCGAGATTGCACCACTGCACTCCTGCTGGGGTGATAGGGTGAGACTCCATCTCCCAAAGAAAAAACAAACAAACAAAACAAAAAATTACCACTTGGCAAACAGTGACTAGTGACTGTGGCCTAATCTCATCCGTTCTCAGAGAAACCCCCAAATACTAGTGAGAGGCAAAGCCAAGTGACTGGGGTCATGACCCCAACTTGAGCGAGATACAGTCCAAGACACCCAGTAAATCCCTGAAACCATGAGCAGTCCTGAGCCTGTGTAAATTGTTTTCATAAAATCTGATCTCTGACTGCTAAGCGACTAACAGATGGGCAGGTATACAGTGTGGAGACCCTGGAAAAACAGAATATTCACATCCCAAGAAGGACAGAACAAGATGATGTGAGATTTCATAAGGGAGTGCGATTTCAAACTTATAAACTACTTACTTCTGGAATTTTCCATTTAGAATTTTAAGACCAAGGATGACCATAGGCAACTGAAAGTGCAGATAAGAGGGAACTGCAGTTGGTCAATATAAAAATCCATGAAATTGTCACCTTGTGGTGAATTTCCACAGGGAAAGCAAAACTTTTACTGTACTTGTTATCTGCAGAATTGACAGCATACAGGAACTGTTGATTCAAAGCAAAATCTCTATAAAGGAGTTCCCTCCTCCACACACTCGTAAAAACCTTGGCTGTATAACAGTCTCCCAATTCTTATATCCCAAGTTCACAAAAATATACTGTAACATTTAAAACAAGAAATAAATCATTTCAAAAGAATATTAACTCTAGGTACTTTAGAACAACAGCAATCAACAATGCTCTTATTGAACATTACAAACATAAAAATGCCACTAAACAATTTAACATTTTCTGGGTTTTGTTTTTTAAAAGATAGGGTCTCTGTTGCCTAGGCTGGAGTGCAGTGGTGTGATTGCAGCTCACTGCAGCCTTGAACTCCTGGGCTCAAGTAGAAGCCAAGTAATTTTTGTTTATTTTTTTGTAGTGACAGGGTCTCATGATGTTGCTGAGTTTGATAATGTACTCCTGGCCTCAAGGGATCTTCCTGCCTTGGCCTCTCAAGTGCCGGGATTACTGTCATGAGCCACTGCACCAGGCTGCATTTTTTGATATGAAAAAAAAATAGGAGGCCGGGCCCAGTGGCTCATGCCTGTAATCCCAGCACTTTTGGAGGCTTAGGTGGGTGGATCACGAGGTCAAGAGATCGAGAATATCATGGCCAACATGGTCAAACCTCATTGCAACTAAAAAAAAAAAAAAAAAAAAAATTAGCTGGGCATGGTGGCGTGCACATGTAGTCCCAGCTACCTGGGAGACTGAGGCAGTAGAATCCCTTGAACCTGGGAGGTGGAGCTTGCACTGAGCCAAGATTGTGTCACTGCACTCCAGCCTGGAGACAGAGTGAGACTCCACCTGAAAAAAAAATAAAAATAATAAAATAGGATATCTCTGACATCATGATAACAAATCTGAAATAGCAGAGGAATGAGAAAGACAATGACATGCAAAGTATAAATTGAATATGAGAGAGGACAAATGAACACAGGCCAGATTAACATAAGGACATGTTTGGGAAAGCTGAGTCCCAAGTGCTTTTATATTTTATATTATATTATATATTTTTATGGCCAGGCGCGGTGGCTCACGCTTGTAATCCCAGCACTTTGGGAGGCCGAGGCGGGCGGATCACGAGGTCAGGAGATCGAGACCACGGTGAAACCCTGTCTCTACTAAAAATATAAAAAAATCAGCCGAGCATGGTGGCGGGCGCCTGTGGTCCCAGCTACTCAGAGAGGCTGAGGCAGGAGAATGGCGTGAACCCGGGAGGCGGAGCTTCCAGTGAGACGAGATCGCGCCACTGCGCTCCAGCCTGGGCGGCAGAGCGAGACTCCGCCTCAAAACAAAACAAAACAAAACAATATATATTTTTATTTATTGTTTTATTTTTTGAGATGGAGCCTGGCTCTGTTGCCCAGGCTAGAATGCACTGGCACAATCTTGGCTCACTGCAGCCTCCACCTCCTAGGTTCAAGCAATTCTTTTTCCTCAGCCTCCCCAGTAGCTGGGATCACAGGCACCCACAATCATGCCCAGCTAATTTCTTTATTTTTTGTAGAGACAGGGTTTCACCATGTTCACCAGGCTGGTGTCAAACTCCTGAACTCAACTGATCTGCCACCCTCAGCCTCCCAAAGTGCCAGGATTAGAGGCATGAGCCACCATGCCCAGCCTCTTTCTCTAATTTAAAGGACACTTCTAGATTCCATGAAAGGCCCCATTTCTCCTGGTGTCTGATTGCCATCCTAACTTGTTTCTTGCCATTGCCCAGTAGAATGGTAAATTTTAGGCCAGATTATGTTGCCCAGTGGTTTGGTAAAGCCCTATGCTAAGTGTTGCAGCAAAGGGTATTTTTTATGGGATTAACACTGACAGTAAGTAGACTGAGTAATGCAGTGGACCATAGAGGAAGTTGGTGGGCCTTGTCTAATCCAAGGAAATTCTTAAGAGCAAAGACTGAGGTTTGCCAAAAACGAAAACATCTTTCTCAAAGCTGCAACAAGGAAACTTTGTCTGACTTCCAACCATCTGGCCTGCCCTGAGATCTCAGACTTGCCAGGTCTCACAACCACATGGACCAATTCCTTAAACTCTGGCTTCTCTCAAAAACCGTATCTATCCATCCTTGGACCTACCTGTCTATATCATCTATCATATATCTATCTATTAATCTATCATGTATTGATTTATGAATATCTCTCTGTCCATCCTTCCATCCATCCACCCATCAATCTGTCTATATCCAGCTATCAATCTATCACGTATCTTTTATCAATATCTATCCATACACTTATCTGTCTATATCATCTACCCATCTATACATCTATCATCTATATAATCTATGCAACTATCAGTATATCATGTATTTATTTATACCTGTCTATTCATCCATCCATCCATCCATCCATCCATCCATCCATCCATCTGTCCATATTGTTATCCATCTATAAATCTATCATGTCTATATCACCTATCTATTCATCTGTCATTTACCTATTTGTGAATGATATCTATGCATCATCATTCATCTGTCTGTTTATACCACCTATGCCTATATTAATCTATCATCTGTCTATATTATTGATCTATATTATCTACATACATTATCTAACCATTTATCAATCTATCATGTATCTATTTATAAATGATATCTACCATCCATCCATCCACCTATCATCTCTCTGTTGCACTGGTTTGTAACTACAGACAATTTTACATCCATCCCCCCAAGTGTCCCAGACAATATGAGACAACATCTGGAAACCTTTTGGTTGTTTCAACCTTTCTGGTTGTCACCACTGGAGAAGGGGGCTTCTGGCATCTAGCAGATGGAGCCCATGGATGCTGCTCAACACCCTACAGTGCGCAGGATGGCCCCGCCACAGGGAATCACCCAGCCCCATATGTCAGTAGTGCTCAGGCTGAGAAACCCTGTTCTGGATCTAAATGTCAGAAATTCCTGCATGATTTAAGGCTAAAGGATCATGGTCTCTGGGCAGAGCACAAAACTTTCACTCTGGGAAACTGACTTTGTTACATTTCTTCTGCACCTGGACAACTTAGTTATTTGGTTCTCGTGAGAGTCCCAGATGGCCTTGGGAAATGGAATTATCACTGAACAGAATGTGGTCCTTCATGTGCACCACATAAATTTCCTGGTGTCTTTTCAATCTTACCACCTGTTCAAATACTTCATGCTGATAATGGCATTTGCAAACCTGCCATGCTGTTCAATTGGAATTCTGAACTCCAAGTGGTCATGGTTCATCTTGATTCCATAAGGATTCCAGATATGCAAGCAAAATGTGCCCAGTGTTTCCTGATAACAAGAGAGCTCTGTACATATGCAATCTGTCCTTAAACTACCAATCACCTATTCATCTCAATATGTATCATTTATAGCTATCTGTCTATATTAGTATCTATTATCTATCACGTCTTAACATCTATCATCTATTAGCTACCCATTATCTATTCACCTATCAGTCATTCATCATTTATACATATCTTAATATCTATTATTTATCACTTATTCACTCAACATATGCCTACCTATTATATCTATCTATCATCTCTCTGTCTATCATCAAGAAAGAATAATAAAATTAAACAGAGAAAGAAATATGCTTTCTAGATTAGGCTGACTCATCCTAAAGGCAGTATCAGGCAAAGCCTGGACCCAGGCGAAATCTCCGTAACATTATCAAAGAAGCAAAAGCTCAAAGAAATGTGTTCTGGAAACTCTCAGCAGTCCCTCAAGCTACGGATAAGGAGAAGTAAAGTTTCCCCTCAAATCCCACCCTCTTTCCTGTGATTGTACATAAAATTTTGCAAGTTTTATGAGTTTATAGATTCCTGTTTTCTGTAACTAGAAACATCAAGTATTCTGTTCTATTTGAAAAGTATGGTGAAGGTCATGAGATGGCTGAGCAGGCCCAAACTACAGCTGTCTGGGTGCCATAGAGAAGGTTATCAGATAAACCAGTGCAGGGTTCTGTTAAGCAAGTGTGGATAACAGACATCTGGGTTTCCTGGCAATGGTTGTATGTAATCCTGAATTATGCACCTGTCACAATTTGATTAATTGCTTTTGTTCTGTCTCTGTATCCTTGCTTTTTTTGCCATTATACTTCACACCACTGTAAGCTTGTTTCAAGCTATCACAACGCCTTGTAGAAATGTATATATAAACAAAGCCCTGTCTTTGTTCAGGGCCCAATGTTTGGATGTTAAGGCTGCTGGGTCTCAGTGCACTCAGTAAAGATCTTCTGTAATTCGCTCTGTGGTCTCTCTGGTCCTCCTAATTCCCTAAACATTTTTGGCAAGCAGCCAGGAGTACCAAAGAGAAGTTGGCTGTCTCCTTTGCCTGTGGATGGTTTGGGACCCCTGGCCACAGGAGACCTGTGACTTCAGGTGCCAATGGGCTGGAGAAGGGAGCAGGTCTGCCGCACTCTGGCGACCCTCCCCTAACAACACAATGGAACCTAAGGGGTTACAAGACGATTGCAGCAAGTGTATTTCAGTAACTGTGGTGAGGTTTTGCTGTCCAAAGCAGGACTCATCCCACAAGGATGGAAGGAAAGCCTGATCACCTCCTCAGGTGTAACTAGTTATCTGCCCCAGAGGGGTTGGGGTGGTGAGAGTGGCTAGCCAATTCAGATAAAATTTATACCCCAACTGAGAGAGTACATGAGAGTGGCTTGCTAAGTCAGTTAGGAAAGGGAACTGGGAGCAGGGAAATGTGCGAGTGTGTGTGAAAGAGATGGTTCCAGGAGGAATCAATGTGGGGAATGACGTGTGTGGAGCTGCAGGTCTCTTAGCATAGATCATACCATCTGAGTGAAGTGTGGGACAAACCAGGTTTAATCAGTCAGAGATGAAAGTCTGAGTGATTGTGCTGTGCCATAACTGGGAGGAAACAGGAAGAAAATCATGAAAACCCACCCCATTAGAATGCATGTTAAAGAACTTTAAGAAAGCTTATTGGGGGGATTATAGGATCAAGCTGAACCCCAAAGGCTGAGAACTCTCTGTGAATTAGAATGGCCCTCTTTTGGTGTTAGCTGGCTGGCCAAAGGCACTATAGATATGGAAACTATTAGCCATGTGTTGAAGGTGGTGACTAGGGTTGGAGGACAGCCATGGCAGTCAGATCAAATTCCTTATATTGACTCAAGGCTGAATGCAGCCTTTCCTAGCAGCCTTTTTGGGGAATGCTTGTAGCCCGAGCAGCCAAGCCCAAAAATGAAAGAAAAATCAGCTGCACTGGCAGCTACAAAGACAAAGGGAAAGCCACAAGAAAAACCGGTTTTGCAGGAACCACTTGGGGGAATAGGGACCCCTACTACCTACATTCCAATATACTCTCCTTTACCAAGACCATCTCCTGAGGAGCCAGGATCAGATGGTAATAGGCCCCAGGTTATGCCCCATAAAAAGAAATCTGAGCCCTCGCCTCAGGAGGTCAAGGAGGAAAGTGAGGAAAATCAGGCAAGTTAGCCAGGCGCGGTGGCTCACGCTTGTAATCCCAGCATTTTGGGAGGCTGAGGCGGGCGGATCATGAGGTCAGGAGATTGAGACCATCCTGGCTAACACGGTGAAACCCCGTCTCTACTAAAAAAAAAAATACAAAAAAATAGCCAGGCGCGGTGGCTGGTGCCTGTAGTCCGAGCTACTCGGGAGGCTGAGGCAGGAGAATGGCATGAACCCAGGAGGCGGAGCTTGCAGTGAGCCGAGATCGTGCCACTGCACTCTGGCCTTGGTGAAAGAGCAAAACTCCATCTCAAAAAAAAAAAAAAAAAATCAGGCAAATCATCTCTGGTCTGGCCATGCCTGAGTTATGTAAATGCCTCTCAGGGAAACAAGAGGACCCATCTATTATAATGAGCATGGCCACTTTTAGGTAGAAGAATGAATCTTCCTATGCCAGCCTTTTTCAAACAGTGATTTCCTAAACTGGAAGCATCATACTCCCTCCTACACAGGGAAGCCACAGGCTGTCATAGATTTAATGCAGTCCATCTTGCTGACACATAATCCAACTTGGCCAGACTGCAAACAGCTTCTACTGTGCTATTTAACAATGAGGAGTACCAGAGAGTAACCCAGGAAGCCCTTCATTGGCTAGAAGCCAATGCACTGAAGACAGAGTTAATGTCCGGGCACATGCACAGGGCCAATATCCTGAAAAGAACCCCCACTAGGATCCAGATGATGCAACCCAGCTTCAGCACCTGCAGAAGTGTCAGAAGCACTCCTGCAAGGGCTGAGGGATGGTGGAAAGAAACACAATCAATATAGGGAAAATCTCAGAGGTACTCCAGGGTGCAGATGAGAGCTCAAGCCTGTTTTATGAAAGGCTCTGTAAGGCATCCTCCTTGTACACTCCGTTTCACCCTGAGGCTGCTGAAAATCAGTGCATGGCGAATACAGCATTTGTAGGGCAGGCCCAGGGAGAAATCAGGTGGAAACTGCAGAATTTTTTTTTTTTTTTTTTTTTTTTTTTTTTTTGAGACGGAGTCTTTCTCTGTCCCCCAGGCTGGAGTGCAGTGGCGCGATCTCGGCTCACCACAACCTCCACCTCCTGGGTTCACGCCATTCTCCTGCCTCAGCCTCCCGAGTAGCTGGGACCACAGGCGCCCGCCAACACGCCCGGCTAATTTTTTGTATTTTTTAGTAGAGACGGGGTTTCACTGTGTTAGCCAGGATGGTCTCGATCTCCTGACCTCGTGATCCACCCGCCTCGGCCTCCCAAAGTGCTGGGATTACAGGCTTGAGCCACCGCGCCCGGCCGGAAACTGCAGAATTTAAAAGCTCCACAGGCATGAATGATACTCAGCTTATTGAGGTGGTTACCAAGATGTACATTAGCTGAGATCAGGAGGCCAAGAAGGAGGCTGATTGGAGGCTTAGGAAAAGGCTGATTTGCTAGCAGCAGCCCTCATGGGAAGGGAAGCTGGCTTTGCAAGTTGGATGCGGACATGGAGGCAGTCATGGAAGAGACCAATCTGGACAGGGATTTAAGAGCTGGCTAAGGATAGAGAGAGATCAATGTGTGCCAATTGTGTGTGCAATTGTGCACAAAGGAGAGGACACTAGAATGTTGAATCTCCAGAGAATAATAATAAAGAGAATCGTCAGGGCTGTGGTATGAGAAAGCCACTGGCCAAGGCCTACCACACCTGGGAGGAACTCAAGACCTCCGGCACCTGCTGTGGAAGGCAGAATATAAAGTGTCAGGGAAAAAGGCTCAAATTTGCTTTGAAAGTGTCCATTATTTAGGCTTCTATATAAGCCAAGGGAAAAAAAAAATGGCTCAGTAGTGAATGTAAACAGGCTGTTTGTGCACTTCCCACTGCAAGCACCCACTAACAAATAAGAGATTTCCTAGGGGCAGCAGGCTTCTGTTGCATCTGGATCCCAAATTTCTTGCTCATGGCTAAGCCATTATGTGAAGCCACAAAGGGGGAACAGAAGCAACCCCCTCCCCTGAGAGGACAACCAGGAGTAGGTCTTTAAAGAAATCAAAGAAGCCTTAACTGAGGCTCCAGCTTTAGGACTGCCAGATCTATGCCTTTCTTTCTGTATGTCCATGAATGAAAAGGAATGGCCATAGGGGTCCTAACTTAACTCATAGGGTCATGGCATCACCTGTTGGCATACTTATCCAGGCAATTGGATTCTGTGGAGTTGGATGGCCTCCTTGTTTTAAATCACTAACTGCCACTGCCCTACTGGTACAGGAAGCTAATAAACTGACTTTATGACAGCAACTGACAATCCAGGTACCACACTCAGTTATAATTTTAATGGACCAAAGGGGGCATCATTGGTTACCAAATTCAAGAATGACTCAATATCAAGGGCTCTTATGTGAAAATCCCTCCATTACTTTAGAGACTGTGAACACCCTAAGCCTGGCTACCTTGCTCCCCATCCAGTCAGCGCCAGGAGGCCCCCTTCGTTGCTGTGTGGATGTGGTAAATGAAGAGTTCTCAAGCTGGAGAGATTTGATAGATTGGCCCCTCGGGGACCTGGATGTTGAATAATTTACTGATGGAAGCAGTTTCATACTAGAGAAGTTCTGCCAAGCTGGGTATGCAGTAGAGACTTTGATTTCTGTAATGGAGGTGCAGTATTTGCCTACAGGAACTTCTGCTCAGAATGCAGACCTGGGAACTCTGACAAGAGCTCTCTGGCTGGCAAAAGGTCAAAAGGCAAACATTTACATTACACAGATTCCAAATATATATTTGCCACTTTGCATGTTCAAGGGCTACTTACAAAGAGAGAGGACTCTTAACTGCTGGAGGTAAAGAAATAAAGTACAAGGAGGAAATTCTAAAGCCCTTAGATGCTGCATGGGCCCTAAAACAGGTAGCAGTAATACATTGTAGGTGGCACCAAAAGGCAGGAACATTAGAGGTTAAAAGAAACAGAAAGGCAGGCAAAGAAGCAAAGCAGGCTGCTATGGCAATTTCACCTTCTAAAGAGGAAGGCTTATCTATGCCTCTCCTCCCAGAGAATCTCCTCCTGGAGACCCTAAGCTACACTTCAAATGAAAGGGCTTGGTTTGCCCAGGAAACTGGGAATTCCATTGAAGGTGGATGATGGAAATTCTCTGACGGGAGGCTAGCTATACCCAAAATGGTGGCCCCCAAGTTTGTGAAACAGTTCCATCAAGGAACACACATGGGAGTAATAACAATAGAGACATTATTGGGGTGCCATTTCTGTATGCCATGGCTCACTGACATTACTTGAGCTATTTGCGAACAGTGTTTAACTTGTGCTCAGAACAACCCACAACAAGGGCCCACTCAGCCCCTGAGAATTCAGGAAATAGGAGCCACACCGGGTGAAAATCTGCTTATGGACTTCACCAAATTGCCCTGAATCAGGGGCTACTGGTACATGTTGGTGCTTGTCTGCATGTTTTCAGGATGGATAGAGGCCTTCTCCACCCAGACAGAGAGGGCACAGGAGGTGACCAAGTTGTTAAAATACATTATTCCTAGATTGGGACTGCCTCTAACTCTAGTATGAGGCAATGGACCAGCATTTGTGGCTGAAATAGTTCAGGACTTAACTTGGCTATTAAAGATAATATGAAGTTACACACAGCCCACCACCCACAGAGCTCAGGAAAAGTGGAGCATATGAACTGGACACGCAAGGAGCTGCTGAAGAAATTTTGTTAGAAAATTCATCTAAGGTAGGATCAGGTCTTGCCCATGGTCCTCCTCTGAGTAGGTGCACCCACACAAAACAAACTGGGTATTCATCCTATGCGATTTTGTTTGGCTGGCCATCCCAATCATAAGTCATGTTAAAGATAATCTCTGTAAGCCAAGAGAACTAACTTTAAGAAGGCAAATGCCTTAGGAGGCTGTAAGTATGGCCATGCAAAAAGTAAGTGGTTGGGCAACAGAAATGAACGCCTGTAAGTATAACAGACCCAATATACCCTTTCAAACCTGGGGACTTTGAGTTGGGAAATGGAAGCCAACCACTCTGGGACCCATATGGGATGGGCTGCATCCTCTAATCTTGTCCACTCCCACTATTATTAAAGTTGTAGGTATCATGCCTTGGATTCACCACGATCGGCTGGAATGGGCATCCCAGGACCAGAGGACCAGCCAGCAGGACCCAGACCATCCGATCTGGCTGATCCTGCAATGAGATCCAGTTGCCACTGAGGACAACAGCCCTGCATGGCTCAAGCTTGAGGAGTCATCCTCAGATGAGCAAATGTGGCTGGAAATCTTAGGCCCAATAACCTTTCTTATATTGTTAATTGTATTTCTGTTGTTCTGTCGTTTTAGCCAACCCCCTCTTCCAAGTAAACATCTCTTCTGTCCATGCTGGGTATAGGAATGCTATGCTACTCTTTGTCCCATATCTATACTAGAAAGAGAAGGGCACATTGAAGGATGCCTTCACTGCATGCATACTGCATGGATAGAAAACACAGTAGTTAAGACTTTATTATACCATAGAGGTTTAGTGAACAAAACAACTACCACTTGACTAATATCTCTAAATACGTATCAACCTTTGCCAAATAGAGATCTACCTTGTCATGAAGAACTAAACAACAGTGATGCTTTCTATTAAATCCCATTTATAGCAACGCATCAAAGTGGGGAATGAGGTAGAAATTAAATAAATAAAGAGAAATATAATTAAAAGGAAAAATAAATAAGCTTTCCATATTAGGCTGACTCATCCTAAAGGCAGTAGCAGGCAATGCCTGAACACAGGAAAAATCTTGATAACATTATCTAAGAAGTAAAGGCTCAAAGAAATGTGCTCTGGAAACTCTCCCAGCACTCCCTCAAGCTAAGTATAAGAAAAAGTAAAGTTTCCCATTGAATCCAACCCCCCTCCATGTGATTGCACCTTGCTCTGCAAGTTTTATGAGCTTGTGGATTCCTGTCTTCTTTAACTAGAAAATTCAATTATTCTGTTCTATCTGAGAAGTACAGTGAAGGTCATGAGATGCCTGAGCAGGCCCAAACTATAGCCCAGATCTCGGCACCATAGTTAAGGTTATGAGATAAACCAGTGCAAGGCTCTTTTGAGCAAGCCTTGATAACAGCCATCTGGGTTGCTTGGCAACAGTCACATGTAATCCTGAGTTGATTAACTGCCTTTGTTCTTCTTCTGAATCCTTGCTTTCATGCCACTATGCTTCGCACTTCTGTAAACTGGTTTCAAGCTAGCCCATCCCCCCTTTAGAAGTTTGTATATAAGCCAAGCAGTATCTTTATTCAGGGCCCAGTTTGTGGATGTTATGTCTGTTAAGTCTGAGTACACCCAATAAAGATCCTCCTGTAATTCACCTCATGGTCTCTCTGGTCCTCCTGATTCTCGCAACAGTTCTTTTTCAAAAGCAACGTCCTAGACTTTTGTTCTCACATGAATTGTTTCTCGTTTTGATCTCTCCTAATTTCACGGCTACCACATCCCAGATTGTGCCACTTGGTTTTCAAATACACACCAGAATCTAGCTGATTGACACATGTCTCTCTGTAGAGAAACTCACCTACAAAATACCGTCTACAATTTGTCCTGTGTTTTTAGTTTCATACTTCCTAAGTTTGAAAAAACACAGCTTGTCTAAAACGCATGAGAACAGTTCAGCAATGTTACAAAGGAATACATCAAGTTAACCTTCCTTTACCTCAAATCATGATTTTAGGTTACAGAAAACAAATCACTAGAAGTATTCTTAATTACCAAAGGAAAAAATCCATTAGGTTAGTGCAAAAATAACTGAGTTTTGCAATTACTTTAACAATACATGAACTAGTTTTTCTTTCTTTTTTTTCCTAAGAGACAGGATCTCTGTTGGCCAGGCTGGAGTTCAGTGACACAATCATAGCTCAGTGCAGCCTCAAACTGCTGAGCTCAAGTGTTCTTCTCACCTTAGCCTCCTAAGTAGTTGGGACTACAGGCATGCACCACCATGTCCAGCAAATTGTTTAATTTTGTGCAGAGACAGGGTCTTTCTACGTTGCCCAGGCTTGTCTTGAGCTCCTGGCCACAAGAAAACCTCCAATATTTACCTCCCAAAGCTCTTGGATCACAGGCATAAGCCATCCTGCCCACCCATGTTATAGGTTTATATGACCCTCATTTGCCCACTGCCTGAGTGGGAACCAGGTCTGACACATGAGAGGTACTGACCTCACAATTCTAGTTAAGTTTCCAAGATGCAGAAGCATGACAGTCTGTAGACCCTCCTGCTACACTGCCAAAAGATCACATTCTAGCTCCATAAAGGATCATACAGTAGAAAGTCAACCACTTCTTTCCCCTGCTCCTTAAAGATGTAATCTGTCCCCACTATGTGTAAGATTTTTTTTTTTTCTGAGGTGGAGTTTTGTTCTGTCACCCAGGCTGCAGTGTAATACCAAAATCTCCACTCACTGCAACCTCCTGGGTTCATGCTATTCTCCTGCCTCAGCCTCCCAAGTAGCTGGAATTACAGGGGTCTGCCACCATGCCTGGCTAATTTTTGTACTTTTAGTAGAGAAGGGATCTTCCCATGTTAGCCAGGCTGGTCTCAAACACCTGACCTCAGGCGATCCATCTGCCTTGGCCACCCAAAGTTCTGTAATTACAGGTGTGAGCCACTGCACCCAGTCTATGCATATCATTTTGTTTGGAGTTCTGGTAGCATTGGGTCTAGAAGAGAATGCAGTAAGGTGTGCTTGTTCTGGTACTCATGAGGTGGTTCAAGAACATGATGGGGGCATCCTTTGTCCAGGGGCCAGAAGGTAAATGAGGGAAAATGGTTGGGTGTTCCACAGGTGGGGCCAGTGAAGGACAATGATGAGGGCAAAGAAGGAAGCCTGTCAAAGGCCTGGGGGAAGTCCCCGTTATGTGCATGTAAACAGCACCTTCTACCTTCTACTGCAGGGAGGTAATCACAGTAGGCCAGGTCATGAGGATGTTGGTAGAGGATGCTGCATTGCTGGGGCTTTATATAGGGTACTTCAGGAATTCACCGAGGATGAATGGAGAGAGGCAAGTCATTGCAGAGGTACTTGGGGAAGAACAAAGAGGCTATAAAGTGAGGGATTTCTTGAAAGAAAGCAAACCAGGGAGGGAAAGACCAGGTAGGAGGGAGGCCAGTGCAGAAAATCAGAGCAGAGAGATGGGACACAGATAAAACCAAAGATGGACAGGTGGACAGGAGATGAGCTGTAGCAAGATGTTGGAGAGAAGACGTGGGAATTGGATGGAAGTAACCCATGTAGGGAAAAGAGAGAGTCATAGGACATCCTCATCTAAGGCACCTGGATGAAAGGTGGAATTAGCCTGCTGGTATGGTCTGAATATCTTGTGTCCTCCTAAATTTCTATGTTGGATCCTCTCCCCCAAGGAGGTGGTGTTAGATGGGTCCTTTGGGAAATAATGAAGTCATGAAAGTGCAGTATCATAAATGAAATTAGTGGCCTTATGAAAGGGATCCCAGAGAACTCCCCTGACCTTCTGCCATGAGAGGACAAAGCATGAAGTCACCATCTATGAACCAGACAAATGTTTGTCATTTGTAAACTACAGAGCTTAAGATCCTTTGTTACAGCAGCCTGAATGGACTAACACCTAGCCTAGGACAAAAGACTGTTGGGTATCATCTGTTGGAAGTATGTGTGCTGCATCTAAATGGAGATCTCTCAACTGTAGTCCACCAGAAACCCACAAAATGCCTTGGGTTCCTGAATCCCAACTCCATCCACATGACTGAGTTCCTTGAGAAAACAACTTAACAAGTTCTCCAGGGAGTTATGGATGCCAAACTCAAGGAGGTGAGGAAACAAAGATTCCTTCAGGGGAATCGGTTTCCAGGCAGATATAGTAGGCTCGCCCAGGAGGGGAGCAAGGGGCTTTGTGCATTGACTCTGGACACAGAGCATTTATCTTTGGACATGGTCAACCATGGAGGCCAGGAGCCCTGGAGGTATCCTAGCTCTAAGATCAGAGGCTAATAAGACCTGAGAGTTAGGGACTGCTGTGGCCTGAGGCTTTGCATGCAGGCCATGATCTCAGTCCACCCTGTTTCTCTTAAGTAGAGATGCTTAAGGGTCGAGGGAAGGTGAGTGGGGAAAGACCTCAGGAGGGGAACTCACAGCCTAATGAGGAATGAGTGGCTAACTTCGTTCAGAACGGATTTCTCACTGTGTACGTGCTGCTCCTGCTTCAAGCTAATAATGTTGGGAATAGTCATCACCTTGAGGGTGAAGAAATGCTTGGCTATCTTCTGCTTCACCATATGCACCTGCCTGAAAGTCCCAGTGCCTGGAGACAGAGAAATCAACAGAGGCCATTAAATCTCCTGAAAAAGGCCGGGCGCGGTGGCTCACGCTTGTAATCCCAGCACTTTGGGAGGCCGAGGCGGGCAGATCACGAGGTCAGGAGATCGAGACCACGGTGAAACCTCGTCTCTACTAAAAATACAAAAAATTAGCCGGGCTTGGTGGCGGGCACCTGTAGTCCCAGCTACTCGGAGAGGCTGAGGCAGGAGAATGGCGTGAACCCGGGAGGCGGAGCTTGCAGTGAGCGGAGATCGCGCCACCGCACTCCAGCCTGGGTGAAAGAGCGAGACTCCGTCTCGAAAAAAAAAAAATCTCCTGAAAAAGAGAGAAACCAGTGCAGACACGCAATCAGCTGGGGGCTGCATGAGGACTGCAAACAGAGAGCCCAAGAATTTCAGGGACTTGGTGTCATGGTGCACAGGGGCTGACTTTTGTTTTAGTTGCTAATGTCATTTGAAGCTGTGAATGTGCTAACGAATGACTTGAATGTCAGTAAGGGGCAGCTTATGCTGGGCTCAAGGCAGAAAAAGGCAATTTAGAGATATTCTAGAAATCCTGCATTAGTTGCAATGGCTCATGTCTGTAACACCAGAACTTTGGGAGGCTGAAGCAGGAAGATCACATGAGCCCAGGAATTTAAAACCAGCCTGAGAAACATGGTAAGACACTGTCTCTACAAAAAAAAAATTACAAAAATTAGCCGAGTACATTGCTGCATGCCTGTAGTCTCAGCTACTTGGGAGGCTGAGATGGGAGGATGGCTTAAGCCCAGGAGATCAAGGTTGCTAAACTAACATCTCTTGATGAGCAAAGCTCACTAATCAATATTGATCCATTTACCTATCTATTCACTTGCTGACAGTCCATGCCTGCTTTATGCTAGATTGCAAAACCCAAGAGAACCAGGATCTTGTGAAGAAACCTATGCTTCCATGTTTATGGCAGCACTATTCACAACAACCAAGATGGAAAATAATCTAAGTGTACATCCAAGGGCAAATGAGTAAAGAAAATGTGATACATACACACCATGATATACTACTCAGCTTCAAAGAGAAGGAAACTCTATCATTTGGAGTAACATGGATGGAACTGGGAGCCTTATATTCAGTGAAATAAGCCAGGCACAGAAAAGCAAATATTAAATGTCACATGATCACACACATGCAAGGATCAGATATGGTTTGGCTGTGTCCCCACCCAAATCTCATCTTGAATTGTAGCTCCCACAATCACCATATGCCATGGGTGAGACCCACTGGGAGGTAAATGAATCATGGGCATTTTTTTCCATGCTGTTCTTGTAATGGTGAATAAGTCTCACCAGATCTGACGGTTTTATAAATAGGAGTTTCCCTACATGTAATCCCTCCTGCCTGCTGCCATGTAAGGTGTGCCTATCCTCCCCTTTTGCCTTATGCCATGATTATGAGACTTCCCCAGTCATGTGGAACTGTGAGTCCATTAAACCTCTTTCCTTTATAAATTATTCAGTCTCAAGTATGTCTTTATTAGCAGCATGAGAATGAACTATGGCAGAGTCTAAAATTGTCAAACTCACAGAAGCAGAGAATAGAGAGGTAGTTATCAGAGAATAGGGCTTGAGGGGGTAGAGGAAGTATATTGGTCAAAGAATACAAAGTTTTAGTTGAATAAGATAAATAAACCATAGAGATCTACCATACCAGTTCCTATTGTTAACAATACTGAATTGTATATACAACAGGGAAATATATATATATAAATTTGCTGAGATGGTAGATCACATTTTGTTTGTTTGTTGGTTTGTTTTGAGACAGGGTCTCTCTCTATCTCCCAGATTGGAGTGCAGTGACATAATCATAGTTCACTGCCAGGCTCAAGCAATCCTCATACCTCAGCCTCCCAAGTAGCTGGGACTACAGTCATGTGCCACGATGGGCAGATAATTTTTTAAATTGTTATTCGGTATTTTTGACAAGTTTAGGGAGAAAAAAGAACACTGGCTGGGTGTAGTGGCTCACAGCTGTAATCCCAGAACTTTTGGAGGCCAAGGTGTGCAGATCACTTGAGGCCATGAGTTCAAGACCAGCCTGACCAACATGGTGAAACCCTATCCCTATTAAAAATACAAAATTAGCTGGGCATGGTGGTGTTCACATGTAATTCCAGAGGCTGAAGTGGCTGAGGCATGAGAATACCTGGAACCCAGGAAGCAGAGGTTGCAGTGAGCAAAGATTGCACTAGCCTAGTCCACAAATGCCAAACTTGGTCCCAAAAAAAAGAAAGATAGAAAGAGAGAGAGAGAAAGGAAGAAAGAAAGGAAGAAAGAAAGAAAGAAAGAAAGAAAGAAAGAAAGAAAGAAAGAAAGAAAACAGAAAATAAAGAAAAAGAAAGATGACCACAACTATAAAATGAATTTCCTTCCAAGGGTCTGAAATTCCATTGATTGCACATGGTAACAAGAAAGCAAAAACAAAGTTGTACTTAAGATATCGATTTTTTAAAAGTATTTGTGGTAAAATAAAATCCCCATATTGTAAAATATGTACATATTGAGTAATGAATTTATTATCTTATAGGGCGCTTTGGAAGGGAGGAGGAGGAGTAAGCTTGGCTTTTAAATGAAGTTTCCAGGAATGAATATTTCATATGGCAGAAATAGAAAATGAACTACACAATAAAGAAAAATTGTAAGAAGTAAACAGTCCAGACACAGTGGCTCATGCCTGTAATCCCAGCACTTTGAGAGGACAAGGTGGGAGGATCACTTGAGGTCAGGAGATTGAGACCAGCCTGGCCAACAAGATGAACCCTCCCCCATATCTACTAAACTACAAAAATTAACTGGGTGGGGTGGTGCACGCCTATAATCCCAGCTACTCAGGAGGCTGAGGGAGGAGAATTGCTTGA
The DNA here is from genome assembly GCF_028878055.3 of Symphalangus syndactylus. Lineage (NCBI taxonomy): Eukaryota > Metazoa > Chordata > Mammalia > Primates > Hylobatidae > Symphalangus > Symphalangus syndactylus. The sequence goes on along the minus strand of NC_072448.2, from coordinate 24,142,844 downwards.
ACTCATGAGGTGGAGGTTGCAGTGAGCCCAGATGGCACCACTGCACTCCAGCCTGGTTGACAGAGGGAGACATTGTCTCAAATACAAAAAAAAAAGTTACAGAGAAAGAAGTAATTAAACAATATCAATAGCTCACAGGTGCTAAATATTTTTTAAAGTAAACAAGTAATGAAATAACACATTGTAAAATATATTCTCCTAATTTGGAAACAAAATAGGTTTTATTAGAGTACGACATCATGTGGATAAAAATTAGGTAGAATCAGGTCAAAGACAGGAATGTGGAGGAAGGGCTTTGAGGACAGTGAACAGATAGTTGAGGTGTTTGACTACCGCCACTGGTGTTTGGATAAAACACAACTGGCGATCAGAAACACCGGCATCCAACCCAAGCTTTGCCTCGGAATGGACCTACAAACTGGGCAACAAAGTAATCTTTTAGTCTCCTGTTGCTCTTCTTTACAATAGGAGATTCAGATGATTAGGAAACAGTAAATTATTGCCACACCCTAAAGTTCTAATAATACAATGAATATCCTTGATCTATTTTCCTCTGTCTGGTTCCTTCCTCTTTATTATCTTTATCATCCACCCCAAGAAACCCATTCATTACTTGACTGTGTTTATTGCATAACATTCTGTCTTCTTATCTCTCATATTTGACCCTCAAAGTAGAGAATTTTCTATGCATGCTTTAAAAACAACAGCTATGACTCAACAGATTTTTTTACACTTCTGTGAATTCTTTAAAGCTTTCTCTGAGCTATGTGAGTTAAAAACACACAAAACTCAAAACAGGGCCAGGCATGGTGCCTCACACCTGTAAACCCAGCACTTCATGAGGTTGACACAGGCACATACCTGAGGTCGTGATTTCACGCCTATGGTGAAACCTTTTCTCTATAAAAGAATTCAAAAATTAGCTCGATGTGATGGCATGCACATTTAGTCTCAAGTACTCAGGAGGATGGGGCAGGAAGATTGTTTGAATCAGGAAGGTGGAGGTTGCAGTGAGCTGAGATTTGGCCAATGCACTCCAGCCTGGGTAATACAATAAGACTCCATCTCAAAAACAAAACAGAACAAAACAAAAAACCACCTCCAAACTGAGATTGTGCCAATGTACTCCAGCGAGCCTGGAAAACAGAGTGAGATTATATCTCAAAAAAGAGTGGTCTGATGCTCCAGTTCTTTCTTTTCCAAAGGATACTGGGTGAAACCTAGTTGCTCCAGTGACTGAGAGGTGCTGCTCTCAGTTCTGTTCAGGCAGGAATTCAGCAAGCTAGACAAGTGGGTTATACAGAGGCTTGGCAGTTCCCTGTTAGAATACAGCCCCCAGATCAATAGGGAAATATTATAGCTACATTTGAGCCCTTTCCTTTTAAACTCAGGAAACACCATGGGGGCCCTGTCCTGGGCCCTATTCCAAACTGGGGCATTTCCAGCTCAGGCCATTCCCTCACCCCTGTACAATGCCTGTCCTCTGCCACAGTCAGTAGTGCTGCAGTAGATTTATGCTGCACAAAACTGTGAGCCTTCTGCCTAGGGAACCCCCACAAAAGGCCCCAGCAGGAATCTGTGGACACTTGCCAGCGGGGTAGATAGGATTATTTCTAGGCACGTCTAGTTTAAATTTAAAAGTGGTAAAAGTAAAAACAGGAGTCACTGATTCCGATGACAACGGGGAAATTCAAATTGTTATATCTACTTCTGTTCCCTGGAAAAGCAGAGCAAGGAGAGCTCCTGATTATGCCTATGTGGACATGGAGAAAAGTGAAATTAAACAAACAGGGGGATTTGGCAGCATGAATAAACAAGGACAAGCAGCTTATTGGGTAAATCAAATTACTGATAAACATCCTACCTGTGAAATAACTATTCAGGGAAAGAAATTTAAAGATTTCGTAGATAGAGGGCATTCCAATTATTTGTTTACAGCACTGGCTGATGGCGTAGCCAATTTAACCCACTCAATTTAACATAGTTGGAGTTGGTGAAGCCCCTGAAATATATCAAACCAGTTGTATTTTGCATTGTGAAGGGCCCGATGGACAACCTGGGACTATTTAACAAATTATAACTTCTATACCTATAAATTTATGGGGTAGAGGTATATTACAACAATGGGGAGCACAAGTTCTAATTCCAGAGCAACTATATAGCCTTCAAAATCAACATATGATACATGAAATGGGGTACGTTCCTGTTATGGGTCTAGGAAAATATTTACAAGGTTTGAAGGAACTGCTTCAAGTGGAAAGACAAAGTTCCCGCCAAGGGTTAGGATATAGTTTTTGAAGGCAGCCACTGTTAAACCTCCGGAATCTATACTTTTAAAATGGTTAACAGATAAGCCAATTTGTAGAAAAATGATAGCTAAGCAAAGCGAAACTGGAGGCTTTAGAGGAATTAGTTATGAACAATTAGAAAACAAAAGTATAGCTCCAACATTTTTTCCTTGGAATTCAAAGGTTCTTGTAATTAAGAAAAAATCAGGTAAATGGAGAATATTAACTGACTTAAGAGACATTAATTCAGTTATACAACCTATGGGGACACTACAGTCAAGATTATCTTCTCCTGCTATGATTCCAAGAAAACTGGCCTTTAATAGTCATAGATTTAAAAGACTGTTTCTTTACTAACCACTTACCTGAGCAAGACTGTGAACAGTCTGCATTTACAATTCCTGAAGTAAACAACCTGCAGCTTGCTAAGCATTTTCAGTGGAAAGTGTTGTCAGGAGGTATGTTAAACAGTCTAATAATTTTCCATACTTATGTAGGACAAGTGATTGAACCTATTTGTAAAAATTTTCAGTGTTACATTATTCATTATATGGATGGTATATTTTGTGCTGCCCCCACTTGAGAAATATTACTCCAATGTTAAGATTACTTGCAAGATTCGATTTTTGTGCTGGTTTATTTATAGCTCCTGACAAAATTTAGGCTAATACTCCTTACTCCTTCTTTGGGACCTTAGCAAATGACACTATCATTGTGCCACAGAAAGTAACCATATGTAGGAATCAACTGAAAACATTAAATGACTTTCAAAAATTACTAGGGTACATTAATTGGATATGACCTACTCTAGGCATGCCTACCTATGCCATGAGTAATCTATTTTCTAACCTTAGAAGAGATCCTGGTCTCACTAGCCCTCAGCAATTAACAAAAGAAGCTGAGGCAGAGCTGCAGCTAATTGAAAAGCATTCCATAAAGCTCAAATAAGTAGAATAGATCCAGAGAAGACTCTAGATTTGCTAATTTTTCCAACTCAGTATTCACCTACTGGTGTTACTCTCCAACAGCAAGACTTAGTAGAATGGCTTTTTCTTCTACGTACTAATTCACGGACTCTACCTCCTTATTTGGATCAAATTGCTACTATAATAGGAAATGGGAGAACTTGGATTATTAAATTATATGGATATGATCCTGGAAAAATTATTATCCCTCTCACAAAGGAACAAATACAGTAAGCTTTTATAAATAATCTTACTTGGCAAACCCATTTAGTTGACTTTGTGGGTATTCTCAATAACCATTTTCCAAAAACCAAACTGTTTCAATTTTTGAAATTAGCTAATTGGGTTCTCCCTAAAATAACTAAATTTAAACCAATTCAAAGTGCTGAACATGTTTTCACAGATGGGTCTAGTAACGGTAAAGCTTCTTACTCTGGCTCAAAATGTAAAGTTTTTCAGACACCCTATACTTCAGATCAACTGTTTTCAATATGCCTATTAATGTGATTTGTGATTCTTCATATGGTTTCATTCCACACAATTAATTGAAAATGCTCAGTTAAGATTCCATACAGATGAACAACATACGACTTTGTTTACCCAATTGCAAACAGCAGTTAGCAGTAGAAGGCAACCATTTTACATCACTCACATTAGGACTCACACACCTCTTCCAGGACCTTTAACTGCAGGAATCAAACGGCCAATCACCTATTTGCTACTTCAATGTCTAATGCTAGACATTTTCACAATTTAACCCGTGTTAATGCCTCTGGTCTCAAACACAGATACAGCATTACCTGGAAGAAATCTAAAGCTATTATCCAGCAATGTCCTACTTGCCAAATGGTATATTCCTCATCTTTTAGAGGAGGAGCTAATCCTCGAGGATTGAAATCTTATTCTCTTTGGCAAATGGATGTCACACATGTTCCCTCGTTTGGGAGACTAGCTTATGTACATGTATGTATGGACAGGTTTTCTCACTTTGTCTGGACTACATGCCAATCAGGAGAGTCTTCTGCCTGTTTTAAATGTCACCTTTTTCAGTGTTTTGGATAATGGGCATTCCAGCTTCTATTAAAACAGATAATGTCCCAAGCTATACTAGCCAAGCTCTAGAAACATTTTTCTCTATATTGAATATTAAAAACTTTACTGGTATCCCATATAATTCGCAAGGAATATCATAGTGGAAAGAATGAATCTCTCCCTGAAACAGAAGTTGCAAAAGCAGAGCGGGGAGGACAGGGACTATGGGACACTAATGAATCTAGCATTATTTAGATTTTTTGAGCCTGCCTAAGGCCAGAGGCTATCAGCAGGTGAATAGCATCTACAGAAACCAGCTGCAAAGACAGAAGAAGAACAATTGGTTTGGTGAGAGATCCAATAACAGAAAGTTGGGAAACAGGTAAAATAATAACTTGTGGTAGAGATTATCTTTGTTTTACTAGGACCAAATCAACGGCCAATTTGGATACCACCAGGGCCCCTGAAAACTTATTATGAGCCAGATGCTGAGGAAGAGATTCTGGGAGGATCCCAAGGACCCCCCATTACAACCATGTCAAGATTGATGCTAAGGAAGATGCCAAATGTCAATAGCAACACCTTTTGAACACAACCAATGACTTGGGGACAGATGAAGAAGCTGTCATAGATGGCAGAAGAAACCCTGAGGAGAGTGGGACAACCAGCCACAATGAGTAATTTAATGATAGCTATAATAGCAGCGATCACCATTGCCAGAAATGTTACTTCAACAAGGGCTGACACAGACAATAATTATATTTAATGGGCATACTTATCAATCTTGGCTGGCAATAATGCCTGGAGGTAATCACTCTATGACAGAGTTAAACATGCTTTCTGATCTCAGTATTTACCATAAATCTGCTCCTATAGTTGAGTCATGCCACTTTCAAAATCTATGTGTAAACAAAAGCGAACCTGGCCAGAAAAAGTGAATGTACCTGTTAGGGAAGGTTGCATTGCAGAACAGGGACAGGTGTTGCACAATAACTCCTATGGTATCATTATTGATTGGTCACATAAGGGGGTGTTTAGTTTAAGTTGCATCTCTCAGCCTGCAGGCAATGGCCATATTATGTTCAGCTGGTCTGAACAAAATGGCCAGATGGTAGAAATGGTAAGAAATATGGCAAGAGTTCCTATTATCTGAAAACACAGCGGTATAGTGGCACCTCAACCTCAAATGATATGGCCCGCTACAGGAGACAAACATAAGGATTTGTGGAAAATATTAACAGCTCATAGTAAGTTCAAATTTGGGAAATAATAACAAGGCATCTAGAAAGCCACCCTACAAACTTGTCTTTGGATGTTGCAAAATTAAAAGAAAAAATATTTAAAGCATCCCAGGCATACTTGACCTTAATGCCAGGAACTGGAGTGCTTGAATGTGTAGCAGACAGATTCAGAGCTAGTTACTCATTAAAATATAAAAAGACACTTGGAGGCTTTGTGATTTCAATGACGATTGTGCTTTTTATCTGTGTTGTTTCTCTTTGCATAGTCTACAGATGCAGATCCTAACTCCTGTGAGAAGTAGCTCACTGTGACAAAGCTGCCTCTGCTTTTATCACTTTGCAAAACAAAGACGGGGGAAATGTTTGGAATAGGCCCCCAAATCTGGCCATAAAGTGGCCCCAAAACTGGCCAGAAACAAAATCTCTGAAGCACTGTCACATGTTCATGATGGCCATGATACCCACGCTGAAGGTTGCAGATTTACTAAAATGAGGTCAAGGAACACTTGGCCCACTAAGGGCAGAAAACCACTTAAAGGCGTTCCTGAAACACAAACAGTAGCATTAATGATCTGTGTCTTAAGGACATGTTCCTGCTGCAGATAACTATCCAGACCCATCCCTTTGTTTGGGCCCATCCCTTTGTTTCCCATAAGGACTACTTTTAGTTAACCTATAATTTATAGAAATAATCCTTATCACTGGCTTGCTGTCAATAAATATGTAGGTAAATCTCTGTTCAAGTCTCTCTTCCCTCCACACTCTATATTTTTGTGTGTATCTTTAGTTCGTCTAGCACTGCTGGGTTAGGGTCTCCACAGCTGAGCTGGTCTTGGCAAGAAATGTCTATTTTTAGCCTTCTCTGCAGCTAAGCATGGCCATTTGACCCAGCTTTGCCCAATAAGACATAAAAGGAAGAGATAGTATTTTCAAGTGTTTCTACGTAGGTGAGATCTTTATTCCCTGATAAGATAGATCTTCAAAGCAAGTGGTCCACTCCCCACTCTAGAGACCCCCCTCCATCTCTCTCAAATATGGGTAGCAGTGTTAATCAGGAGAGAAGTCCTTTGTAGACATTATGTCTTTTCTTTCTTTTGATTTTAAATTCAGGGGGTACATGTGCAGGTTTCCTACATGAATATATTGCATGAGCTGACGTTTGGGCTTCTAATGATTCCGTCGCCCAAGTAAGAGGTGAAGCCAGCTAGGCTTCTGGGTCGGGTGGGTACTTGGAGGACTTTTCTGTCTAGCTAAAGGATTGTAAATGCACCAATCAGTGCTCTGTGTCTAGCTAATTAGGTGGAGACTTGGAGAAATTTTCTGTCTAGCTAAAGGATTGTAAATGCACCAATCAGTACTCTGGGTCTAGCTAAAGGTTTTTAAATGCACCAATCAGCACTCTGCAAAATGGACCAATCAGTGCTCTGTAAACTGGACCAATTAGCAAAATGTGGGCAGGGCCAAGAAAGGGAATAAAAACTGGCCACTGGCTCAGGTCCCCTTCCGCCCTGTGGAAGCTTTGTTCTTTTGCTTTTCACAATAAATCTTGCTGCTGCTCACTCTTTGTGTCCATGCCACCTTTATGAGCTGTAACACCCACCACCAATGTCTGCATCTTCACTCCTGAAGTCAGCAAGACCACGAACCCACAGGAGGAATGGACAACTCCACACATGCCAGGTTTAAGAGCTGTAATACTCACCATGAAGATATGCAGTTCACTCCTGAAGTCAGCAAGACCATGAACCCACTGGGAGGAATGAACAACTCTAGACAAACCACCTTTATGAACTGTAACACTCACTGTGAAGGTCTGTGGCTTCACTCCTGAAGTCAGCGAATCCATGAACCCACCAGAAGGAAGAAACTCCAGACACATCCAGTTATCAGAAGGAAGAAACTCAGGACACATCATCTTTAAGAACTGTAACACTCACCACAAGGGTCCAAGTCTCCATTCTTGAAGTGAGGCCAAGAATCCACCAATTACAGACATATTTTGGCAACCATGAAGGGACTATTGCCTATTGCCAAGTGGTGAGTCCATCACCCTTGCCACGTGGTGAGTCCAAAACCCTTTCACTTGCTATCCTGTCCTATTTTTCCTTAGAATTCAGGGACTAAATATCAGGCTGCTGTCAGCCAGTTAAAAGCAACTAGCATGGCCACTGAACTAAAGACATGGGTGCAAGGCTTTCTGGGAAAGGACTTTCCAACAACCTCCAACTCTTTGGAGTTGTGAGCACTGGTTTGTGAGGAACCAGCTTCTGCTTTTCCTGTACTTCTGGGCTGAGCTGAGGGTCGACAGACAGGAAAGCCATTCAGCCCCGGGGCCCCAACAACAAGTTGGTTGACCCTGTGGCCATAAGCAGAACTCTCAAAGTCATGCTACCTAAGAGAGACTCATCATCTATTTTATCTACCCTGACCCTTGCCTCCTGGTTCCTAATGGCTGCCAGACAAACTTCGTCTTGCCTATCTTCTATGAGGCTGGTCCTTCTTCTAAAAATCACTTCCTGTCTCTGGTATTTTTCCAGTTTCTCCTGTAAGAATGATTTCTAGTATAAACTCCAGAACTCTATTACCTTCTTTAGGCACCTGGGCTCACCAATCAGAAAGACAATTTTTGCCCAAAACTTGACTGTAGGGGAGACTACCTGGAATTTTATGATTCCCTCCTAAGACTTGCAGGCCTACCAAAATCTATGCCTGAAGCTACAATATGGGGAGCCTCAGAAATTTTATCCTTCCTATTCATGTAAGTGAGGACAAAAGCTGTCACTCTTCCAACCCTATTAATCCCTTCCCTCCCTCAGGGTATGGCCCTCCACTTCATATTTGGAGCATAATATCTTTTTTTTTTTTTTTTTGAGATGCAGTCTTGCTCTGTCACCCAGGCTGGAGTGCACTGGTGCAATCTCGGCTCACCGCAAGCTCCGCCTCCTGGGTCCATGCCATTCTCCTGCCTCAGCCTCTCTGAGTAGCTGGGACTACAGGAGCCTGCCACCACACCCGGTTAATTTTTTTTGTATTTTTAGTAGAGACGGGGTTTCACCGTGGTCTTGATCTCCTGACCTCATGATCCGCCTGCCTCGGCCACCCAAAGTGCTGGGATTACAAGCGTGAGCCACTGCACCTGGACTTGGAGCATAATATCTTTATAGGACATGAGTAATGTCCCAGTACTAATAGGAGAACACTTAGGACTTTGACAGGTTTTTGAGATTGTGTCAGTAAGGGCCACTAAATCCAATTATTCTTGGTCCTCTTTGTGGTCTAGGAGGACAGGCAAGGTTGCAGGTTTTCAAGAATGTGTTGGTAAAGGCCACTAAATCTGATCTCCTTCAGTCCTCATTGTGGTCTAAGAGGAAAACTAGTGTTTCTGCTGCTGCATTGGAGCACAACTATTCCCATCAGCAGGATCCAGGGACGATTGCAAGTCCTTGAGCAAGCGTTTCCTTCTCCTGCTGCATCAGTGAGCATAACTATTCCATTCAGCAAGGTCCAGGGACCATTGCAGGTTCTTGGGCATGGGGAGAAACAAAACAAACCAAAATGGTGGGCGGGTTTGTCTTTCAGAACGGAAACACTCCAGTATCAATAGGCTCACCCCTGAAATACATCCTAAGCCATTGGGACTAATTTGACCCACAAACCCTGAAAAGGAGGTGGCTAATTTTTTTCTGCAATATGGCCTGGCCTCAATATTCTCTGTCTGATGGGGAAAAATGGCCACCTGAGGGAAGTACAAATTACAGTACTATCCTGCAGCTTACCTTTTCTTTAAGAAGGAAGGCAAATGGTGTGAAATACTTCATGTTCAAGCTTTCTTTTTGTTGAATGAGAATACACGACTATGCAAAGCTTGTAATTTACATCCCACAGGAGGACCTTTCAGCTTACCCCCATATCCTAGCCTCCCTACATCTTATCTTCCTATTAGTGATAAGCCTCCTCTGATCTCCCCTGCCCAGAAGGAAATAAGAAAAGAAATCTCCAAAGGACCACACAAACCCCTAGGCTATTGGTTATGTCCCCTTCAAGCTGAAGGGGAGGGGAATTTGACCCAACATGGGTACATGTCCCTTTCTCCCTCTCTGATTTAAAGCAGCTCAAGGCAGACCTGGGGAAGTTTTCACATGATCCTGATAGGTACGCAGATGTCCTACAGAGTCTAGGGCAAACCTTCAATCTCACTTGGAGAGATGTCATGCTATTGTTAGATCAAACCCTGGCCTTTAATGAAAATAATGTGGCTTTAGCTGCAGCCTGAGAGTTTGGAGATACCTGGTATCTTAATCAAGTAAAGTAAATGATAGAATGATGGCCAAAGAAAGGGATAAATTCCCTACTGATCAACAAGCCATTGCCAGTATGGACCCCCACTAGGACATTGTCTCAGACCGTGGGGACTGGAGTCATAAATATCTGTTGACCTGTGTTCCAGAAGGACAGAGAAGAACTAGGAAAAAGCCCATGAATTATTCAATGGTGTCCACCATTACTTAGGGAAAGGAAGAAAATTATTCTGCCTTCCTCCCGCAGCTACAGGAGGCCTTAAAAAATATACTCCCCTTTCACCTGAATCACTCGAAGGTCAATTGATTCTAAAAGATAAGCTTATTACCCAATCAGCTGCAGATATCAGGAGAACACTCAAAGGAAAGCCCTGAACAAAATCTGGAGGCATTATTAAACCTGGCAACCTCGGTGTTGTATAATAGGGACCAAGAGCAACAGGCCGAAAAGGAAAAGCAAGATCACAGAAAGGCCACAGCTTTAGTCATGGCCCTCAGACAAACAAACGTTGGTGGTTCAGAAAAGACAGAAAATGGAGCAGGCCAATCAACTGGTAGGGCTTTTTATCAGTGTGGTTTACAAAGATACTTTAAAAAGAGATTATCCAACTAGAAACAAGCCACCCCCTCATCCATGTTCGCTATGCTGAGGCAATCACTGGAAGGTGCACTGCCACAGAGGACAAAGATTCTCTGGGTCAGAAGCCCCCAACCAGATGATCCAACAACAGGATTGAGGGGTCCTGGGGCAAGTTCCAGCTCATGTCATCACCCTCATTGAGCACCGGGTACATTTAATCATTAAGGGCCAGGAAATTGACTTCCTCATGGACACTGATGTGGCCTTCTCCGTGTTAATCTCCTGTCCCAGATGAATGTCTTCAAGGTCCATTACCATCCCGGGAATCCTGGGACAGCTTGTAACCAGGTATTTATCCCACTTCCTCAGTTGTAATTGGGTGACTTTGCTCTTTTCACATGCCTTTCTTGTTACGCCTGAAAGTCTCACACCCTTGTTAGGGAGGGATATATTAGCAAAGGCTGGATCTATTATCTACATGAATATGGGGAACAAGTTACCCATTTGTTGTCCCCTACTTGAGGAGAGAATCAACCCTGAAGTCTGGGCATTGGAAGGACAATTTGGAAGGGCAAAAAATGCCCACCCAGTACAAATCAGGTTAAAAGACGCCACCACTTTTCCTTATCAAAGGCAATATCCCTTAAGGCCTGAAGCCCATAAAGGATTATAGGATATTGTTAAAAATTTAAAAGTTCAAGGCTTAGTAAAGAAATGCAGCAGTCCCTGCAACACCCCAATTCTAGGAGTACAAAAACTGAATGGCCAGTGGAGACTAGTACAAGATCTTAGACTCATCAATGAGGGAGTAATTCCTCTATATCCAGTTGTACCCAACTCTTATACCCTGCTTTCTGAAAAACCAGAGGAAGCAGAAGGGTTCACTGTTCTGGACCTCAAGGATGCCTTCTTCTGTATTCCTCTGCACTCTGACTCCCAGTTTCTCTTTGCCTTTGAGGATCCCACAGAGCACACATCCCAACTTACATGGACAGTCTTGCCCGAGGGATTTAGGGATAGATTTCACCTGTTTGGTCAGGCACGGGCCCAAGATCTAGGCCACTTCTCAAGTCCAGGCACTCTGGTCCTTCAGTATGTGGATAATTTACTTTTGGCTATCCGTTCAGAAGCCTCATGCCAGCAGTCTACTCTAGATTTCTTGAATTTTCTATCTAATCAAGGGTACAAGATGCCTAGGTCCAAGGCCCAGATTTGTCTACAGCAGGCGCAATATCCAGGCCTAATCTTAGCCAAAGGGACCAAGGCCCTCAGCAAGCAACGAATAAAGCCTATACTGGATTATCCTCAACCTAAGACTTTAAAACTGTCGTGAGGATTCCTCGGAATCACTGGCTTTTGCCCAGATACAGTGAGATAGCCAGGTCCCTCTATACTCTAATCAAGGAGACCCAGAGGGCAGATACTGATGTAGTAGAATGGGAACTGGGGGCAGAAACAGCCTTCAAAACCTTAAAGCAGGCCGTAGTGCAAGCTGTAGCTTTAAGCCTTCCCACAGGACAAAACTTCTCTTTATACATCAGAGAGAGAGCAGGAATAGTTCTTGGAGTCCTTACTCAGACTCATGGGACAACCCCACAACCAGTGGCATATCTAAGTAAGGAAACTAATGTGGTAGCAAAAGGCTGGTGTCACTGTTTAAGGGTAGATGCAGTGGCAACCATCTTAGTGTCAGAGGCTATCAAAATGATACAAGGAAAGGATCTCACTGTCTGTACTATTCATGAAGTAAATGGCATGCTAGGTGCCAAAGGAAGTTTATGGCTATGAGACAACCACCTACTTAGATACAAGGCACTATTCCTTGAGGGACTGGCCCTTTAAATACATATGTGTGTGGCCCTCAACCTTGCCACTTTTCTCCGAGAGGATGGGGAACTGATCGAGCATGACTGCCAATATAGTCCAGACTTATGCTGCCCAAGATGATCTCTTAGAAGTCCCCTTAGCTAATCCTGACCTTAACCTATATATCAAAGGAGGTTCAATTGTGGAAACTGGGATATGAAGGGCAGGTTATGACTTAGTGATGTAACTGTACTTGAAAGTAAGCCTCTTCCCCAGGGAACCAGTGCCCAGTTAGCAGAACTAGTACTTACCTGAGCCTTAGAACTGAGAAAGGGAAAAAGAATAAATTTGTATACAGATAGCAAGTATCCTTATCTAATCCTACATGCTCTTGCTGCAATATGGAAAGAAAGGGAGTTCCTAACCTCTGGGGGAACCCCCACTAAATAGCACAAGGAATTCATAGAGTTATTGCACTCAGTGCAAAAACCCAAGGAGGTGGCAGTCTTACATTGCCGAAACCATCTAAAAGGGGAAGGAGAGGGGAGAACAGCAGCATAAGCAGCTGGCAGAGGCAGGGAAAGACCAGCAGAGAGAAAGAGAATAAGTCAAAGAGATAGAAAGGCAGATGGAAGCTGTAAAGAAAAAAACAGTGTACCCTGTGAGCCTTTAAAAGCCAGCATAAATTTCTGTCTACTCAGCCAAGGCATATTCTTCTTATGTGGAATGTCAACCTATATCTGCCTTCCCACTAACTGGACTGGCAACTGCACCTTAGTCTTTCTAAGTCCCAACATTAACATTGCCCCAGGAAATCAGAATTTATTAGGACCCATGAAAGCTCAAGTCTGCCAGTGCAGAGCCATACAACTCTTACCCCTACTTTTAGGGTTAGAAATGGCTACCGCTACAGGAACCAGAATAGCCAGTTTATCTACTTCATTAGCCTACTACCACACACTCTCAAGGATTTCTCAGATAGTTTGCAGGCAATAACTAAATGTATCCTTACTCTACAATCCCAAATAGACTCTTTGGTAGCAGTGACTCTCCAAAACCGCTGAGGCCTAGACCTCCTCACTGCTGAGAAGGGAGGACTCTGCACCTTCTTAGGGGTGCAGAAAAGCATTGTTTTTACACTAACCAGTCAGGGATGGTACAAGATGCCTATACAGGAAAAGGCTTCTGAAATCAAATGCCTTTCAAACTCTTATACCAATCTCTGGAGTTAGACAACATGGCTTCTCCCCTTTCTAGGTCCTGTGACAGCCATCTTGCTGTTATTCACCTTTGGGCCCTGTATTTTTAACCCTCCTGTCAAATTTATTTCCTCCAGAATCAAGGCCATCAAGCTACCGATTGTCTTACAAACGAAACCTCAAATGAGTTCAACTAACAACTTATACTGAGGGCCCCTGGACTGACCTGGTGGCCCTTCCACCAGCCTAAAGAGTCACCCCCGGAGGAAACTACAACTGCAGGGCCCCTTCTTCACCCCATCCAGCAGGAAGTAGCTAGAGTGGTGATTGGTCAAATTCCCAACAGCAGTTGGGGTGTCCTGTTTTGAAGTGAGATTGAGAGGTGAAGCTGGCTGGGCTTCTGGGTCAAGTTGGGACTTGGAGAACTTTTCTGTCTAGCTAAAGGATTGTAAACACACCAATCAGCACTCTGTGTCTAGCTAAAGGTTTGTAAATGCACCAATCAGCCCTGTGTGTCTAGCTAATCTGGTGGGGACTTGGAGAACTTTTGTGTCTAGCTAAAGGATTGTAAATGCACCAAATCAACACTCTGTCTAGCTGAAGGTTTGTAAATGCACCAATCAGCACTCTGTAAAATGTACCAATCAGCACTCTGTAAAATGGATGAATCAGTGCTATGTAAAATGTACCAATCAGTGCTCTGTAAAATGCACCAATCAGCAGAATGAGGGCAGGGTCAAATAAGGGAATAAAAGCTGGCTGCCACAACCAGCAGCAACAACACACTCCGGTCCCCTTCCACGCTGTGGAAGGTTCGTTCTTTCACTCTTCACAATAAATATTGCTGCTGCTCACTCTTTTGGCCCATGCCAACTTATGAGCTGTGACACTCACCATAAAGGTCTGCAGTTTCACTCCTGAATTCAGTGAGACCAGAAACCCACCAAGGGGAACAACTCTGGTTGTGCTGCCTTTAAGAACTGTAAGATGAGTGTTACATGAGCTCACCGTGAAGGTCTGCAGCTTCACTTCTGAAGTCAGCAAGATCATGAACCCAGTGGGAGGAATGAACATCTCCAGACATGCCACCTTTATGAACTGTAACACTCACTGTGAAGGTCTGAAACTTCATTCCTGAAGTCAGCAAGACCACAAACCTATCAGAAGGAAAAAAATCTGGACATGTCTGAACATCAGAAGGAACAAACTCTGGACACAGCATCTTTAAGAACTGTAACACTCACGATGAGGGTCCACAGCTTCATTCTTGAAGTCAGCAAGACCAAGAACCCAACAATTACAGACACACAAGTAGTAAACAAAGTTTCCAGTAGGAAGTTTTCAGTCCTTTCCCCTTCTCTACCTTCCCCTTTTTGGAATCTTCAATGTTTATTGTTCCCATCTTTGTGTCCATGAAGTATCCAATGTTTAGATCCCACTTATAAGTAAGAACATGCAATATCTGGCTCTTGATTTTTTGCATGAATTTGTTTAAGATATTCGCCTCTAGCTGCATATACCATGCTGCAAAGCCACCACTCTGTTCTTTTGCATGCCTGTAATGTGGAGATTATTTATAAAGCCAAAGCTTTAAGATTAAAGCTCAAGTATGGTCAAGGGATGTTTCCACAATACCTTAGCTGCAGTGGCTAAAGCTAAAGGCTTTGAATACTACAAGTGTGTTCATCATCATAGCTGGCCATAAAACTAGGCCTCACCTAATGTGTGACTATTCAGGCTTGATTCTCTTTCAGGTGAATATCCACCTATTTCACTACAGAAATATTGTCGTCTTGATAACATCCAGCCCACACTCTGCTGGGGTGTTGTATAATGAAAAGGAACATGCATCCTATTATCATCCCAAATTTAGAAAAATCCCTAAATTCCCAAATGCATCTAACCTATGCATTTCAGAAAGTTTGGAAGACTTTGACAAACTCAAGAAGGTGTGGCTAATTTTAAGTTGGGCACACCTTTTTATAGCAGTTGCAATGCAGTGGGCTTTCCCTCTAATATTCAGAGTTCTTTGTTTCTCCAGCCAAGTTCCAGATGAAGAAGGTGAATCAGAATTATCAGACATTTTGCGTGTGCAATTCTGATTTTTTTTTTGAGACAGAATTTTGCTCTTGTTGCCCAGGCTAGAGTAAAATAGTGTGATCTCAGCTCACCACAGACTATACCTCCCAGGTTCAAGCAATTATCCTGCCTCAGCCTGTCAAGTAGCTGGGATTACAAGCATGCACCACCACTCCCAGCTGATTTTGTATCTTTAGTAGAGACAAGGTTTCTCCTTGTTGGTTAGACTAGTCTTGAACTCTTGAGATCCACCCGCCTCGGCCTCCCAAAATGCTGGAATTACAGGCATGAGCCACCACACCCAGCCAATTAGATCTTTAAATATTAATGCAGGGTATCCTCAGATCTCCTCTCTCCCACAGGAGAACCTCTTGCTTTTTGAAAGCTTCTGACAGTGTGGCCACTCTATTTGCATTCCCTCATCCATCTATCCCTCCTCCCCCACATACATCCATCCCTCCCAAGCCTTGTGTCTGACTCACACACAAACATATCCTGGCTTTTTGCCCAGAGAGGTAAAGGAGAGAGAATACCTCCACACTCCCAATAAAAAGCAAACATCATAAACTCCAACTTTTCCAGAAAAATGTCATGGGCATCTTCTGAGTTACATCCAAATATAAGCATGTGTAACTGTACACACACACATTATGGTCACCAAACACAAGAGCCCTTATCCTGAATGTTTAGACAGTTTGGCAGAACTGAAATATTAAGTGAACCACCAAGACCACGGAGAATGCTGAAAAGTTATCTTGTTAGTGAAGACTCACAATCGGAGGGGGAAAAAATTGTACACCTGGGCACCACGGCTCACAACTGTAATCCCAGCATCTTGGGCGGCCGAGGCAAGAGGATGGCTTGAGACCAGGAGTTCTAGATAAGTCTGGGCAACATAGCGAGAGCTTTTTGTCTACAAAAATACAGAGACCTCATCTCTATTAAAAGAAATTAACCAGGAGTCATGATGCACTTCTGTAGTCCCAGTTACTGGGGTTGCTGAAGAGGGAGGATCACTTGACTCCAGGAGGTCAAGGCTGCAATAAGCTATGGTCACAACTGCACTGCAGCCCAGGCAACAAAGTAAAACCCATCTCCAAAAATAAGTTTTAAAATAATAAATAAATATGGCCAGGCACACTGGCACAGTACTGTCATCCCAGCACATTGGAAGGCTGAGGTGAAAGGACTGCTTGAACTCTGGAGTTCCAGATGACCACAGGCAACATATTAAGACCCCTATTTCTACCAAAAAACGCAAGAATTAGCCATACATGGAAGTGTGCACCTGGAGTTCCACCTGGTTGAGAGGCTGAGGTAGTAGGATTGCTTGAACCTAGGAGGTCAAGACTAGCCAAGGCAACATAGTGAGACCTTGACTCTATTTAAAGAATAAACAAGCCAAGTGCGGTGGATCATGCCTGTAATCCCACTGCTTTGGGAGGCCAAGGTAGGGGGATCACTTGAGCCCAGGAGTTAGAGATCAGCCTGGGCAACATAGTGAGACCCCGTCTTTACTAAAAATACAAAAAAAAAAGAAAGAAAATAACCAGGTGTGGTGGCAGGTAACTCTAATCCCAGGTACTGTGGAGGCTGAGACACAAGAATCTCTTCAACTCAGGAGGCAGAGTTTGCAGACAGCTGAGTTCTCGCCACTACACTGCAACCTGGGCAAAAGAGGGAAATTTTGTCTCAAAATAAATAAATAAATAAATAAATAAATAAAGTATCTCTCTTGGTTGAAAAATCTTAAAAATAAAAGAAAAATAAGTTTTTTAAACGTGCAAAGTGAGGTACAAGAAAGGAGTCGAAAACAGGTTTCTCACTGTGAAAAGAGATGTCTTCTTCCCCTTTTCCTCAAGCCCAACAAGCCTAAATTCCCTCTTGTATGTGACTTTGGATGGAAGGAAGGAGGTGCCAGCAGAAGAGAAGAAAGCAGGCCACCGTGTTTACCCACGTGAAGCCCATTCATACTAAAGAGTTTCCCAGAAAGAGGAGAAAAATGAACTTAAATTTATTTTGGTTACATTTTAAAATTTTGCTACCACTCAAAATGCTTCAGGAGTTCTGTATGGAATAAACACAGGGACTGTGGCATGGAATTCCACATGGTCACAGAAAGGAAAACCAACCAACCATCTGAAGACTTTCCTTTGGGGTTCATAGGTATGCAGGATGGGGTTAGGAGGGTGATGGGAGAGGAAGGACCACATCTTCCTTCAGCAAGTTCCCAGGAGCAGATTCACGGGTGCTCGGACACTAACAGTTAACACCATCTGTCTGAGCCCAGTTCAACTTCTCTGCTGTAAAAGAAACAACCCACAGCTAGTCCAGCCTTCCACAGATCACCGAAATACAGACAATCTCCCCTTTCTCCACTTTGTGTGGGCTGAATTTGGTACCCTGGAAAAGATAGGTTGATATGCTAATACTTGGTTCCTGCGAATGGGACCTTATTTGGAAATAGGGTATTGGCAGATGTGATTAAAATAAACAAAGGCTGGGCACAGTGGCTCACACCTGTAATCCCAGCACAGGAGTTCATGACCAGCCTGGGAAACATAGCAAGACTCAATCTCTACTTTTTAAAAAACTGAAAATTAAAAAAAAGAAAAGTTAAACCTTAAGATGAGGTCATCCTGGAGGAGGTCCAATATGAATGAGGAATTAATTAGGAGACACAGACACAGAGGAGAAGGCAACATGGAGACGGAGACAGAGACTAGAACAATGTGGCAACAAGCCCAGGGATGCCTGGGGACCCCAGGACCTGGGAGAAGCACAAAGGAGACTCCCATAGAGCCTCCAGAAGGAACTAATACAACTGCAGTGGACTGAGTTATGGTCTTCCAGAAAGATATGTCCACACATGACTCCCAGAACCTGTCAATGAGAACTCATTTGGAAAAAGGGTCTTTGTAGATGTAATTAAGGATCTCAAGGTGAGGTTATCCAAGATTGGGGTGGATCCTAAATACAATCACAGGTGTCCTTCTAAGAGACAGAAGAGGAGACACAGACACAGAGGAAAGCCATGTGGAGACAGAGGCAGAGACTGAGTGATGCAGCCACAAGCCCAGGGACATCTGGAGCCACAAAGAGCTGCAGGAGGCAGGAAAGATTTTCTCCTAGAGCCTCCAGAGGGAACACAGGCCTGCCCACACCTGCACTTTAGATTTATGGTCTACAGGATTGTGAGAAAATTACCTTCTGTTATTTTAAGGCACCCAGTTTGTGGCTTCCGTTACAGAAGCCTATATGCCCAGGGGATACAAATTCAACCAAGGACATTCCCTAGCAACGTTGAGAGTTCAGAGTCAAATGCATAATTCCACTGTCTCTGGGAAACTAAGATAGGCTCCTCGGGTGGTCTGAACTGTGCAGACCTCAGCAAACAACATCCCAGGAAAAAGAGGGTCTAAGGAGCTACTACTAATTTCTGTTCCTGAAAGCCAGCCAAGACATGTTTGAGCCTTCTGAGGCTGGTCACTGAGGAATGTGCACAGTGCAGAGCCACCAAAAACATGAGAGTAGACAGAAGTCTTCAAATGAGCCAAGATGAAAAACCAAGTTTGAAATGGAAACTAGGCTGGGCAGGGTGGCTCATGCCTGCAATCCCAGCACTTTGGGAGGCCAACATGGAGGTATCACTTGAGTACAGGAGTTCACAATCATCCTGGAAAACATAGGGAGATAAAAGTTGAGGTGGGAGGATTGCCTGAGCCTGGGAGGTCGAGGCTGCAGTTAGCTATGGTAGCACAATTGCACTCCAGTCTGGGCAATACAGCAAAATTCTGCCTAAAAAAAAAAAAAAAAGGAAAACTAATGGCTGATATTTTAATAATTTGTACATCAATCCCTTCATAATCTCTACTGATATAGGAAACACATTTTCATCAAAAAAGAAAAACAAAAACAGAAACAAGGTGGTTAACCAAGAACTTAGTAGGAGTGGTCACAGGGAGAGATTATTTTCTAGTTCTCAATCTTTCCACTTATGAAGTGTTGGTTCTTTCTCTTAATCAGTGCAAATATTCTGAGGTGCATAAAGATCTGACATAAGCTGTCATCGAATACAGTTTCTGCAATATTCACTACTCTGTTGAAAAAAATCTAATAGCTATAAATAACTGATCTAGCAGCTATAAATAAATGTAAAATGGTACCTATAAATTACACTCTATTTCCTGGGAAAGAGTTTCAGGGCTCATTAATTCTGGCAGAGTTCTATGTAAATGAAGTACTTTGCTAGTACTATTGTAATAACAAGACAAACTGAGGAACTTAAAGAGAACTTTATTCTCCCTCAGTCCTGGAGGCTGGCAGTCCAAGATTCAGGCATAAGAAGAATTTATCCTGAGGTCTCTCTCTTTGACTTGTCGCTGCTATATTCTTCTTGTGTCCTCACAAGGTCATCCTCTGTGTGTTTCTGTGTCCTCATCTCTGTTTCTTCTTCTTTTTCCTTCTTTCTTCTCCTCCTCTTCCTCTTCCTCCTCTTCCTTCTATTATTATTATTATCATCATCATTTTGTGAGATGGAGTCTCGCTCTGTGGTTCAAACTGAAGTATAGTGATGCTATCACATCTCACTGCAAACTCTGCCTCCTGGCTTCAAGCAGTCCTCCAGCCTCAGCCTCCCAAGTAGCTGGGATTACAAGTTTGTGCCACCACAGCCAGCTAATTTTTGTATTTTTAGCAAAGATGGGGTTCCACCATGTTTCCCAGGTTTGTCTCAAACTGCTGACCTCATGTGATCCACCTACTTCAGCCTCCCAAAGTGCTCAGATTACAGGCGTGAGCCACCACACCAAGCCTGCTTTTTTTTTCTTTCTTTCTCCAAACAGCTTGTCTGTCTCCTGAGTAGCTGGGACCACAGGAGCAAGCCATCACACTCAGCTAATCTTTTAAATGTTTTATAGAGATGGGGTCTTGCTATGTTTCCCAAGCCAGCCTCCAACTCCTTGTCTCAAGCAATCCTAGTGCCTTAGCCTCCCAAAGTGTTGGGATTGCAGGTGTGAGCCACAATACATGGACTAAAATAATTCTTGTACAGACACTTTCCATGTTGAATCCTTCCTGGGAATAAACCAACCTGGACAGGGAAACTTTGAGGCACTGGGGGAGTTGGAAGATCTGCTCTGTTAAGATGACTTTTTTTTTCCATGTGCATATAAATCATCAATAAAAAACATCAGCTTCGTCCTTCTCATTTGTTTTCACCCAGAGCGTGAAAGTAATATCCCGTGTTTCTGCCTAGCTATCATGTCCCAATAGCAGACTGATGATTAAACAGCTTAGAAACAGCCCAGTTAGGGCCCACGCCACTCTACAGGGTCATCTGTGAACACCACGTGTGAGTATTCTAAGCCTGAAACAGGCAGGAATCCTTTTACCCTGGAAAAGGCAGCACTCCTGAAGAAACAAGCCCCAGCCTCACCCACAGAACCTTTCTCAGGGCCCCGAAGACCTGGCTGACAATACTCCACCCTTCTCACCTGCACACACCATATTTGGACAGCTGTATGGGAAAACAGAGTGGCTTGAAAACAGCCCTTTATCTGATGAGAACAGAGACTACAACTTCCCCTAGGATAAATGTTTCTTTTTAAGAAATGTAACGTCTGTCCTCAGCTGGTCACAGTGGCTCACATCTGTAATCTCAGCACTTTGGGAGGCCAAGGTGGGCAGATAACCTGAGTTCAGGAGCTCAAGACCAGCCTGGGGAAGATGGTGGAATCCAATCTTTACTAAATTAGCCAGGTGTGGCAGCATGCCCCTGTTAATCCCAACTACCAGGAGGCTAAGGCAGGAGGATCACCTGAGCCAGGGAAGCAGAGGTTGCAGTGAGCCGAGATCATGCCTCTGCACTCCAGTCTGGGCAAGAGAGCCAGACCCTGTCTCAAGAGAAAAGCAAAAGTCTATTCTAACTCTTTGCTTCCTTTCTTTTTCTTCCTTTGTCTCATCTTCCTTCTTTCTTCCTTCCTTCCCTCCATTTTTCAGGCCTTTCCTTCTTCTTTCATCTCTTCCCTTCCTTTCTTTCTTTCATTCCTTCTTTCCATTTTTTCATTCCTTTCTCCCTTCTTCCTTCCTTCCTCTTCTTTGCTCCTCATTTCTCCCTTCCTTCTGTCTCTTTCCTTCCTTTCTCCCACTTTCTTCCTTCCCTCCTTCTTTCTTTCTCTCTTTCCTACTTTTTTTCCTTCCTCAGCCATCTCACTACTGAATCTCATCAAGAAACATCATGCCATCATGATTAAAAGCTGCATGATCTTGAAAGACCCTCTAGTCTCTCTAAAATTCATCTTTTTTTTTTTTTTTTTTTTTTTTGGAGATGGAGTCTTTTTCTGTTTCCCAGGCTGGAGTGCAGTGGTGCAATCTTGGCACACTGCAACCTCTGCCTCCCAGGTTCATGTAATGCTCTGCCTCAGCCTCCCAAGTATCTGGGATTACAGGTGCCCACCACCACACCCAGCTAATTTTTTTGTATTTTTAGTACAGACAAGGATTCACCATCTTGGCCAGGCTGGTCTTGAACTCCTGACCTCATGGTCCACCCGCCTTGGACTCCCAAACTGCTTGGATTACAGTAGTGAGCCACTGTGCCCAGCCTCTAAAATTCATCTATTAATAAAAATAGGGACCATAATCTTACCCCTCTGGATTTAAGTGAAATCACACACAGAAAGCTTATCACACAGAATAATAAACATAATAAATGAATGCATCTGTAAGCATTAAAAATGAAAATGTCGGCTTCACAAATATCCTATGTGGTGATTGTTACCCAACACTATCTATTTTGCAAGGACTCCTCCCAGTGTACATTTAAAGTGGGTGATTTTGTTGTATGTACACCTTAATAACACTGACCCACCTCCCCCAAGATATGTTAAAATGAATTTTTGCAAAAAGAAAAAAAAAAGTGAAACCAAGCTCAGTGGTGCACAACTGTAGTCCCAACACTTTGGGAAGCCAAGGCCAGTGAATTGCTGGAGCCCGGGAGTTCAAGACCAGCCAGGGAAACATGGCAAAACCCTGTCTCTACAAAAAATTTAGAAATTAGGCAAGCATGTGATGTACACCTGTGGAACCAGCTACTTGGGTGGGTGAGGAAGGAGGATAGCTTGAACCCAGAAGGTAGAGGCTGCAGTGAGTGCCTTGATTACACCATTGCACTCCATCATGAGCATCACAGCAAGACCCTCTCTCAGCAACAATGACAAAAAGCAAGCTTCATAAAAACAGAGCTGGCATTTATTTCTTCTTTCTATTCTGTGTAGCTCTGAATATAGACATTCAGGAGGACCTGTGGGCTAAATAGCACAGCCTCACCTTGCAGAATCAAGACTCTCATGCCAGTAAGTGGGGGCTGGGAGCAAAATCTCCTGCCACAGGCAAATGGATGAGGACTTCGCACTCCCAACTCAGCTCCTTTATTCCAAGTTCTGATATATCCAAAATGTGTCTTTGGTTTTGTTTTGTTTTTTGTTGTTGTTGTTTTGAGACATAGTGTCATTCTGTTGCCCAGGCTGGAATGCAGTGGAGCAATCTGGGCTCACTGCAACCATCACCTCCCAGGTTCAAGGGATTCTCATGCCTCAGACTCCCAAGTAGCTGGGATTACAGGCACGTGCCACTACCACCCAGATAGTTTTGTATTTTTAGTAGAGATGGAGTTTTGCCGTGTTAGTCAGGCTGATCTCAAACTCCAGACCTCAAATGATCCACTTGCTTCAGCCTCCAAAAATGCTGGAGATGCTGTTTCATTGTGTTGGCCAGGCTGGTCTTGAACTCCTGACTTCAGATGATCTATCCACCTCAGCCTCCCAAAGTGCTGAGATTACAGGTGTAAGCCAACACACGCAGCCTAGATGAATTATTTCAAAACAATGAGGCATTTACTTTTTCCACTTTGGGAGACCTAAGTTTGTAGGAGGATATTTTCAGTCCAGGAGTTTGAGACCAGCCCAAAAAATAAAGCAAGACCCAGCTCTACAAAAATTTAAAAATTATCCGGGTATGCTGGTGTGCACCAGTGGTCCCAGCTACTCAGGAGGCTGAGATGGGAGGACTGCTTGAGTCCAAGAGATGGAGCTGCAGTGAGCTATGACTGCACTACTGCACTCCAGCCTGGGTGACAGAGGGAGACCCTGTCTCAAGAAAAAAAAAACAAACAAACAAAAGGAATCCTTCCTTCACCCTCGCAGGACGCAAGCCAACCAATTCCTAAAAGGAATGTGGAATCCAAGCCATATCTATCAAGAATAAAAGACCAAATAAGTCCATCTTCTAACTCCCATGCCTAAAATTTGCCCTAGGTGGGCAAGAGAACATGTTATTCACCAAATGAGCCTTTTCCTACAAGCTGACTGCAGCAGGTCAGCATATGCTGATGACCTGTTTCTAAGGAAAATAATGAGCCAGCCATTTGGGGAGTGTAGTTCTATGCCAGTAAAAAAATAAAAACAGAATAGGCAAAAACACAAAGTTTAAATTCCTAAAGTATCTTGATTAAAGCCATTTGCTCAAAAAAATAAATTGAATTGAATTGAATTGAATTGAATTGAATTGAATTGAATTGAATTGAATTGAATTAAATTAAAATGTCACTTGCTAGCCAGGCATGGTGGTGCCTGCCTGTAATACTAACTACTCAGGCGAGGGAATCCCTTGAGTTCAGGCGGTGGAGGATGCAGTGAGCCGAGATTGCACCAGTGCAATCCAACCTGGGTGACAGAGGAAGATTCCGTCTCAAAAAAGAAAAAAAAAGAAATAAAAGCTACTTGCTCACTGGGCATGATGAGCAACACTTTGAAAGGCTGAGGTGGGAGGACAGTTTGAGGCCAGAAGTCTGAGACCAGCTGGGGGAACATGGAAAAACTCCCATCTCCAATCAAAGTACGAAGAATTAAGTAGGCATGGTGGTGGGTGCCTGTAGTCCCATCTACTCCAGAGGCTGAGGTAGGAGACTTGCTTGAGCCTAAGAGTTGAAAGGCTGCAGTAAGCCATGATTATGTCACTGAATTCCAGCATGAATGACAAAGCAACACCATTTTAAAAAAATTTGAAAATAAAAAGCCACTTGCTCTATCTTCACTATCCTGCTATTAAATTGAAGATCTGCTTCCTGCATACTCTCAGTTAATCCTTTGTCTGCTGGGTCACTAACCTGAGAATAATGCTACTTCTTACTTTCCTTATCACTAGGCAGTTTGTTTTCATTAATCATAATGTCCATTTTTTTCATTTTTAAGATGAGGTCTCACTCTCTGTTGCCTAGACTGGAGTAAAATGGTGTGATTATGGCTCACTGCAGCCTCTAACTACCAGGCTCAGGTGATCCTCTTGCCTCAGACTCCCAACTAGCTACAATGACAGGTGCTTCACCACCATGCCTGGCTGAGGTTTTTTTTTTTTTTTTTTGACGGAGTCTCACTCTATCACACCCAGGCTAGAATGCAGTGGTGCAATTATGCCTCGGTGATTCTCATGCCTCAGCCTCCTGAGTAGCTGGGATTACAGGCACCACCACTCCTGGCTAATTTTTGTATTTTTTGTAGAGATGGGGTTTCTCCATGTTGGTCATGTGATACACCTGCCTCTGCCTCCCAAAATGTTGGGATTGCAGGCACCAGCTAATTTTTGTATTTTTTTGTAGAGACAGGTTCTTACTGTGTTGCTTAGGTTGGTGTCGACCTCCCAGGCTCAAGAAATCCTGCTTCCTCCATCTCCCAAAGTTCTGGGATGACAGACGTGAGCAAATTCACACAGCCATGAATCATCACGTTTTCTTTACACAGTCTGGGAACCCCATCCTAAAGTCACACAGAACGTGGTTTCTGGGACAAGGGCATCCCAAGGGAATGAGTGACAAAATTGCATTTTGGAGCACACACAGGTCTACCTGGGGGCACTTCTATTCTTCTCAGTCAACAAGAATACCAGGCAGCCAGTTTGGGAACAGAGGATTCCTTTCCCATACAATGTGGCCATTCTTTCCTGAGCAGGTGGATGGGCCAGCCATTTAGTTTCACCTGAACATTTACTAAAATCCAAAGAATTAGAGTGTATCCAGAGGCTTTAAGTGCGGTCATGAAATCAGCCAAAAATGTTTGAGTCTATATGACTGTGCACATAACTACGTATTTTCTAGTGACTACAGTATATGCAGGCATATCACAGAAGCACAGACACTGGAAGAAATGCAAAGCATGCCATGAAAAGAACTCACTCACTACATTCAAAAAAGCAACTCTTTTCATTTTTTAGAGAGAGACATGGGGTCTTGCTATGTTGCCCAGGCTGGTCTGTAATTCCTAGCCCAAGAAAACCTCCAGCCTCCATCTCTCAAAGTGCTGGGATTAGTGGCACATGAGAACATACCCAGCTATTTTTTTAACTTTTCATAGAGACAGGATCTTGCTATGCTGCTGAAACTAGTCTTGACCTACTGGATCTTGAGATGTGAGGGTAATTCTCCCACCTCAGCCTCCCAAAGTGCTGAGATTACAGGTATGAGCCACCATGTCAAGCAAAAGAAGTAGACTTTCACTTTTGTTTTGGTTTTGTTGTTGTTGTTTTGTTTTTGTCTTTGTGGTCTTTTGTGTATGTGTGGTTTGTTATTTTTTGTGAGACAGAGTTTTGCTGTCACCCAGGCTAGAATGCAGTGGCATGTGAAGTGACACAATCTCGGCTCACTGCAAATGCTACCTCCAGGTTCAAGTGATTCTTCTCCCTCAGCCTCCCAAGATGCTGGGATTACAGATGCCCGGCACTACTCCCAGCTGATTATTTTTATTTTTATTTTTAGTAGGGATAGTGTTTCAGCATATTGGCCAGGCTGGTTTCAAACTCCTTAACCTCAAGTGATCTGCCTGCCTCAGCCTCCCAAAGTGCTAGTGCTGTGATTACAGGCATGAGCCACCATGCCCAGCCATGTTTTCACTTTTAGAGAGGTGGAGAATCTCTATCCCAGACCACATACTCATCCACCATAACTTTCAAAGTTTTTTTTGTTTTGTTTTGTTTTTTTTTTGTTTGTTTTTTTTGCGGAGACAGGATATTGTCCTCTCACCCAGGCTGGGATCTCAGATCACTGCAACTTCCACCTCTTGAGATCAAGAGATTCTCCTGCCTCAGCCTCCCAAGTACCTGGGATCACAGGAACCCCCCACCACACCCATCTCATTTTTCTATTTTTAGTAGAGACAGAGTTTTGCCACATTGGACAGGCTGGTCTTGAAATCCTTACCTCAAGTGATCCAGCTGCTTCAGACTCCCAAAGGACTGGGATTACAGGTATAAGCCATCACACCTGGCCAGGTTTTCACTCATAGAAAGGTGGAGAATCTCCATCGCAGACCACACATTCACCCACCATCCCACAACTTCTAAAGTTCTAAATGATACCAGAAACACTAAACTCCAGATGGCACTCAATTGAGAATTCTCTCTATACAACCTTCGTTTTTATTTTTGTTTTCCCCTGTGAAGGAAGATAAGCTCCTGGAACTCACACAGCTGTCCTGAAATGCGTCATATTTAAGGACACACTCCTGTAGCAGGTGGCAGCTGACTATTTTCTCTGCACTCATTTCTGTGGCTTTTAGGGCAAAGAGGTGATTAGGGCTGTTGATTACACAGAGGAGGAAGCTTGAGCTAAAACAGCACCAGCTGGGTAAGAAAAACTTTAAAAAAGCAGACCTCAATCAGAGCCTAATAGTCACAAGCTATGAACACATCAGACTACGAAGCACCAAAATTAGGCAGTGCACCATGGTGCTGCTCTGAAGACGTTTCAAGGTCAGAAAGGATGAGGTTTCCTAACAGTTTTCCTTAGTTACAATTCTATTTCTTCTAGGACCCTCTGGCTTGTGACAGCCATAGCACCAGCTCAGAATCTGTATTAAAACACAACACTTAGAAACCTAAAACTAGCACAAAAAAAGAAAAATAAATGAAAGAAAAACCAGAGCAAAATGCAATGGAACTGAAAACAAGAACTCAACACATCAAGGAAACCCAAGGCTGTTTCTTTGCAAGACTAATGAAACTGATAAACAAGAATCTATTCTCAAGATAAAATACTAAACTGTTTAGGGATAAACTGAACAGAAGACTTAACCAACAAAATCACGTCCAACAACAACCATTTCTATTCAACTATCCAGAAAATATTTTGAGTTGTTACTGATTTTTTTCTATGTATTTTTTTCTTTTACTTGTTTCTTCTCTTTTCTTTTCCTTCTTCTTTCTCTTTTCTTTTTTCCTTTTATTTCTTTTCTTTCATGGTCTCACTCTGTCATCCATGCTGGAGTACAATGGTGCAATCATAGCTCACTTCAGTCTTGACCTCCTAGGCTCAAGTAATCCTCCCATCTTAGCCTCTCAAGTTGCTGGGACTATACGCACATGCCACCATGCCCAGCTAATTGTTGTTGGTGTTTGTTCGTATGTTTGTAGAGACAGAGTTTCACCATGTTGCCCAGGCTAGTCTGTAACTCCTGGCCTCAGGCAATACTCCCATTTCGACCTCCCAAAGTGCTGGGATTACAGGTATTGAACCACAGTGGCCAGCCCAAAGATCAGTGAAATTTATCAGCAGGAATCTGTTCTTAAAAGAAAATACTAAACTGTTTAAGGAAGAAAACTAAAGAAAAGCCTTAATAAATAAAATCATGTCTAATAAGTATTTTTATTCAAGCGTCCAGGGAATATTTTGAGTCACTGAGGAATTTTTTTCTATATAAATTATTATTTTTATTTTTTTCTTCTGTTTTCCTTCTTTCTAATTTTTATTTCCTTTACTTTTTCTCTTTTCCTTTCTCTGAGGATCTTGTTCTGTCACCAAGGCTAGAGTGCAGCAGTGCCATGATAGCTCATTGTAGCCTCCAACCCCTGAGCTCAAATGATCCTCCTACCTCAGCCTCCTGAATAGCTGGGACTACAGTTATGCACCACCATATATGGCTAACTTTCTTTTTTATTTTTTAAAGACAGGGTCTCACTATGTTGTCCTAGGCTAATATAGAACTCCTAGTCTCAAATGGTCCTCCCTCTGTGACCTCCCAAAGCACTGGATTACAGATGTGAGACACCATGTCCCACCTGTTTTTTCTTAAGGTGCCATTGTAAATGGAATCAACAGCCCATGAGGAGCAAATTCTAGACAAGCTGTTTTCTCAATACCCTTTTGATTTTTGGAATCTCATCCAAGGTGGATTTTGCAATCTTTGAAGAAGAATTCCCTATGATATTGTCTCCAAGCATAAGGTAGCTCTGCCAGTGGCATTTGAACCGCAGCAACTCCATCTTGAAGAGAGGCTGTGTAAAATGAAGCTGAGACATGAGGGACTGCATTCCCAGGAGGTTAGGCATTCTAAGTCACAGGATAAGATAGGAGGTCAGCACAAGATGCAGGTCATAAACACCTTGCTGATACAACAGGTTACAGTAAAGAAGCTAAAACTCATGAAAACCAAGATGGTGACAAGAGTGACCTCTGGTCATGTCCTCACTGCTACACTTTCAACAGTGCCATGACAGTTTACAAATGCAACAGCAACATCAGGAAGTTACTCTACATGGTCTAAAAAGGGGAGCATGAGTAATGTAATCCTTGCTTGCTATGCAATCAAGAAATAACCATTAAAATGAGCAACCAGCAGCCCTCAGGGTTTTTTTAAATTATACTTTAAGTTCTGTGGTAAATGTGCAGAACATGCAGTTTTCTTACATAGGTACACATATGCTATGGTGGTTTGCTGCACCCATCAACCCATCATCTACATTAGGTATTTCTCCTAATGCTACCCTCCTGAAGCCCCCAGTCCCTGACAGGCCCTGGTGTGTGATATTCTCCTCCCTGTGTCCATGTGTTCTCATTGTTCAACTCCCACATATCAGTGAGAATATGCACTGTTTGGTTTTCTGTTCTTGTGTTAGTTTGCTGAGAATGATAGTTTTCAGCTTCATCCATGTCCCTGCAAAGGACATAAACTCATGCTTTTATAGGGCTGCATAGTATTCCATGCTGTATATGTGCCACATTTTCTTTATCCTGTCTATCATTGATGAGTATTTGGGTTGGTTTAAAGTCTTTGCTATTGTGAACAGTGCCACAATAAACATACATGTGCATGTGTCTTTATAGTAGAATAATTTATACCCAGTAATGGAATTGCTGGGTCAAATGGTGTTTCTAATTCTAGATCCTTCAGGAATCACCACATTGTCTTCCACGGTGGTTGAACTAATTTACACTCTAACAAACAGTGTAAAAGTATTCCTATTTCTCCACATCCTCTCCAGCATCTGTTGTTTCCCTGGGTGACAGAGTGATACTCTATCTCAAAAACAAACAAAAACAAACAAACAAAACAGGGCCAGGAGTGGTGGCTCATGCCTGGAATCCCAGCATTTTGGGAGGCTGACGGGTGTAGATTACCTGAGGTCGGGCATTCGAGACCAAACTAACCAACATGGTGAAATCCCAATTCAACTAAAAATACAAAAACTAGCCAGGCATGATGATGCATACCTATAATCCCAGCTAGTCAGGACGCTGAGGCAGGAGAATCATTTGAACCCATGAGGCGGAGGTTGCAGTGAGCCAAGATCACACCACTGCACTCCAGCCTGAGTGGCAGAGTGAGACTCGGTTTCAAAAAAAAAAAAGTCTACCAAGCTTTGCAAGACCTGGCCACCTGTGGCATCCACCTCCATCTCTTTCCATGCACAGTGATCAAATTACAGTCTCGAGGCACAAAGCCCGGCTTCTTCTTTATTTTTTTTTTTGCATTAAAGTGAAATTCACTATAACATAAAATGAATTGCTTTAAAATCAATCATCTAGGCTGGAAGTTAAATATGATGGTATGGTAGATTCAGTGTCTGGTGGGGACCAGCTTCCTAATAAATACACGATGCCATCTCCCTGTGTCCTCATATAGTGGAAGAAGCAATAGAGCTGTCTGGGGTCCATTTTATAAGGCCACTGATCCCATTCATGAGGCTCCACCCTCATGACTTCCTCACCTCCTAAAAGTCCTGCCTCCTAATACCGTCACCTTAGGGATTAGGCTTTCAACACAGGAATATTGGAGTGGATGAAACAAATATGATGATGATGGTGGCCCCAGACCTGGCTTTGGACTGGATCCATCATAGTAAAGGACCACAGGGAGGCCAATTGGAGAAACAGGTAGAAGGAACCCATGACATAGACAGAAACATCACTTGGTTCTGCTTTCTCACCCTGGGCTTACCAAGAAGCTTCTAACCACAGACCTTTTCTTGTTTTTATTGTTGTTGTTGTTTGAGATGAAGTGTCACTCTATCACCCAGGCTGGAGTGCAATGGCACAATCTCGGCTCACTGCAATGACCACCTTTTTAGTTCAAGTCATTCTCCTGCCTCAGCCTCCCAAGTAGCTGGGAACACAGGTGCGTGCCACCATACCCAGCTAATTATTTTTTTTTTTTGAGACGGAGTCTCGCTCTGTCGCCCAGGCTGGAGTGCAGTGGCACGATCTCGGCTCACTGAAAGCCCTGCCTCCCAGGTTCACACCATTCTCCTGCCTCAGCCTGTCAGAGTAGCTGGGACTACAGGAGCCCGCCACCACGCCCGGCTAATTTTTTTGTATTTTTAGTAGAGACGGGGTTTCACCGTGGTCTCGATCTCCTGACCTCGTGATCAGCCCGCCTCGGCCTCCCAAAGTGCTGGAATTACAAGCGTGAGCCACCGTGCCCGGCCCCTAGCTAATTTTTAAACTTTTAGTAGTGATGGGGTTTTACCATATTGGTCAGGCTGGTCTCAAACTCATGACTTCAAGTGATCCGCTTGGCTCTGCTTACCAAAGTGCTGGGATTACAGGCGTGAGCCACCACACCCGGACTTAACCACACACTTTTCCAACAGGGAAATCGAGGTCACGATTCTAAGTAAAGCATTTTCAGCTTTTTGGAAGTAATGCCTTAAGGCTTTGTCTGTATTTCCCCCAAGTTTTTTTTTTTATTTTTTAAACAACCACAATGCCATCAACATTACTACCTTTTAAAAAGATTCTCCCTCTTTTTTTCTCTCTCTCCTTTTCTTTTCAACTTTATATATGGAATTTCATGTTGGGGAGAAGAGGAAGCTGATGGACAGAAAAGGTTCACTTTTTGGAGACTCTACAGTGTTCCAGGCACTATGTAATCATCTCCCTTGACATTTTCTGCTTTTTTTTTTTTTTGATGTAGGGTCTTGCTCTGTCACCCAGGCTGGAGTGCAGTGGTGACATCATGGCTCTCTGCAGTCTCCACCTCCTGGGCTCAAGCAATCCTCTTGCCTCAATCTCCCTAGTAGCTGGGACTACAGATGCATGCCACCACACCTAGCTACTTTAATTTTTTTTTTTTTTTTGTAGAGATGGGGACTTGCCATATTGTCCAGATGGATCTTAAGCTCCTGGGCTCAAGCAATCCTCCCACTTTAGCATCCCAAAGTGCTGGGATTACAGGCATGAGCCTCCACAACTAGCACCCTTGAATTTTTATTTTTTGAGACAAGGTCTCTGTCACCCAGGCTGGAGTGTAGCAGCCCACAGTAGCCTCAACCTCCTGGGCTAAAGTTATTCTCACACCTTAGACCTCCCTTGATTTTCACAAGCATGTCTCTTCCTGGTGGGGACTGCCTGCTGCTTTTGGGAGTTTAATGTCTCCCTTCTTTGCAGACAGCCCATGAACTGGAGATGACTTTGCTTTTGTCATCTGATCCCAGCATGCACACCTTGCTTTCCCAGGGAGAAGGCAGCATGCTACAAGTGAAACCCATCCTGTCT
The DNA here is from genome assembly GCF_028878055.3 of Symphalangus syndactylus. Lineage (NCBI taxonomy): Eukaryota > Metazoa > Chordata > Mammalia > Primates > Hylobatidae > Symphalangus > Symphalangus syndactylus. The sequence goes on along the minus strand of NC_072448.2, from coordinate 24,110,537 downwards.
GCTAGCAAGTGTGTTGGGGCACATAGCATCCCTTCTCTCAGACCCTCTTTCCCATTAAGAAAATAAGACTACAAGTGTTGTGGCATGCATCTGCAGTCCCAGCTACTTGGGAGGCTAAGGTGGGAGGATCACTCTAGCCCAAGAGTTCAAGACCAGGCAAGGCATCATAGCAATACCCTGTCTCTACAAAAATAAATAAATAAATTCGTTGGATGTGGTGGTGCATATGGGTAGTCCCAACTACTTGGGAAGGTGGGGTGATAGTATCCTTTGAGCCTGGGAGGTCAAGTCTGCAGTGAGCTGTGACTGCACCACTGCACCCCAGCCTGGGCAACAGAATGAGACCCTGTCTCTTAAAAAAAAAGAAAGGTAAGAATGCTAATGTTGGCATGGTGGAGCTTCTGCCCACAGAGAAGCTAATGAACATATTGTCCCCATCCAGGAGCTGTCATCAGAGAGTGTCATAAAGAACAATTGCTGATAATGCCATCATCCATACATTTATGTATTTACACACTGAGTGACTAGCTTGTCCCTTTCTCTGCCTGGGACTTTCCTGGTGAGCACTGAAGGTTCCCCAAGTCAGGAAACTCCAGGCACATGAGGTAGGCTGATCTCTGTATTCATGCAGTGGATGACATTGGGCACACACTCTGTGTAGGGTCTGTTCTTTGGATGTGGGAGATGAAAGTGATCCCAACACACAGAGGTCCCTGTACTCTTGACATTTATGTTCCAGAAGATGAGCCAGGCAAAATGCTTGAGCCCAGGAGTTCAAGACCAGCCTGAGCAACATAGCAAGATTCTGTCTCTTTTATTTAAAAAAAAAGTACTGAACATGTATCCCGGAACTTAAAATTAAATTTTAAAAATAAGATGAAATAAAACATGAAGAGGAGAAACCAACAGGACTTCTCCACTTGGAAATTGTTCTCTAATGCATAGTATTTTATCTCATCTCTTGACATTTGTGTGATACACTTAAATGGAAACTGTCATTCACACATGCATGAGCAGGTTTCACAAGGGGTAACAACCCAAGATAAATAAGATTAAAGTGGGAACTCCACTTTCTGTGTATTATTAGGCCACAAATAACACTCCTAATTGCTATGATAACACTGCCCACAAAGTTGCGAATTTATGTACACAGTAAAATCTCACCTGTTCAGATGCCATTCATCCCAGCAGCACACTGGTGTGTGATAGGGTGGTGGTGCCATAGGGTAGTGGTGCCATGTACTCAATGTCTGTTTCCCCCTAAAATTCCTGTGTTGCAATCCTCACCCACAAAGTGATAGTGTCAGGAGGTGAGGCCCTAGAGAGGTGATGAGGTTGTGAGGGTGGAGCCTCATGAATGAGATCTGTCCCCTTATAAAAGAGACGCCAGAGAGCTACGTCGGGCCTTCCACCATGTGAGGACACGGTGAGAACACACCATCTATGAACCAGGAAGCGAGGCTCCACTAGACACCAAATCTGCCATGCCTTGATCTTGGACCTCCAGCCTCCAGAACTGTGAGCAATAAATATCTGTGATTTAAAAGCCACCCAGTTCGTGGTGTTTTGTTACAACAGCCTGAATGGACTAACTTGGGGCATTCATAAGAGCACAGCAACAAGAAAAGGAAATTCTGGCCAATTCAGGAGAACCAAGAACAGGAGAAAATCTGCCAGTGTATGCACTTCAGAGTTGAGAACCATATATCATTAATTATCTTTATTTATTTAATTTTTTTGAGACAGAGTCTCTCTTTGTTGCCCAGGCTGGAGTGCAGTGGCTCAATCTTGGCTCACTGCAACTACCACCTCCCGCATTCAAGCACTTGTCCTGCCTCAGCCTCTTGAGTAGCTGGGACTACATGTGTGTGCCACCATGCCCAGCCAATTTTTGTATTGTTAGTAGAGACAAGGTTTCACAATGTTGGTCAGGCTGGTCTTGAACTGTTGCCCTTGTGATCTGCCTGCCTTGGCCTCTGAAAGTGCTGTGATTATAGGCATGAGGCAGCGCGCCTGGCCTATTAATCATTAAGATCTCCTGGCTCTTAAAAAAATAAAACTTTTTAGGTGGTGTAGTGTGTGAAAGTTAAAAAAAATGTATCAAGCAAGACAGAGTGGTCTGTGGTGAAGGAATTTACTCTACACCATGGTTTGGGGGTGGTAGCTGCCCAAATATACACACTGGGTAAAATTGCATAAAATGCTACATGTCTGTTCTAAAAGCTGATTTAATAGTTTTAAACACAAATGAGCACTTTTTGAAAACTAATAAAGTCTACATACGCCAAGCACTTTGGGAGGCCGAGGTGGGAGGATTGCTTGAGGCTCCAGTAGTTAAGACCAGCCTGGACAACATAACAAGACTTCCTCACTACAAAACATACATAAATTAGCTGGGTATGAAGTCTCATGCCTGTGGTCCCAGCCACCTCATGCTGAGGCGGGAGGATGACTTGAGCCTAGGAGTTCAAGCCTGAAGTGAGCAAAGATTGCACCACTGTACTCCAGCCTGAGCAACGGAGTAAGACGCTGTTTCTTTCTTTTTTTTGAGACGGAGTCTTTCTCTCTCCCCCAGGCTGGAGTGCAGTGGCATGAGGATCTCTGCTCACTGCAAGCTCTGCCTCCCGGGTTCACGCCATTCTCCTGCCTCAGCCTCCCGAGTAGCTGGGACTACAGGCGCCCATCACTACGCCCGGCTAATTTTTTGTATTTTTAGTAGAGATGCGGTTTCACCGTGTTAGCCAGGATGGTCTCGATCTCCTGTCCTCGTGACCTCAGCCTCCCAAAGTGCTGGGATTACAGGCTTGAGACACTGCACCTGGCCTGACTGTGTTTCAAAAAAGGAAAAAAAAAAAAAAAAGCTGAACGAGGTATGTGTTCTCTTTTACAGGTATATACTAACATCGGTTATTTGATTTTGATATTGTCCTATAGATGTGAAGAAGTCACCATGGGGAAGCTGGCTGAAGGGTGATTGGCACTCCAGGTACTATTTCTGAAATCGCCTATGAGTCTGTAAGTATTTCAAAATCTGTATTTTTTTAATAGGGTTCTAGGAACTTTGGAGTCTTCCTCATAGTAACTGTGTAGGACAGGTTCTGTTATTATTTCCCTTTTCTAAAAGAAGTAAAAGCAGAAGTAGGTTGAGAAAGGGAAAATGAAATGTGGACCCAAAGCCTGGCCACTGGTTTACCTGTTGAATTACCTCGTTCCTGACAGGTTAACACTTGGGGTGCCCACAGAAACAAGCACTGGGTCGTAGATGCCAAATAATTCAATAAAAACACTTTTGGGAAAAAACCTAAGTATTTTTTAACTGATATATATAGAAAGTAATTCTCAAGTGCTCATTTTAAATGGAAAGATTGATAAAATTAGGCTGGTTGATGACTGCACAGAGTCATCCTCTTCTCTCTGTGTAGTATAAGTTTTTAATTTCTATAATATAATTCTTTTCTAGTTTTATTTTTTAGAGAGGAGATCCTGCTCTGTTGCCCAGGCTGGAGTACAGTGGCATGATTATGGTTGACCGCAACCTTGACCTCCAGGTCTCAAGTGATCCTCTTGCCTCAGCCTCCCAGGTAACTGAGACTACAGGTATGTACCACAATGCACAGCTAACTATTATTATTATTACATTTTTTTAAAAGAGACGACCATCTCACTATATTGCTTAGGTTGGTCTGGAATTCTTGGCCTCGAGTGACCTCCTGAATAGCTGGGATTACAGGTACGTGCCACTGTACCTGAACGTAAATTTTCTTTTTTTAAAGCATAGTTGTTCTCTCTCATAGGAACAAGCATGGCTTGATTATATGAACAAGATATTTGAAGAACCAAATTGAAAACCATTTTTTTCATGTAGTGTGCATGTTTTGAACCAAAGTTCCTAAAACTATTAAATCAGCTTTTAGGCCAGACATACTCCAGAATGCTTTCATACACACACACACACACACACACACACACACACACACTCTGATTATCAGATTTTTCATGACTGCAAACTGTACACTCTCTTCCAGACTACCTGAACTTGAGGAAAACTGATCAATCTAGAACACAGACAGTTACTTTTTTCTTTTATTTTTTTCTTTCTATTGCTCAGTCTGGAGTGGAGTGGCACCATCTCAACTCAATGCAACCTCTGCCTCTTGGGTGCAAGCAATTCCCCTGCCTCAGCCCCCTGAGTAGCTGAGATTACAGGTGACTGCCACCATGCCTGGTTAATTTTAATATATTTTTTAGTAGAGATATGGTTTTGCCATGGTGGCCAGGCTGTTCTCAATCTCCTTAGCGCAGGTGATCTGCCTGCCTCAGCCTCCCAAAGTGCTGGGATTACAGGCCACACGTGACAGTGATCGGCTTTAAATAATAAAAAATAGGATTGCTGAACTGGAAATCTGCATACAGATCCCCCCTCCTGCCTCCATCCAAAAAATTGAGCACTCCTGTGGGTATTTGGGGCCTGAAAGAATTAGGAATGAGGAGGAAAGGAGCACTTAAAAGCAAACTTATGTTTATGCAGTTACAGCTTAGGACGAAGAGAAGTCACACTCACCCAGACTAGGTTCCAGCTCCAGATTGACACTCCAGCTCATCCCTCACTCTTTTCCATCACGCCTTGTAAACCACTACAAAGCTGCTATAGACTGTGGCTCAGAGTCACAATCATGAAGATTCTAAAAGGCTTGGGATTTTTTCAAATGTATTCTAATTCTTTAAGGTGAATCACACTCAGATTGCTCTTTAACCAACCATACAGAAAGGGGCTCAGATAAAAGGCTGCAGATAATGTCAGCAAAGCTGTGAAGTTGTCATGGGGGACTGTTTCAGACACACAAACACACACACACACATACACACACCCCTGGATCCTGGACACACACACACACATACATACCTGGGTCCTGGTCCCCTGTTGTCCAATGAATGTGTGATATCTGGCTCTCCTCTCACACCCTCAGAGCCCACAGGAAGTTTTCCTTGAAAAAGGAGCATCATCCTCATTGAGAGCACCGACTGGACTGAAAAAAAAAACAATCTGCCTTGCCTCTCTCAGCCAGCTTTATCCACAGAGGGTGCAACACTTCCTTTTTTTTTTTTTTTTAAATAAAAGGTGTCTCTCTCTGTTGCCCAGGCTAGAGTGTAGTGGCATGATCTTGGCTCACTGCAACCTCTGCCTCCAGGTTTCAAGCTATTCTCCTGCCTCAGCCTCCCGATTAGCTGGGATTACAGGTGCTAGAGACAGGGTTTTACCATGTTGGTCAGGCTGGTCTCAAACCCCTGACATTAGATGATCCACCTACCTCGAACTCCCAAAGTGCTAGGATTATAGGCATGAACCACCATGCCTGGTGTGGCTCATTTTTAAGGAAGAGCTTGCCCAATGGGCGCCCTAAGCTTACTTGATGTCGAACTGATTGGTCCTCTGAGACACCAGAACCCCTCTCCTTGGCAGCCCTCCTACCCGCATCCTGCTCTCTGCCCCAGCCTCCTGCCGCATATCCACCTTTCCCAAGGGAAAGTTGTCCCCACCCATGTGGGGACACCAATGAATGACAGGCTGGTGCTGAGTGCCAAGGAATGGCTGGACCTCATCAATTTTCCATTGTTGAGTTGTATTTCCACCTACTGTGGCAGTTGCATTATTCAACGTTCCTGCCCCACACATCCCTGCAAAATACATCAAACTTTAAGATTAGCCCAGGACAGCCTTCTGGGGGAGCAAGAGTAGGGGGAAGGCAGAGAGACAGGAGGGTGAGAAACAGAAATAAAGACAAAGAAACCAAGACAGCAAGGGAACAGGGAGAGAGACAGAGGAGGAAAAATGCAGAGAGACAGAAAGTGGGAGAGAGACAGAAGGAGAAACAAAGAGAGAAGGAGAAATAATGAGACAGAGAGAAAGGGGGAGGAAGGGAGAAAAGAAAGACATGGGGCCTCCTCCCACTCAGTCCTTCCAACATCAGGCTTTCCTCCTGAGCCTTTCTTCAAGGTCTAAGTGGCAAACAGGACACTGAAGTAGGAGAAGTATATTCATCACCTCAGGTTTTCACTGCATTCCCAGAAACAAAGTGACTGGAATATGTTATAGCTATATTTTCCTGTACATTTTTTCTTTGGACAGTATTAAATGTTTTACATATACATATTAGTTTATTTTCTCATTTAAAGTAGCTTACAATAGGTCTGTAAGTTGGAAAGTTTATAAACAACATAAATTTATTTTTTATATCAGATTAGGACACATGGCTTTAACATAAAGTTCTCTGTCTTCCCATCCATTTTAAAGGACTACTGTCCCATACCCTGTGTGTCCCTTTGTATTGTCTCTAATCATCCAATGGAAGTGGATATTTGCAAAGTCTACACCACTGTACACAAGTTAAGCCTCGCTGAATATGTGGTAAGCTGTTATCATTTCTGCATTTTGTAGAATAATTTGCGCCTGCAGCAAAATTTCTTATGCCTCCTCTTATCCCTTTTCTTCCACTTGAAATGTAACTAAGATGGAGACCCTGTGGTGAAAGTTTCAACATCAAGCTTACCTTTCAAAGAATCCTTTCTCAAACTAGGAACAGTAGCAGTGTTACCTTAAACAAAAAGGAGCTTGAGAAATATGTAGCTCAGTTACAGAAAGGCAAATCAAGTATTTGCCTTATAAAAAGTTCCCAGATCTTATAAAGTGTGGTATCTTTTACACTAAGATTATTTCCAAAGTGTCTCTTTTTCTTGTGTGTTGATAACTTTTACTATAAGTCTTTTTTTTTTTTTTTTTTTGAGACAGAGTCTTACTGTCGCCCAGGCTGGAGTGCACTGGCGCGATCTCGGCTCACTGCAGGCTCCGCCCCCTGGGGTTCACGCCATTCTCCTGCCTCAGCCTCCCGAGTAGCTGGGACTACAGGCGCCCGCCACCTCGGCCGGCTAATTTTTTGTATTTTTAGTAGAGACGGGGTTTCTCCGTGTTAGCCAGGATGGTCTCGATCTCCTGACCTCGTGATCCGCCCGCCTCGGCCTCCCAAAGTGCTGGGATTACAGGCGTGAGCCACCGCACCCGGCCTACTATAAGTCATTTAAAGTCGTAAGTTTATAAGGACTTCCAAAGTGAAACTTAACAATTTTGGGAATTATTGATTGCATATATCTGTTTATATTTTATTCTTAATTACTATGCCATGTGCTATTTTAATGTTGGGGAAAATGAAACACGAAATTTGGGTCTTAGCTTAATAAATTTATCTTATTTTATGTTAAAAATTGCCAGGATAGAAAATTTTAAAATGCTTGAACCACAGACAGAGTGCGGTTATAAATATGTTAAGAATCATTAAATTATTTTATGATAATGTATGTATAATCAAAACATTGCAACTCAAAATATAAGCAATTATTTTTCAATTTAAAAGTGAAACAAAAATGAAAAATAACTGTTTTTGTGGGGCAGAGAAGCTCATATCAATTCAAGTAATATAGAAGGTACTCGATCAGCAAAATATGTGAGATAAGTGTAATAAAAATATATAATTTCGTATGCATGTTAAGAGTAGGTGCACTAATGTGAAATCAAGAAGCAAATATTTACATCTGAAAAAAAATTGTGTACTAATAGAATTAATATTAAAGCTAAAGATTAAGCTGGAAATTTATAACCATATCTAAGGAAGAAGGTAGAATTTTCCTATCCTGGAAATTCACGTATATATTCAAAGTTTAAGGAGTCCAGTTTTTATGCAACTAGAAAGCTGATATTTACAATCAATAAAGAAAGAAACGTAAATGTTTAATTCAGAAAACTTACATCTGATTTTAATGTGAATAAATAGAAAATTTTCATATCTGGAAAGTTCATATCAAAGAAAGAATAACTTTAGGAGATTTATAAAACAGAATGATCATAACATAGCAAATCAGAGAGAATTCTAGCCATAAAATTATATAGAAAATATAGAACAAGATTAGACAGCCACAAAGTTTATACATTTTCATATCCAAGATTGAGGTCTGGGTAACAAAACATAATGAAGTATCTATATCAAAAGAAGAATAGCAGAATAGCTATATGACAAATTCTAGCTTTTACAAAAACAGCAAGTTCACTATTACAAACAAGGTAGGAAACATTAGAGTTTAAGTAATTTGATGCCAAGGCAATATCAGGAGCATGAATATAGGATTGTGAAAATAAAAACTATATATCTATGATCAAAGGTAAAACAGGGCAAGACTTATGCAGTTATGTGTCTTCTGAATAGTGCAGTATAGAATTCAAAACTGTGTAACTTTGCTGAAGCAATTAATAAGCACCTAAAACTGTCAGACTTAATGTTAGAAGAAACATAAAATACAATGAAAATTTACCACAACCAGCATGTGCTTAGTGCAGAAGAAAAAGTACCAAATTTTGTTTAAAAACATTATGGCAGGCTGGGCATGGTGGCTCACACCAGTAATCCCACCCCTTTGAGACGCCAATGCAGGCAGATAACGTGAGGTTGGGAGTTTGAGAACAGCCTGGCCAACATGGCAAAACGCCATCTCTGTTAAAAATACAAAAAAATTTGTCAGCTGTGGCAGTGAGCACCTGTAGTCCCAGCTACTCGGACGGCTGAGGAAAGAGAATCACTTGAAACCCAGCGGTGGAGGTTGTCAGTGAGCTGAGATCACACCATTGCACTCCAGCCTGCGTGACACAGTGAGACTCCAGCTCTCTCTCTCTTTCTCTCTCTCTATATATATGACATTGCTGCTGACCTTTGCAAAACAAATCACAAACTGGTAGTGATAAGACATCATCTATTAAATAAAACATTAAATGTATTTCAAATAATTGTGCAGATAAAGACAGAATAGCTAATAAATTTTAAAAAGCAATGATAGGCTGCCTACAGCTAACAGTATACCGATAAAGACATAATTAGACTTGAAGAAATGAAAACGTATTTTATACAAATAGACACTTAAAAGGGAGAAGTAATATTTACATATAAAACAGACTTTACATCAAAACCATATAAAAAAACCCCTGGAGCATCATTAGATAATGTTTTGCATTCAATAGAGTAGATAGTGTCTAGAATTTAACAAAGCAAGAAGATATTAGGCACTTAACATCTAGGCACCCATATACATGAATGAATGTGAATATATTCAAGTGGAGAGATTAGAAAATAGATTTAAATGCAATACAATCATTTTAGAAAACTTGAACACCCCACTTTCAGCAGCAAGCCAATTATACAAAGAAACCAGTGGAGTAGAATACACTTTAGAAAAAATAGACCTGACATTTACAGAAAATTTTATCTAACTACTGACTACAGAATATAATTTTTTCTCATTGGCACATGAAACATTCTCTAGCATTGACTATGTCAAGCAACAAAACAAGTTTCAACAAACTTAAAACTTTAAAGTTGTGTTAAATATATTTTCTGACTATAATATACAACTAGAAATCAATAACAAACTTTGAAAACAGTAAAAACTCATAGAAATTAAATAATTTGCTCTGGAATAACTAATAAATCACTAAAATTAAGAGGAAAGGTACAACTGTATTGAAACAAATAAAAAGAATACTACAACATACAAAAAAATTAAGATAAAGCAAAATTAGTACTAGTGAAATTTGAGGCAGAAAGCGTTTACACCAAAAAACTAGAACTATTTGAAATAAACAGCATAAAGCCCACCTCAAGAAAACTAGAAGAGTAAGAACAATTCAAAACTTAGCTGAGGAAAAGAAATAATGAAAATCATAAATGAAAAAAGAATGAGGCAAAACAACAGTAAATAATGTCAGTAAAATAAACATTTGATTTATTTAAAAATTGACAAACCTGTAGCTAGGGTAAGAATAAAAATCATAGCTAAATTAAAGAAAAACAAAAAAAATTACAGCTAATATAGAGATACAAAGGATTATTAGAGACCACCATGTTGAAAACCCTTATAGAAATGGACACATTCTGGCCAGGTGCAGTGGCTCATGCCTGTAATCCCAGCAGTTTGGAAGGCCGAGATGGGTGGATCATGAGGTCAGGAGATCAAGACAATTCTGGCTAACACAGTAAAACCCCATCTCCACTAAAAATACAAAAAATTAGCTGGGTGTGGTGGTGGGCATCTGTAGTCCCAGCTACTTGGGATTGAGGCAGGAGAATGCCGTGAATCTGGGAGGTGGAGCTTGCAGTGAGCTGAGATTGCACCACTGCACTCCACCCTGGGCAACAGTGCAAGACTCTGTCTCAGAAAAAAAAAAAGAAAGAAAGAAATGGACATATTCCTGGATGTATATATATATGTATATACACACACACAACCTATCAAGATTGACTACAAAAAAGGAAAACCTGAAAATGCTAATTAAAATCAATGAAATAAAAATAGTAACAAAAAATTTCTTGTATACAACACTTTGGAAGCCTCAGTTGGGAGGATAGTTTGAGGTCAGTAGTTTTAAACCAGACTGAGCTACATAGCAAGATCCATCTCTCTAAATAATAAAAATTAGCCAGGCATTTTTGGCACATGCCTGCAGTCTCAGCCATCAGGATGCTGAAGCAGGAGCCCAGAAATTGTAGGCTTCAGTGAGCTATGATTTTGGTACTGTAGTCCAGTCTTGGTAACTTTGTGAGACACTGTCGCAAAAAAAAAAAAGTCAGAAATTAATAAACAAGACATATCACGTTAATATAATCAAAAAGAAGAATGCTATATACATCATGATAAATAAAAAAAGCTTTGATAAAATCCATACTTTCTCATGATTTTTTTTTAAAAGCTCAGCACTGGGCCAGGTGCGGTGGCTCATGCCTGTAATCCCAGCGCTTTGGGAGGCAAGTGGATCACGTGAGGTCAGGAGTAAAAGACAGACCAGCCTGGCGAACATCATGAAATGCCATCTATACTAAAAATATGAAAATTAGCCAGCTGTGGTGGTTCGTGCCTGTAATTCCAGCTACTTGGGAGGCAGAGACAGAATGGCTTGAACCCGGGAGGTGGAGCTTGCAGTGAGCCCAGATCACACCGCTGTACTCCAATTTAGGCAACACAGTGAGAATCCCTGTCAAAAAAAAAAAGAAAAAAAAAAAAGAAAAAAAATTTAGCCATATACAGTGGTGGGTGCCTGTAATGCCAGCTACTTAGGAGGCTGAGGCAGGAAAATTACTTGAACCTTGGAGGCAGAGGTTGCAGTGAGCCAAGATTGGGCCACTGCCCTCCAGTCTGGGTGACAGAGCAAGACTCCATCTCAGGGGGAAAAAAAGAAGGCTCAGAAATTTTTGAATAAAACAAATATACCTCAGATATATGTATTTCTAATATATTTATTTCCTGAGTTATTTTCAGATATATATGCATATATGAAAGATGGTTGAGTAGAGGCTTCATTAATGTGACTCATTTATACAGGATATTTGTAAAATGTGTAGAAAATATATGTTAGCAATTTACTCAAGAAATAACTTAGTTCAAAAGAAAAGACAATGAAATATTCAAATATGCAGATAACTAAAATATTATTCTTAATTCTAATTTGCATCAATCTCTAAATGGCCCTGGAAGCTTGTATCAGAGGCAATCTAACGCATTAGAAAAATTCAGAGCAGAGCTTGAAGAACTAATATGTGGGAGGGGAAAAAACTCCTGCATTCAGGACAGTAGTGCTGGAACCATCTTCCAAATCTGAGCTTGCAGCATAAAGAGAGTTTCTGAGGAATTGTATTATTGACCTAGGCAGTGACTCCTAAGACCCAGGTTTTCAGTGAGAACAACAAATTGCAAAGACTAGGTAAAATTTTTAACTGTCCGCCAATGTCAGGACTACATACGAGGCATGGAAGTAAAAGTTTTCTCTCTCACTTGGTGAAAGCTTTGTACTGGGGTCTGCTCTCTCTCTTTTTCTGTGCTGAGACCTCAGTGCAGCAGCACTCATTTTTTACCTAGATATTTTGCCAGGGGCCTGAGGTTTTATCCATGATCTGAATCAGGGATGGGCTTACATTCATCGGTGGTATCCTAAGTGTAGGTTTATTTGGCCTGTTTTCAGCCAGATTTTTCCCCTTCCAAAATAGATAACAGGTTCCAGATCTATGAGCATTACAGTGGCCCAACCTACCATTGGAAATTACAAGGACTACTTCCTACTAAGTAGAAGTAGTATATATACCCTACAAGTGTATATATAAGTAGTATATATACTCCACTAGTGGAGTATAAAACCTACGGCTACAACTACAGTTGGCACTTATCTGCAAGTGCTAGCTACTGGTCTGGAGGCCTACCAAGAAAACGCATTACAACTTCCATCAAAATAGCACAGCACTTGTAAATGAGAAAATCTTCCTGTGAGTTCTGTTACCTCCTTTGTCCAGGCTATCTCAGCTATTCAGAAAGTTTTGATCCTGTTCAACTGCTACTACTACTGGCATTAGGCTAGTTATAACCAAGAAATAATATGGTCTTTACAGCAACAAAAACCCAGAACAAAAGCCAAATTACCCTACTCAACATGCATTATATTCATATTTTTAATAAAAAGCCCACCACTAATGAAAATAAAGTTAAAAGTAAATTATTGTTACTTCAGATATGTGGAAATCAGAAGCAATATACAAAAACTATGATAAGGTATTGCAACATTCCCAAATAATTGCAATATTTGTTAACAATAGAGCTTAACTAAAAAATTTCTCAGAATGCCAGATAAGTATTTAAGGTATTGATATATAAAAGAACAAATAGCTGCTAGAGAACTACGAAAATTAATACAGAAAAACAGAAAGCCAAATCAAGATATGCATGAGAAATTTACCAAGGAGTTGGATATTTTCTTAAAAAGCAAAGTTATAGAACTAAACATTCTTCCGAAGGGGTTACAACATGCACTTGATAGTTGCAACAACAGACTAAGCTAAGCAGAAAAAGAAATCTCAGAACCAGAAAAAATAATCTCACTTTTAAACTGACCCTAAAGAAATCCTCAAATGAGTACTAAACATACACATACAAGGTAAATATTAGCCATTACAAAATAAATAAAAATACAGAGAATTCACAGGACAGCTAAATAATTGTTAACATGACGGAAATTTACCTCACATATAGTCACAAACAAATAGATTAAATGTTCCAGTGAAAAAAGTAGAATAAGGAAGTGGTTGAAAAAACATAATCTAACTATATGCTACTTACGAGAAACACCTTACATCTAAAGATATATATATGTAGACTGAGAGAAAAAGTGTGGAAAATTATTCATGAAACGGAAACCAAAATTGAGCAGAGATAGCTATGCTTATATCATGTAAAATTAACTTCAAATAAAGATAAAGAAAGTGTATTAGTCCGTAATTACATTGCTATACATAGCTAAGACTGGGTAATTTATAAAGAGAAGAGTTTTACTTGGCTCATTGTTCTGCAATCTGTACAGGAAGTATGATACTGGCATCTGTTTGGGTTCCAGGAAGGCCTCAGAAAAACTTACAATTATGTTGAAAGGCAAAAAAGAAGCAAGCACATCTTACATTACCAGAGTGGAATTAAGAAGCAGAGTGGGGAGGTGCCACATACTGTTAAACAACTTGATCTAGTAATAACTCACTCATTACATAGTACTAATGGGGGATGGTGCTAAACTATTTATGAAGAATCTATCTCTGTGATCCAATCACCTCCCATAAGACTCTATCTTCAACATTGGGTATTACAATTCAACAGATTTTGTCAGATACCTAGATTCAAAGCATATCATTCTGCTCCTGCCCCCTCCCAAATCTTATGTTCTTCTCACATTGAAAAATTCAGTTATGCCTTCCCAACAGTCCCGCAAAGTTTTAACTCATCCCAGCATTAATTCAAAAGTTCAGTCTTATCTGAGGCATTGCAAGTTTCTTCCACCTATGAGCCTGTATGACAAAAAACCAATTAGTTACACTACAGATACAATGAGAGTACAGGCATTGTGTAAATACTCCCAATCCAAAAGGGTGAAAAATTGCCTACAAAAAGGTACAATTTCTCAAGGCCTCGAGGAGCTCTGCCTCTAATGCTTTGCAGGTTACAGCCCTCATAGCTGCTTTTGGGCTGGAATTGAGTGCCTATGGCTTTCTCAGGCCCAGGGTGAAAACTGCCAGTGGATATTTAATTCTGTGGTCCAGAGGATTATGGCCCTCTTCTCACAGATCCAGTAAGCAAGATTTTGTGTATGGTCTCCAACTTCACATTTTCCCCTCTTACACTGTCCTAGGACAGGTTATCAGTAAGTGCTCCACTTGGACAGTACGTTTCTGCCTGGAAATTCCAGCTTTTTCACATATATTCTGAAATCTAGGCAGAGGCTTCCAAGCACTATGTCTTGAACTCTGCACTCACAGGCTGAACACCACATGAAAACTGCTAAGGCTTAAACCTTGCATCTTCTGAAGCAATGGCTCAAACTGTACCTGATGCTTTTTGAGCTGAGTCTGGAGCTGTATTGACTGAAATTTGAGGAGTAGTGTCCTGAGGCTGCACGGGGAAGGCTTAAGTTATCCCTTTTAAGTTCAAGTTTTCACAGATCCTTAGGGCAGCCACACAATACATTAAAGTTTTTTTGCTAATGCATGACAAAAATGACCATAACGCGAGTTCTTAAAAAGTTCCTTATCTTCATCTGAAACCTTCGTAGCTTGGACTTCATTGTCCATATTACTGTCAGCATTTTGACTGGAATTATTTAACAAATCTCTTGGAAGTTTCAATCTTTCCCTTATGTTTCTTTCTTTTTCTGAGCCCTTCAAATTGTTTCAACCTCTGCCTCTTGCGACAAAGCTGCTTCCACATTTTGAGATATCTATAATAGTGCCTCATTCCTCATATGAATTTTCTGTATTAGTCCATTCTCACATTGCTATAAACGAGTACCCAAGACTGGATAATTTATAAAGAATAATAGACTTACTTGCCTCGCAGTTTCACAGGGTGTACAGGATGAAGCATGATGCTGGCATCTTGTCAGCTTCTGGAGAAAAATTTATAATTATGGCCAAAGGTAAAGGGAAAGCGGGCATATTTTATGTGGTTGAAGGAAGACTAAGAGAATGAAGATGCCACTCAGTTTCAAACAACTAGATCTCCTGAGAACTCTCACACTATACAGTACTAAGAGAGAATGGTGCTAATATGAGAGATCTACCCACTTGATCTAATTACCTCCCACCCGGCCTCATCTCCAACATTGAAAATTACAATTGGACATTAGATTTCAGCAGAAAATCAAATCCAGACTATATCAGAAGGTAACAATATAAGGACAAAGAAACTAATTCAGCAAGAGCATATGAAAATTATAAATATATATATATGCACCCCAAGCCAGATCACCCAGATTCACATTACATATGCTTTTAGACTTAAAGAGGTAAACATAAATGCAGTAATATTGGGAGGAATTTAGCGCTTCGATCATAGCTTTAAACACATTATTGACACAGAGATTTAGTGAAATATTCACTTAATTTGGGGTTTACATCAAATAGATCTCTTTTTACAAAAATTTTTACAACACAATATAATAAAACTATGGAATATACATTATCATCATAAGGGAATAAAATAGGCAACACAGGTTAGACTATATATTAGGCCACAGCAATGTCTCAACATATTTCTAAAATGACAAAATAATGTTAAGTGTCTACTGAGAACAAAGTGAAATAAAACTTAAATTCAATACCAAGATAAATATTTTGATGTATACAAATAATTGAAAATAACACAACATACTCTTGAAGAGCAATTGGGCAATTAAAAAATAAAGTGAAAATTACATGATTTATTAAATTGAATAGAAATAAAAATACCAATTACAAAAACCACCAGAATAAAAAAAGGAGTACAAGAAAAATGTTTATAGTATTAAAAGCCTACATCAAACAACCTAATGATGAGGAAATAGCAATCTTATGTTATACCTCCACACAAAAAACTGAAAAACTAAGATCAGACCAAACCCAAAGTAGGCAGAAGAAAACAAATAAAAAATAAATCAGAACAATACTGATTTATTTCATTTCACAGAAATGAAAATATCAAAAAGTTTAAGCAATGAAATAAAATGTAGTCTTATGAAAAATTAAAAAATTGATAAGCTTTTTTTTTTTTTTTTTTTTTTGGAGACGGAGTCTCGCTCTGTCACCCAGGCTGGAGTGCAGTGGCGCAGTCTCGGCTCACTGCAAGCTCCGCCTCCCGGGTTCACGCCATTCTCCTGTCTCAGCCTCTCCGAGTAGCTGGGACTACAGGCGCCCGCCACCACGCCCGGCTAATTTTTTTGTATTTTTAGTAGAGACGAGGTTTCACCGTGGTCTCGATCTCCTGACCTTGTGATTCGCCCGCCTCGGCCTCCCAAAGTGCTGGGATTACAAGCGTGAGCCACCGCGCCCGGCCAAAATTGATAAGCTTTTAAGACTAACCAAGAAAAAAGAAGATCCAAAATCACAATCATAAACATAAAAAAATTACATCTGATACCATAAAAATGCAAAATACCTGAAACTACTATAAACAATTCCACGTTAACAAACTTCAAAAACCTAGAAAAAATAAATAAATTCTAGGAAACTGCAACCTTCCAAGACTAAACCAGGAAGAGATAGAAACCCTGAGTGGACCTGTAGCATATAATAAAATTTTATCAATCAATAAGCTTTCTCTCCCCACCAAAAATTTACAGAGCCAGATGAATTAAAAGTCTAATTTACCAAACATATAAAGAACAAATACTAACTCTTGGGAAACTATTTTAGAAAACAGGTAATTTTTTTCTTTTTCCTTTTAATTTTTTCATAAGTTATTGGGGTACAGGTTGTATTTGGTTACACGAGTTGTTTAGTGGTGATTTGTGAGATTGCGGTGCACCCATCCCCCAAGCAGTATACACTACACCATATTTGTAGTATTTTATCCCTCAGCCCCTCTCCCTCTTCCCCCCACAAAGTCCATTGTATCATTTTTATGCCTTTGTATCCTCAGAGCTTAGCTCCCGCAAGTCACTGAGAATATATGATGTTTGGTTTTCCATTCCTGAGTTATTTCACTTAGAGTAATAGAATCTAATTTTAACCAGGTCACTGCAAATGCATTAATTCCTTCCTTTTAATGACAGAGTAGTATTCCTTTGTGCGTGTGTGTGTGTGTGTGTTTGTGTGTGTGTGTATGATAAACTCATTAATTCATGGGCATTTGAGTTGGTTCCATGAATTTAAAGTTGGGAATTGTGCTGCTACAAACATGCGTGTGCAAGTGTCTTTTTGGAATCATGACTCACTTTCCTCTGGGTAGGTACATAGTAATGAGATTGCTGGATCAAATGGTAGTTCTATTTTTACTTCTTTAGGGAATCTCCACACTATTTTTCAATGTGGCTGTGCTAGTTTACATTCCCACCAGCAGTGCAGAAGCATTCCCTGGTCACCATATCCACTCCAGCATCTATTGTTTCTTGATTTTTTGATTATGGCCATTTTTGCAGGAGTAAGGTTGCATCACGTTGTGGTTTTGATTTGCATTTCCCTGATCATTGGTGATATTAAACATTTTTTCTTATGCTTATTGGTGATTTGTTTATCTGGTTTTGAGAATTGTCTATTTGTGTCTTTGCCACTTTTTGATGGGTTGTTTTGCTCTTACTGATGTGTTTGCTTCATTGTAGATTCTAAATATTAGTTCTTTGCCAGACGTATAGATTGTGAATATTTTCTTCTACTCTGTGGATTGTCTGTTAACTATGATCAGCATTCATTTTACCACGCAAAAGATCTTGAATTTAATTAGGTCCCAGCTATTTATCCTTGTTTTTATTGCATTTGCTTTGGGGCTCTTGTCATGAAAACCTTGTCTAAACCAAGGTCTAGAAAGGTTTTTCCACTGTTATCTTCTAGAATTCTTATAGTTTCAGATATCAAGTTTAAGTCTTTAATCCATCATGAGTTGATTTCGGTATAAGGTGAGAGATGAAGATCCAGGTACATTGTCAACATGTGACTAGCCAGTTCTACCAGGACCATTCATTGAAAAGGGATCCTTACCCCATTTAATGTTTTTGTTTTCTTTGTAGAAGATCAGTATTCTCTAAGTATTTAGATTTATTACTGCGCTGTCTATTCTGTTCCATTGGTCTATGTGCCTGTTTTTTTTTTCTACCAGTACCACACTGTTTTGGTGACTATGTCCTTATAGTAGTGTAGTGTGATGGCCCCAGATTTGTTCTTTTTGCTTAGTCTTGCTGTGGCTATGTGGTCTTTTTTGGTTCCCTACAAATTTTAGAATTGTTTTTTCTAATTCTGTGAAGAAAAATGGTGGTATTTTTATGGGGATTGGATTCAAATTGCAGATTGCTTTTGACAGTATGGACATTTTCACAATACTGTTTCTACATATCCATGAGCATGTTTGTGTCATCAATGATATCTTTCAGCAGTGTTTTGAAGTTTTCCTTGTAGAGATCTTTCAGTTCCTTGGTTAGGTATATTACTAAGAACTTTATTTTTTTTCAGCTATTGTAAAAGTGGTGATCTGTGCAGGAAACGCATGAGGGGAGAAGAAAAGACACACACATAATACCTTTAAGAGTAAACAACCTTTATCCAATGTAAATGGAAATGCAGATATAATAAGCAAATGATATAATGGTTAGCAAATGATATAATAGGCAGATTGATATAATAAGCAAATTGCAGTGGGAATGGGAGAAAGGAAAAAAAATGTATGTTTATATACACTGCACTCACTGGACTATGGAGGATTCACCAACAAACTGGGAAGCAATAGCCTGGGCTCCAGAGTCAGCAGCTCATCCATGCACAGAAGAGGAGAGGTCTCATGAAGCTTCAGTGCAGTCTGGGACCCTAGCTCTTTTTGTAAGCAGTTGTTTGGCATGAGATCCAGTCATGAGAGCCCTTCATGACTGGGCTCAAGGAACACAGAAAGATCAACTTGTTTTTGTGATTGTCTATTGTTTTTCAATAATTAACATATAGGAATAGATTGAAATAGAGATTTTTCCAAACTCTGGATAAACATCTCAAGGGGCTCACACAACAAGACTTGGTGACCATTGTTTGTGTCCATGTTCAACTGAGTTCCAATTTAACTTTTCTTCCACATTCAGCCTCAATTTGATAATTGTAGGAAAAAACCCTTAAAAATACCTGAGGAGGGCATAGTTGATAGAGATTACAGACACAGGGTAAGCACAGGAGAACTAAAAGCACAATTAATATAAAACAGAAACACACCCACCTTACCTTTGCAAGGAAAGTCACATTGTGAGAATTGTCAGGGATATACACATGATGTTCAGTATGCAGTAAAGCGCAAACCCCTGCTTAGGCAATGATAAGCATATCTAATGCCTTTGATTTTGCCACACAACAGTACACAGCTGAGCAAATTCATCTGAGAACAACTTAAGTGCAGTACTACTATCATTAAGAGCTTTTTCTAAATGTAAGCTTAATAGCTTAATTTATTGCTGAAGGAGGATTTTACCAGCAGCAGTTTAATTTGTTGCTGAAGGAGGATTTTACCCTACTGTGATAGGGTACCAACACCAGGGAATCTGGCACATTTGCAACCACTGACATTTGTAAGCATCTAGATTACTGGGGAGTGAAATATTATCCCAGATGGTGAATCAAATTAAAGGCCATCCCCACATGCATCTCCCCTTCCAATGCGGGGGCAAGTATCGCCACCTATAGGATTTGCATACCCAGAGTGCCCTCCAGGAAGAATTCTACTACAATGGTATTGCTGTGATATGTAATTAAAGTAACAAAGGTACTGTGTTTCATTTGGACTTGGTCAAAAATAGACTGTTCGGTTTGGTTAAAAGAAGTCCAGCTTGAATTAAAAATGTCATTATCTCACCGCTATTTGTATTGGCATATCCATTCAGAAATGTTAACAGGGACGATTAGCCTAGGTAGCCCATTCCTGATGGCCTCTGGCAACCCAAAGCATAGCTGGCACTGACTGAAGTTGGCTTCTGTTGCAGTGCTGGCTACCCAGCTTATCAACTCATTCTTAGCCTTAGACATTATGACTCAGGTATTGATTATCAGCAGTTTTTTCTCAGTAATAACAAAAATGGAGGGGAACATGATGTTTTTCATCTTTAGGAAATTGTACAATGCCTTCATTTTCTGCTCCCATAGCTACAAGATCACCAGCCTCAGGGGTGGAATCTGATGGTCACTGTATGCATATTTTGGCTCTAAGATTTAACTTGCCCACTTTGGTGGACCCAAATTCTCCAGTTCTATATGTTGTTTCTATTGGGGAACTCCTCCGGAGTTAATTGTTGACAAAGTAACATTGACAATTGAGCAAACCACATCTGTGGTTTTGTAGCTAAAGAATCTGCAGTGGTATTATATAAAATGACCTTTAACTCTTCCCAGTATTCACTATCACTTATACCACCATACATTATAATGCCTCTCACCACAAGGCTTGAACGTGTTGCAATTCATTCATCCACATTCAAGTTTGCAGTTATGGTGGAAATTTTGGCCTGTTGATCTCCCTGCTGATTAAATAGTCTGTTAAGAGAAAGCAGAGACGCATGAGCATTAACATGGAAAACAGTGATAATGGTAGTGTGCACCAGGATTCAGATATGTTCCCAGTATGGTTTTCCCCAAACCTCTTTATTCCCAATTAACCATTTATCTCATTGCCACTGGGGCATCCAGGTAGTAAGACCATTTGCTACTGACCAAGAGTTGGTATACAAGTGACAAATCCCTCTGGTCTCCTCCTAAATAGCTTGGAGGATGACTACCAAGTCAACCAGCTTGTTACTCCCACTACTTCCTTCAACAGAACTGGTGAGTTTTGGGGGAACCCAAGCCATAATCATAAAGACGTCATGGTTGAAACAGGCTCTCCATTTCCAGCCAATCCTACTAGCAAGCTAACAGTTGATTTTTGAAAGCGGTATAAACTTTACTGGCCCCTGGCAGTTTTTGGGTCCAAACACCGAAACATACCCTCTTCACATCTTGTTTCTGTATAAGGCTCCAATTAGCGTGTTGACCTAGGACAGTTACTTGCAGTTCTACTGGCCCATCCTGTATAGGCCATAGATCCAAGGCTAATTGCAGTGCTTATTTAGTTTGTTCAAAAGCCATGCTCTCTTGCTTTCCCCAGTGAAAGGCATATTGTTTTCTAGTGAATGCATGCAGAGGCTGTAAAATGTTTACCCAAGTGGGGAATATGATGTCTCCAGAATTTAAACAAGCCAATAAATTTCTGGGCCTCACTTTCAATGGTAGGCGTTGCAATTTCTAGGATTTTAGCGTTAGCCTTTAGTAAAATGGACTATTTCCCTTTTTCCTTTGGATGCCAAGGAATTTTACAGTTTGAGTAAGTCTTTGAATTTTACTAGGCTTAATTTCCCATCCTTGAGATAGGAGCTGAATTTTTACCTGCTCCAAACCACGGCTGACTAGTTCTTCAGCTTTATCATGACCTGGCCACTTGGACAGCTGCCTTTTTTCAGCAATAGGCTGACAGCTTTGATCCTGATTATTCAAGACATATGCCTGGCATTCGGCGAGTGCCAGTTTGGGAGTCAGATTAGCATTTTCCTTTTCCAGTTTACATTTCTCTTGTAGCAACCAGTTCCTATCTTGACACATTAACTTATAAGAAGTAAGCAGCACCATCCATGCTGGGAAATTCTCTTAGCATCACCTTTATTAACTGGGATCCCCTATAGCACCTCACAAACAATTTAAAATGCACTAATTTAGATTCCCAATTCTTATGAAGTCCAGGTACCCTAGACTATTCAATTGCCAAGAAAGAAAACTGGGGAAGTCCCCATCCCAGGATATGGGAAGTCCTCAAGCTTCCAGCCTGGTCATTGCAACCAAAAACTGGCATGCTTCTGCTTTTGGATGCTGTTCATTATGCCAAAAATGTTCTGTCCTGGAAACATGAGAGGGGAGAAGAAAAGACAAACACAGAATAACTTTAAGAGTAAACAACTTTTATCAATCTAAATGGCAATGCAGATGTAATAAGCAAATAATATAATAAGCAAATTATATAATAAACAGATTGATATACATTGCAATGGGAAGGGGAGACGGGAAAAGATATATGTATATTCACAATCAGCAGACTATGGAGGATTCACCACCAGGCTGGGAAGCAACAGCCTGAGTTCCAGAGTCAGACACTACACTCACCAGACAACAGAGGATTCACCACCAGACTGCAAAGCAACAGCTTGGGTTCTAGAGTTGGCCACTCATCTGTGTACAGATGAGGAGAGGCCTCATGAAGCTTCAGTGTAGTCTTGGACCCTAGATATTTTTGTAACCAGTTTGGCATGAAATCTTATCGTGAGGGCCCTTCATCGGTGGGCTTAAGGAACACAAAAACGTCAACTTGTTTTTGCGCTTGTTTATTTTTTTCAATAATTAACATATAGAAATAGAGTAAAATAGAGATTTTTTTGAAACAACTCTGGATGAATACCTCAAGAGGCTCACACAATATCTTCTGGGTCTTGGTGACCATCGTTTGTGTCCATGTTCTATTGAGTTCAAATTTAATATTTAAGTTTTTCTCCACAAGTGCTTGAGTTCTTGATTTGATTTTCCACTTGGTCACTATTGGTGTATCAACGTTGGTCGATGCTGGTGTACTGATTTGTGTATGTTAATCTTGTATCTGGAAATTTTGGTGAATTCTTTTATCAGTTGTAGGAGCAATATTATGTTGACTGTGGGTTTGTCACAGATGGTTTTTATTACATTAAGCTATGTTCCTTGTATGCGGATTTTGCTGAGAGTTTTAATCATAAAGAGATGCTGGATTTAGTCAAATGCTTTTTCTGGGTCTGTTGAGATAATGTGATACTTTTTTCTTTAAACTCTGTTTATGTGGTGTATCATGTTTGATAATCATGTTGCTGGGTTAGGTTAGCTAGTTTTTCTCTAAGGATTTTAGCATATATGTTCATCAAGGATATCAGTGTGTAATTTTTTATTTTTTTGGTGATGTTCTTGTCTGGTTTTGGCATTAGGATGATGCTGGCTTCATAGTATGAATTAGGTATGGTTCCTTCTTTCTCTTTCTTGTGGAATAGAATCAAAAAGATTGGCACCAATTCTTTGAATGTCTGGTAGCATTCTGCTGTGAATCCATCTGGTCCTGGACTTTTTGTTGGTAATTTTTAAATTACCATTTCAATCTTGCTGCTGGTTATTGGGTTGCTCAGAGTATCTAATTCTTTCTGATTTAAGCTAGGAGGATTGTATTTTTTTGGGAATTTATCCATCCCTTCTAGGTTATCTAGTTTGTATGCTTAAAGTTGTTCACAGTAACCTTGAATGATCTTTTGTATTTCAGTAGTGTCAGTTATGATAGCAACTGTTGCATTTCTTAATAAGGTTATTTGGATTGTCTCTCTTTTCTTGGTTAATCTTGCTAATGATCTATCAATTTTGTTTATCTTTTCAAGAAACCAGCTTATTGTTTCATTTATCTCCTTTTTTCTCAATTTCATTTAGTTTTGCTCTGATTTTCATTATTTTGTTTTTGTTGTTCTACTGGATTTGGATTTGGTTTGTTCTTGTGTCTCTTTTTCCATGAGGTGTGACCTTAGAATGTCAGTTTGTGCTCTTTCATTCTTTTTGAAGCAGGTGTTTAGGGTTATGAACTTTCCTCTTAGTACCTCCTTTGTTGTGTCCCAGAGGTGTTGTTAGGTTTTGTCATTATTGTTATTCAGTTTGAAGAAATTTATATTTTCATCTTTGTTTCACATTTGACCCAATGCTTGTTCAGGAGCAAGTTATTTAATTCCTATGTATTTGCATGATTTTGAAGGGTCCTTTTGTAGTTGATTTTTAGTTTTTTTCCAATGTGGTCTGAGAAAGTGCTTGATATCATCTCAATTTTGTAAATTTATTGAGGCTCTTCTTATAGCTTATCATATGGCTTATTTTGGGGAAAGTCCCTTGCACTACTGAACAGAATATATATTCTATGATTGTTGGCTGAAATGTTCTGTATATATCTGTTAAGTCCATTTGTTCCAAGGTATCACTGAAATCTATTGCTTCTTTGTTTACTTTCTGTCTTGATCACCTGTCTAATGCTGTCAGTGGAGTATTGAAGATACCCACTATTATTATGTTGTTATCTATGTTATTTCTTATGTCTATTAGTAATTGTTTCATAAATTTCAGAGCTCCAGTGTTAGGTGCATATATGTTTAGGATTGTGGTATTTTCCTATTGGACAAAGCCTTTTACCATTGTACAATGTTCCTCTTTGTTTCTTTTTTTTTTTTTAGACAGAGTCTCGCTCTGTCACCCAGGCTGGAGTTCAGTGGCACAATCTCGGCTCACTGCAAGCTCTGCCTCCCGGGTTCATGCCATTCTCCTGCCTCAGCCTCTCCGAGTAGCTGGGACTACAGGCGCCCGCCACCACGCCTGGCTAATTTTTTATATATTTTTTTTTAGTAGAGACAGGGTTTCACCATGGTCTCGATCTCCTGACCTCGTGATTCACCCACCTCGGCCTCCCAAAGTGCTGGGATTACAAGCGTGAGCCACCGCACCCGGCCCCTCTTTGTTTCTTTAAACTGCTGTTGCTTAAACTGATATAATAATAGTTTTGACTGATAAAAGAATAGCTACTCCTAGCCTAACTGGGAGGCACCCCCCAGTAGGGGCAGACCGACACCTGACACAGCTGAGTACTCCTCTGAGACAAAACTTCCAGAGGAACAATCAGGCAGCAGCATTTGTGGTTTCACCAACATCCACTATTCTGCAGCCACTGCTGCTGATACCCAGGCAAACAACGTCTGGAGTGGACCTCCAGCAAATTCCAACAGACCTGCAGCTGAGTGTCCTGACTGTTAGAAGGAAAACTAACAAACAGAAAGGACAGTCACACCAAAAACTCATCTGTACATCACCATCATCAAAGACCAAAGGTAGATAAAACCACAAAGATGAGGAAAAAACAGAGCAGAAAGATCGGAAACTCTAAAAATCAGAGTTCCTCTCCTCCTCCAAAGGAATGCAGCTCCTCACCAGCAATGGAACAAAGCTGGATGGAGAATGACTTTGACGAGTTAAGAGAAGAAGACTTCAGAAGATCAAACTACTCCGAGCTAAAGGAGGAAGTTTGAACCAATGGCAAAGAAGTTAAAAACTTTGAAAAAAAAACTATACGAATGGTTAACTAGAATAACCAATGCAGAGAAGTCCTTAAAGGACCTGATGGAGCTGAAAACCAAGACATCAGAGCTATATGATGAATACAAAAACCACAGTAGCTGATGCAATCAACTGGGAGAAAGAGTCTCAGTGATGGAAGAAAAAAATGAATGAAATGAAGTGAGAAGAAAAGTTAAGAGAAAAAAAAATGAAAAGAAATGAACAAAGCCTCCAAGAAATATGGGACTATGTGAAAAGAACAAATCTACATCTCATTGGTGTACCTGAGAGTGATAGTGAGAATGGAAACAAGTTGGAAAACACTCTGCAGGATATTATCCAGGAGAACTTCCCCAATCTAGCAAGGCAGGCCAACATTCAAATTCAGGAAACACACAGAATGCCACAAAGATACTCCTCGAGAAGAGCAATTCCAAGACACATAACTGTCAGATTCACCGAAGTTGAAATGAAGAAAAAAATGTTCAGGGCAGCCAGAGAGAAAGGTCGAGTTACCCACAAAGGGAAACCTATCAGACTAATAGCTGATCTCTTGGCAGAAACTCTACAAGTCAGAAGAGAGTGGGGGCCAATATTCAACATTCTTAAACAAAATAATTTTCAACCCAGAATTTCACAACCAGCCAAACTAACCTTCATAAGTGAAGGAGAAATAAAATACTTTACAGACAAGGAAATGTTGAGAGATTTTGTCACCACCAGGCCGGCCCTAAAAAAGCTCCTGAAGGAACCATTAAACATGGAAAGGAACAACCAGTACCAGCCACTGCAAAAACATGCCAAATGTAAAGACTTTCAAGGCTAGGAAGAAACTGCATCAACTAATGAGCAGAATAACCAGCTAACATCATAATGACGGGATCAAATTCACACATAACAATATTAACCTTAAATGTAAATGGGTTAAATGCTCCAATTAAAAGAACAGACTGGCAAATTGGATTAAGAATCAAGATCCATCAGTGTGCAGTATTCTGGAAAGCCATCTCATGTGCAGAGAAAGATATAGGCTCAAAATAAAGGCATAGAAGTAGATTTACCAAAACAATGGAAAACAGAAAAGGAAGGGGTTGCAATCCTAATCTCAGATAAAACAGACTTTAAGCCAACAAAGATCAAAAGCAACAAAGAAGGCCATTACATAATGGTAAAGGGATCAATTCAACAAGAACAGCTAACTATCATAAATATGTATGCACCCAATACAGGAGCACCCAGATTCATAAAGCAAATCCTTAGAGATCTACAAAGAGACTTAGACGCCCACACAATAACAATGGGAGTCTTTAACACCCCACTGTCAAAATTAGGCAGATCAATGAGACAGAAATTTGACAAGGATATCCAGGAACTGAACTCAGCTCTGCACCAAGTGGACCTAATAGACATCTACAGAACTCTCCACCACAAATCAACAGAATATACATTCTTTTCAGCACCACAGCACACCAATTCCAAAATTGACCACATAGTTGGAAGTAAAGCACTCCTCAGCAAATGTAAAAGAAGAGAAATTACAACAAACTGTCTCTCAGACCACAGTGCAATCAAACTACAACTCAGGATTAAGAAACTCACTCAAAACCACTCAACTACATGGAAACTGAACAACCTGCTCCTGAATGACTACTGGGTACATAACGAAATGAAGGCAGAAATAAAGGTGTTCTTTGAAACCAATGAGAACAAAGAAACAACGTACCAGAATCTCTGGGACACATTCAAAGCAGTATGTAGAGGGAAATTTTTAGCACTAAATGCCCACAAGAGAAAGCAGGACAGATCTAAAATTGACACCCTAACATCACAATTAAAAGAACTAGAGAAGCAAGAGCAAACACATTCAGAAGCTAGCAGAAGGCAAGAGGTAACTAAGATCAGAGCAGAACTGAAGGAAATAGAGACACAAAAAACCCTTCAAAAAATCAATGAATCCAGGGGGTGGTTTTTTGAAAAGATCAACAAAATTGATAGACCACTAGCAAGACTAATAAAGAAAAAAAGAGAGAAGAATCAAATAGATGCAATAAAAAAAGAAAAAGAGGATATCACCACCTATCCCATAGAAATACAAACTACCATCAGAGAATACTATAAACACATCTATGCAAATAAATTGGAAAATCTAGAAGAAATGGATAAATTCCTCAACACATACACCATCCCAAGACTAAATCAGGAAGAAGTTGAATCTCTGAATAGACCAATAACAGGCTCTGAAATTGTGGCAATAATCAATAGCTTACCAATCAAAAAGAGTCCAGGATCAGATGGATTCACTGGCGAATTCTACCAGAGGTATGACGAGGGGCTGGTACCTTACCTTCTGAAACTCTTCCAATCAATAGAAAAAGAGGGAATTCTCCATAACTCATTTTATGAGGCCAGCGTCATCCTGATAACAAAGCCTCGTAGAGACAAAACAAAAAAAAGAGAATTTTAAACCAATAACCTTGATGAACATTGAGGCAAAAATCCTCAATAAAATACTGGCAAATTGAATCCAGCAAAAGAGCAAAAAGCTTATCCACCATGATCAAGTGGGCTTCATCCCTGGGATGCAAGGCCGGTTCAACATATGAAAATCAATAAACATAATCCAGTATATAAACAGAACCAAAGGCAAAAATCACATGATTGTCTCAATAGATGCAGAAAAGTCCTGTGACAAAATTTAACAATGCTTCATGCTAAAAACTCTCAATAAATTAGGTATTGATTGGATGTATCTCAAAATAATAAGAGCCATCTATGACAAACCCACATCCAATATCATACTGAATGGATAAAAATTGGAAGCATTCCCTTTGAAAACTGGCAAAAGACTGGGATGCTCTGTCTCACCACTCCTTTTCAACGTAGTGTTGGAAGTTCTGGCCAGGGCAATCAGGCAGGAGAAGGAAATAAAGGACATTCAATAAGGAAAAGAGGAAGTCAAATTGTCCCTGTTTGCAGATGACATGATTGTATATCTAGAAAACCCCATCATCTCAGCCTAAAATCTCCGTAAGCTGATAAGCAACTTCAGCAAAGTCTCAGTATACAAAATCAATGTGCAAAAATCAGAAGCATTCTTATACACCAATAACAGACAAACAGCCACATCATGAATGAACTCTCATTCTCAATTGCTTCAAAAAGAATAAAATACCTAGGAATCCAACTTACAAGGGATGTGAAGGACCTCTTCAAGGAGAACTACAAACCACTCCTCAGTGAAATAAAAGAGGTTATGAACAAATGGAAGAACATTCCATGCTCATGGGTAAGAAGAATCAATATAAAAATGCCCATACTTCTTAAAGACATTTATAGATTCAATGCCATCCTTATCAAGCTACCAATGACTTTCTTCACAGAACAGGAAAAAAAAACTATTTTAAAGAGGCATCATGCTACCTGACTTCAAACAATACTACAAGCCTACAGTAACCAAAACAGCATGGTACTGGTACCAAAACAGAGATATAGACCAATGGAAAAGAACAGAGCCTTCAGAAATAATGCCACATATCTACAACTATCTGATCTTTGACAAACCTGACAAAAACAAGCAATGGGGAAAGGATTCCTCATTTAATAAATAGTGCTGAGAAAACTGGCTAGCCATATAGAAAGCTGAAGCTGGATCCCTTCCTTACACCTTATACAAAAATTAATTCAAGATGGATTAAAGACTTACACGTTAGACCTAAAACCACAAAAAACCCTAGAAGAAAACCTACACATTACCATTCAGGACATAGGCATGGATAAGGACTTCATGTCTAAAACACCAAAAGCAATGGAAATGAAAGCCAAAACTGACAAATGGGATCTAATTAAACTAAAGAGCTTCTACACTGCAAAAGAAACCACCATCAGAGTGAACAGACAACCTACAGAATGGTAGAAAATTTTTTCCACATACTCATCTGATAAAGGGCTAATATCCAGAATCTACAATGAACACAAACAAATTTATAAGAAAAAAACAAACAACCACATCAAAAATTGGGCGAAGGATATGAACAGACACTTCTCAAAAGAAGACATTTATGCAGCCAAAAAACATGAAAAAATGCTCATCATCACTGGCCATCAGAGAAATGCAAATCAAAACCACAATGAGATACCATCTCACAACAATTAGAATGGCGATCGTTAAAAACTCAGGAAAAAACAGGTGCTGGAGAGGATATGGAGAAATAGGAACACTTTTACACTGCTGGCAGGACAGTAAACTAGTTTAACCATTGTGGAAGTCAGTGTGGCGATTCCTCAGGGGTCTAGAACTAGAAATACCATTTGACCCAGCCATCCCATTACTGGGTATATACCCCAAGGATTATAAATCATGCTGCCATAAAGACACATGGACACGTGTGTTTATTGTGGCACTATTCACAATAACAAAGACTTGGAACCAATCCAAATGTCCAAAAATGATAAGATTAAGACGGATATAGAAAATGTGGTAGATACACACAATGGAATACTATGTAGCCATAAAAAATGGTGAGTTCATGTCCTTTGTAGGGACATGGACAAAGCTGGATACCATCATTCTCAGCAAACTATCCCAAGGACAAAAACCAAACACCACGTGTTCTCACTCATAGGTGGGAATTGAACAATGAGAACACGTGGACAAGGAAGGAGAACATCACACACCAGGAACTATTGTGGGGTTGGGGGGAGGGGGGAGGGATAGCATTAGGTGATATACCTAATGCTAAATGACGAGTTAATTAATGCAGCACAGCAACATAGCACATGTATACGTATATAACAAACCTGCACATTGTGCACATGTACCCTAAAACTTAAAGTATTATAATAATAAAATTTAATAAAAGAACAGCTACTCCTGCTCACTTTTCATGTCCATTAAATGAAATGCCTCTTTTCACCCTTTGCTTTAAGTTTTTGTGAGTTTTTATGTGTTGTGTGAAACTTTAAGTTTTGTGAGTTTTTATGTGTTATCTGAGGGCAGCAGATCGTTGGTTGGTGAGTTTTTTTTTTCCATTCTGCAGTTCTGTATCTTTTAAATAAAGCATTTAGACCATTTATATTCAATGTTAGTATCAAAATGTGAGGTTGTTGCCTTTATCGTGCTCATTGTTGCCTGTGTACTTTGGTTTTTGTTTTTGATTTTTATGTTGTATTTTGTTTCACAGATTCTGTGTGATTTATGATTTAAAGAGATTTTGTTTTGATGTGTTTCTAAGATTTGTTTCAAGATTAAGGGTTCCTTTTAGTAGTTCTTATAGTAGTGGCTTGCTAATAGCAAATTCTCTCAGCATTTGTTTGTCTGAAAAAGACGTTATCTTTCCTTCATATATGATGTTTACTTTCACTGGATACACAAATTCTTGGTTGATAATTATTTTGTTTGAGATTGAAAATAGGGGTACAATCACTCCTAGCTTGTAGGGCTTCTGGTGAGAAATCTGCTGTTAATCTGATAGACATTCATTTATAGGTTATCTGGATCTTCTGTCTCACAGATCTTAAGATTCTTTTCTACATTTTAACTTTGGATAATCTCGTGACAGCGTGCCTTGGTGATGATCTTTTTGTGAATAATTTCCCAGGTGTTATTTGTGCTTCTTGTATTTGTATGTCTAGGTGTCTATCAAGGCCGGGGAAGTTTTGCTTGATTATTTCCCCAAATATATTTTCCAAGCTCTTAGAATTTTCTTTTTCCTCAAGAACACCTATTATTCTGAGGTTTGGTTGTTTAACTTAATCTCAGGCTACTTGGAGGCTTTGTTCACATTTTCTTATTCTTTTCTCTTTGTCTTTGTTAGATCAGATCAATTGGAAGCCCTGGTATTCAAGCTCTGAATTTCTTTCTTCTATCTGTGATTCTATTGCTGAGACTTTCCAGAGCAGCTCACATTTCTAAAAGTGTGTCCAAAGTTTCCTAAATCTTTTATTGTTTTTTGTTTAGGCTGTCTATTTCCGTGAATATTTCTCCCTTCACTTCTTGTATCACTTTTTTGGATTTCCTTGCCTTGAGCTTCACCTTTCTCTGGTGCCTCCCTGATTAGCTTAATAACTAACCTCCTTAATTCTGTTTCAGGTAAATAAGAGATTTCTTCTTGGTTTGAATCCATTGCTGGAGGCTTGTTTTGTTATATCACCATGGTTGGTTTTCTGGTTCCTTCTCATTTTGACAGTCTCTGCCAGTAGACATGTTTAGGCCTGAAGGCCATTGTTCAAATGACAAAATCTCAGCAAACATTTTATTTCACCATTCCATTCCATTCCAATCCACTCCCCTCCACCCCTGTCCACTACACTCCAAAGTTCTCCACTCCATTCCATTCCATCTCATTGCAGTGCACTCCATTCCACTCCAGTCCAATCTTCTCCACTGCACTCCACTCCACTCCATTCCTCTGCAACCTGCACCATTCCTTTTCTTTCAATTGACAGGACCTCAATCTGCCACCCAGGCTGGAGTGCAGTAGCAGAATGTCCGCTTTATTTCATTTCACTATTCGTTTCCATTCCATTCCATTTCATGCCACTGACCTGCACTCCAGTCCACAGAACTCCACTCCATTCCATTCCATTGCATTACATTCCAATCCAATACACTCCGCTCCTGTCCACTCCCTGCACTCCACTCCATTCCATTCCATTGCACTCCATTCCATTCCACTTTACTCCACTCCACTCCACCCTATTCCATTCCATCCCATTCCATTCCATTTCCCTCCACTCTACTGCTCTCAAGTCCATTAAACTCCAATCCACTCCACTCCACTTCTCGCAATTCCACTCCACTCCACTCCATTCCATGCCATTCCCCTCGATTCCACTCCATTCCACTCCAGTGCCCTCCACTCCACTCTACTCCATTGCATTCCTCTCCTTTCCACTCCTATTCACTCCACTCCACTCCACTCCATTCGATTCCATCCCCTTCTGTGCCACTGTATTCCACTCAACTACACTCCAGTCCACTCCACTGCTCTCCACTCCTCTCCACTCTACTCTATTCCATTCCAGTCCATCCCATTCCATTGCACTTCATTCCAATACAGTCCAATCCACTGCATTCCACTCCACTCCACTCCACTCAATTGCACTCCACCCCATTTCCTTCCTTTCGTTTGACAGGATCTCAGTTTGACAACCAGGGTAGAGTGCAGTTGCAGAATCACCACTCACATTTCATTTCACTATTTATTTCCATTCCATTCAATTTCATGACACTGCACTGCACTACAGTCCACTGCACTCCACTCCATTCCATTCCATTCCATTAAATTCCATTCCATTCCATTTCATTCCATTCCATTCCACTCCAATCCACTCCACTTCCCTCCACTCCACTCCACTCCATTCCATTGCACTCCCTTCCCCCAGTTCCCTCCATTCGAATCCACTCTATTAAATTCCATCCCATTCCATTCCATTCCCCTCCACTCCACTGCATTCCACTGCACTCCACTGCCCTCCACCCCATTAAATTCCATCCAATTCCATTCGACTCCATTCCACTCCCCTACACTCCACTCTACACCACTCCATTGCACTCCACTAAATTCCATTCCATTCAATTCCATTCCACTCCACTCCATTCCATTCCATTCCGCTCAGTTTCATTCTGTTCCGTTTCATTCCATTCCGTTTAATTCCATTCCATTCCACACCAGTCCATTCCATTACTTTCTCTTTTGACAAGCTCTCACTCTGTCACAGAACCTGGAGTGCAGTGTCACAATCTCAGCTCACATTTCATTTCAAAGTTCCATTCCATTCCATTCCATTCCATTCCATTCCATTCCATTCCATTCCATTCCATTGCCATTCCATTCCATTCTATGCCATTCCATTCCTTTCTCTTCCATTCCACTTCACTCCATTCCACTCCATTCCAGTCCCCTCCATTCCACTACAATCCACTCCAATCCATTCCACTACACTCCATTCCTCTCCACACCACTCCACTCCACTCGACTCAGCTCCATTCCACTGCATTCCACTCCATTGCTTTCAATCTTATTCCTTTCCAGTCCATTCCTCTACACTCCACTCCACTCCTTTCCATTCTATTCCACTTTACTCCACTCGTCTCCGTGAATCTCCACTCCACTCAACTCCTTTCCATTCCACTGAACTCCGCATTCCTCCCTACCACTCCATTCCATTAACTCCCAATTTTTCCCACTCCAATCCAATCCAAACCAATCCAATCCACTCCTTTGCACTTCACTCTAGTGCCTTCCATTCCATCATATTCCATTTGATTCCACTCCACTCCATTGCAAACCACTCCACTCCATTCTATTCTGTTCCATTCCATTCCACTACATTCCACTCCACTCCACACCACTCCCCTCCAATCCACTCCATTCCATTACATTCCACTCCCTTCCACTGCCCTCCATAAAACTCCACTCCCCCCCAATCAATTCCATTCCATTCCATTCCACTCCACTCCACTGCACTCCACTCTAATCCAATCCAATCCATTCCATTGCATCCCTTTCCATTCCACTCCATTCTACTCCACTCCACTGCCTTCCTCTCCACTCCACACGACTCCACTGCATTCCATTCCTATCCATTCATCTCCATTCTATTCCATTCCACTCCTTTTTTTCTATGGGATCTCACTCTGTCACCCAGGCTGAATTGCAGTGGCTAAGTATCAGTTCCTGTTTGATTTCACCATTCCATTCCATTGCATTTGTTTCCATTCCATTGAATTCCTTTCCACTGCTCTGCACTCGACTCCCCTCCTCTTCACACCATTCCATTTCATTCAACTCCATTCCACTCCACTTCTGTTCCTACACTCCACTACATTTAATTCCATTCTACTCCATGACACTAAACTGCACTCCAATCCACTTCAATGAACTCCATTCCATTACATCCCATTCCATTCCACTGCTTTCCCCTCCACTCCACAACACTCCACTCCACGCTACTGTGGAGTGACTTCACTGTACTCCATTCCTCTCCATTTCATTCCACTCCTCTCCACTCCACTGCATTCCATTCCACCCCATTCAACTGCACTCCACTCCATGCCACTCTACTCCACTCCACTCTATTCTGTTCCATCCCATTGCATTCTACTGCATTCCACTACACCCAAATCCACTCAACTCCCTGCTGCTGCACTAAACTGCATTCCATTACAACCCATTCCGTTCCACTCCATTCCCTTCCACTGCATTACACTCCACTCCACTTCACTATATTCCACTGCACTCCACTACACTACACTCCATTCCATTCCGTTCCATTACATTATACTCCATTCCACACCACTCTACTCCACTCCATTCCTCTCAACTCCACTCCACTCCACTCTGTTCCACAGATCAGCATTCCATTCCACTACCTTCCACTCCACTCCACTCCACTCCCCTCCACTACATCCGATTCCATTGGACTGTTTTCCACAATACTGCACTACAATCCACTACACTCAATTCAACTCCACTCCATTCCAATCTACTCCACTCTACTCCGTTCCACTCCTCTCCACTCCATGCCATTCCATCCTTTTCCATTACACTCCATTCCACCTCACTCCTCTCCACTCCACTCAACTCCAATCCACTCCATTCCATTCCATTCCATTCCATTCTATTCTATACCATTCCACTCCGTTACACTCCACTCTATTCCACTCTACACCAATTCTGTCCACTCCACTCCTTTCCACTCCAATTCATTCCAATCCACTCCAGTCCACTTTACACCACTCCATTCCTTTCTATCCCCATCCATTCCTCTCCAATCCACTCGACTATACACCACTACACTGCACTCCCCTCCACTCCACTGCACTCCCCTCCACTCCACTCCATTCCATTGCATCCCATTCCATTCAACTCCCTTAAACTCCATTCCACTCCACTCCATTCCACTCCTCTCCACTCCATTCCCTTCCATTACTTTCCACTCCATTCACATCCCTTCCTTTCTTTTGATGGTATCTCACTCTGTCAACCAGGATGGAGTGCAGTGTCACAATCTCAGCTCACATTTCATTTCAGCATTCCATTCCATTCCATTCCATTCCATTCCATTCCATTCCATTCCATTCCATTCCATTCCATTAAATTCCAGTCCATTCCACTCCATTCCACACCTCTGCACTCCAATACACTCCAAATCAATCCACTCCACTCCATTTCCAGTCCTCTCCACTATGCTCCAATCTAATCTAGTCTACCAGAATCCATTCCATTCCCTTCCATCCCATTTCATTCTGCTCCACTCCACTCCACTGCATTCCACTCCACTCCACCGAATTCCATTCCTTTCAATTATACTTCATTCCATGTCCTTCCACTCCCTTACTCTCCATTCCACTCCACTCCCCTCAACTCCATCCCATTCCATCCCATTCATTTCCACTCCATTCCACTCTACTCCACTCTAGTCCACTCCACTCTACTTCTTTCAGATCAATTCCGTTCCATTTCACTACAGTCCACTCCACTCCAATCCATTCCACTGGACTACACTCTACTCCACACTAATCCACTTCTTTCAATTCCATTCCTTTCTTATGACAGGATGTCTCTCTGTCACACAGGCTGAAGTGCCGTTTCACAATCTTAGTTCACATTTTATTTCACCATCCCATTCTATTCCATTCCATTCCAATCAACTCCATTCCTTTCCACGCCACTGCATTCCACTCCATTCCTGTCCACTCCTTTCCACTCCACTCTACTCTGTTCCTTTAGTTCCCATTCCAATCCTGCTCTTTCCACTCCACTCCACTCCACTCAATTCCACTCAACTCCTCTCCACGGATTCTACACCTCTCCATTCAATTCCACTCCACTCCAATCCATTGCTCTCACCTCCATTGGACTTCACTCCACTCCAACTCATTCCACTGCACTCTACTCCACTCCATTCCATTCCAATACATGCCATTACATGCCATTCCACTCCATACCACTCCACTATATGCCACACCCCCAAACTCCCTTTCATTCCACTCCACTGAACTCCACACCTATTCATTCCACTCCTCTCAATTCCACTCCACTCAACTCCACTCTTCTCCACTCCACTCTTTTCCATGCCACTCCATTCCAACACACTCCACTCCACCAGAATCCATTCCGATCTGCTCCATTCCACTCCTCTCCATTCCACTGCACTCCTTTCCATGGAATGCTTTTCAATTCCCTAAATTTCACTCAACGCCACTCCACTGCATTCCATTTCATTCCACACCACTCCACTCCAGTCCTTTGCATTCCACTCCTTTTCACTGCACTTCACTCCACTGCGCTCCACTCCACTAAATTTCAGTCCATCCCACTGCATTTCATTCCATTCCACTCCACTCCACGCCTTTCCACTTCTCTCCACTGTACTCTACTCCTTTCCAATCCATCCCATTCCATTGCACTTCATTCCAATCCAGTAAAATTCACCCCACTCTACCACACTCCACTGCGCTCCACTGCACTCCACGCAATTCCATTGTTTTCCTTCAACAGGATCTCAGTCTCTCACCCAGGCTGGGGTGCAGTGGCAGAATCTCCGCTCACATTTCATTTCCCAATGTCTTTCCATTCCATTCCATTTCATACCACTGTACTGCACTCAAGTCCATTCCATTCCATTCCATTCCATTCCATTCCATTCCATTCCATTCCATTCCATTCCATTCCATTCCATTCCATTCTTCCATTCCATTCCATTCTACTCCACTCTAATTCCCTTCACTCCACTCCACTCCATTCCATTTCACTCCATTCCTCTGTATTTCACTCCACTGCACTCTACTCTATTACATTCCATCCCATTCCTTTCCACTCCATTCCACTCCCCTCCACTGCACTCCACTGCACTCCACTCCATTAAATTCCATCTGATTCCATTCGAATCCATTCCACTCTACTCCAATCCACCCCACTCCACTCCTATAAATTCCATTGCGGTCCATCCCATTCCACTCCATTCCACTACACTGCTGATCCTCCACACCACTCCATTCAATTCCATCCAATTCCACTCTACTCCATTCCACTACACTGCACTCCAATCAACTCCAATCAACCCCATTCCATTCCATCCCATTCCATTACACTCCATTCCCCTCCAATCAACACCACTTCATTCTGCTCTAGTCCATACCACTCGACTCTACTCCACTCCATTCCATTCCATCCCATTACATTCCAAGTCATGCCACTCCACTCCACTGCTCTCCCCTCCTCTCTGCTGTACTCCATTTCATTCCTATGCATCCCAATCCATTGCAATTCATTCCAATCCTGTCCAATCCACTCTACTCCACTACACTCTACTCTACTCCACTGCATTCCACGCCATTCCATTTATTCCTTTGACAGGATCTCAGTCTGTCACTGAAGCTGGTGTGTAGTGGCAGAATCTCTGTTCACATTTCACTTCACCGTTTCTTTACATTCCATTAAATTTCGTACCACTGCACTGCACTCCAGTCCACTGCACTCCACTCCATTCCATTCCATTCCTTTCCATACTCCACTCCACATCCCTCCTCTCCACTCTACTCCATTCCCTTGAACTCCATTCCCCTCCACTTCACTCCACTCCAATCTATTTCATTACATCCCATTTCATTATATTCTACTCCACTCCACTGCATTCCACTGCACTCCCCTGCACTCCACTCCATCAAATTCCATCCCATTCCATTCGACTCCATTACAGTCCACTGCACTCCACTCCACTCCACCCCACTCCACTTGGCTAAATTTCATTCCATTCCATTCCATTCTGTTCCGTTCCCTTCCGTTCCGTTCCATTTCATTCCGTTCCGCTCCATTCCGTTCCATTCCGTTCTGTTCCTCTCCGTTCCGTTCCGTTCCGTTCCATTCAGTTCCGTTCCGTTCCGTTCCGTTCTTTTCCATTCCATTCCATTCCGTTACATTCCGTTCTGTTCCATTCCGTTCATTCCGTTCCATTCTATTCCAGTCCATTTCATTCTATTCTATTCAATTCCAGTCTGCTCCATTACTTTCTTTCAAGAGGATCTCACTCTGTCACCCAGGCTGGGGTGCAATGGCACAATCTCAGCCCACATTTCATTTCACCATTACATTACACTCCTTTCCATTTTATTCTATTCCATTCCATTCCATTTCATTCCATTCCATTCCATTCCATTCCATTCCATTCCATTCCATTCCATTCCATTCCATTCCATTCCATTCCATTCCATTCCATTCCACTCCATTCCTGTTCTCTCTTTTCAACTAGCCTGCACTCCTATCCATTCCACTACACTGCATTCCACTGCACTCTACTCCACTTAACTCCCATCCACCCCACTCCCATCCATTATAATTTTTCCTCTTCCATTTTCATCCATTCCACTCCACGCCACTCTGTTCCATTCTATTCCTCTTCATTTCACTCCACTCCACGCATCTCCACTCCATTCCACTGCTTTCTAATCCTCTGAACTCCACTCCACTCCACACAACTCTGTTCCATTTCCTCCCATTCTTTCCCACTCCCCTCCACTCCAGTCCAATCCTCTGTTCTCCAATCCACTCCCTTCCATTCCATCCCATTCTATTCAACTCCACTCCATTCCAAACAACTCCAATCAACTCCACTCCATTCCATTCCATTCCACTATATTCCACTCCACTCCACTCCATCACATTCCATTCATTTCCACTCCACTCCACTCCCCTCCATATAACTCCACTCCCCTCATGTCCATTCAATTCCATTCGAATCAACTCCACTCAGCTCCACTCCACTCATTTCCCTTCCATTCCATTGCATGCCTTTCCATTGCACTCCATTCAACTCCAGACCACTCCAATCCACACCACTCAACTCCAGTCCATTCCATTCTAGTCCTTTCCAGTCCATTCCTCTCCATTCTATTCCTTTCTTCTACGAGATTTCACCCTGTCACCCAGGCTCTGTCGTAGTGGCACAATCTCTGGTCACATTTCGTTTTGCCATTCCATTCCAATCCTTTCCTTTATCACTACACTTCACTCCACTGTACTCCACTCAACAACATTCCAAGGCGTTCCATCCCATTCCACTCCATTCCACTACACTGCTGATCCTCCACTCCACGCCATTCAATTCCATCCTATTCCACTCTACTCCATTCAACTACACTGCACTCCAGTCAATTCCAATCAACCCCATTCCATTCCATCCCATTCCATTCCACTCCATTCCCATCAATCCACAACACTTCATTCTGCTCTAGTCCAAACCACTCGACTCTACTCCACTCCAATCCATTTCATTGCACTCTACTCCCCTCCACTCGACTGCATTCCATTACACTCCATTCCAATGCAATCCACTCCACTCCCCTACACACCACTCCACTCCATTCATCTCTACTCCACTCCACTTCCCTCCATCCCATTCTGTTTCATTCCACTCCACTTGACTCCACTCGACTCCTCTCTACTCCACTAAACTGTGTTCCATTACAACCCATTCCATTACACTCCTCTCCACTCCACTCCATTGCATTCCATTTCGATTCTCCCCATTCAACTCCACTCCACTTCACTCCACTCCCTTCCACTCCAATTCATTTCAATCCCCTGCATTCCACTCTAGAGCACTCCATTACTTTCCATCACTTTTGAATCAACTGCAATC
This sequence comes from Symphalangus syndactylus, assembly GCF_028878055.3. Taxonomy (NCBI): domain Eukaryota; kingdom Metazoa; phylum Chordata; class Mammalia; order Primates; family Hylobatidae; genus Symphalangus; species Symphalangus syndactylus. Next base: position 24,070,665 of record NC_072448.2, on the reverse strand, counting down.
CCCTCCACTACATTCCACTCCACTGCATTCCAATCGACTCAATTCCATTCCATCCAGGTCCATTCAACTCTATTACAATCCAGTCCACTCCACTTCAAAGCACTCCATTCCTTTCCATTCCATTCCATTCCATTCCATTCCATTCCATTCCATTCCATTCCATTCCATTCCATTCCATTCCATTCCATTCCATTCCATTGCACTCCATTCCATAACATTCCTTTCTTTAGACACGATCTCTATATGTCAACCAGGATAGTGTGCACTGGCACAATGTCAGCTCTCATTTCATTTCTCAATTCCATTCCATTTCACTCTATTCCATTACATTCCAATCCATTCCACTACACACCACAACACTCCACTGCAATCTTCTCCAACCCAGTCCACTCCACTTCATTCCATTCCATTCCATTCCATTCCATTCCATTCCATTCCATTCCATTCCATTCCATTCCATTCCATTCCATTCCATTCCATTCCATTCCTCTCCATTCCAGTCCACTCCACTATGCTCCACTCTACTCCACCCCACCACAATCCATTCCATTCCATTTCATTATGCTCCACTCCACTCCATTCCATAGCATTCCATCCCATTCATTTCCACTCCATTCCACTCTACTCCATTCCAGTCCACTCCACTCCACTGCACTGTATTCCTTTGAAATCAATTTCATTCCATTCCACTACAGTCCTCTCCACTCCACTCCATTCCACTGTACTACACACTGCTTCATTCCACTCCACTCCATTCATTTCCATTGCTTTCTTATGATAGCATATCACTCTGTCACACAGAATGGAGTGCAGTGGCACAGTCTCAGCTCACATTTCATTTAATCATTACATACCATTCAATTCCATTCAACTACACTCCTCTCCTTTCCACTCCACTCCACTCCATTTTCCTCCACTCCACTCGAGTCCACTCCCCACCATTCAATTCTATTCCAACCCATTCCACTCCATTCCACTCTATTCCACTCTAATCCATTCCATTTCATTGCATTCCACTCAAATCCTATCAAGTCCATTCCATTCCATTCTGTTCCATTCCATTCCATTCCATTCCATTCCATTCCATTCCATTCCATTCCATTCCATTCCATTCCATTCCATTCCATTCCAATTCTTTCTTTCGACAGGATCTCACTCTGTCACTCAGTCTGCAGTGCAGTGGCACAATCTCAGCACACATTTCATTTCAGCATTCCCTTCCATTCCATTCCATTCCATTCCATTCCATTCCATTCCATTCCATTCCATTCCATTCCATTCCATTCCTTTCCTTTCCGTTCCGTTCCGTTCCGTTCCGTTCCATTCCATTCCATTCCATTCCATTCCATTCCACTCCACTCCACTCCGTTCCGTTCCGTTCCGTTCCGTTCCGTTCCGTTCCGTTCCATTCCACTCCACTCCACTCCACTCCACTCCACTCCACTCCACTCCACTCCACTCCATTCCATTCCATTCCATTCCATTCCATTCCATTCCATTCCATTCCATTCCATTCCATTCCATTCCATTCCATTCCATTCCATTCCACTCCACTCCATTTCTCTTCTCTCTTTTCAACTAACCTGCACTCCTATCCATTCCACTACACTGCATTCCACTGTACTCCACTCCACTTAACTCCCATCCACCCCCCTCCAATCCATTGTAATTTGTCCTATTCCATTTTCATCCATTCCACTCCACACCACTGTGTTGCATTCTATTCCCCTTCATTTCACTCCACTCCACGCATCTCCACTCCACTCCCCTGCTTTCTAATCCACTGAACTCCACTCCACTCCACACAATTCCATTCCATTTCCTCCCATTCCTTCCCACTCCACTCCACTCCAGTCCACTCCTCTGCACTCCAATCAACTCCCTTCAATTCCATCCCATTCTATTCAACTCCACTCCATTCCAAACAACTTCAATTGACTCCACTCCATTCCATTCCATTCCACTATATTCCACTCCACTCCACTCCATCACATTCCATTTATTTCCACTCCACTGCACTCCCCTCCATATAACTCCACTCCCCTCATGTCCATTCAATTCCATTCTAATCCACTCCACTCAGCTCCACTCCACTCATTTCCCTTCCATTCCATTGCATGCCTTTCCATTCCATTCCACTCAACTCCAGACCATTCCACTCCACACCACTCAACTCCAGGCCATTCCATTCTAGTCCTTTCCAGTCCATTCCTCTCCATCCTATTCCTTTCTTCTACAGGATCTCACCCTGTCACCCAGGCTCTGTTGCAGTGGCACAATCTCTCGTCACATTTCGTTTTGCCATTCCATTCCATTCCTTTCCTTTCCATTCCTTTATCACTACACTTCACTCCACTCTACTCCACTCAACACCATTCCATTGCGGTCCATCCAATTCCACTGCATTCCACTACACTGCTGTTCCTCCACACCACTCCATTCAATTCCATCCAATTCCACTCTACTCCATTCCACTACACTGCACTCCAATCAACTGCAATCAACCCCATTCCATTCCATCCCATTCCATTCCACTCCATTCCCCTCCAATCCACTCCACTCCATTCTGCACTGGTCCACACCACTCGACTCTACTCCACTCCACTCCACTCCATTCCATCCCATTACATTCCAAGCTATGTCACTCCACTCCACTGCTCTCCCCTCCTCTCTGCTGTACTCCATTTCATTCCTATCCATCCCAATCCATTGCAATTCATTCCAATCCTGTCCAATCCACTCTACTCCACTACACTCTACTCTACTCCACTGCATTCCACGCCATTCCATTTCGTTCCTTTGACAGGATCTCAGTCTGTCACTGAAGCTGGTGCGTAGTGGCAGAATCTCTATTCACATTTCATTTCACCATTTCTTTACATTCCATTAAATTTCGTACCACTGCACTGCACTGCAGTCCACTGCACTCCACTCCATTCCATTCCATTCCTTTCCATACTCCACTCCACTTCCCTCCACTCCACTCTACTCCATTCCCTTGAACTCCATTCCCCTCAACTTCACTCCACTCCTATCTATTTCATTACATCCCATTTCATTATATTCTACTCCAGTCCACTGCATTCCACTACACTCCCCTACACTCCACTCCATCAAATTCCATCTCATTCCATTCGACTCCATTGAAGTCCACTGCACTCCATTCCACTCCACCCCACTCCACTTGGATAAATTTCATTCCATTCCATTCCATTCCGTTCCATTCAGTTCCGTTCTGTTCCGTTCTGTTTCGTTCCGTTCCGCTCCATTCCGTTCCATTCCGTTCTGTTCCGCTCCGTTACGTTCCGTTCCGTTCCATTCAGTTCCGTTCCGTTCCGTTCCGTTCTTTTCCATTCCATTCTGTTCCGTTACGTTCCGTTCTGTTCCGTTCTGTTCCTTTCCGTTCCATTCTATTCCAGTCCATTTCGTTCTATTCTATTCAATTCCAGTCTGTTCCATTACTTTCTTTGAAGAGGATCTCACTCTGTCACCCAGGCTGGGGTACAGTGGCACAATCTCAGCCCACATTTCATTTCACCATTACATTACATTCCTTTCCATTTTATTCCATTCCATTCCATTCCCCTCCACTCCACTCCACTCCAGTCAATTCCATTCCATCCAATTCCTCTCCTCTCCATTCCAGTCAACTTCACTGCATTCCAATCCACTGCACTCACCTAAACTCCATTCCAATCCATTGCAGTCAATTCAAATCCATTCCTTTCCATTCCACTCCAGTCCACTCCACTCCACTCCACTGCATTTCACTCCACAGCACTCCATTTCACTCAACTCCATTCCATTCCTCTCCATCCCATTCCACTCCAGTCCACTCCACTCCATTCCACTCCAGTCCACTCCATTCATTTCTACTCCATTCCCTTTCCCAGCCCTGAACTCCACACCATTCCATTCCATTTTATTCCATTCTGTGCCATTGCATTTCATTCCATTTCATTCCCTTCAATTCCATTCCATTCCGCTCCACTTCACTCCTATCCAATACATTCCATTCCATTCCATTCCATTCCAGTTGAATATACCCTTCTCCACTCCACTGCAATCCAATCCACTCCAGTCAATTCCATTCCTTCCCATTCCTTTCCACTCCTCTCCACTCCACTCCACTCCACTCCACTCCACTCCACTCCACTCCACTCCACTCCATTCCATTCCATTCCATTCCACTCCATTACACTCCACTCCACTCCATTGTATTCCATTCTATTCCACTCCATTCCACTACACTCCAATACACTCCACTCCATTCCTTTCCACTCTATTCACTACCCTGTTCTCCAGTGCACTGCATTCCATTCCTTTCCATTGCTATCCATTCCGTTCCATTCCCTCCATTCCATTCCATTCCTCTCCACTCCACTCTACTGCAATCCCATGCATACCATTCCATTCCATTCCATTCCATTCCATTCCATTCCATTCCATTCCATTCCATTCCATTCCATTCCATTCCACTCCTATCCACTCTATGACATTCCTCTCTACTTCATTCATTGCCTTCCCATTCCAATGCACTCCTTTCCATTCCATTGCATTCCATTCCATCCCCTCCCCTCCACTCCACTCTATTCCTTTCTACTTCATTACACTATAATACACTCCACTCTACTCCATTCCATTGCATTCCGTTTTATTCCATTCCGTTCCTTTGCCATCCATTCCATTCCATTCCATTGCATTCCACTCCACTTCAACCCTATCCACTGCAGTCCAATCCACTTCATGCCATTCCATTCGATTGAAATCCAATCTACTCCACTCCACTCCACGCCATTCCATTCCTTACCATTCCACTCCAGTACACTGCACTCTATTTCCTTCCTTCCCTTTCCACTCTATGCCACTGCATTCAATTATTTCTACACCATTCCACCACACTGCAATCCACTCCACTGCATTTCATTCCATTCCATTCCATTCCATTCCATTGCATTCCATTCCATTGCATTCCATTACATTCCATACCCATTTATTGCAATGCATTCCACTCCACTCCACTCCACTCCACTCCACTCCACTCCACTCCACTCCACTCCACTCCACTCCACTCCACTGTATTCCATTCCATTGTATTCCATTCCATTCCATTGCATTCCATTCCATTCGAATCCTCTCCACTCCACTTCATTGCACTGCACACCATTAAATTCTTGTCATTCAACTCCACTCCACTCCATTCCTTTCATTTCTATTCCACTCCCCTGCACTCCACTCCATTCCATTGCTTTCTACTCCTTTCCCCTACACTGTTTTCTACTCCACCCCTTCCATTCCATTCACTTCCATTCCATTCCATTCCACTCCAATCCAATCCGTGCATTGCATTTGATTCCATTCCGTTACATTCCCTTGCATTCCACTATATTCATTTCCCCTCGAATCGACAGTATTCCATTGCATTCCACGCCACTCTGTTCCTTTCTACTTCATTACACTACACTGCTCTCCATTCCACTCCATTTCGTTTCATTCCTTTCCATTCAATTGCATTCCATTCCATTCCCTCCCATTTCATTCCATTCCACTCCACTCCCCTCCACTTCACTGCACTCCAATCCATTACATTCTATTCCAATCCATCACATTAGATTTCATTCCATTCCATTCCAGTTGATTCCTCTGTACTCTATGCCACTCCACTCAACTCCATTCCATTCCTTCCCATTCCACTCCACTCCATTTTATTCACTTCAACTCCATTCTACTACAGTGCATTCCATTCCACTGCATGCCATTCCATTGAATTCCATTCCATTCCTCTGGAATCCGCTCCGCTCCACTGCACTCCACACCACTCCACTCCATTGTTTCCCATTCAACTCCACTCCACTCCTCTCCATTCCATTAAATTCCTTTCCATTCAAATCCACTCCACTGCACTCCACTCCAGTCCATTCCTCTCTACTCCATTCCACTACAGTACGCTCCACTCAATTCCATACCTTCCCATTGCACTCCACTCCAATCCATTCAATTCCATTCCGTTCCATTCCATTCCATTCCACTTCATGCCTCTCCTCTCCTTTCTGCTCCATTCCACTACAATTCACTCCACTTCACTCTTTTCCATTCCACTCCTTTGCATTCCATTCCATTTCCTTCCATTCCATTCCACTCCACACCACTTCACTCCAATCCACTGCATTCCATTCCATTCTTTCCATTCTAGTCAAATCTACTGTAATCCATTCCACTCCACACAATTCCATTCCTTCCAATTCCACTCCACTCTAATCATCTGCATTCCATTCCATTCCTTTAAATTGCACTCGAATCCACTCTACTCCACTCCACTAAAGTCCAATCCGTTCCTTTTCTTTCCACTGCACTCTACTCCACTCCTCTCCACTCCATTCCGTAGCACACCACGTGACATTGCTGCACTCCATTCCTTTATACTCCATTCCACTCCACTCCACTGCATTCCTTTCTAATTCATTCCACTTCACTGCACCCCACTCAATTCCATTCCATTCCATTTTATTCCATTCCATTCCATTCCATTCCATTCCATTCCATTCCGTTACGTTCCGTTCCGTTCCATTACATTCCATTCCTTTCCTCTCCACTCCACTCCATTCTACTGCATTCCATTCCATTCCTTTACATTCAGCTTGAATCAACTCTAATGCAATCCCCTCAATTACACTCCACTCCTCTGCATTCCATTACTTTCCATACCATTCCCGTCCCCTCCACTCCATTCCTTTCTACTCCATTCCACTCCACTACCCTCCACTGCACTCCCATTCCATTCCATTCCATTCCATTCCATTCCTTTACAATCCATTCCATTCCATTCCATTCCCTCCCATTCAATTCCATTCCACTCCACTCCACTCCAATCCACTGCATTCCATTCCGTTCCATCCGAATTCAACTCGAATCAACTCTAATACAATGCCCTCAACTCCATTCCATTCCTTTCCTTTCCATTCCAGTCTTCTCCACTCCAATCCATTCCTTTCTGCTCCATTCCACTCCACTGCACTCCACTGCATACTCCATTCCATTTCATTCCGTTCCCTTCTATTGCACTCTATTCCATTCCATTCCCTTCCAATCTATTCCATTCCACTCCACTCTACTCAAATACACTGAATTCCATTCCATTGCATTCTATTAAATTCCATTCTATTACATTCCACTCGAATCCATTCTACTCCACTGCACTCCACTCTATATATTCCCATTCCACTCCACTCCACAACACTCCACTCCCCTCCATTTCATTCCACTCAACTGCGCTCACCTCCACTCCATTACTTTCTACTCCATTCCACTACTCTGCACTCCACTCCACTCCATTCCATTCCATTCGTTTCCAGTCCATTCTCTTCCTCTGCTTTCCATTCCATTTCCTTCCATTCCATTTCATTCCACTCCACTCCAACCCACTGCATTCTATTCCATTACCTTACATTACATTCCACTCAAATCCACTCTTTTCCACTCCACAGAACTCTACTCCTCTCCATTCCATTCCACTCCAGTTCACTCCACACCATTCCATTCCATTCTACTCCATTCCACTGCACTGCACTTGACTGCACTCCCATTCCATTCTGTTCCATTCTGCTCAATTGCATTCCGTTCCATTCCTTTCCATTCCATTCCATTCCACTCGAATCCACTCTACTACACTTCACTCCATTCATTCCCATTCAACTCCACTCTACTCCACTCTACTCCATTCCTTTCCACCCATTCCACTATGCTGCACTCCACACCGCTCCATTCCTTCCATTCCATTCCATTCCACTCCACTACACTATAATCCACTGCATTCCATTCCATTCCTTTCCATTGCATTCCATTCCTTTCCATTCCATTCCATTCCATTCCATTCCATTCCATTCCATTCCATTCCATTCCATTCCATTCCATTCCATTCCATTCCACTCCAATCCACTGTACTCCATTCAACTCAACTCCACTCAACTCCATTCCATTCTTTCCCAATCCTCATCACTGTCTCCACTGAATTCCATTCCATTCCATTCCATTCCATTCCATTCCATTCCATTCCATTCCATTCCATTCCATTCCATTCCACTCCATTCCATTCCATTCCATTCCACTCCTCTCCATTCCACTGCCCTCCACTCCACTTCATTCCATTCCTTCCCATTCTACTCCCCTTCAGTCCTCTCCACAGCATTCCGTTTCTTTCTTCTCCATTCCACTACAGTGCATTCCATTCAACTCCATTCCACTCCATTCCATTCAGTTACATTCCATTTCTCTGGAATCCACTCCACTCCTCTGCACTCCACACCACTCCACTCCATTGTTTCCCTTTCAACCCCACTCCACTTCACTCCATTCCATTAAACTCTTTTCCTATCCATTCCACTCCACTCCACTCCAGTCTATTCCTTCCTACTCCATTCCACTATGGTTCAATCCACTCCATTCCATTCCTTCTCAATGCATGCCACTCCACTCTTCAATTCTGTTCGATTCCATTCAATTCCATTCCACTCCATGCCACTCCATTCCTTTCTACTCCATTCCACTACACTGCACTCCACTTCAGACTTTTCCATTCCATTCCTTTGCATTCCATTCCATTCCATTTCCTTCCATTCCATTCCATTCCTCTCCACTCCAATCCACTGCATTCCATTCCATTCTTTCCATTCCTCTCAAGTACACTCTAATCTTCTCCACTCCACTCCACTCCACTCCACTCCATTCCTTCCAATTCCTGTCCACTAAACTCCATACAACTGCATTGCTTTCCATTCCATTATATTCCACTCGAATCCACTCTACTCCACTAAACTCCAATCCATTCCGTTTCAATCCACTGCACTCCCCTCCACTCCTCTCCACTCCATTCTGTAGCACACCACTCCTACCACCCCTCTTCATTCCTTTAAACCCCATTCCATTCCACTCCACTGCATTCCTTTCTACTTAATTGCACTACACTGCATGCCACTCCAATACATTCCATTCCATTCCATTGCATTCCATTCCCTTCCATTGAATTTAATTGCAAGCCGCTCCACTCCACTCCCATCCACTGCATTCCATTCCCTATCATTCCTTTACATTCAACTCGAATCAACTCTAATAGAATCCACTCAACTCCACTCCACTCCTTTCCATTCCATTCCTTTCCATTCCATTCCAGTCCCCACCACTCCACTCCATTCCTTTCTACTCCATTCCACAACTGTGCACTCCACTGCACTCCCATTCCATTCTGGTCTTTTCCTTTCTTTTGCATTCCATTCCATTACCTTCCACTCCATTCCATTCCACTCAACTCCACTCTAATCCACTGCATTGCATTCCATTGCATTCCTTTCCCTTCCATTCCATAGCATTCCATTTCATTCCACTGGTAAATATTCTACCCCACTCCAATCCTCTCCACTCCATATATTCCCGTTCCACTCCTCTCCACCACACTCCTTTCCATTCCATTGCACTCAACTCCTCTCTTCTCCACTCCATTCCATTCCTTTCTACTCCATTCCACTACTCTGCACTCCACTACATTGCATTCCATTCCGTTCCACTGCATTCCATTCCATTCCATTCCATTTCATTGTGTTCCATTCCATTCCATTTCCTTCAATTCCATTCCACTCCAATCCACTCTACTCCACTCCACTCCATTCCTTCCCATTCAACTCCACTCCACTCTTTTCCGTTCCATTCTGCTCAGTTCCACCCCACTCTACTCCATTCCTTTCCACCCATTCCTCTATGCTTCACTCCACACCGCTCCATTCTATTCCATTCCTTTCCATTCCATTCCATTCCACTCCACGCAATCCTCTGCATTCCATTCCATTCCATTCCATTCCATTCCATTCCATTCCATTCCATTCCATTCCATTCCATTCCATTCCATTCCATTCCACTCCAATCCACTATACTCCACTCCACTCAACTCCAGTCAATTCCATTCCATTCCAACCCAATTCTCACCACTCTCTCCACTGCATTGCATTCCATTCCATTCCACTGCACTCCATTCCACTCCACTCCACTTCATTCCATTCCTTCCAATTCCACTCCACTCCACTCCACTACACTACACTCCACTCCATTCCTTTCCTTTCTACTCCATTCCATTACAGTGCATTCCACTCCAATCCATTTCATTGCATTCCATTCCACTTTAATCCAATCCACTGTAGTGCTTTCCACACCTCTCCACTCCATTGCTTCCCATTGAACTCCACTCCACTCCACTCCATTCATTAAATTCCTTTGCATTCCATTCCACTCCACTCCACTCCAGTCCATTCCTTACTACTGCTTTCCACTTCAGTGCACTCTACTCCATTCCATTCCTTCCCATTACACTCCACTCCACTAATTTCAATTCCATACCATTCCATTCCATTCCATTCCACTCCATGCCACTCCATTCCTTTCTACTCCATTCCACTACACTGCACTCCACTCTATTCCATTCCATTCCTTTGCATTCCATTCCATTCCTTTACATTTCCTTCCATTCCATTCCATTCCACTCCACACTACTTCACTCCAATCCACTGCATTCCATTCCAGTCTTTCCATTATACTCAAATCCACTCTAATCCACTCCACTATAATCCATTCCATTATTTCCAATTTCACTCCACTCCACTACAATCAACTGCATTCCATTCCATTTCGATAAATTCCACTCGAATCCAATCTACTCTACTCTATTCCATAGCACACCACTCCACAATACTCCACTCCATTACTTGAAACACAATTCCACTCCACTACACTGCAATACTTTCTACTTCATTCCACTATATTGCACTCCACTCCACTACATTCCATTTCATTCCATTCCATTCCGTTCCGTTCCATTCCGTTCCGTTCCGTTCCATTTCATTGCATTACATTGCATTCCATTCCATTCCATTCCATTCAATTCCATTCCATTCCATTCCATTCCATTCCATTCCATTCCATTCCATTCCACTCTAATCCACTGCGTTCCATTCCATTCTATTCTTTTACATTCTACCCCTATCAACTCTAATACAATCCCCTCAACTCCACTCCACTCATCTCCATTCCAATGCTTTCCATTCCACCCCAGTCCCCTCCATTCCACTCCATTCCTTTCTACTCCATTACATCCACTGCATTCCAGTGCACTCCCATTGCATTTCATTCCGTTCCAATCTTTTCATTGCATTCCATTCCATTCCCCTGCATTCAATTCCACTCCTCTCCACTCCAATCCACTGCTTTCCTTTCCATTCCATTAGTTTACATTCACCTCTAATCAACTGTAATTCAATGCCCTCAATTCGACTCCACTCCTCTCCATTCCATTCCTTTCCATTCAATTCTAGTCCTCTCCATTTCACTCCATTCTTTTCTACTCCATGCCACTGCAGCGCACTCCACTGCATATTCAATTCCATTTCTTTCCATTCACTTCTTTTGCATTCCATTCCATTCCATTCCATTCCATTCAATTCCATTCCACTCTATTCCATTCCAATCCACTCCACTCAAATCCACTGCATTGCATTCCATTGCTTTCCATTAAATTCCATTCCATTCCATTCCACTCGAATACATTCTACTCCACTCCACTCCACTCTATGTATTCTCATTCCACTCCACTCCTCTCCATTACATTCCACTCAACTACTCTCACCTCCACTCCACTCCATTCCTTTCTACTCCATTCCACTACTCTGTACTCCACTCCACTCTATTCCATTCCATTCCGTTCCTCTGCCTTCCATTACATTCTCTTTCTTTGCGTTCCTTTCTATTCCATTTCCTTCCATTCCATTCCACTCCACTGCACTCCAATCCACTCCATTCCATTCCAGTCCATTACATTACATTCCACTCGAATCCCCTCTTTTCCAATCCCCTGAACTGCACTCCACTCCTCTCCATTGCATTTATTTCCATTCAATTCCTGTCTGCTCCACTCCACTCCATTCCTTTCTACTCCGTTTCACTACACTGCATTCCACTGCAATACATACCATTGCATTCCATTCCATTCCATTCCATTCCATTCCATTCCATTCCATTCCACTCCACTCTACTCCATTCCTTTCTACTCCGTTCAACTACACTGCACTCCACTGCACTCCATTCCATTCCGTTGCTTTCTGTTCCATTCCATGCCATTCCAATACATTTTGTTCCTTTCCACTCTACTCCACTCCACTCTAATTCATGGCATTCCATTCCATTCCATTCCATTCCATTCCATTCCATTCCATTCCATTCCATTCCATTACAGTCCATTCCATTCCTTTCCATTCCATTCCATTTCTTTGCATTCCATTCTATTCCCTTCCATTCCATACCATTCCTCTCCTATCTACTCCAATCCACTGTATTCCAATCCATACCATTCCATTCCATTTCTATCCTCTTGAATCCACTCTACTAAACTCCACTCTGTTCCATACCACTCCATTCGATTCATAAACTTTCCACTGCACTCAACCCTCTCTACTCCACTCTACTGCACTCCAATCCACTCCTTTCTACTCCATTCCACTACACTGTTCTCCACTCCTCTATTCCATTCAATTGTGTTCCATTCCTCCCATTACATCCCATTCCTTTCCTTTCCCTTGCATTCCATTCCATTCCACTCCACTCCAATCCATTCCAATACACTGCATTCCATTCCATTCCATTCCATTACATTACATTACATTCCAGTCCATTCCATTCCATTCCATTTCTTTGCATTCCATTCTATTCCCTTCCATTCCATACCATTCCTCTCCTATCTACTCCAATCCACTGTATTCCAATCCATACCATTCCATTCCATTTCTTTCCTCTTGAATCCACTCTACTAAACTCCACTCTGTTCCATACCACTCCATTCGATTCATAAACTTTCCACTGCACTCAACCCTCTCTACTCCACTCTACTGCACTCCAATCCATTCCTTTCTACTCCATTCCACTACACTGTTCTCCACTCCTCTATTCCATTCAATTCTGTTCCATTCCTCCCATTACATCTCATTCCTTTCCTTTCCCTTGCATTCCATTCCATTCCACTCCACTCCAATCCATTCCAACACACTGCATTCCATTCCATTCCATTCCATTCCATTCCATTCCATTCCATTCCATTCCATTCCATTCCATTCCATTCCATTCCACTCGAATCTACTCTTCTCCACTGTACCCCAATCCACCCCACTCCACTCCATGTTATTCCTTTCTACTCCTTTCCATTGCAATGCAGTCCCCTCCATTCCATACCATGCCATTCCCTTCCATTCCACTGCATTGCATTCCATTGCATTCCATTCCACTACACTCCACTCAGATCCACTGCATTCCATTCCATTCCCTTGCATTCCATTCCATTCCTTTCTACTCCTCTCCACTCTACTCCAATCCACTGCATTGCATTCCATTCCATTCCCTTCCATTCCATTCCACTCGAATCCTCTCTTCTCCACTCCATCCCACTCCACTCCACTACATTCCACTCCATCCCATTCCTTTCTACTCCATTCCTCTACATTGCAATCCCCTGCATTCCATACCATGCCATTCCATTCGTTTCCATTGCATTGCATTCCATTGTATTCCATTCCACTACACTCCACTCCAATTCACTACTTTCCATTCCATTCCACGCCACTCCTCTGCATTCCTTTCTGTTCCTTTCCACTACACAGTTTTCCACTCCAATCCACTCAACTCCAATACATTCCATTCCATTCCATTGCATTCCTTTCCATTGCATTTCACTCCACTCCACTCCAATCCACTGCATTCCATTCCTTTCCTTTCCATTCCATTCGAATCCACTCCACACCACTCCACTCCAAGACATTCCATTCCTTCCCATTCAACTTTACTCCAATTCACTCCATTCCATTATACTCCAATACACTACAGTCTACTCCATTACTTTCTACTCAATTCCATTACACTGCCCTCCACTCCATCCCATTCCATTCTATTCCATTCCACTCCATTCCATTCCATTCCATTCCGTTCCTTTCTGTTCTGTTCTGTTCCATTCCATTCCGTTCCATTCCATTCTACTCGAATCCACTCTTCTGCACTCCAACCCAATGCACTCCACTCCACTCCATTTCATTCCTTAGAACTCCAATCCACTACAATGCACTCCATTCCACACCATGGCATTCCATTCTGTTCCATTGCATTGCATTCCATTGCATTCCATTCCACTACACTCCACTCTGATCCACTGCATTCCATTCCATTCCCTTCCATTCCATTCCACTCCTCTCCACTCCCCTCCAATCCACTGCACTTCATTCCATTCCATTCCTCTTGAATCCACCCTTCTGCACTCCTCCCCACTCCACTCCATTCCTCTCCACTCCACTCCATTACATTCCTTTCTACTCCATTCCTTACAATGCACTCCACTGCATTCCATTCCGTGCCATTGCATTCTGTTCCATTGCATTGCATTCCATTCCACTACACTCTTCTCCAATCCACTACATTCTATTCCAATCCATTCCATTCCATTGCATTCCATTCCATTCCATTCCATTCCATTCCATTCCATTCCATTCCATTCCATTCCATTCCATTCCATTCCATTCCTCTCCACTCCTTTCCATTCTTTTCTACTCCATTCCACTACACTGCTTTCCGCTCCACTCCACTCCCCTCCAATTCCTTCCTTTGCTTTCCATGCATTCCATTCCATTTTACTCCACTCCACTCCAATCCATTGCATTCCATTCATTTCCTTTCCATTCCACTCGGATCCACTCCACACCACTCCATTCTATAAAATTCCATTCTTCCCTTTCAACTCCACTCCAATTCACTCCATTCCATTCCATTCCATTCCATTCCATTCCATTCCATTCCATTCCATTCCATTCCACTCCACTCTACTCCTTTCCTTTCTACTCCATTCCACTACACTGCACTCCACTCCACTCCATTCCCTTCCATTAGATTCTGTTCCATTCCTTTCCTCTCAATTCCATTCCATTCCATTCCATTCATTTCCACTCCACTTCAGTCCACCCCACTCCAATCCAGTGCTTTCCATTCCATTCCATTCTATTCCATTGCTTTCCTTTCCATTCCGTTCCATTCCTTTACATTCTGTTGCTTTGCATTCCATTCCATTCTTTTCCATTCCATACCATTCCACACTGATCCTCTCCAATCCACTGCATTCAAATCCATTCCATTCCCTTCCATTCCCTTGTATTCCATTCCTTTCCATTCCAATCCATTCCCTTCCACTCAAATCCACTGTACTACACTCCACGCCATTCCAATTCACTCCATTGCATTCATTGCCTTTCCAATCCACTCCCTTCCTCTCCTCTCCACTATACTCCACTCCACTCCACTCCATTCCTTTCTACTCCATTCCACTTCACTGTACTCCACTCCACTCTCTTCCATTCAATTCTACTCCATTCCATCCGTTGCATTCCATTCCTTTCCATTTCCTTCCATTCCATTTAATTCCTCTCCACTCCACTCCAGTCCAGTGCTCTGCATTCTATTCCATTCAATTCCATTCCACTCGAATCCACTCTTCTCCACTCCACCCCCCTCCACTCCACTGCATGTCATTCCTTCCCACTCCACTGCACTCCACTCCACTCCATTACATTCCATTCCATTCCACTCCACTCCATGCTGCTCTGATGCATTCCTTCCTACTCCATTCCACTAAATTGCACTCCACTCCATTCCATTGCATTCCATTCCATTCCATTGCTTTCCATTCCATTCCATTCCATTCCATTCCATTCCATTCTATTCCACTCCACTCCAATCCTATCCACTGCATTCCAGTCCATTCCATTCCACTCCACTCCACTCCTTTCTAATCCTCAGCATTCCTTTCCACTGCATTCCCCTCCATACTACTGCAATCCTCTTCACTCCTTTTTACATCTTTCCACAGCACTGCACTCCACTCAACTCCATTCCACTCCATTCCTTTCCATTGCATTGCATTTCGTTTCATTACCACCCATTCCATTCCATTGCACTTCACTCCACTCAATTCCTCTCCTCTCCAGTCCACTGCAGTTCATTCCATTCCATTCCATTCAATTACATTGCATTACATTACACTCCAATCTACTCTACTCCTCTCCATTCCATTCTTTCCCATTCCAATCCACTCCAATCCATTCCATTCAATTCCATTCCATTCAACTCCACTCCACTCCACTCCATTCCTTTCTACTCCATTCCACCACACTGTACTCCACTCCTCTCCATTCCATTCCCTTCCATTCCACTCGAAACCACTCCACTCAACTCGTTTCCAATCCATTCCCTTCCTTTCCATTCAACTCTTCTCCACTCCACTCCATTCCATTCCCTTCCATTACTCTCCACTGTACTCCATTCCATTGCTTTCTACTCCATTCCACTACAGTGCACTTAAATCCACTCCATTCCATTCCATTCCATTCCATTCCATTCCATTCCATTCCATTCCATTCCATTCCATTCCATTCCATTCCATTCCATTCCATTCCATTCCATTCCATTCCTTTCTATTGCATTGTATTCCTTTCCATTCCCTTCCATTCTATTGCATTCCACACCACCCCATTCCAATGCACTGCATTCCTTTCCATTCCATTCTATTCCATTGCATTCAATTCCTTTCCATTCCATTCCACTCGAACCCACTCTACTCCAATCTCCTCAACTCCACTCCGTTCCATTGTATTCCATTCGATTTCATTCCACTCCACTCCACTCCATTTCTTTCTACTCCATACCAACACACTGCTCTCCACTCCACTCCATTCTATTCTATTCCATTCTTTTCCCATTCGTTGCATTCCATTCAATTCCATTCCCTTACATTTCATTCCATGCCTCTCCACTCCACTCAAATCCACTGCATTCTATTCCATTTCATTCCTTTCCATTTCACTCCACTCCATTCCACTCCGTTCAACTCCATTCCATTCTATTCCATTCCACTCCACTCGTCTCTATTCGTTTCTGCTCCACTCCACTGCACTGCACTCCAATCCACTCCATTCCTTTCCATTCCATTCCATTCCTTTCCATTGCATTGCATTCCATACCTTTCCGTTCCATTCCATTCCATTCCACTACACTCCACCCCAATTCACTTCATTCCATTTGATTCCATTCCTTTCCATTTCACTCCTCATCACTCCAATCCAATCCACTGCATTCCATTCCTTTCCATTAAATTTCATTCCATTCCATAGCATTACATTCCACTCGGATCCACTCCACTCCACTCCACAAAATTCCATTTCTTCCCTTTCAACTCCACTCCACTCCACTCCATTCTATTCCATTCCATTCCATTCCACTCCACTCCACGACACTCCCTTCCTTTCTACTCCATTCCACTACAGTGCTTTCCACTCCACTCCATTCCATTCCATTCCATTTCATTGCATTGCATTTCATTCCATTATCTTCCTTTCCAAACCATTCTAATCCAATCCACTGCATTCCATTCCATTCCATTACATTCCAAACCGTTCCACTCCACTCAACTCCACTCCACTCTACTCCACTCCACTGCACTCCTCTCTACTACACTCAATTCCATTATACTCCATTCCACTCCACTCGACTGCACTCTACTCCACTCCTTTCTCCATCATTCCATTACACTGCACTCCACTCCACTCAATTCCATTCCATTCCCTTCCAATCCATTCCATTTCATTGCATTCCATTCCATTTCATTCCCTTCCTTCCATGCCATTCCAATCCACTCCAGGCCACAGCATTCCATTCCATTCCATTATATTCGAATCCATTCTATGCCACTCCACTCCATTCCATTCCATTCCTTCACATTCCAGTCCATTCCACTGCATTCCAATCTATTCCATTGCATTCCACTAAACTACACTCCACTCCGTTCCTTTGTTCTCCATTCCAGCACACTGCACTCCACTCCACTCCATTGCATTCCTTTCCATTCTATTCCATTCCGTTTCAATCCTTTCCATTCCATTGCATTCCATTCCATTCCATTACATTCTATTCCATTCGAAACCACTCAACTCCTATCCAGTCCAATGTTTTCCATTCATAAGCATTCAACTCCAATCCACTCCACTCCCTTCCATTTCATTCCATTCTATTCCACTCCATTACCCTCCATTCTTTTCTACTCCATTCCACTACACTGCACTCCACTCCACTCCATTCCTTCCCATTTCATTCTATTCCATTCTATTGCATTTGATTCCATTCCATTCCCTTCCATTCAATTACATTCCAGTCAACTCCTTTCCAAACCACTACATTCCATTCCATTCCTTTCCTTTCCTTTCCTTTCCTTTCCTTTCCTTTCCTTTCCTTTCCTTTCCTTTCCTTTCCTTTCCTTTCCTTTGCTTTCCTTTCCTTTCCTTTCCTTTCCTTTCCTTTCCTTTCCTTTCCTTTCCTTTCCTTTCCTTTCCTTTCCTTTCCTTTCCTTTCCTTTCCTTTCCTTTCCTTTCCATTCCATTCCAGTCTAAACCACTCTATTCCAATCAAGTCGACTCCACATCACTTCATTAGATTCCTTCACATTCCTCTCCACTCCACTGCATTCCATCCCATTCTCCATTCCATTCTGTTCCATTCCATTCCATTTCATTCAATTCCACTTCCTACCACTCCAGTCCTTTCTGTTCTACTCCATTACACTACACTGCACTCCAGTCCACTCCATTCCATTCAATTCCATTCAGTTCCATTGTAATCTATTCCAGTCCTTTCCCTTCCATTCCATTCCATTTCACTCCACTCCACTCCACTCCATTCCAACTCACTGCATTCCATTCCTTTGTATTCCATTCCATTGCATTGCATTCCTTTTCATTCCATTTCATTCCATTCCTTTCCATTCCACTCCACTCCCATTTACTCCACTCCAGTCCACTGAATTCCATTCCGTCGCATTCATTTCCTCTCCATTTCACTCCACTCCACTACCCTCTAATCCACTGCACTCCTCTCCACTTCAGTCCACTCCATTGCAGTCCATTCCTGTCCATTCCACTCCACTGCATTCATTCCTTTCTGTTGATATAATCTAACTCTTTAACCTTGGCAATACTGCAGTGGCAGGATCATAGTTCACATTTCATTTTACCATTCCATTCCATTCCACTGCAAGCCACTCCTCTCCACTCCATTCTATAACACACCTCTCCTCTCCACTCCACTCCATTCCATTCTACTCCATTCCACTCCATTACACTACATTCCACTCCATTCCTTTCTATTCCATTCCATTACACTCCACACCACTCCACACCACTCCATTCCATTCCATTCCGTTCCATTTTGTAGGTTGCCTGTTCACTCTGATGGTAGTTTCTTTTGCTGTGCAGATGCTCTTTAATTAGATGCTATTTGTCAATTTTGGCTTTTGTTGTTTTTGCTTTTGGTGTTTTAGACATGAATTCCTTGCCCATGCCTATGTCCTGAATGGTGTTGCCTAGGTTTTCTTCCACAGTTTTTATGGTTTTAGGTCTAACATGTAAGTCTTAAATCCATCTTGAATTAATTTTTGTATAAGGTGTAATGAAAGGATCCAGTTTCAGCTTTCTGCATATTGCTAGCCAGTTTTCCCAGCACCATTTATTAAATAGGGAATCCTTTCCACATTGCTTCTTTTTGTCAGGTTTGGCAAAGATCAGATAGTTGTAGATTTGTGGTATTATTTCTGAGGGCTCGGTTCTGTTCCATTGATCTATGTCTCTGTTTTGGTACCAGTACCATGCCATTTTGGTTACTGTAGCCCTGTAGTATAGTTTGAAGTCAGGTAGCGTGATGTCTCCAGCTTTGTTCTTTTGGCTTAGGATTGACTTGGCGATGCGGGCTCTTTTTTGGTTCCATATGAACTTTAAAGTAGGTTTTTCTATTCTCTAAAGAAAGTCATTGGTAGCTTGATGGGGATGGCATTGAATTTATAAATTACCTTGGGCAGTATGGCCATTTTCACAATATTGATTCTTCCAAACATGAGCATGGAATATTCTTCCATTTGTTTGTATCCTCTTTTATTTCATTGAGCAGTGGTTTGTAGCTCTCCTTGAAGATGTCCTTCACGTCCCTTGTAAGTTGGATTCCTAGGAATTTTATTATCTTTGAAGCAGTTGTGAATGGGAGTTCACTCAAGATTTGGCTGTTTGTCTGTGATTGGTGTACAAGAATGCTTGTGATTTTTGTACATTGATTTTGTATCCTGAGACTTCGCTGAAGTTGCTTATCAGCTTGAGGAGATTTTGAGCGAGACAATGGGGTTTTCTAGATATACAATCATGTCATCTGCAAACAGGGACAGTTTGACTCCCTCTTTTCCTAATTGAATACCCTTTATTTCCTTCTCCTGCCTGACTGCTCTGGCCAGAAATTCCAGCACTATGTTGAATAGCAGTGGTGAGAGAGGGCATCCCTGTCTTGTACCAGTTTTCAAAGGGAATGATTCCAGTTTTTGCTCATTCAGTAGGATATTGGCTGTGTGTTTGTCATAGATAGCTCTTATTATTTTGAGATACGTCCCATCAATACCTAATTTATTGAGTTTTTAGCATGAAGCGTTGTTGAATTTTGTCAAAGGCCTTTTCTGCATCTATTGAGTTAATCATGCAGTTTTTGTCTTTGGTTCTGTTTATATGCCTGATTGCATTTATTGATTTGCATATGTTGAACCAGCCTTGCATCCCAGGGATGAAGCCCAGTTGGTCATGGTGGAGAAACTTTTATTTTATTTTATTTTTATTATTATACTTTATGTTTTAGGGTACATGTGCACAATGTGCAGGTTTGTTACATATGTATCCATGTGCCGTGTTGATTTGCCGCATCCATTAACTCATCATTTAGCATTAGGTATATCTCCTAATGTCGTCCCTCCCCCCTCCCCACTCCCCCCAACCCACAACAGTCCCCGCAGTGTGATGTTCCCCTTACTGTGTCCATGTGTTCTCATTGTTCAATTCCCACCTATGAGTGAGAACATACGGTGTTTGATTTTTTGTCCTTGCAATAGTTTACCGAGAATGATGTTTTCCAGTTTCATCCATGTCCCTACAAAGGACATGAACTCATCATTTTTATGGCTGCATAGTATTCCATGGTGTATATGTGCCACATTTTCTTAATCCATTCTCTCGTTATTGAACATTTGGGTTGGTTCCAAGTCTTTGCTATTATGAATAGTGCCGCAATAAACATACGTGTGCATGTGTCTTTATAGCAGCATGATTTATAGTCCTCTGGGTATATACCCAGTAATGGGATGGCTGGATCAAATGGTATTTCTAGTTCTAGGTACCTCAGGAATCACCACACGGACTTCCACAATGGTTGAACTAGTTTACAGTCCCACCAACAGTGTAAAAGTGTTCAAAATTCTCCACATCCTTTCCAGCACCTGTAGTTTCCTGACTTTTTAATGATGGCCATTCTAACTGGTGTG
The DNA here is from genome assembly GCF_028878055.3 of Symphalangus syndactylus. Classification (NCBI taxonomy): domain Eukaryota; kingdom Metazoa; phylum Chordata; class Mammalia; order Primates; family Hylobatidae; genus Symphalangus; species Symphalangus syndactylus. The sequence continues at coordinate 24,049,211 of NC_072448.2, read as the reverse complement.
AGATGGGACCTCACTGTGGTTTTGATTTGCATTTCTCTGATGGTCAGTGATGATGAGTATTTTTTCATGTGTTTTTTGGCTGCATAAATGTCTTCTTTTGAGAAGTGTCTGTTCATGTCCTTTGCACAGTTTTTGATGGAGTTGTGTGTTTTCTTCTTGTAAATTTGTTTGAGTTCATTGTAGATTCTGGATATTAGCCCTTTGTCAGATGAGTAGGTTGCAAAAATTTTCTCCCATTCTGTAGGTTGCCTGTTCACTCTGATGGTAGTTTCTTTTGCTGTGCAGAAGCTCTTTAGTTTAATTAGATCCCATTTGTCAATTTTGGCTTTTGTTGCCATTGCTTTTGGTGTTTTAGACAAGAAGTCCTTGCCCACACCTATGTCCTGAATGGTATTGCCTAGGTTTTCTCATAAGATTTTAATGGTTTTAGGTCTAACATTTAAGTCTTTAATCCATCTTGAATTAATTTTTGTATAAGGTGTAAGAAAGGGATCCAGTTTCAGCTTTCTACATATGACTAGCCAGTTTTCCCAGCACCATTTATTAAATAGTGAATCCTTTCCCTATTTCTTGTTTTTGTCAGGTTTGGCAAAGATCAGATAGTTGTAGATATGTGGCATCATTTCTGAGGGCTCTTTTCTGTTTCATTGATCTATGTCTCTGTTGTGGTAACAGTACCATGCTGTTTTGGTTACTGTAGCCTTGTAGTATAGTTTGAAGTCAGGTAGTGTGATGTCTCCAGCTTTGTTCTTTTGGCTTAGGATTGACTTGGTGATGTGGGCTCTTTTTTGGTACCATATGAACGTTAAAGTAGTTTTTTCCAATTCTGTGAAGAAAGTCCTCGGTACCTTGATGGGGATGGCATTGAATCTACAAATTTCCTTGGGCAGTATGGCCATTTTCACGATATTGATTCTTCCTACCCATGAGCATGGAATGTTCTTCCATTTGTTTGTATCCTCTTTTATTTCATTGAGCAGTGGTTTTTAGTTGGTGGAGAAACTTTTTGATGCGCTGCTGGATTTGATTTGTTAGTATTTTATTGAGTATTTTTGCATCAATGTTCATCAAGGATATTGGTCTAAAATTCTCTTTTTTTGTTGTGTCTCTGCCAGGCTTTGGTATCAGGATGATACTGGCCTCATAAAATGTGTTAGGGAGGATTCCCTATTTTTCTATTGATTGGAATAGTTTCAGAAGGAATGGTACCATTTCTTCCTTGTACTCTGGTAGAATTTTGCTGTGAATCCATCAGGTCCTGGACTCTTTTTGGTTGGTAAGCTATTGATTATTGTCACAATTTCAGAGCCTGTTATTGGTCCATTCAGAGATTCAACTTCTTCCTCCATTAGTCTTAGGAGGGTGTATTTGTTGAGGAATTCATCCATTTCTTCTAGATTTCCTAGTTTATTTGCACAGAGGTGTTTGTAGTATTCTCTGATGGTAGATTGTATTTCTGTGGGATCGGTGGTGATATCCCCTTTATCATTTTTCATTGCCTCTGTTTGAGTCTTCTCTCCTTTCTTCTTTATTAGTCTTGCTAGTGGTGTATCAATTTTGTTTACTTTTTCAAAAAACCAGCTCCTGGATTCATTAATTTTTTGAACGGTTTTTTGTGTCTCTATTTACTTCAGTTCTGCTCTGATTTTAGTTATTTCTAGCCTTCTGCTAGCTTTTGAATGTGTTTGCTCTTGCTTTTCTAGTTCTTTTAATTGTGATGTTATGGTGTCAATTTTGGATCTTTCCTGCTTTCTCTTGTGGGCATTTAATGCTATAAATTTCCCTCTACACACTGCTTTGAATGTGTCCCAGAGATTCTGGCCTGTTGTGTCTTTGTTCTCATTGGTCTCAAAGAACATCTTTATTTCTGCCTTCATTTGGTTGTGTACCCAGTAGTCATTCAGGAGTAGGTTATACAGTTTCCCTGTAGTTGAATGGTTTTGAGAGAGTTTCTTAATCCTGAATTCTAGTTTGATAGCACTGTGGCCTGAGAGACAGTTTGTTATAATTTCTGTTCTTTTACATTTGCTGAGGAGAGCTTTACTTCCAACTATGTGGTCAATTTTAGAATAGGTGTAATGTTGTGATGAAAAAAATGCATATTCTGTTGATTTCTGGTGGAGAGTTCTGTAGATTTCTATTAGGTCTGCTTGGTGCAGAGCTGAGTTCAATTGCTGGGTATCCTTTTTAACTTTCTGTCTTATTGATCTGTCTAATGTTGAAAGAGGGATGTTAAAATCTCCCATTATTATTGCGTGGGAGTGTAAGTCTCCTTGTAGGTCACTCAGGACTTGCTTTATGAATCTAGGTGCTCCTTGTTGGGTGCAAATATATTTAGGATAGTTAGCTCTTCTTGTTGAACTGATCCCTTTACCAATATGTAATGGCCTTCTTTGTCTCTTTTGATCTTTGTTGGTTTAAAGTCTATTTTATCAGAGACTAAGATTGCAACCCCTGCCTTTTTTTGTTTTCCGTTTGCTTGGTAGATCATCCTCCATCCCTTTATTTTGGGTCTATGTGTGTCTTTGCATGTGAGATGAGTTTCCTGAATACAGCACACTGATGGGTCTTGACTCCTTATCCAATTTGCCAGTCTGCATCTTTTCATTGGAGCATTTGGCCCATTTACATTTAAAGTTAATATTGTTATATGTGAATTTGATCCTGTCATCATGAGGTTAACTCTTTATTTTGCTTGTTAGTTGATGCACTTTCTTCCTAGCCTCAATGGTCTTTACAATTTGGCATGTTTTTTCAGTGGTTGGTACTCCTTGTTCCTTTCCATGTTTAGTGCTTCTTTCAGGAATTCTTTTAGGGCAAGCCTGGGGGTGACAAAATTACTCAGCATTTGCTTGTCTGTAAAGTATTTTATTTCTCTTCGCTTATGAAGCTCAGTTTGGCTGGAAATGAAATTCTGGGTTGAAAATTCTTTTCTTTAAGAATGTTGAATATTGGCCCCCACACTCTTCTGGCTTGTAGAGTTTCTGCCAAGAGATCAGCTGTTAGTCTGATGGGCTTCCCTTTGTGGATTACCCAACCTTTCTCTCTGGCTGCTCTTAATATTTTTTCCTTCATTTCCACTCTGGTGAATCTGACAATTGTGTGTCTTGGAGTTGCTCTTCTCGAGGAGTATCTTTGTCGCATTCTCTGTATTTCCTGAATCTGAATGTTGGCCTGCCTTGCTAGATTGGGGAAGTTCTCCTGGATAATATCTTGCAGAATGTTTTCCAACTTGGTTCCATTCTGGCTGTCACTTACAGGTACACCAATCAATCATAAGTTTGGTGTTTTCACATAGTCCCATATTTCTTGGAGGCTTTGTTCATTTCTTTTTATTCTTTTTTCTCTAAACTTCCCTTCTCGCTTCATTTCATTCATTTAGTCTTCCATCACTGATACCCTTTCTTCCAATTGATCACATAGGCTCCTGTGGCTTCTGCAGTCTTTACGTAGTTCTCGAAACTTGGCTTTCAGCTCCATCAGCTCCTTTAAGCACTTCTCTTCATTGGTTATTTTGGTGAAACATTCATCTAATTTTTTTCAAAGTTTTTATCTTCTTTGCCATTGGTTCGAATTTCCTCCTGTCTCTCGGAGTAGTTTGATCATCTGAATCCTTCTTCTCTCAACTCGCCAAAGTCATTCTCCATCCAGCTTTGTTCCATTCCTGGTGAGGAAATGCATTCCTTAGAAAGAGGAAAGGTTCTCTACTTTTTAGAATTTCCAGTTTTTCTGCTCTGTTTTCTCCTCATCTTTGTAGTTTTTTCTACTGTTGGTCTTTGATGATGGTGATGTACAGATGTGTTTTTGGTGTGGGTGTCCTTTCTGTTTGTTCATTTTCCTACTAACAGACAGGACCCTCAGCTGCAGGTCTGTTAGGGTTTGCTAGAGGTCCACTCCAGACCCTGTTTGGCTGAGTGTCAGCAGCGGTGGCTGCAGAAAAGCGGATTTTCATGAACCACAAATTCAGCTGTCTGATCATTCCTCTGGAAGTTTTGTCTCAGAGTAGTACCCAGCTGAGTGAGGTGTCAGTCTGTCCCTACTGGGGGGTGCTTCCCAGTTAGGCTGCTCGGTCAGAGTCCCACTTTAGGAGGCAGTCTGCCCATTCTCAGATATCCAGCTGCATTCTGAGAGAACCACTACTCTCTTCAAAGCTGTCAGACAGGGACATTTAAGTCTGCAGAGGTTCCTGCTGACTTTTTGTTAGTCTGTGCCCCGCCCCCAGAGATGGAACCTAAAGAGGCAGGCATGCCTCCTTGAGCTGTGGTGGGCTCCATCCAGTTCAAGATTCCTGGCTGCTTTGTTTACCTAAGCAAGCCTGGGCAATGGCGGGTGCCCCTTCCCCAGCCTCACTGCCACCTTGCAGTTTGATCTCAGACTGCTGTGCTAGCAATCAGTGAGACTCCGTGGGCATAGGACCCTCCAAGCCAAGTGCGGAACACAATCTCCTAGTGAGCCGTTTTCCAAGCCCATTGGAAAAGTTCAGAATCAGGGTGGGAATGACCTGATTTTCCAGGTGCCGTCTGTCACCCCTTTCTTTGACTATGCATCGCCCAGCTTTGGCTCATGCACAGTGCACTGCACCGACTGTCCTGCTCCCACTGTTTGGCACTCCTGAGTGAGGTGAATGCAGTACCTCAGATGAAAATGCAGAAATCACCCGTCTTCTGTGTCACTCATGCTGGGGTCTGTAGACCAGAGCTGTTCCTATTTGGTCATCTTGGCTCCACCACTACTGGTCATTTTTTTTCCCCACCACACCACCTTTTCCTTTGGGAATGTGTCCGTTTCACAGGCCTTTTCCCCTATAATTTGGAACTTGATTCGGTTTGATAAAATCAGATAGAATTGATCAAAGCCAATGGGATAAAGACCAAAACACAACAAAAAGAGTAACAAGCAAACAAGAACAAACTGTTAAGCAAAAGAAAAGATTACACAACTTTATAAGGTAACTGAGCACTCTAATAGTAAAAAGAAAGTAAAACTAAGAGATCATCAATATTAACTTTCACCAAGACAAACCCCAATCAGTTATTTAACTAGAGATGGGTCCCAGGCTGAAGACTGCTCTCTACCATTCCCACATGCAGGCAAAATAATTCATTTTTGCTGATGGAAGTGAGCTCAAACTCCATAAAGGAGTTACCTGATTTCCACTGTCATGGAAGCAGAAAAACACTTGCCTTGCTTTCCTTGTGTTGGAAGCAAGCAAAACTACAAAGAAAGAAGGCATTATGTAGGAAAATAAACTAGATTTCAACCAAATTTTGAAAGATCAGGGACTCCTAGGATGAATCGTTTGAGGCCTTAGAAAGTTATTCAATTGACTTGAGCTATAATGATAGCTCAAGCTATTACCAAGCACTGATAGGAGATTTTCAAAAGTCAGGGGCACCTCAACTCAGAATCCCTTCATGGTTGCCAAAATATGAATCTCTAAAATCAGAGACAGGTCGCAGTTAGCTTATGAAGTTTATTTTGCCAAGGTTAAGGATGCATACCAATGACATAGCCTGATGAGGGCCTGATGACATGTACCCAAGGTGATTAGAGCACAGTTTGTTTTTAAAGATTTTAGGGAGACATGAGAAGTCAATCAACATTTGTGAAATGAACATTTGTTCAGTCTGGAAAGGGAGGACAACTTGAAGTGGGAAAGAGGCTTCAGGTAATAGGTAGGTAAAAGACAAATGATTGCATTCTTTTGAGTTTCTGATAAAGAGGCAATCAGATATACACTTATCTCAGTGAGCATAGGGGTGACTTTGAATAGAATGGCAGTCCAGTTTGCTCTAAGCAGTTTCCAGCTTGACTTTTCTCTTTAGCTTAATAATTTGGTGGACCTAAGTTTTTTTTACACCACCTGTAGGTTAAAAAAATTTGAGTTATTAGAGGATATGTATTAAATTAAGACCAGAGGATAAGGACAGCTTATACACTGCATGGCTGCTGACACACACTGATGGTGGCTATAGTTATTTCTGTTAAGATTGGGTGTGTGATGCTTTGTTTTTGTTAGCTTCTTTGGTTTTATTTTTCCTAAACAAAGAAACTGGGTTATGGGCACCCTGCTTATTTCCATTTCTTTGCAGGATTTGTAGAAAAATTGTGCAGAACTAAAATGTTGTTCCAAATTTTACATTACCTTATTTATTTATTTATTTATTTATTTATTTAATTTATTTATTTATTAGCTGCAGCCAAAGATTGCTGGTTGGCTTACAAACATATGCAAGATTAGTTTAAAATGTAGGCAAAACTTAAAAAAAAGGGGACTAAAATTTAAAGGCCAATGTATGATAATTATTGAACATAGCTTTTTTCTCCAGTTTTCATTTTTGTTAAAAACAAATTAGATTGAGACTGACTTGTTTGCAAAATAAACTTTAAGCTTATATTTGGCCTGATTATTTGCATAAAGTGCAGGAAGTATAATTATATTTAAACTGTTTTAAACTTGACTTGATGAAACTCCATTCCACGAGAAACCTTAGATAAGACCATCTAAAGCTGAGCCAAGGGTCGTCCGCAATCACTGAGGCTCAAGTAGGCGGTTTTACCCTCACAGTGTAAACAAAGCCACAGCGAAGTTCAAACTGGGCAGAGCCCACTGCAGCTCAGCAAGGCCACTGTGGACAGGCTGCCTGTCTGGATTCCTCCTCTGTGGGCAGGCCATCTCTGGAAGGAAGGTAGCAGCCCCTGTCAGGAGCTTATAGACAAAACCATCAACTCCCTGGGATGGAACATCTGGGAGAGGGGGCAGCTGTGGGTGCTGTTTCAGCAGATTTAAATATCCCTGCCTGAGAACTCTGACGAGAGCAACGAATATCCCTGCACAGCATCCAAGTTCTGATAAGGGACTGACTGCCTCCTCAAGTTGGTCCCTGACTCTCAAGCATCCTGACTAGGAGGGACCAAGAGACACCTCATACAGGAGAGCTCTGGTTGACATCTGGCAGGTGCCTCTCTGGGACGAAGCTTCCAGAGGAAGAAACAGGAAGCATTCTTTGCTGTTCTGCAGCCTCTGCTGGTGATACCAAAGAAAACAGGGTCTGAAGTGGACCTTCAGCAAACTCCAACTAGCCTGAAGAAGAGGAGCCTAACTGTTAGAAGGAAAACCAACAAACAGAAAAGAATAGTATAAAAATCAATAAAAAAGATGCCCACTCAGAGACCTCATTGAAGGTCACCGGCGTCAAACACCAAAGGCATATAAAGCATGGAGATGTGGAGAAACCACCACAAAAAGACTGAAAATTCCAAAAACCAGAACCTACCTTCTCTTCCAAAGGATTATAACTCCTCACCAGCTAGGGAACGAAACTGGACAAAGAAGAAGTTTCATGAATTGACAGAAATAGGCTTCAGAAAGTGGGTAATAAAAATTTCCTCTGAGCTGAAGAAGCACATTCTAAACCAAAGAGAGGAAGCTAAGAACCTTGAAGAAAGATTAGACAAATTGCTAACTAGAAATAACCAGTATAGAGAACATAAGTGACCTGATGGAGCTGAAAAACACAGCATGAGAACTTTGTGAAGCACACACAAGTATCAACAGCTGAATCGATCAAGCAGAAGAAAGGATATCATAGATTGAAGATAAACTCAAAGAAATAAAATGAGAAAACAAGATTAAAAAAGAAGGGTGAAAAGTAATGACCAAGGCATCCAAGAAATATGGGACTATGTGAAAAGAGCAAATCTACGTCTGACTGGTGTACCTGAAAGTAATGCGGAGAATGGAACCAAGTTGGAAAACACTCTTCAGGATATTATCCAGGAGAACTTCCAAAACCTAGCAAGTCAGGGCAACATTCAAATTCAGGAAATACAGAGAACACCACAAAAATACTTCTTGAGAAGAAGAACCCCAAGAAACATAATCATCAGAATCACCAAGGTTGAAATGAAGGAAAACATGTTAAGGGCAGCTAGTGAGAAATGTTGGGTTTCCCACAAAGGGAAGCCCATCAGACTAACAGTGGATCTCTCTGCAGAAACTCAATAAGCCAAAAAAATTGGGGCCTAATAATGACCATTCTTAAAGAAAAAGTTTTCCAACCCAGAATTTCATATCCAGGCAAAGTAATATTCATAAGTGAAGGGGAAACAAAATACTCTGTAGACAAGCAAATGCTAAGAGACTTTTGTCACCTCGAGGCCTGCCTTACAATAACCCTGAAGGAAGCACTAAACATAGAAATGACTAACCGATACCAGCCACCAAAAAACACATCAAATTGCAAGGACCATTGACTCTGTGAAGAAATTTTATCAACTACTGGGCAAAATAACAAGGTAGCATCATAGAGAAAAAATTAAAATCAGACATAACGAGAATAATCTTAAATGTAAATAGCAGAAATGTCTCAATTAAAAGATACATACGCAAATTGGATAAAGAGTCAAGACTAATTGTTATGCTGTGTTCAGAAGACCCATCTCGAGTGCAAAGACACGCATAGGCTCAAAACAAAGGGATGAAAAAACATTTATCAAGCAAATGGAAAAAAAAGAGCATGTATTGCAGTCCCAGTCTCTGATAAAACATACATTAAACCAACAAAGATCAAAAGAGACAAAGAAGGGCAGTCCATAATGCTAAAGGGATCAATGCAACAAGAAGAGCTAAATACCCTAAATATATATGCACCCAATACAGGAGTGCTCAGTCTCAAAAAGCAAGTTCTTAGAGACCTACAAAAAGTCTTAGCCTCATGAACAAGAATAGCGGAAGAATTTAACACCCCACTGTCAGTAGTAGACAGATCAACAAGCCAGAAAATTAATGAAGATATCCAGGACTTGAACTTAGCTCTAGACCAAGTGGACCTAATAGACTCTCCATGCCGAATCAACAGAATATACATTCTTCTCAGTACCACATTGCATTCATTCTAAAACTGATGGCATAAATGGAACTAAAACATTCCTCAGCAAATGCAGAAGAATGGAAATAATAAAGAACAGTATCTCAGACCACAGTGCAATCAAATTAGAACTCAGGATTAAGAAACTCACTCAAAACCACACAACTACATAGAAACTCAACCATCTGCTCCTGAATGACTACTGGCTAAATAAAGAAATGAAGGCAGAAATAAAGACGCTATTTGAAACCAAAGAGTACCATGACACAACATACCAGAATCTCTGGGGCACAGCTAAAGCCATGTGTAGAGGAAAAGTTATAACACTGTTTCCACAAGAAAAACAGGAAAAATATAAAACTGACACCCTAGCATCACAATTAAATCAACTAGAGAAGTAAGAGCAAAAAATTCAAAAGCTAGAAGAAAACAAGGAATAACTAAGATCAGAGCAGAATTGAAGGATATAGACACAACAAAAACCTTTCAAAAAATCAATGAATCCAGGAGACTTTTTTTTTTTGGAAAGATCAACAAAATATATTGACCACTAGCAAGACTAATAAATAAAAAAGAGAGAAGAATCAAATAGCTGTCATAAAAAAAGATAAAAGAGGATATCATCAGAAACCCCACAGCAATACAACTACCATCAGAGAATACTATAAACACCTCTCTACAAATAAACTAGAAAATCTATAAGAAAAGAATAAAATTTTTTTTTTTTTTTTTTTTTGAGACGGAGTCTCGCTCTGTCGCCCAGGCTGGAGTGCAGTGGCGCAATCTCGGCTCACTGCAAGCTCCGCCTCCTGGGTTCACGCCATTCTCCTGCCTCAGCCTCTCCGAGTAGCTGGGACTACAGGCGCCCACCACCACGCCCGGCTAATTTTTTGTATTTTTAGAAGAGATGGGGTTTCACCGTGGTCTCGATCTCCTGACCTCGTGATCCGCCCACCTCGGCCTCCCTAAGTGCTGGGATTACAAGCGTGAGCCACGTGGACACACACACCCTCCCAAGACTAAACCAGGAAGAAGTTGAATCCCTGAATAGAACAACAGTTAGTTCGGAAATTGTGGCAATAATTAATAACCTACCAACAAAAACAATTCCAGGACTAGATGATTCACAGTTGAATTCTACCAGAGGTATAACGAGGAGCTTGTACCATTTCTTCTGAAACTATTCCAAATAATAGAAAAATGACTCCTTTGTAATTCATTTTTTGAGGCCAGCACCATCTGATACCAAAAACTGGTAAAGACACAACAAAAAACAGAATAATTTAGGCCCATATTTCTGATGAACATTGATGTGAAAATCCTCAATAAAATACTGGTGAAGAGATTCCAGCAAAACACCAAAAAGCTTATAGACCATTATCAAGTTGGCTTTATCTCTGGGATGTAAGTTTGGTTCAACATATACAAATCAATAAACGTAATACCTTACGTACACAGAACCAGCGACAAAAACCACATGATTATCTCAATAGATACAGAAAAGGTCTTTGACAAATTCAACAGTCCTTCATGGTAAAAACTCTCAATAAGCTAGGCATTGATGTAATGTATCTTGAAATAGTAAGAGATATTTATGACAAATGTACAGCCAATATCATGCTCAGTTGGCAAAAACTGGAAGCATTTCCTTTGAAAACCAACACAAGGCAAAAATGCTCTCTCTCACCACTCTTATTCAACATAGTATTGGAAGTTCTGGACAGAGCAATAAGGCAAGAGAAATAAATAAAGAGTATACTTTTAGGAAAACAGCAAGTCAAATTGTCTCTGTTTGCAGATGACATGATTGTACATTTAGAAAATCCCATTGTCTCAGCCCAAAATCTCCTTAAACTGATAAGAAACTTCAGCAAACTCTCAGGATACAAAATCAATGTGCAAAAAGCACAAGCATTCTTATATATCAATAACAGACGAACAGAGAGCCAAATCATGACTGAAATCCCATTCACGATTGCTGAAAAGAGAATAAAATACCTAGGAATTCAATTTTAAAGGGATGTGAAGGACCTTTTTAAGGAGAACTACAAACCATTGCTCAAGGAAATAAGAGAGGACCCAAAGGAATGGAAAATCATTTCATGCTCATGAATAGGAAGAATCAGTATCATGAAAATGGCCATACCACTGACAGTAATTTATAGATTCAATGCTATCCCCGTCAAGCTTCCACTGACTTTCTTCATGGAATTGGAAAAACCTACTTTAAATTTCATATGGAAGTAAAAAAGAACTCATGTAGTCAGGACAATCCTACGCAAAAAGGACAAAGCTGGAGGCATGACATTACCTGACTTCAAACTATACTACAGGGATACAGTAACAAAAACAGAATAGTACTGGTATCAAAACAGATATATAAACAAATGGAACAGAATAGAGGCCTCAGAAATAACATCACATATCTACAATATCTGATCTTTAAGAAACCTGACTAAAACCAGCAATGGGGAAAGGATTTCCTACTTAATTAATCATATTTTGAAAACAGTATAGCCATGTGCAGAAAACTGAAACTGGATTCCTTTCTTACACCTCATACAAAAATTAACTCAAGATGGATTTAAGACTTAAAAGTAGACATAAAACCATAAAAACCCTACAAAAAGCCTAGTTAACTCCAGTCAGGATATAAGCATGAGCAAAGAACTTCATGACTAAAACATTGAAAGCAATGGCATAAAAATCCAAAATTGACAAATGAGATCTAATTAATCTAAAGAGCTTCTGCACAGAAAAAGACACTATCATCAGAGTGAACAGGCAACTTACAGAATGGGAGAAAGTTTTTACAATCTAGTCATCTGACAAAGGGCTAATATCTAGAATCTACAAAGAACTTAAACAAATTGAAAAGAAAAAAACCATCAAAAAGGGGACAAGGGATATAAACAGACACTTCTCAAAAGAAGACATTTATACAGCCAAAAAGCATGAAAAAAATCATTATCACTTGTCATTAGAGAAATGCAAACCCACATCACAGTTAATATTATCTAACACCAGTTAGAAAGGCAATCATTAAAAAGTCAGGAAATAACAGATGCTGGACAGGATGTGGAGAAATAGGAACAGTTTTACCCTGTTGGTGGGAGTGTAAATTAGTTCAACCATTGTGGAGGATAGTGTGGCTATTTCTCAACTATCTAGAAGTAGAAACACAATTTGATTAAGCAATCGCATTACTGGGTATGTATCTGAAGGATTATAAATCATTCTACTGTAAAGACACATGTACATGTGTGTTTACTGTGGCACTATCCACAATAGCAAAGACTTGGAACCAACCCAAATGCCCATCAATGATAGGATAAAAAAATGCAGCACATATATACCATGTAATACTATACAGCAGTAAAAAAGGATAAGTTCATGTCTTTTAAAGGACATGGATGAAACTGGAAACCATCATTCTCCGCAAACTAACACAAGAAGAGAAAACCAAACACCACAGGTTCTCACTTATGAGTGAGAGTTGAACAATGAGAACACATGGACACAGGGAGGGGAACATCACACACTGGGGCCTGTTTTGGGGTGAGGGTCTAGGGGAGGGATAGCATTAGGAGAAATACCTGATGCAGATGATGGGTTGATGGGTGCAGCGAACCACCATGTCACAGGTATACGTATGTAACAAACATGCACATTCTGCACATGTACCCCAGAATTTCAAGTATAATAATAATAAAAATAAAGAAAAAATAAAATAGGAAGTTTCAATTCAAGGTATAAGCCAAAAAGGAATGTTTTCATCAAAAATTAAAAAGGACTACTTTAATTTTCTTTTAGTTCAACTTATATATTATCTTTTGTTCTGGTTTGATATTTATAAACATTTTAGCTTTTTATAAGTTTGGTACACTTATCTGTTATTAGAAACCTGTATTTGAAAGCACCTGTTAAAATTCTATAGTGGATTATAAACCATCTTTTAAAGTGGATTAACCAAGACAATTGTTTCTAAATGTCAAAATGTTCATGATTATTACAGCTAAAAATATGACTGACAAATAATTGGTTATTTCTCTGGTTTACAATATCTTAATAACCTTAATTATAATTGGTAATTATAATTGATAGCATATATTTAGACATGAATTGATTATTTGATTACAACAAAATTTTAATAATCCTATACAATTTTGAACGATATAACATTATTTACTAAACTGTAACCTGGAGAAGATTAAACATCATTTTGGAAATCCCAGTTTTTAAAACATGTTAAATAATACTGTGGACTTCTCTTCTGGATGTCCCAGGAGTTCCTTGTAACATACAAACCTAGAAGTCAGGAACAACAACCTTGCAACTGAAGTTTAATTTTGAGAAGGCTGTTGAATATGTTAGAAATTTAAAACACTTCAGTTTATGAAATAAAACCTTACATTACCATAAGTTTATAATTTTGCTAAAACAATGAATTGAAAATTTGAAAATGCAAGAAAACCTTGGTAGCCTTTACTATTACATAATAGTTCTGCTTAAGAGTTATACTAGAAACTCAAAAAAATCAATGAAAAAATTTTATTAAAAAGTGGGCTAAGGACTTGAGTAGACAATTCTCAAAAGAAGATATACAAATGGCCAACAAACATATGAAAAAATGCTCAATAATCAGGGAAATGCAAATCGAACAGCAATGCAATACTACTTTACTCCTGAAAGAATAGCCATAATCAGAAAAAAAAGCAGTTAGCATGGGTGTGGGGACCAGGGAAAGCTTACACACTACTTTTGGGAATGCAAACTAGTACAGCTGCTATGAAAAACAGTATGGAGATTTCTTTAAAAACTAAAAGTATCTATCTATCTATCTATCTATCTATCTATCTATCTATCTATCTATCTATCACAGTTTATTCATTCATTGAGAATAAAGGAAGGAAAAACCAAACAGTGTATGTTCTCACAGTTATGTGGGAGTTGAAACATGAGGACACAAAGGCATAAGATTTATACAATAGACTTTGGGCACTTGGGGGGTATGGTGTGGGGAATAAAAGACTACAAGTATGGTGCAGCGTATACTGCCATGAAGATGGGTGCATGAAAACTCATAAACCACCAGGAAAAGAAAAAACTCCTTTTCCTGATAAGATTTAAGAAGGAAAAATATAAAGGTTTCTTAAATATACCTGTAGCTTAGATATTTACTATTAATTAAGCTGAGTGCTTAAGTAAATAACTTACCCATGTGAACAAATGCCATTTGTTTCCCAAAAACTTACAAAAAAATTAAAATAAAATAAAATTTAAAAATTCTTAAAGAGAAAGCTAAATTTTACACTTGAAATTATTGAATATACACGTTAACTCCAATTTTCTATTGAAACTTATAGACAATCCTATTGGATTTTAATCAGTTTGACCACGAGGTAAAATTTTTACAAACCTTTTATAAGCCACATCAAATTTTGCCAAAGAGCAGATTAGCATTTTAAGAAGTCGTATTTTGTTTTGTTTTAATTTTAGTGACCAATTTAGACAAAAATTATATGATAAAATTTTTAAGTTAGTTAATACATTTACATAAAATGTTTTCTTTGGAAAATTTTTACAAGTTTTCCACAATTCGCTTAAATCTTTAGCTTTATTTTATTTAAGATAATTCTTTATTCCTAGGCAAAATTTACATTTTTAAGCCTCTTTATAACATTTTACTAAAAACACATTTTACTATTCTTGTACAGCTCACATGTAAATTTATTTTAGTTACCACATCAGAATAATTTTTATATTTTTAGTAGAGACAGCATTTTACCATGTTTGTCTCCAACTCTCTGACCTTGTGATCTGCTCACCTCGGCTTCCAAAAGTGCTGGGATTGCTGACATGAGCCACCACACCCAGCCGTGTTCTGATTCTTTTAAAGTCTTTTAATATGCATATTAGAAAGTATTTTTTTAATGCATTTATAGAATCACTAGGGCTCTAGTTGGAGTTTTTTTTTTTTTATGCGTTGCCTCCCTTTTAATTGGGAATGAATATTCTGCTATCTGTTCATCTTTCTTTCTTTTTTACCCCTCCTTCTTCTGTATTTCTTCACTTTTAGAATTTTAGACTGGATAGAGTAGAGTTACCCTTGAATGTTTCAGTGACTGAAGGACTGCCTCTTTCTTAGCAGCAGTTAGGGTTTTGCTTAGAAGTACTATAACATTTTTCCATGCAAGACTAAACAATTGGGTTAGATTTTAAAAAATGTTTATATATCTATTAGGGTCATTAAAAATATGCTTATATTCCTTGTTATTTCTTTAATATACTTTAGTAGAAACACATTTATCATGCATTTCCTGCTGGGGCAACAGCAAAGCTGGGGTTTCTTGAGTGGCACAATTGAAGTAGCTGATGAGATAGCTACTGGGGACCCCATATAGGAGGACAGGTAGGTAATTTATAAGTTGCATTTGAGGGTGTCCAAGGGCTTTATTTCTCTGAGGTTAAGGAATTATCTTTTGAAGTTTTGCCTGATGTGACTGCCATGAGGGTAGAGTTAAATTTACAATACTTAAAAACATCTCAATTTTCTCTTAAGGCAAAGAAAGTTTGTACATTGGTAACCTTGGACCATTTTCTCTCCTGTCTGCAAATGATCCAGTTGTTGGATAGTACTAAAATTGATGCTTCCCTTAGGAGGCCAGTCCTGTAGTTCATAAGATATTCATGCCATTGGGCAAATAATGTACACCATTTTGCCTTTAGAGTTGTAGGTTTAAAGGAATTCCAGTGTTTTACAATGAACTTGAGAAAAGTGCAGATGGCAGATGGTTCATTACCTATCCAGAAAAGAGGTGAGTAAAGGCATCTCTTAGCTTTCTTTATTTTTCTGAGTGACCCAGGGTGGGCAAATTTAAATAAATAAATACAAAGGTGTTTCTTCTTTTTTTTCTCTCATTTCCCCTGTGTTCAAGGACAATTATAGATGCCACCCATGAATGCAAGCTTAACCTTCACCCCTGGTTCTAAAGAAGCCAGATGGCAAGATTAGTTAAATTTACTTGGCAGGCCCCAACCCTCTACCTTGATTGTTTTCTAGAGCTACTTGTCTCATAAGGCTCCAAAGGTATTTCAGGGGACTGAGAGAGATTACGTAGTAGTCAAATTTGGGCAAGACTTTTTAATGGAGATAGAGTTTCAACACTATCTCGGGCGTGTTTTCCTATGGCTCTAGCAAAACACTGAAATCTCAGAGAATTAGACTAATTGACTTCCAAACATAAAATTTCCTACCTATGTACCTGGATGTAGTACCTTAAAAAAAGTAAAGATTGAATGACTGTCCTTTATTTGATGGAGACAGCACTAAAGCTTAGCTAGAATTTGTCTTTCAAGGATGGCTTCCTCTTACCCCTTAAAGAAAGAAATGTTTTGGTCTGAGAATGGGACATGGATCCTGGTTCCCAATACAAGATGTAGAAGGAAGAGAAATTGGGAAACAGAGGTTTTGGACAAAATGCTAAGAAGATTTTTTTTTAATGGAGAAAAATTGTATTTTATTAGGTGGTACTGTAGGGTCTGAAATGTTTGATAAAAGCTCTTACTCCACATTATTTTCACTCAAAAGTTAAAAGTAAAGTTTGTGGGGCTTGATAGGCGGTCTCCACAGTATGCCTTGTAGCAGAAGAAAATTCACTTGTCTCATAAAGGTACCCTTTGAATGATAGAAAAGTGCAGAGTTTTACATGGAGGAGAAATAAACCTAAATGGAGAGGCAGAAGGGTATTCACCTTAGAAGAAATACTCTTTTACAATCCTATGAATGTCTATCTTTGGGAGACAAAAAACACTTAGTGTGTGAAAAGTAATTAATTAATTGATTGATTTATGTTTTTCCTTAAGTTATTGGAGTACAGGTCCTATTTGCTTACATGAGTAAGTTTCTTAGTGGTGATTTGTGAGATTGTGGTGCCCCTACCACCCAAAAGTATCTACTGCATCATATATGTTGTCTTTAATTCCTTGCCCACTCCCACTCTTACCCACAAGTCCCTGAAGTCCACTGTATCATTCTTATGCCTTCATGTACTCATAGCTTAGCTCCCACATGTTAGTGAGAAGATATGATATTTGGTTTTCCATTCCTGTGTTAACTTCACTTAGAACTATAGTCTCCAGTCTCATCCAGGTCATTCCAAATGCTGTTAATTTGTTTCTTTTTATAGCTGAGTGATATTCTATCATACACACATACCAAAGTTTCTTTATCCACTCATTTATTGTTGAGCACTTGGTTTGGTATGATGATTTAGCAATTGTGAATTGTGCTGCTATAGACATGCATGTGCAAGTATCTTTTTTTGAATAATGACTTCTTTTCCTCTAGTAGATACACATTGGTTGGATTGCTGGTCCAATAGTATATTAAATGACAGTTCTACTTTTAGTTCTTTGAGGAATCTGCACAATGTATTCCATAGCTTTGGTACTACTTTACATTCCCACCAGCAGTGTAGAAGTGTTCCCTAGTCACTGTGTCCACGCCAACATTTCCTCATTTTGATTTTTGATTATGATCACTGTTGTAGGAGTAAGGTGGTAACACATCGTGGTTTTGATTTTCATTTGAGTGATCATTAGTGATGTTGAGCTTTTTTTTTATGTTTGTTGGCCATTTGTATCTCGTCTTTGAGAATTGCTTACTCATGGCCTTAGCCCTCTTTTTAATGAGATTGTTTGTATTTTTCTTACTGATTTTTTTGAGTTTTTGTTGTACATTCTGGATATTTGTCCTTTTTCAGATGTATAGATTATGAAGATTTTCTCCCACTCTGTGGATTGTCTGTTGACTCTACTGACTGTTCCTTTTGCTGTGAAAAATCTCTTAATTTAATTAGTTCTCAGCTATTTATCTTTGTTTTTATTGCTTTGTTTTGGGGTTTTGGTCATGAAATCCTCATCTAGACCATGTCTAGGAGGGTTTTTCCAATGTTGTCATCTAGAGTTTTTATAGTTTCAGGTCTCAGGTTTATGTCCTTAATCCATTTTGAGTTGATTTTTGTATAAGGTGAGAGATGAGGATCAGTTTTGTTCTCCTACATTTGGGTAACCAATTATCCCAGCACCATTTTTTGAAAAGGGTGTGCTTACCCTGCCAAATGTTTTCATTTGCTTTGTCAAAGATCAGTTGGCTGTAAGTAGCTGGCTTTATTTCTGGGTTTTCTGTCCTGTCCTATTGTTGTGTGTGTCACTTTTTTTTACAAGTACCATGATATTTTGGTGACTATGGCTTTATAACATTTGTCTGAAAATGACTATCTTTCCTTCTTACAGGATGCTTAGTGTCACTGGATACAAAATTCTTGGTTGATAATTGTTTTGTTTGAGGAAGATCATGATAGTGCCTCAATGCCTTTAGCTTAGAGGGTTTGTGCTGAGAAACCTGCTGTTAACTGAGAAGTCTTCCTTTATAGGTACTTAGTGCTTCTTTCTCAAAACTCTTAAGATTCTTTTCTTTGTCTTAACTTTGGATAACCTGATGACCATGTGCTTCTAGCTTATGGGATGCCTAGGTGAAGATCTTTTTTGTGATGAATTTCCCAGGTGTTCTTTTTGCTTCTTATATTTTTATTTCTAGGTCTCTCACAAGGCCAGGGAAGTTTTCCTTAACGATTCCCCCAAATATGTTTTCCAAGATTTTAGAATTGTCTTCTTCCTCAGGAACACCAATTATTATTAGTCTTGGTAGTTTAATGTAATGTCAGACTTCTTTGAGGTTTTGTTAATATTTTCTTATTATTTGTTCTTTGTCTTTTTTGGATTAGGTTAATTTGAAGACCTTGTCTTCAAGCTCTGAGTCTCTTTTTTCTACTTTTCAATTCTATTGCTGAGACTTTCCAGAGCCTTTCACATTTCACACAGGAAGGGGAACATTACACTCTGGGTGGAGGTAGCAGGAAGGGATAGCATTAGGACGTATACGTAATGCTAAATGATGAGTTAATGGGTGCGGCACACCAACATGGCACATATATACATATGTAACAAACCTGCACATTGTGCACATGTACCCTAAAACTTAAAGTGTAATAATAATAAAATAAATTAATTAATAAAAAAACTGTCTCAAAAAGAAAATCTGTGGAACGCATGGAAAGCATAACATGTTGTGTGGCTAGGGTATGATGTCATATTTGATCCTAGAAAGCTTTGTATGGTTTGAGGGGTTTGGAATAGCAGCACTTGTTGGCATTAGAAAAACTTGAGCTGGATTTAATAAACTGTGACTTAAGTGGGGAATATGATCTCATAACCAGAATTAATGAACAAGTTTGGGACCAGTTCCGGCCACTGGCACTGGATCTGACCTCCCTCCAATCCCAGGGGTTGAACAGGAAAAGAGTTGTTGTTGATGATTGAAGAGTTACCAGATGGTGTCTCCTACAACTCAGGCTATATTGGGGGCTTCAGCAAACTTCAGCAACTAAATAAATATTTCCAATCTTGTCATTATTGGCTTGGGGAAGTGAAATCTGTAGGTACTGGGATGTGAAAAGAAAGAAGGTTCCATTTCCACCAAGAAATACTGTGGTACTGAAACTGTAGCTTTTTCTTCGTGATGAAAGCTCAGCACAGGAGTAGCTGCCCATCACCCAGATACTTTACTAGAAGACTGAAGGCTCTTTGCTTCCAACGTCAAGCCTGGTTCTTGCATAGGCCTTTGAGGCCTGAGCACATAATTTCTTAGTCCCGCAATTGCTAGCTTTATCTCAGCCTTTGAGACAGAGTGTGGGATGCAGGCCACTGGGAATTCCACAACTGAATCCACCAGTTACGACACCCATGCATTTCTTTCAGAGAGCAGTTGATGAGCAAAATTTCTCTACCATATTAACAGCTAGTTCCTATCTGCAATAACCACTTAATTTCCTTGAGGCTAGCCCAAAAAGCCCATTATAACATTTGCTAACACAAGAATACAGAACTTGGGAAAAAGAAGAGCTTCTCAAGTCACTCATAACACTCTTGCCCTGCTACTGGACTAATGAAAGCGTTTTAAGCCTACTCATTCACCTGCCAAACTGATACTGCAACATGGCAGAATTCTACAAAACCACAAACACAAACATTAAGATATTGTAAATCAATTAGAGAAAATTAGCACTATGACAAACATAAAACCCACATATCAATATTAACATTAAACTCAAAATGGCTAAATATTTAAAATCCAATTAAAAGCTTCATTTGGTGAGGCATAGTGGCTCACACCTGCAATCCTGGAATTGTGTGGAGGCCAGTGGTGATGGATCACTTGAGCCAAGGAGTTTGAGATGAGCCTAGACAACAGGATGAAAACCCATCTCTACCAATTAAATACAAAAATTAGTGGGGTTCGGTGCATTTGCTTGTAGCCGAGCTAATTTGAATGCTGAGCTGGGAGGATGGCATGAGGTCCTGAGATAGAGGTTGCAGTGAACCAAGATCAAATGGCTGCACTGTCAATTGGGCAACAGGGACATACCCTATCTAAAAAAAAGTGAAATACACATTTTAAAAAATAGAGTGAAACAGTGAAGACTCGATTCAATGTAACATCTGTTTTCTGGGCTCTGGTGATTCTCCTATTTCAGCCTGCCAAGTTGCTGGGACCACAGGCATGCACCACCATGCCTAGCTAATATATATATTTATTAGAGATTCTGTTTTGCCATATTGCCCAGGCTGCTCTCAAACCCCTAGGATCAAGTAGTACAAGGGATTACATGCATAAGCCACCATGCCTGACTGGATTACTTTTTAATATCATTTTCAGATTGTTTAATATTGGCATGCAGAAATACTACTTTTTTTGTACATTAATTTTCTGTTCTGTAACTTTATTGAATTTATTATTGCTAATTTATTTTCCCTTGTCAGATTGCTCTAGTTAGGGCTTTCATTAGTATGTTGAATAAAAGTGATAAAAAAGGGGAAACTTGTGTTTCATATTTTAGAAAAAGTTTTAGTATTTCATTATTCAGTGTAGTACTAGCTTTCAATATGCCATATATGACTTTTTAGGTGTTGAGGTAGGTTTGTTTTAAAACCAGTTATTTGAGAGTTTTTATTATGAAGGGACATTCAATTATATCCAATGGTTTTTTAACATCAATTAAAATAATTTTATAATTTTTATACTTATTTCTGTTGGCATGGTATATCATATTGATTGATTTGAATATGATAAATTGTCCTTGCATTCCAGAAATAAATCACACTTGAAGATGATAAATGACTTTTCTAATGTATTGTTGAATTTGATTTGCTTATATTTTATTGAGAATTTATGAATCAATATTTATCAGAGATATTGTTGAATGGTGCTTTTTTATTCATGTGTCTTTCACTGGTTTTGGTATCTGTACAATACAGACCTTGTAGAATGAGTTTGAAAGTATTCCTTCCTTTCTATTTTCTTTGGCAGCAGTTTGAGTAACATTGGTATTAGTTTTGTAAAAAAATAGTTTTGTAGAATTCATCGGTGAAGCCAATACATCTTAGGAATTTGTTCACTGGTAGGCTTTTTAGTATGACTTTGATCTTGTTACTTGCTGCTGTTGATCTACTAAGATTTTGGATTTCTTCCTTCTTTAACCTTGGTAGGCCGCATATATCTGTGAATTTTTTTCATTAGCCAGACCTCCCAGTTGGAATTCCCAGTTAGAATGGCTACTGCTGGGCAGAAATGCTGCATTTTGTGAAAATTAATGCCAGGTAATAAAAAACACAGGGTTCTTCCCAAATATTTGCACGCAACGAATCCCAGACCTTTGTATGACATTTGATAATGATAGTAATTTACAAGTCTGTGCATGAACAGAAAATGTCTGAACCAAGCCCCTCTAATGAGGGTTATCTAAGATACTGTCAAGAACAGTGTCTTTATCTTTTGAAACTCCATCTGCCAGAAAGATTCTTCCCACCTAGCATGTAGAATTCCAAACAGCACTGTCAATAACTATACTAAGTATGGATATTGCCATCCCAAAAATACTCCCAGTGGATGTAATTGGGGATTACATTAAAAGGCTTAAACTAAATCTAGCTGGAACCCTTAAAAAAAACCTACAAAACTAGAACTATCCCTTCAAGAAACAGGCCTTTTCTTTCTCTGTGGATCCTGGCTACAGTTAATCTTCCTCAGGCACTGGTGGGTATGTAGTATAGTGGCAGCGATCCCTAATTTATTTTTCAATTCCAGTCACATGGCAGCATCATCTGATGACATTCTAACCTGGATTCTTTTCTGTAGGGTGCATTCTTTTACACACACTTATACAGGAGATCACTTATCTGTATGCCATGATATGGAAATTTAACTGAGAGAGAACTGAGGAGTACATGCACATGACAATTCTACATTGGAGAAACTATGAATGGAGCATGTGATAGTCAGAAGACTATTTTGGTTTGGCAGTATTCCTCTTCTTGAAAGATTAGTGTTCGGGCCGGGTGCAGTGGCTCACGCCTGTAATCCCAGCACTTTGGGAGGCCGAGGTGGATGGATCACGACGTCAGGAGATGGAGACCATCCTGGATAACATGGTGAAACCCCGTCTCTACTAAAAATACAAAAAAATAGCCAGGTCTGGTGGCAGGTGCCTGTAGTCCCAGCTACTCAGGAGGCTAAGTCAGGAGAATGGCGTGAACCCAAGAGGCAGAGTTTGTAGTGAGCCAAGATCGCGCCACCTCACTCCAGCCTGGGTGACACAGCGAGACTCCATCTCAAAAAAAAAAAAAAAGAAAGCTTAGTGTTTAACATTTTCATCATGATCCAACAAGGGTGGGAGTTAACTGTATCAGCCATCCATAGAAGCACAACAACAATCCCTAAGTTCTCTAGCCTTGGTAGTAATGCAAAATAAACAAGCACTTGATGTCCTTATGGCCTAAGTAGGGGGTTCGTATGCCCTTCTAAGTGAGACATGATGTTTCTGGTTCAAAACCAATCAGTAGAATAAAAATTAAAAGTGCTTAAGGACCAAACTAGAATCACTGGCAAAGGGAGAAAATGCAGATTCTGATCCCAGTTGGCTATAACCCCTTTTTAATATATTCCTGTCTTCTTTTTGCATGTAGTTAGCTTTTTAACTAAGATTATTTTACTTGTATGTCTTGTGTTAAAGTTTGGGCCTTGTATACTCAGTACTATAACATGAATTATTAATTCTTGCCTAGATGTTATTAAGCATCAAATGATGATGCAATTGAAACCATGTGTGAATGTGTCTTTTTCCAAGGACCTTGGACTGGCCCAAGGAGGAGCCCTAGTTGCTATTTCCTACACAATGCTCCTCTCTAGCAGGAACTAGCCAGAAAGATCTCCAACTCATTTTTGTAACAGAAGTTAGGGTCTCTACTTTTGATAAAACAAATAAGAAGAAAAAAGTTAGACAGTTATGGTTATTTCTAAACAGCCTGAAAATTCAGGCTGCAGGCACAACTAAGGGAAATAGCACAGAGAACTAGCACAACTAGCATGTTGGCCTAAAAACATGCCTGCATCTGCACTAATAAGGGAACAAGTCCTAATTTTGTTGTTGTTGTTGTTGTTGTTCCTAAGACATGCGTACAGCCACACTGATAAGGGAAAAAAATAACAACATAAAAACACCTTTGTCCTTGTTATAACTAGTGGGCATCCAGGAAATAGGTTCCTCTCTTTTCTTGGGAATATACATGACGGGCTTCAATGAGCACTTTTCTTTTCTCTTTTAAGTGCGCTTTGGGCTGTAAACCGAAGCTCTGTGAATCATCGTTTCAGCCCCTGATTTGTTCTGGAGCAACGTCCACTTCAGTCTCTTCTTTGTCCTGGGCCAATGTCCCAACTAAGTTAAATAGTACTTTCTCCAAAACAGCCCAAAAGCTATCTTCTTTCATTAAGCTTTTGTTTCAACCTCACGCTTGTGCCCAAACTCCTGAATTTTCTAATTATACATTGTAAGACAAATAACTCCAGGTGATGCCTTACAAGAGAGTGCTACATTGTGGTGCATTGGTGAGAATGTAACAATTTTTCACAAACATCTGCAAAAAAAAGTAGAAGAGAAAAGCCTTATTCTCAATTTATTCTATAAACACAATATTGCTCTAGTACCAAAACCAAAGACATCACAAGAAAACATACCATACACCAACCTACATATCTTATAAATACAGATGCAAAAATCCTTAATAAAATACTAGCAAACTGAAGTCAGCAACATATTAAAAGAATGACATACCATGATGAAGTGAGATTTATCCCATGAATGTAAGGCTGGGTTAATATCTAAAAATCAGTTAATGGCATACATTTTATTAATTGAATAAAAGTCTCAAAATTACTTAATTTTATCAATAGACAGATAAAACAGATTGGACAAGATCTTGTGCCCTTCCTTTATAAAAATACTCAACAAGTTAGAAATACAGCTGAATATTTTCAATGTGACAAGGGACACATATGAAAAATGCACAGCAACAATAATAAATGATGAAAAATAAATTATTTCACTTTATAGCCAGGAATAAGAAAAGAATATAAGACCTTAAGAGTTCAACTTTTATTAATTATTATGATGGAAATTATTGCCACAGTTATTAAGCAGGAAAAAGAAATTAAAAATGCATTCGGATTAGATAGGAAGAAATACAACTATTTCTATCCACATAAAATATAATCCTGTATGTAGAAAAATCTAAGGTATTCACTAAAAAAACCTATTATATCTAATGAAAAATTTCACAAATTTGCAGGTTTACAAAATCAATGTAGAAAAATCAATTACATTTTATACATTCGTAATGGATGATCTGAAAATAAAATTGAGAGAAAAATTCAATTTAAAATAGAATTTAATAAACAGAATACTGAGAAATAAGTTCAACCAGGAATATACACATTTTATAATCTGAATACTACAGAATATTGTTGAAAAATGCTTTTGAAAAACCTAAATAAATAAAAAATTACAAACCGTGTCACATTAATAAATATTCATACATTAATGTATACATTGTTAATTACAAATTAATATATAAATTAATTAAATGTTTAAATTGAACATTAATATTTCTAAAATAACAGTTTTCAAATTAATCTATAATATAATACTTAAAAGAATCCCAGTTAGCTTGCTTTGTAAAAATGTTCAAGCAAAATCTAAAATTCACATGGAATTGAAGGGACAAAGAATATTCAAACTAAATTTGAAAATAAAAAAATAGATTTGGAGTACTCTTATATCCTGATTTGAAAAATTACATTGAAGGGGAATAGTAATTAGGAAAGTGGCTGGGTGCAGTGGCTCACATCTTTAATCCCAGCAGTTTGGGAGGCCAAGGTGGGTGGATCACCTGAGGTCAGGAGTTTGAGACCAGCTGACCAAGATGGAGAAACACAATCTCCACTAAAAATACAGAATTAGCCATGCATGGCGGCACATGTCTGTAATCCCAGCTATTCAGGAGGCTGGGAGAGGACAATTGCTTGAACCTGGGAGGTGTAAGTTGCAGTGAGTCGAGATCACACCATTGCACACAACTGGGCAATAAGAGCAAAACTCCTTCTCAAAAAAAAAATGTGTCCCTAGTTTAAAGGTAGGCTTATAGAACAATGAAATAGAATAAAAATTCTAGAAATCAATCTGTATGTCTATTGACAACTGGTCTTACTAGGGTACAAGATCATTAAATGGGAAAAGAGGTCTCTACCCTCATTACTTGATTTGAACCAAATTATCTCCTAAGCCCTATTGCTAAATATTATCACATTGGAGGTTATTATTTCTACATACAAATTAGAAAAGGAGACACAATCTTGTGCATAGCATTCTTTAAATGGTTAAAGATAGATTTACACCATATGACCTAGTAATTCCACTCCTAGATATGTGTTCAAGAAATAAAAAAAGTCCACAGAAATTTATGCAGAAATATCTGTGACAACATTATTTATAACAATCAAAAGGCAAAACATTCCAAATGTGCATCAACCAATGAATAAATAAATAAAATATAGTATAGCCATACAATGGTACATTATTTGAACATGAAAAGTAAAGAGGTACTGATACATGCTCCAACATGGATGAATGTAAAACACTGTGGTATGTGAAAGAAGCGAATTACTAAATATCATATAATAACTGATTTAAATAATATAAAATTTCCAGAATAGACTTAACAGAGAATAGTGATTGCTTAGGGCTTGAAAAGATGGGAAGAATGAGAGGTATAGCTAAATATACAGGGTTTCTATTGAAAGTAGGGAGAATTTCCTAAAATAAACTTTGGTAAAATTTGCCTATGTTGGTGACTATTCTAAAAAACACTAAATTGTCCACTTCACGTGGGTAAATTTATGATAAATAAAGAATAGCTTAATGAAACTTAAAATTTTCAGATGCTAACAATATCATTTCTGATTTTAGAAGTTATTCAGTAGTGACAATATCATTAATTGTAAATAACTTTAAAATAAATAAGCTTTAAAATAAATAACTTTAAAATAAATAAGTAGTTAAACTAAAAACAAAAAATAATATATGCCCTTAGAAAATGCAAGCAATATAAAAGTGCAAGCAATATAAAAGTGAATGAGAGGGTTTCATAGACATGTTGTGAGTGGCACAAGAGGTGAAAAATAACTTTAAAATTTTACTTTAAATTTTTTACTCTTTGATAGAATTATTTTCATTCAGTTTTGTCAAAACTGATTTATCAAAATAGCTCTGTCAAATGCCACGTGTTGCTGTAGGATTGATCTGTCTACTGTAGTCAGTTTATCTTCTGAATGTTTGATCATCTAACAGCTATTAATGCCACCTCCCAAGAATCTATGTCCCATTCTTTCATTTTAGGACATTAAATCAATTTTCCTAAAATCCACAGTTCAACACCACTAAGCTTATAAAAATTTTATTGAGAAAAGTTAATTGCATTATTGTAAAACTGCTTATCCTCTTTTTTTTTTTTTACTGGCCAGAGATTCACATCACATCTGGAGTTCATTCCTTCTGGTGGGTTCTTGGTCTTGCTGACTTCAAGAATGAAGCCACGGACCTTCACAGTGAGTATTACAGCTCTTAGAGACACTGTGTCAGCAGTTTTTTCTTCCAATGTGTCTGGAATTTCTTCCTTTTGGTGGGTTTTGTGGTCTCACTTACTTCAAGAATAAAGCCGTAGACCTTTGTAGTGAGTGTTACAGCTCTTAAAAGTGGTGTGGATACAAAGAGTGATCAGAAGCAAGATTTACTGTGAAAAGCTGGAGAACAAAGCTTCCACAGTGTGGAAGGTTTCCACTGCTGGCTGGAGTGGCCAGCTTTTATTCTCTTATTTGTCCCCACCCATGTCCTGCTGATTGGTCCATTTTACAGAGCACTGATTGGTCCATTTTACAGAGTTCTGATTGGTCCAGTTTTACAGCAGACTAATTGGTGCATTCACAAGCCTTTTGCTAGACACAGAGCACTGATTGGTGCGTTTTTACAAAGTGCCGATTGGTGTATTTACAATCCTTTAGCTACACACAGAGCACTGATTGGTGTGTTTTTACAGAGTGCTGATTGGTGCATTTACAATCCTTTAGCTGGACAGAGAGTGCTGACTGGTATGTTTACAATCCTCTATCTAGACAGAAAAGTTCTCCAAGTCCCCACTCAACCCAGGAAGTCCAGCTGGCTTCACCTCTCAACATTATGTTTGTTTTTGCTTTTCTTCTTTTTTTTTTCTGAATTAGTCCTTCAAGGTGCTCTGCTCATTATTTTTCCACTTCTGTGTTTCTACTGCACATTTTTACATGTGCTTTTTTGTAACAAAACATTAAAATTTTAATGTGTTTATTAAATAATTATATACAAATTTACAATTATTACATAACTCTATTGAGAAGTAACAATGTAGTTTCTAAACATGTTATATTAAAAATAGAACCCTAGAATGGAGAGAACTCAGAATGAAGAAGGAGACTCATATGAAAATAAGAAAGCATAAACCTGAAAGCACACATGGTTTGCTTTCATAAACTGGAAAAACAATTGTTTTATTTTCAGGCTACAAAATTCTATGTGACACTCATTTGCTTGGGAAGTAGACTTCTCCACCCATTGGATTTACAAAGAGCATTTCAACCAGAAAACCACTGTTAGGCATGTCCTCAGCTACTGATATGGTTGCCTTGGATTTGTTGTTGGCTTTACCAGCTCCAGTAACAAGAATTAAATACATTGCTCAGCTCTTTTGTGGTTATACTACTAAGCTTGAGACTGCTCTAATCACATTTTTAACATATTTGCAAAATTAATATGATAAGCATTGCTTGACTAAAATTGTAATGATAGGCCGGGCGCGGTGGCTCACGCTTGTAATCCCAGCACTTTGGGAGGCCGAGGCAGGCGGATCACGAGGTCAGGAGATCGAGACCACAGTGAAACCCCGTCTCTACTAAAAATACAAAAAATTAGCCGGGCGCAGTGGCGGGCGCCTGTAGTCCCAGCTACTCGGAGAGGCTGAGGCAGGAGAATGGCGTGAACCCGGGAGGCGGAGCTTGCAGTGAGCCGAGATTGCGCCACTGCACTCTAGCCTGGGCGACAGAGCGAGACTCCGTCTCAAAAAAAAAAAAAAAAATTGTAATGATAAACAACTTTCATGTTATTTCAGAGCTAACAGTATTAAAATAATAAAAAAAATTTATAAAGAATATTGAGGAACAAGAATAAATTTAATGCAGATGCTTCAAATAGAAGTACTTTAACAAGGGAGATACAGAGTTTTCAAAAATACTAAGCTAATTAGAAAGGGATGTTGAGACAGCCTGACTTGGAATAGTAAGAATGTTTCAACACTGGTTAGGACTAGAGGGGCTAAAATATTGAAGCTCTGTGAAAGCATCAGCCAAGGAACTGCCAATCAAAAAGGAATACATACAGTGCCTGGGACCAGGGAGAGATCAGAGAGAGAGTGGGGGAAAATAATACCAAATTTCTCTGTCTTTTCCTTTCTCTCCTCCTTTTCCCTGTCTCCTTCCCAATTATGGGCTTTAATTTCCAGCCCATGTATCCCACTGGCCAAATTAAAAAGAATACAGCCAACCTGGGAGCCCAGAGGTTCAAGTCTATAGGATGTAGCTCTGATATGCATAAAGAGGTAAGGCCAGAACTAGAAATTGTCCTGGAGTGGCAAATGTACAGTAAGCTAGTCTAGATACTATGGAAACAGAACTCAGGAATCTCAAGAAATATCCTTGGCCCAATATTTAAGACACAGCTGTGGCTCCCAACTTTTAGCCCTCTTGCACAAACAAGATGGCCTTCAAGGGCTGGTTCCAGGGATGAAAGAATCTTAATTTCCCTCTGCTAGCTCCTCATAACTTCACTTCTGATGAACATTTCTTTCATGGTGATTCCAAATTTACATACACTATGCAATTATAATTTTCCTGGGAAAAGATTCAGAAGTTGAAGTATGCACAATGGCATTTTTTGGGGAGTACAGGTTAAATTATGGAATGTTTCATCCAACAACATGAAAGGTGAAGAGTCACCTGCAGATAGTCATCTTCTTTGGAGCAGATGTAAAATAACCCTGCTATGACATGATTATGTCAAAAGGCCACAGGCTGTTCTTTTTCCTTGAGACCACTGCCTGTATGTGAAATAGCCATTTCTCATATCCGTAACAAACTTACTCTAAAAACATGAGGTTATGTAGACATTAATTCATACCTGTTATAGCATCTAATACCCTATTATTGATTAGCACAAAAATTATCATATAATAGACTCAGGTCTCTTTAGTACTTGACTTGCACTCTTGATAGGTAGGTGATTATTTGTTGAGTACAATGTGCTATTTTATTTTTCATACAACATCAAAATCATTGTGCCTATCAGCCAGGGTCACAGCAGTGAAAATGTTTCACTCAAATAACTAAAATTAAGATATTTCAATAAAGGGACAATTTCAGAGATGTGAGCAGCACTAAACAGGCCAGTGAAGAATGTTGAATCACCAAGATACGTTCAGTAATAAGAAACCATTCCACCTTATGGAAGAATAAAAAAGTGGGGTGCTAACAATTTAGTCATTTTGTGAGCTGAAACCCTGTAACAAAAACTGACAGGCAGACACTAGTCATGTAGGGACACAGATAATTCCAAACAGGTGATGCAGGAATGGTGGGGAAGCTGAATTATCCTACTTCTCTCTTTGTCTTACTACAGTTTATTTAGACTTTTCACAGCACTGGCACAAAATGAACAATAACATCACTGCACATTTGAGATGCAACAGAGATGGAAAGAAAATCTTTTTTGGTTTTGTGTTTTGTTGTCATTTTTTGTTTTTGTTTGTTGATGTTTTAGCATTTTCTCCCATTTCTTCACTTGAGGATACCCAGGAGCCAGCAATATGCTGTCTTCTTACACAGCCTAAACAGATGCATACCTAATCACAGGTTCTAGAAAAACTGACTTAAATACTCAGTTGAATTCTCCAACTGCACTTAGGTGTTGATAAGTTTATAGCTTTAAATACCAGCTCTAAGTTTGTGACTCATAAACTTATATCTTTACTTTGAATGTCTCCCACGAACTGAACATACACATATCCAAATGTTTTCATGATATATGTTTTTGGTTACATAACAGCTATTTGAAATTTAATGTGTATGAAACTGAACTCATGGTTTTTACTCAAAATCTGTTGCATTGTGGTATCCTTGTCTCAGTAATGAATACTTTTCCTTTCAGTCACACACATCTAAAACCTGGGTGTCATCCTTGACTCCTCTTTCTCTCATACCCCATATGTAATATGTCATTAAATCGCATTTTCTTTGCAGACATCAAGAATCTGACCATTTATCACTTCCATGAAACCAGACCAGAATACTATGCCAAAGAAACAGTATGAAAATCAAAAAATTCTTTTGGAATTTAAAGATGTTTATAATAGCCTTTAAAAGTCAGTGGATACAATTACGTGAAAGATGCTACTAAAAGTGAATTGGTAATTTGGAATCTCATCTATAAAAAAGTATTGCTTAAAAGAAAATCGATATAGAAAGTATAGGAGAGTGAAAGGAAAAGTGGTTTTAAAGTACACTATATATTTATAAAAGTATTTGGAGGTTAAAAATTGGGTTAATTTTTGAGAAGAAATAATCAAAAAAATAAAGATAAACTCTTTGAGCAAATGATAGCTTAAGTTATCAGAACAAAGGTGCCCAGCAAATACTTTGAGGGAAGACTGAATTAAATAACAGAGAATCAATAATCAGGAAAACAAGAGAAGACTTGCTTGAGCTTCAGATGAACTTGAGTTATTAAAATAAAACTGGACAAAAAAATGTTACTGGGTGAGAAGTTAAAAAATATGACTGTAGATGTTTCCTTGCCAAAATTACATAAATAGAAGAACCCAATATTCTAGAAACAAGAGTGGTTACATAGATGAGAAAGAGATTCAAACTAACATAGGATTTATCCACTGTAATCACAAGCCCCAAGAAATAATCAGATAGTTTCGAGGGAGTCCTGGAGAAGAGTGAGTACAGATTTAATACATGTTTCTGTGCTATAGCACATAAAATTAATTAACAAATATATTTATGTGAAACATGTTTTCCAATTGCCTTTTCTCACATAAACTATTAAACTGAGTTAAAAAGTTGCACCTCTTTCATAAAAAAATTACTGTGACATCATTTCCTTTGGACAAAAATTTATAATCATCCTGGCTTTCTACAAACTATAGCATTATAATACAAATTTTAGGAAGAAACTCCGAAAGTATGCTAAAAAGTGTAACTAGAACTTAAAATGGAAGTAAGCGCACTGCATATTTATGTGCTTGGACATGTTTAAAACTGATTTGCAATTGATAGCAAACCATGTACATTAATTTAAAATAAGATGTATATATTTTATAAATGGAAACTTATTTTATCAAGCACGATGTGAGAACATAGAACTTGACTGTAATTAAAAGGATAAAGTTGACAACTGCAGTGGCTCAGGCTGGTTGACCTGGCACAAAAGGAGGTGAGGCTACTCATCAGAGGCAAATCTGGGCAACATAAAAATCTCTCATCCATTAGAAGAATAAAGTTTCTATGTATCTGTATATACATATATACATAGACACAGATGTATGTACATATATACACACACATACACATATTTGCATGTAGTAGAAAGCATTTTATATGGGACGTTCAATAACTTATTAACTTTATAATACACACATACCTACAAATATACAGTATTCATCATCTTTTTAATTCTATAATTTGTTCTTTCAATTGAATTAAAGTTACTATCTTACAGAAATGGTTACATATATATAGTTTGTAGATATTATATGTGTGTGTGTGTGTGTTTGTAAACACTAATGTCATTTTCTCCCCAGGAATTCTGCTCTAAGGTGATCAAATGAAAAAAATCTATTGTTTTATAGGCAAAATCTGAACATTTAAGTAAAAGCTACACTATAAAATAAATACTGTATTTCTGGGAAAGATTGTGAGAATTTTCTATTTATACTTCTTCTCAAATAATTTTAGGTAGACAACATTTATCTGAGCTTCCTTTCTCTCTATATTGTTTTGGTTTCCCAGTGCTGGAATATTTCTTTGAAGCAATGTTCAAGAAAGAGCTTTATGCTTCTCCAGTTTCTTTTTCAGTCATTTTATTATCACACTTACTTTCCACTGGAAAGAAAGGGTAATGTCAATACTCAGTGACAGTTATCATCCCTTTCAGATCGCTTTCACTATCTTTCCAGGTAGGGGACAGGTCATCAGGTGATTATTTCATATTCAACATTGTTTAAAATTTGTCCTGCCTGTAACAAATAATTTCATTCATTAAGCTTCTCCAATAGCACTAAATCTCTTGAGATTTCTTTAAAAGGGGTATGTTCAGATTAAATGATTTTAACTTCTTCATTGAAATGAGTGCAAATAATTAGATGATAAATATCATGTAGTATTTCTGATAACTTCAGTAATTGTGAAGCACTGTGAATATTCTGTGCTGAGTTCCAGCAAGTACCATGTGTTTTCCTCTGAGACCAGGAGCTCAAGGCAGAAAAGCCAATAATCTATTGCTCCTTTCCATTATAATTAGTTGTTATGGAAGATAGGCAAATTTTAAAGATAATTAGAATATATGATCCTCCTTGTATTATCTTTCTTGACATACACACTTACATGCACACTTGATATTTTGATGAAAAATTCATTTATTCAAAGGGCATGTTCCCATGCAAATTTCCAAGTTCATTCCCAGGATATGTAGGGAAGGGTAATAACTCTCACTGAAAGGTGCTACTTGACACTATTTTTCTTGTATGCACTTAAAAGAAAGATAGACAAAAGAAATTTGCAAGCTAGAAAAGACACCTTCCTTTTTATAATTTAAAGTTTCCCCAGAGATACACTCCTTTCCTTTAACAATTACTAAGCAAATCCTCTATATCAGACAATTAACATGCTGATGATGTATGGTGAGCAAATACAGATTTCACAAGATATCCAATGCCCGAGTGACGAGGCTACTCCATTAGTGTGCTCCTCTGAGGCAGTGCTAGATATGAACATCACCATGGGACACAACCAGTTTTTAAAGGGAAGCCCATCAAAACATACCTGGCTTAGTAGCTGAAGAATCATGTATCAAGGTACTTTAGTGAAAAGATTAAAATATAAATTTTAGAAACTTCTATTTTTCAAAAACTACTGTTAGAGTATTTCCTTGTGTTTTAGTCTATTTACTTTAGAAATAGAGCCTTACTCTGTCCCCCAAGCTGATGTGCTGTGATGCAATCTCAGCTCCTGCAACCTCCACCTTGCTGGTTCAAGATATCTTCATGCTGGTTCAAGATGTTCTTGTGTCACAGCCTCCCGAGTAGATGGGATTACAAATGTCCACCACCACTCTCAGCTAATTTTTGTATTTTTAGTAGAGACAGGTTTTCACCATGTTGTCCAGGCTGGTCTTGAACTCTTTATCCCATGATTCACTTGACTTGGCTTCTGAAAGTGCTGGGATTACAGTCTTGAGCCACTGCACCTGGCCCTGTCAGAGGATTTCTATGAAGCTTTAGTATATATTAGAAAGC
This sequence comes from Symphalangus syndactylus, assembly GCF_028878055.3. Lineage (NCBI taxonomy): Eukaryota > Metazoa > Chordata > Mammalia > Primates > Hylobatidae > Symphalangus > Symphalangus syndactylus. The sequence continues at coordinate 24,015,231 of NC_072448.2, read as the reverse complement.
AGAGTTAAGTGAATTTCCCATGAAACTCATAAATTATAAAAAAAACTACATAAAAAAATTGCAATATTTCCAAAAGTTGTATATTTTCCTAAGCCTTGTCTGAAATCCCGGTTGTCACTTGAGGCCAGCTTCAGTTAGGAAAAAAAAAAATTAATCTACCCAGGTGATATGGTTTGGCTCTGTTCCCACCAAGATATCATCTTGTGGTTCCCATGATTCTCACATGTCATGGGAAAGACCTGGTGGGAGGGTATAGAATAATAGGAACAGGTGCCTGCCTGCTGTTCTTAAGTTCTCAAAAGATCAGATGGTTTTATAAAAGCTTTACCCTCTGGACTTGGCACATTTCTTTCCTGCCACCATGTGAAAAAAAAGATGTGTTTTCTTCCCTTTCCAGTATGATTGTGGGTTTAATGAGGCCCCTCTGGCCATGCAAAACTGTGAGTCAATTACAACTTTTTGCTTTATAAATAAAAGAATCTCAGATATGGCTTTATTGGCAGCATGGGAATGGACTAACACCTCAGAAGCCTTGAAGGTCTTAGTTGCCTAATATTTGCAGTAGGATTCCTAAACATGATGAAATTTTTTATTTTAGGAAGTATATGTAAAAATAAAAAACTGCTATTTACTATTAATCTTTTTAAAGATAAATCTGGGAACTAAGGCACAAAGTCAAGGTCGTTTCTGCCTGTCTCCTCCATAGTCCAATATGTTTGCAAGGGAAAATTATCTGTTCACATTAGTCACCATTATATATTCTGGTGCCAGGCAAATATGAGGTTCTCATAAGGGTCTTTGAACGAAGAAGCAATCAAAAGTTAGGTTGAACCTTTCTCTTCCCAGTTTGAAAAAGTAAATTAAGCTTCTAAATTTTTATTAAAGGAAGTAATTCCGAGGTTAGGGCTGCCTAAAAGCTTACAGAATAGAATGTTCTGTTTCTCATATGAAGAATAACTTAAAATATTCCACCACCTCCAGAAATTCAGTATCATTTTTCTTCAGCATGTAGGCTGAACTTTTTAGGAAAAGTAGAAAGCATCAGTCTATAAAAAGGAGAAAGGGTCAATCTGATGTTATATCAGAAAACACCAGAAATCTGGGCATTTCTATTGCTTGTAACTTTGTTGAAGGTTTACACTTCCTGTAAAGGGAGCTTGCAGCTTAGCATTTTTGAAATAATGTATGGGAAGCCTTTCTTAACTGAAGATTTTTTAGTAGACATAGAAACTTTTAAATTACAGAACTTTGATATTAACTTAGATGAAGTGAAGGCAGTGCTTTTTGAATACAGAAATCAAGAATTTTCTCCTCCCTCAGAACCACACTCTGATTAAATTTTTATCTTGCCAAATTCCTATCTAAAGTATCTGGGGAGTCGTGCCCTACAAACCATAAATTATCATCATATGGATTTTATTTAACCCTGTATATTGTGACTTACTTTCCAATCTGACTCTGGCATAACAAGGGAGAAAATAAAAATGTTTTACACCAAAATATACTGCCTTGCCATAACTTGAAATTATTGTGCAAAGTCTCTTGTGGGAAAAATCAACATTCTATAGAGAATTCCCTTTATCTTCTGTTTTCCTGCAATTTTTTCCAGATCCAAGAGAAACTAAAATACAGCCTAAGGCTTTTGTATGGTGGATTGATGCATGCTGCTTGTGGGCAGGACACCACAGTGTGTTACCACTGAGCCATTTCTGCCTTTTTACATGTTTCAGCTTGTAATCAACTAAGAGCCAGGTGCCCTTTTAAGTCTGATAAGAAACATTTTACAACTTGCTGTTTCTGAAGTCTGCCATCTGAGATCTTTCTCTGCAGAATAAAACTTGGTCTCTCCAATCTTTTATCTCAACCCGAACATTGCCTTTCTATAATCCTAGGTCGTCAGATAACCTCAATCAACTGTCAATCAAGAAATGTGTAAATTTACCTACAGTTTGGAAGACTACACTATAAGTTGTCCCACCTTTCTGAAACAAACCAATGTATTTTTAAAATGTAGGTAATTGATGTTTCACGCCTCCCTAAAGCATGTGAAACCAAGCTCTACCCTGACTATCTTGGGCACATGTTCTCAGGATCTCCTGAGAGCTTTGTCATGGGCCATGATCACTCATATTTGGCTCAGAATAAACCTCTTAAAACATTTTACAGAGTTTGAATCTTAATAATAATTTGGTGCCCAATGTGGGTTCTCAGGACGTCTTAGACCCTGAAGGAGTGTCCTGAACTCAGAGATAAGCTAGCAGAATGACTTACTGAAGGCTACACAAATTCAAGCTTCTCCTCCAGTAGAACTGGTAAGTCCTCCTGAGCCATGAATCTCTCTAAGGTTGATGGTACTTGATTATTTCTGAGGTGGTTTTATCCTAGGATGTTGTTCTTTAGGGAACCGAATTCTAGTTCAGAGGTGCATTGTAAAAGGAATTCTCTACTGCTTTTTCTCCTAAAATTTGTCTTGATCTTGTTTGTGTGCATTTGCATGAAGAACTGAAATGTTGTTTTTATAGATAAATGACTGGGATTTTCAGCTCTAAAGAGAAAGGGTATTTGCTCCTCCCAGCTGAAAGGCACCCAAGGGTGACCAGGGGCCTTGGGGAAGTGCGTGGGGTGGGGAGTTGAACCCCTATGATGTACAACAGCCTTAGAGGGAAACCCCCAACAAAAATTAATTTAAAAAATTATTCATCCAAGAAAAGCATATGTGTTGATCACTCTGTGTTTTGAGCCTTCTCAGAGGTCACAGACCTCTGGGGAGATAAGCTGAAACATATAAGAGTGCAGAAATGGCTCCGTTGTGACACACTGAGGTTCCGGGCCCACAAGAAGCATGCATCAATTCACCACACAAAAACGTTAGGCTATAGCTCAGTTTCTCCTTTTAAGAAAAAAAAAAAGCAGGAAACAAGTATAAGCATAGGGAAAAAACAGGGATAATGACCTCCTTTCAGGCACTCCAAAGATTTTATGGAACCTCTACTTGCCAGAGTTTATATAAAATATAAGTATTGTGGTGTTGTGCATGTTTCCATTAAGAAAAATGAGCCCTAATGTCTACCTGTGAACTACAGAGTGCCCAGATTCTATTTCATTTTATGCCTGCTTTAAATATGCCGTTAATTTTTTACTGGGATAGAAACCACTGTTTGGATCTAACAGTGTGTTTTGCAAGCTAGCAAACTTGTATTTGTGTCATGGCTAATGTACTGAAATAACAGCCATGGAAGCTTTGTGTGTGCATGTATATTTAAGTGCCTTTATAATAGACTTCTATACTTTTATATTCAAGTGGCAATTGAATCCATTTTAATTTCACTATAGCACACGAGACTTTTTTTGTACATTATGATGTAAATTTTACTGTTTGATTTTCACATGAGTTGCCTTTAATATGCAAATTTAAGGCTATTTAGCTGACAATTACCTAGAGTAAGATAAAAAGATAGAAAAAAATGGAGGCCTTTATGAGTCTATATGATGTGCTTATATTGGCATGCCTAATATGTCCACATATTTATGTGTGTAAGCACAATATTTTCACCACTAAAATATATGAAGTACTCTTATTAATTGGCTTGAAAAAAGTGCTTAAATCAGATACTAAAAAAGAAGACCAGTCAAATAATTTTTCAAGTTTATGTCACTTAATTAAAATATTTACTAAATAAGAAAGTTTATAAATATTGGTAAAATAATAGCAATATTTTAGAATTGTTAGCATTTTGTTTGTATTTATTGATCAAGTAGTTTAATGTTTCTTCCTGCAGAATACTATAAGATTTGCCTTAATGGTTATAAACTATAAAACCCAGTTCAAGACAAAGGGTTATATATGAAACAAGGTAAAATAAACCAGGAAATAAGAGAGATATAAAGTTATAAGGATAAAAATGTGTTTTTCATTTAAAAAAGGGTTAGAGAAAAAAGATTTTATATAAGAAAACAATCTTGTGGTGCAAAGTTTGGTCCTAAAATAAAAATGCCTGGATGGTACAAGAAAGAGGGATATGTAAGGGGAAAAAAAAAGTCTAAATGTGTTGTTAATAAACTATTTAAGTTGTAATAACATTAGTAAAATGAATTTTTAAGGGGTTATATAATTCAGTTGGCTGTTATTAAATAGAAATTATATAATCTTTCTAAAGATAGGTCTTTAATATTAAAAATGCATGAATACAAAACAATAATTGGCTAAAATAATATTTTATTACAAATACTTACCTATTTTTAATGAAATAAATTTTTAAATTTTTAAAATCTTTAAAGCTATTTGGGGGCTGGGCATGGTGGCTCATACCTATAATCCCAACACTTTGGGAGGCTGAGGGGGGCAGATCACCAGATCAAGAGATCGAGACCATCCTGGCTAACACAGTGAAACCCCGTCTCTACTAAAAACACAAAAAATTACCCAGGCATGGTGGTGGGTGCTTGTAGTCCCAGCTACTTGGGAGGCTGAGGCAGGAGAATGTCATGAACACAGAAGGTGGAGCTTGCAGTGACGTGAGATCCTGCAACTGCACTCCAGCCTGGAAACAGAGTGAGACTCTCTCTCCAAAAAAAAAAAAAAAAAAAAAAGCTATTTGGGTAAAGTATTTTTTGCAAGCACATTTACTTTCACATTTGAATCTGAATTATTCAAAATTCAGATTTTAGTTTTATGACAATATACTTATCTGCATATATTCAATAATAGTTTTTTTTAAAAATGAAGACACTGGTTATTTTACCAAGACAAATTAAAATAGCTTATTTTTAGGTAAAATTTCAGCAAAAACAACTTTGAAAGGAGTCTACATGGCCAGCCATATTCTTGCTGCATTTTATGCAAATAATCAGGCAAGCATAACAAGTCTAAAACTAATCTTGCACACAAATTGGCCTTGCTTTTGAGAGGTGAGGCCAGCTGAACTTCCTGGGTCAAGTGGGGACTTGGGGAATTTTCCTGTCTTACAAGAGGATTGTAAAATGCACTAATCAGCTCTGGGTGAAATGTACCATTCAGCAGAGTTCTAAAATCAGCCAATCGCAAGGAAGATTGAATAAAGGGTACTCTGATAGGACAGAAATAGAACATGGAGGGGACAATAAGGTAATAAAAGCTGACCACCCAGCCAGCAGCAGCAACCCACTCAGGTCCCTTTCCACACTGTGGGAGCTTTGTCCTTTCAGTCTTCACAATTAACCTTGCTACTGCTCACTCTTTGGTTCTGTGCCATCTTTACGAGCTGTAACACTCACCGCGAAGGTCTGCAGCTCCATTCTTGAAGTCAGCGAGACCACAAACCCACCAGCATGCCCCAGGAACCAACTCTGGACACATCTTGGGGGCTCATCTGGGATATTGCCACATGATGAGTACCACTGGACCCCTTTCACTTGCTATTCTGTCCTATTTTTCCTTAGAATTTTGGGGCTAAACACTGGGCAACTGTCAGCCACTTAAAAGTGAAAAGCATGGCCACCAGACTAAAGACACAGGTGTCAGACTTCCCGGGAAAGGGCTCTCTAATGACTCCTGACTCTTCAGAGTTGGAAGCATTCATTTGCCTGGAACCACCTTCTGCTTTTCCTGTACTTCTGGGCTGAGCCGAGGGTCAACAGAGAGGAAAGCCATTCAGCTGTGGGGTCCCACAAAAAGTTGGCTGACGCTGCAGCCATGAGCAGAACTCTCAATGTTACATCACCCAAGTGAGACTTGCCCATCTATCCTAACCTGACCCTTGCCTCCTGGGTCCTAATGCCTGTCAGACAAAATTCCTCTTGTCTCCCTTCTCTGAGACTAATCCTGCTTCTAAAAACCACTCCCTATCCCTGGTGCTTTTCTAGTTTCTCCTATAAGAATGATTTCTAATATAAATTTTGGGACTCTGCTCCCTTCTTTAGGCACACAGTCTCACTGATCAGAAAGACATAATTTTTGTCTAAAGCCCCATCAGGGAGGAACTGTCTGGAATTTTAGGATCCCTCCTCAGAAAATAAGGATGTACTCATCAAGGTTGAAACTATGTAGTTAACAACAAAATGAATAAAATCAACTTCTATATCCATAAAACAAAATGTCTTAAATATTAATTAAAATTTGATTACAATAGGCACAAATTACAAATACATTAGAATGCATTTGACAAAATATGTACAAAACTTATAATAAAATATTCTACAAAGTTGTTGAAGTTACAGTTCTAAATAAAGTAAAAATTAATTTTATGTTCATACACTAAAAGGCTTAATATTTTTAAGATAGCAATAGTTTTTCGAATAGTCTTCAGATTCATTGAAATTCCCATCAGAATCCTGGCTGTCTACCTTTAAAAAAATTAAAATTTATGCTGAAATTTGTATGAAAGTGTAAGGGGATCAGTATAGCACAACAATCTTCAAAAAGAGCATGGTAGAAAAACTCACACTTCACAATTTCAAAATTGCATCAGAGCAACCAGTAAATAAATGTGTAGTAATGGCACAAGGTATATTATTTAGATTATCTAAATAAAAGGGATTCCAGGAGAGCGAAAGCAAAAACAGTGCAGAATGGGCCAATTCAAATACCTGTCTTGCCAGAGAAACATTAAAAAGCAGCATTGTTAGAAATAATTTCATCAAAACTCTTGAAATCTGGCGAGGATTTACAGTGAATTTGTAAATACAGCATTCTCAAAAACCAACAAAAATTCAGAAATACATATGCAGATTTTTTAAATTTTCCTAGTCCTAACTCCTTCCGCACATAATGTACTGCAAGACAGAATTCTAGGTTCCCAGTGTAAAACTGCCAGTTTCCAGAAAGAGGAGATCTAGTCTTTAAGTCATTTAATACTTATATTAAAATTTTGTTTGAGAACTATGTGAATATCTGAAACAAAGTTATCTTCTATTTTCTGTCTATGGCAGAAGCTAATAAGTCTGAAAAACTGGGAAGAATGGCTTGAAAATATAATAAATAAAAAACCTGCAGCCATGTATAATAGGATTATGGTTGACACATTACACCACTTAAAGCCCAGAAGGACAACTGATATTCAAATTTCTTTCCATGTATGCTAAAAAATTAAGAATCTGACTGGAGGAAGTGCATTTTATAAAGAGGCATGAGAAGACCCTTATTTTTAGTCCCGGCCAAATTTTAATCTGAGTTCAGCAGGAAATGAAGTTTAAAGCAAAGTTTAAGCAGCCTGTCTATAAATTTAAAAACATTTTCAGTACAGAGCTATCTACAAAAGCTGGAGGATGTAAGGTTTTCTTTATTCCTATTTTTCTTTTATAGATCCTGGAATTTAAGGAAATCTCTGTCAAAATACTAGCTGTATGCAACATTATGAATGGAGCTTCCGTGACTACCTGTAAAAGTAATACAGTCTCTTAAATTGCTTTGAAAAAGACAATAAACAAATGAACAACTACAGTTTTCAACAAGAATAGCAAACTACAGATAATGGGGAGGAATTAATTTCTAGAATTATCCTATTAAAATATGCAAATGTCTCCCCATTAACAAAATAATACAAATAATACAGAAAAACAGAAAAGCATAACTCATCATTGCCAAAAAATTTTGCCTTGTTCTAAAAAGTTACTGAGAACACCAGACATTATGTGAACTAAACAAAGCCTTTAAATCAACTTTCTCAAATCTTGAATATGTATGCACCAAAAAAGGAGCATAAAAATGCACAAGGCAAAAAAACTATCAAACAGCAAAACATGGAGAAATAAAAAAATGTAATGAGAAAAAAACACATTTATATCAGTAATTCATCAATTAACTAGGTGAAAAGTCAGTAATGGCATCACTTAACTGCAACATCAATCAACTGAATTGGTTTTTGTAGAATAACAGAAAACAGGAAAATGCACATTTTTGTCAGGATTGCATGGCAAGTTCACTAAGACAGAGATTACATTCTGAGACAGAAAACAGACTTTCAAGATGTAAAAAAATTCTAGTATATACTCTGAAAATATATTAAAATTAAACTTGAAATCGATAGTAAAAACAGTTGAAAAACTTTCACATAATTAAAGATTAAAACAAGTTCTGAGTAACAAATGAGTTAAAAAAAGCTTTCAGAAAAATATACATATTTTGATGTAAATTAAACAAAGATACATCTGATAAAAATTTGTGGAATGTAGCAAAAGACATACTTAAAGAAAACTTAAAGTTCGGATGCCTATGCCAGAAAAGAAAGATCTAAGAAAGAATAACGTAACCTTTCATTAAAGAATAAAAATTATCAATATAAATCTAAATGAAACACAGATTAAAAATTATGGAAGACATCAGTGAAACTGCAAACATCAAGTAAATAGAGAAAATCAACAATGACAAAGGCTGATTCTTTATAAACATCTGTAAAATTGATAAATTCATAATCACAGTAGGAAAAAGAAGACACAAAAATTACTGATTAAAAATAGAAAAGTTGCCATTACTATTAATCCTGTGAACATCAAAAGGAATGTAATATATATATAAAGCTATCTCCTGACCACAACTTTGATAACTTAATAAAATAAATGAATTATTTGAAAGAAATAATTTCTCAAAACACAGATTGAAGGACAGAGAAAGAATACAAATAGGCCTATATGAATTAACAATTTGAATTAATACATTAATAGCTGTTCAAAAAGCAAGTAAAAAAGATTACAAAAAAGAAAAAGAAAAAGGACCAGATGGTTGAGTGGTGAATTAAAAAAATATATTTAAGAAAGAATTATTATCAACACTTTACAGTCTCTTCCCAAAAACAAAATAGCACACACTTTCTAATTTTCTGCTGTGAGGGCAATATTGATATACTATGAAAACTATAGTAATACAGTACATAAAATGGAAACTGCAGACCAAGAATTCTCAAAATCACTGATGTAAAAATGTCAATATAAAAGTGTATAATAAAATTATATACCCCAACCAATTGGAAATTGTTACATGTAGGGCAGACGTACTTCAAAAGGAAAATCAATTTAAGCAATTTATCACATTAACAAGTTAAACAGCAAAACTCAAATGCTTTTATTAATGGTTGCAGAAAAATAATAAGTCAAGAAAAAGAGCATTGAGATTGATAAAATACTGAAATCAATTTGTTTGCCGATAAAATTGTTGTCCTTTTTTTCTACAAATGACATGAGTCTTCACGTACAACATACAAAAGAACCAACGAAAGTCTTGTGGAAAATTATACCAAAGTTGTACAATAAAGCATTAGTACTCAAAAGTCATTTACTTATATATTAGAAATGAAAAATTGTATTTCACTTTAGAAAGCTATAACCTCTGATATACCACAAAAAGAGACAAATCTATATGAAAAAGACTACAAATTTCTAATAAAAATCAAAGAAAATCTAAACAAATACAGAAATATTTTATTTTCATAGACAGAAAGTCTGAGTATTGTAAAGACATCAGTTCTCTCCAATTTGAAATATGGTTTCAACACAATGACAATGGAAATCTTACCAAGTTATGTTGTTGAAATAGCAAACTGATTCTGAAAGTTATATGGAAAAAAGACCCCAAACCCAGCAATAAACCCATGCCAATATAGTCAGTTGTTCATTTACAAAGAAGAAAAGGAAATTCAATAGAGAAACTACAATAATTATACAAATATTTCTTAACACCAGGATATCCATAAGCAATGAAGAAAAATAAAACACAGACGTTCCAAGTTTAAAGAAAATTAGCTCAAAATAAATTATAAACCTAAAAGGAAACTGGGAAATTTGAAACTTCTAGAAAATAATATCACCAAAACTCTAAGCCACCTTAGATATGGCTATAAGGTTTTAGGTGCATTTATAAAAGAGAAATTTGATTAATTTTATTTTATTGAAATTAATTTTGTTTTGCCAAAGATACTATTAGGGCAACAAAACAACAAACTCTAGACTGGGGAAAAAATATTTGCAAAAGACACAGTTGATAAAGGATTGATGGCCAAAATATACAAAGACTCATAAAAGCCACAAGGAAAATAGCCAGCCAATTATAATATAGTCGAAAGATGTGGAAAGGCACCTCAGTCAAGATATAAAGCAATAAGCATAAGACAAGATATTCAATTGAAAAAAAAAAAATGAGGAACAACCGTACACCTGAAGAGTGGCTAAAACACAAAATACTGACATAACTAAATGCTGGAGAATATATAAAGCAACAGGGACTCATTCATTGTTCCTGTACATGGAAAATAAAACAGTCACTTTGGAAGACAGTGTGCCAAGTTCTTAGATAAACATGGGCTTATTGAAATAAAAAGAGTTCCTTTGTCCCCATTGCAGGGGGTGCAATGGAAGTGTGACTCACTTCTCCAGTGCCCTGCTGCTCAAACTCTAGGGCAGCGTAAAGATGGGTAAGTTGTGGGACTCCAATCCCACAGCAACACCTATGAGTGGATGTTTTTAGCTCCTGAAGCCCCAGAGGGCATATGCTACAGTGGGCTTCATTAGTTTTGCTGTCTATAGGTGGCTTGTCTTAACTAGCTCAGTTAGACCCTCTACCTTGTCACAGGCACAGAGGGCTTTCTGTATCCCAGGTTCTTGCCTTGGTGCACCAGAAGAATCAGATGACACCTGGGCTTGGAGAATGAGGTCCAGGTTTCATTGAGTGGAGAGAGCTCTCAGCCGATGGGTGAAGCAAGAAGGGGATTCAGTGGGAATAAGTTTCCAAAATGCAAACTCAAGAGATAAAACTCTATGCATTGTGACTGTTACCAACAAGCCCTTTAAAGTAACTTTGTAAAATCTGTTAAATGCAATTTTCCTCAAATGTCAAAATATGTCTATTAAATAATATAAAATGATTATATTTAAAAAGTATGATGGAAGTCATCAAAGTATAATAAAATAAATGGAAAGGCAACAAATGTGGTTAGAAAAATTACAAATGTTACTATGGTGTATGTTCTGCCAAATAGATTTAATGTTTTATTAAGTTCCATAAAAGTCACAACCAATTTTATTTTCTATTAGTAAACTTTATTAATTTTTTTTAAACTGAAAGAAATGAGAAATACCTAATTATAGTCAGGATGTATAGAACACTGTTAGATCAAGTTACAGAGTGAATACTGTAAATTCTAAGAACAATGTGATGATCTTGGAAGTCAGCACTTCTGAGCACATTCAAGATTGGATTAGATCATAAGGAATCATATTGTTCCAACAACACCAGATGCCATTTGATTATTGTGCCCATGATAATAAATAAATTATTTAGTAAATATAATTATATTTGAGGCCAGGTGCGGTGGCTCACACTTGTAATTCCAGCACTTTGGAAGGTCAAGACAGGTGAACTGTTTGAGAACAGAGGTTTGAGAGCAGCCTGAGCCACATGGCAAAGACCTACCTCTACAGGAAATACAAAATTAGTTGAGTGTAGTGGTGGACACCTGTAGTCTCAGCTCTTCAGAAGGCTAAGGAAAAAATATCAGTTGAGCCTGAGAGATGGAGGTTGCAGTAAACTATTATATGTCACTTCACTCCATCCTGAATGTCAGAGTGAGACTTGTCTTAAATGAATAAATTAATTAAATAAACATAATCATATCTGAATACTTCTATGTGTTGCCAAGATTGTCCAAAAGGACTTCACATTAATCTGTCAAATCCATGTAATGAGAAACAGAACAAACTTATCTACCATTACAGATTATCAAACCTGCAGAAAAGATTTTTTATTAATATTTGTAATTTATGAATTATGGAATTTCATTTGAAGTAACCCAAAAGAAATAAATAACCCTATAAAACCGTTACTACACATGATCAGGGAAAGGAAAATAATAAATAACAACTTTTTTTTACAAGTAAAATATAAACCTAAATATTTTTCTCAAATTCACTTATTTCTTGCCTGTTTAAAATATTTTACGTTATCTTTCAAATTCTGATAAAATACATTTTATATTTAATGAAACACTGAGACCCAAATAAATGAACAATATATTCAAAGCAAAAAGTCCAAGGTAGGACAGCACTCTCTCTAACACAAATATGTCTAAAGTGTTAAGTCAGGTCATCCTAACATGCAGGAGATCCTGCTACCCACAAGCTGCTTTCTGAGGTGCTCAATGACTATACTCTCAGGACACAATGCACTTGCCCTCCTGTGTGCCCAAAGCGTTTTTTTTTTTTTTTTAGCAGGTTCTAACGTCACCTTGATTAAACGGGATTTTATTGTCCCTTAAGAGGCTGAGAGGATCTAAAGAATAGTAATTATTTCTGTATTTTCCCTTAATACTGGTTGTTTGGCTACTACTATGACTTCAGGTAATGACAATTGCAGTTGAGGGGAGATAATCTTAATGTCCCAACAGATAAGCTTTTAAGATAGAGTATACCAAGAGACCTCTCAGCTTCTGGGCACCTGACTGCTCCCACTAAGAGGCTCCAACTCTGTTCCTCAGGCTGTGTTCTGGGTAATAATCAGGCTGTCCTTGGTCCTCAGCCTGCAGGTGCCCTATTTTGGGGACCTTGTGATAATGTAAGTTGATAGTTAATACATTCCTCTTTATATATATATTTATTCTATTAGTTTTGTCCCTGTAGGGAATGCTAATAAAGATTTTTGTACCAGGAGTGGTCTAAAGGAACATAATATTAAGAATGGATTCTTTTCATTGGTTTTGGGGTTTTTGGAGTTGGCTCCTAAATATGATTGAGTCCAAAAATCTTAAGGACTCTACATTTAATAGTTCAGAGAACACTGAAAGTTTAGTGAGTTATGCAAAATAAATGCATTTTACATTCGTGATTCATTGCTCATGAGAGGAAAAAGTTTAGTGACTCTATATAAAATAGCTTTGACCACATTTGGAGAAACAAAGAGACATCATTAAGCTGGTTGGTTGCTCCTAAGTTCAGAGGACAAAGTGATTTAAAAAAATGATGAACTCAGGTATCCTATCTCTTGGGTTCAGAAGGAGATACTGAGCCTCAAATCTGCTAAGATTGCCCTAAGTGACAGTCTTATCCTCTGTAGAGAAATAGCTGAAGTTTTGGAAAAACAGACACAAGCTCTGATCATGCAAGTGGCTGACCTGAAATGAAAGGTGCATGCACAACCTCACCAGATGTCTACTCTTAAAGAGAGGTCATTAACTGGAAAAGACTGGGACCCTGTTACTTGGAATGGAGATGTGTGAGAGGACCCTGATGAAACTGGGAATGCTGCATTTGTCAAGCCTGATGAACTTCTTTTGCCAAAATAAACAGTTTCCCCATCCCCAGTAGTGACAACATACCCTCACTGATTCATGTGACCATCAGCCTTTTCACCTTTTTTCTGAGGAGATAAACCTTGTACTGCTTCAGGCAACAGTGATGGCCCCTATGAAGCAGTTTCCAGGCAAAATAATGTTTATTCTCCTCAAGAGCCACCTGCAACATCCCTGTTCACCTCTAGACCTATAACTAAAGTCTTGGTGGGCTCCTAGAGGTGAGGTTGAGACTGTGACCCCTGAGAAGGTGTGCTAAACTCAAAAATAACTGCTTGAGTTTTCTAATATATACAAACAGAAATCTGGAGAACAGGCATGGGAATGAATATTAAGGGTTTTGGATAAAGTTGGAAGGACTATACAGATGGATGCAGACTGAATTTATTGATTTGGCCTACTAAGTATGGACTCTGCATTTAATGTTGCAGCTTGGGGAGTTAAAAAATGTTCTAATAAGTTTATTTTATTGATTAGCTGAAATATGTGTTAGAAGATTGCCCACCGTATGTGAACTGAAGATGTCTGGTCCCTCTTGGTTTAATGTAGAGGAAGGGATCCAAAGACTTAGAAATATTGGGATGGTGTAGTGCACTAGTAAATTTAGAGCTACGCATCTCAGTGGGGTGGGTCCAGAACATATACCACTTACCTTACCATTTGCCAGTGCCTTGTGAAATAGATTTGTAGTGTCAGCACCTGAATCTCTGAAGAACCCTGTAATTGATATCTATATGTCAGATCTAACAGTGGGAATCAGTCACTCAACTATGAAATTTAAATACCATGGACATAATTGGATCCTGAGGTGGTAGAGGACAACTGTAAAGTCATGGTAGGTGTAGCTACCATAATGGACAACAGAGGCAAACATGAATCAGAGTAGTCTGACTTGTGTAGAGCTCTGGCGTTGTCTAATTAATCATGGTGTTCCTAGCAGTGAAATTAATACAAAGCAAGGCATTCCTGCTTAATTTATACCAGCAGAAAACTTACAGGTTGAATAGGCTAAAGATTAATTTGAATTATAAAAACAGAATGACATCTCCTCAATCAAATTGCAGACTTGAGCCAGTTTACAGACCCAAAACCCCTTGAATGAAGGGGAGGCTGGGTCATTTTAAGAAAGGATAGCACTTCATTACTGACTACTTGCACAGTTAATCTTTTTTCCATCCTTCCCCGAGGAGATCTCTGGCCTTTCACCAGAGAAAGTGTGCACTGGGGAAATATGATCAGGTATTTCTGGGCTACTGGACACTGGCTCTGAGGTGACATTGATTCTAGGGTACCCAAAACATCACTTTGGTCTTAAAGTAGGAGCAAATGGAGCTCAGGTATTAGTGGTGTTCTACCTCAGGTTTGACTTAAGGTGGGTCCAGTGTGTCTCTAGACTCATCCTGTGATCATTTCCCCAGTACTCCAATGCAAAATAAGCATACACATACTTAGCAGCTGGCAGAACCACCTCATTGTCTCCTTGACTGGAAAGGTGAGAGTTATTATGTTGGGAAAGGCCAAATGAAAGCCATTAGACATGGCTTACCTAGAAAAATAGTAAATCAAAAACAACATCACATCCCTGGAGAAATTGCAGAGATCAGTGCCACCATCAAGGACTTAAAAGATGCAGCAATGATGATTCCCACTGTATCCCCATTCAACTCTCCCATTTGGCCTGTGCAGAATACAGATGGATCTTGGAGAATGACAGTGGATTATCAGAAGCTTGACCACGTGTTGACTACAAAGGCAGCTGCTGTAGCAGATTGATCAAATTAACACATCTCCTGGTACCTGGTACCTGGTACCAGCCACTGATTTGGCAAATGCCATTTTCCCAATTCCTGTCAATAAGGCCAACAAGAAATAATTGGCCTTCAGCTGGCAAGGCCAGAACTATACCTTTAATGCCTTACCTCAGAGATCTATCAACTCTCTAGCTTTGTGGCATAATTCAAAGAGACTTTGATTGCTTTTCACTTCCACAAGATATCACACTGGTACATTACATTGATGACATTATACTGACTGGATCCAGTTAGAAAGAAGCAGCTAAAAAAATTAGACTTATTCGTGAGACATTTGCATGCTAGAGTATGGGAAATTACTTCCAGTAAAATTCAGGGATGTTCTACTCAGTGAAATTCCTAGGAGTCTAGTGATGTGGGGCCTATTGAGATATTCCTTCTAAGATGAAGGATAAGTTGCTGCATTTTGCCCCTTCTACACCCAAGAAAGAGGCACAATCCTAAGTAGGCTATTTGGATTTTGGAGGAAACACATTGCTTATTTGGGTGTGTTACTCTGGCTCATTTATTGAGTGAGCTGAAAGGATGCCAGTTTTGAGTGAGGTCCACAAGAGAAGAAACCTTTGTGACATGTCCAGGATACTGTGCAAGCTGCTCTGCAAATCAGACCATATGAGCCACCAAATCCAATAGTGCTTGAGGTGTCAGTAGCAGACAGGGTTACTGTTTAGAACCTTTGCAATGCCCCCATAGGTGATTCACAGCAGAGTCCTCTAGGATTTTGGAGAATTGTCCTGCCATCTTCTGCAGATAACTACTTTCCCTTTGAGAGGCAGCTGTTGGCCTGTCACTGTACTTTGGTGGAAACTGAATATTTGACTATGAGTCATAAAGTCACCATATGAACTGAACGACCTATTATGGATGAGCTACTTTCTGACTCATCTGGACATAAAGTGGGTCATGCACAGCAGTATTCCACTATTAAACGAAAGTGGTATATATGTGATTGAGCTTGAGCTGGTCCTGAAAGCACAAGTAAGTTACATGAGGAAGTGGCTTCTATGCTCCAGTGTCCAATCCTGCTACTTTACCTTTTCTCCCCCAGCCTGATTGCCTCATTGAGAGTTCCCTATTATCAGTTTACAGAGGAAGAGAAGACTAGGGCCTGGTTCAAAGATGGTTCTGCCTGATATGCAGGCACTACCTGAAAGTGGAGAGCTGCAGCACTACATGACATCCCTGAGGACAGCGGTGAAAGGAAATCTTCCCAGTGGGCAGAACTTCAAGCAGTGCAACTAGTTGTGTACTTTGCATGGACAGAGAAATGGACAGATTTGCTAATATATACTGATTCATGGTCTGTAGACAATGATTTGGCTGGATGGTCAGGAACTTAGAAGAGGCATGATTGGAAAATTGGTGACAAAGAAATTTAGGGAAAATGTATGAGACTGGACCTCTTTGAGATATATATATTTACATATATTTGTATCCCATGTGAGGGCTCACCAATAGGTGTCCTCAGCAGAGGGTTTTAATAGCCAAGTGGATAGAATGACCCATTCTCTGGATATCACTCAGCCTCTTTCCCCAGCCACTTCTTTCATCATCCAATGGGATCAAGATAAATGTGGCCATGGTGGCAAGGATGGAAGGTTCAGCCACATGGACTTCCACTAACAAAGGGTGACCTGGCTATGGATACTGCTGAGTGTTCAATATTCCATCAGCAGAGACCAACACTGAACCCTTGATATGGCACTAGTCCTTGGGATAATCAACCAGTACCTGGTGGCAGGTTGACTTTATTGGACCTCTTCCATTGTGGAAAGGGCAGAGGTTTGCCCTCACTGGAATAGACAGTTACATCAGATACAGGTTTTCCTATAATGCATGCAATGCTTCTGCCAAGACTACCACTTGTGGACTCGCAAAATGCCTTATTCACCATCATGCTATTCCACACAGCATTGCTTCTGACCAAGGTACTCACTTTATAGCTAAAGAAGTATGATAGTGGCCTCATGCTCATGGGATTCACTGGTCTTGCTTTGTCCCCCGTCATCCTGAAGAAGCTGGAATGATAGATCTTTGGAAGGGCCTTTTGAAGTCATGATTACAACACAAACTAGGAGACAATACTTTGCAGGGGTGGGACAAAGTTCTCCAGAAGGCTCTGAATCAGCATCCAATATATGGTATTGTTTCTCCCATAGCCAGGATTCATGGGTCCAGGAATCAAAAGGTAGGTGTAGAAGTGGCACCACTCTCTATTACCCCTAGTGATCCACTAGTAAACTTTTTCTTCCTGTTACCACTAAATCACATTCTTTTGGCCTAGTGGTCTTAGTTCCAGAGGGAGGAATGCTGCCAATAGGAGACACAACAATGATTTCATTAAACTGAATGTTAAGATTCCCATTTGGACACTTTGGGCTCCTACTACCTTTTAGTCAACAAACTAAGAAGGGAGTTACACTGGAGGCTGAGGTGATTAACCTGGATTATCAAGATGAAATCTGTCTACTACTCCACAATAGATCTTCAGTTTTGGAAATTGGACTGTCTTTCCTTGCTCCTTAGGTTGCACACAGCCTATTGTGGGATGCTGCAACCATGTGAGTTAACAATAAACTCCATATATATATATATATATATATATATATATTCCATAGTTCTGTCCCTCAAGAGAACATTGACTAATACAGTTTACTTAGGAGAACATAAACTCAAAGATATTCTAGTAAGGTTTATGTGCTTATGGAATATAAAAGAAAGAGAGGCGTAAATATTTTTAACAATAGACTGGTAATTATTTTCTGCTTTCCTCTCATGTTAACTGTTTAGAAACAAAATAAAAACATTTTTAAAACAGCTACCCAGTGCTCTGTGAAAAAAAAATATGGTAACTATTTGAAACATGCAGTAAAGAACAAATAGTTCACAATGTGATTTGGATAGGGAAAGTTGACATTTGGGAATATAGAGAAGGAATTGGAAATCTAAGATTTTACTGCAAGTCATAGAAGGATTTGGCTTGGGAAAGTACAGTGGTGGATTTGAGACATTGCTTGGTATATACTGGAAAACACAGAGAAGAAAAAAACTCCAGACTTCTTAGCATCTTAAAATAGTTAAACAGAAACTAATTAGACTGAAATGGCTGTGGCGCCCTGGCTTCATACCTAACAAAATTAAAATCTGATTTAAATGCACTTCTCATAAATTACTAACAGTGGGGAAAATAAAATTCAAGCCTACTCAAACACCGTCTGCCAATTAACCTTTGATTACATAACCAGAAAATTTCTATGTGGATCATTCAACTAAGGTGATTGAATAACTTTACCCAATCAATTCTTAAATTTTGTTTTCTTCCTTATTCTCCTTATGAAATGAGCCTTTATTAAAGCTCCTCCAAAAGACCACTAACTACAAATTATGGCTGGAGACTTCCTGATTGATGAACTACTGTTCAAACAGATAAATTCTAACATTTTATCAAGAGCCTCAGTTTTATTTGTAACAGGATTAATTGAAGGTCCATGGACCATAGCTCCTCTCAGGCAAAAACCACACACTCCAAGTTCCAATTGTCCCCTGATAATCCTTCCATCTTCCCTGCAAAATCTGGGGATGGTGCAGGGCTGTGGGTGCACACAGTGTTCAGAGCCAGGGAGAAGTTACCACCCTGGGAAGAGAGAAGATACCCCGGGTTCAGCCACCATCTTGTGGCCAGAAGGCTGAGGGCAGAGCTGCAGCAACAGTGACTCAGGATTGCAACCCACCCTCTCTGAATTTCAGGACAGTCAATTCCAAATGCTCACTATTTTCTGGATTCCAGGGTGTTATTTCATCCTGCCTAGGAGTGTCCCAGTATCCAGAGGTCTAAAGTGACAGAAGGTGCCTCAGAAATCACCTAAGGATGAGATGGAGCAGTGCAGACAAGGCCAGAGCTAGGCAGGGAAGACAAAAAGGCCCCATGAGATGTAAAAGGCCACCCCTCCTCTCTGGCTGCACCATGATTGGATAATTTTAATCTAAGATCTGCTACTGCAGCTCTGTAAAATACAGCCCCCTTGGCTGCATTCACAGGCTGGTGATCAGTGCCTGCAGCTTTTCCAGGTGCACAGTGCATGCTGTGAATGTACCTACCATTTCTGGGTCTGAAAGTTGGTGGACCTCTTATCACAGCAGAGCCCCAGCTGGACTCAATGAGCAGGCTCCAACCCCACATTTTCCCTCGGCATTGCCCTAGTAGTAGTTCTACATGAGGGCCATGCCCCTGCAGCAAACATCTATCTGGACATGCAGCTGTTTCCATGGACCCTCTGAAATCTAGGTGGAGGCTCCTAAGCTTAACTCTTGTATTTTCTGCACCTGTAGGCCCAAACTCCATGTGTATGCAGCCAAGGCTCTGGCTTGAACCTTCTGAAACCACAGTCACAGCTGCACCTTGGACCCTTTTACCCATGGCTTAAGGTGGATTGGCTGGGACCCAGGGTTATAAGTCCTGAGGCTGCACAGAGCTGTGGGGTCCCAGGCCTGGCCCATGAAACCATTTATTCATCCTAGGCCTCCAGGCCTGTGATAGCAGAGGCTGCCATGAGGATCTCTGAAATGCCTGGAGACATTTTTTCTCATTGTCATGGCTATTAACTTTTGGCTCCCCATTTCTTAAGAAAATTTCTCCAGGAGGCTTCAGTTTCTCCCCAGAAAATAGGTTTCTCTTTTATACCACATAGGCTGAAAATTTTCCAAACTTTTATGTTCTGCTTTCCTTTAAAAGATAAGTTCTATTTTCAAATCATCTCCTTGTGAACACATATAACTGTAAGCTTTCAGAAAAGTGAGGTCACATCATGAGTGCTTTGCTGCTTAGAAATTCCTTCTGCTAGGCACCCTAAATTATATCTGTCAAGTTCAAACTTCCACAGATCTCTAGTGTAGGGGAAAAGTGTTGCCACAGCTTCTTACCAAGTTCCAAAGTCACTTTTACATTTTCAAGTATCTTCATAGCAGTACCCCACTATCCTCATACCATTTCTGTTACTCAGTTTTCACACTGCTGTAAAAAAATAGCTGAGACTGGTTAGTTTATAAAGGAAAAAGTTTAATTGACTCACAGTTTCACATGGCCAAGGAAGCCTCAGGAAACTTATGAGCATGGCAAAAGGGAAAGTAGAAGCAATAATTTTATTCACAAGGTGGCAGGAGAGAGAGAGCACAGAGAAAACTAACTTTTAAGCTATCAGATCTTATAACAACCCTCTATAGATCATGAAAACAGTAGGGAGAAAACAACTTTTATGATCCAGTTACCTCTTACCAGGGCCCTCTTACCAGGGCCCTCCCTCAACATGTAGGGTTTACAATTTGAGATGAAATTTGTGTGGGGACACTGAGCCAAACAATATCATCTTGTATATAAGGGTATATAAATTTATGAATTATATATATATATGCATATGTCATTATATATATGTATATGTCAGGTGGAAACCGTATAATAATAATTTTAAAATTCAGATTTCAAAATTCTCCTGGCCTCTGGTCTCTTGAGGAAGCAGCCTGAGCTCTGAAAAGATGCAATAATCTAAGGCAGAGGTTTCCAATATAAATAAAATATGACTCAACTCTGTTACTTTAAAGTTTGTAGTACCAACATCAAAGAAGAGAAACAGATGTCATTGATTGCAAAATTTATTTAATCTAATATTTCTAAAATATTATGATTTTAGTATGTGATCAATATAAAATTATTAAAGAAGTATATTTTGGTACAAAATCCTCAAAACTCTTTGTATCTGAAGATTTCATCACATCCCAAAACACAGAAACCACACTTTAGATATTTAGTGACTCCACATTGTAAGTGGATGCCACACTGAAGTTGGAGCTTTGAGGACTCTCATTTCCCTTAGCTCTTGAAGGTAAAAGGTCTGAATCTTTTTTCTTATAGAGCTTAGAAGACATCCCCTTCTAGCAATATGTCCCTCAGGCCCAAGGATTGAAGAGGCGGTGCCCTGAGAGACAGCAGTGGGTGGCAAGGAAGAGTTGTCCACAGGTAAAGAACTGCTGCCCTCTTGCTGCTTTGTGTGGGTACAACCCCTTAGAGAGATCAGTAAATAAAGACAATGGAACCTCAGGAGACAGAAACACCATGTCTTTCAATTTGTCCACAGCTCTGACCTCCAGAGTGTAGATGTGGAGAAAATAGGCTAATTTATTTATTTTGTTTTTCAATTTGACCTTGGACCTAATGGTCAGGCTTTGGCTGTTTGTTTTCTTCTGCACTGTGGAAGACTGTTGGAGTTTAAGCATAGACTACATGCACACATGTCTATATGCATTTCTGATTAACTCAACTCTATCCAATAAGAGATTCAATGAGATGTAAAGGATAATAAAATGAATACTCATAGCATGCCTACTCTTTGACAGTTGACCTGGCAAATGATCAATCTATCATAGAATATGTTAACTTCCAGTCAACCTGGAATTCTGCCTGCACTGGGTGTATATAATGGTTAGCTATTGCTTCATACAAACCCCATCTAAGTTTATTGACTCGCAGTTGGCATGGTCAGTTCTTTAAAGTGGTTTCAGCAGGGCTCCTTCCAGCTTATGTTGTCAGCTGCTTGTTGACTAGGCTACTTTTCTTCTGAAGAGAGCTGGCTGTCAACTGAGTCATGATGGTTTTTCCTCCAATAGCATCTCATCTTCTAGCGGGCTAACCTTTGCTTTTTCTCCTAGAGATGGCAGGGTCCTAAAATAAAAAGCAGAAGCATTAAGACTTTTCAAGCCTAGTCCACAAACTAGCACACTATCATATTCACAGCTTTCAGTTGGCTATGGCTTAATAAGGCCAGCCTGGATCCACGGTCTAAAAAACAGATTTCACCTTTCAGTGAGAGAAGCTGTAAAATTCATTGCAAATAGCATAAATAGAAGAAGAGATGAAGAATCTCTGTCATTTTTTGCAATCAGTATCACTATGCACTTTTCTGCTGATGAGGGTCATAGAATTCTTCTAGGTGAAAGAACTTGTCCAAAGCTTGAGAGTTGGACTGGATTCAGCATCACCTGTGCCTGACCTTAAAACTAATGCACCTCCATAGAGCACACTACTTATGCAGCTTCCCTATGCCTTCAATGTTCTGGAGAGTGAGACTTCTGCAACAGAAATTTTTTGAGATTCTTGTGCTTGTAGTACTTTTCACTATTGGGAATAATTCTTTCCAGAGAATAATTCTGAAGCCTCTGAAAAAGTGACTGAAGGCTGAGTTTAGGAATGAAGATGCAACATTCTATGTTTATTTATCACTTTGAGAGAAGCTGGAAACACTTGTAATCCAGTCCACATTTCTACAAATTATTTTCACCCCTTTTTGGCATTTTAGGCTGTTTATAATTTTCAACACAGACTAAATCAAAGTACTATACCTGTAACAACTGATATAAAAATAGATTTACTGAGAAGACACTTTTTTTCTACTGCAGTTAAGCCCAATAGTAGAAGATAACTTGAAGTTATATTTTGATTATTATTATTTTTGTTTGTTTGTTTTGAGATGGAGTCTCACTCTATTGCCCAGACTCGAGTGCAGTGGTGCCATCTCGGCTCATTGCAGGTTCTGCCTCCTGGGTTCATGCCATTGTCCCACCTCAGCCTCCCAAGTAGCTGAGACTACAGGCATTGGCCACCATGCCTGGCTAATTTTTTGTATTTTTAGTAGAGATGGGGTTTCACCGTGTTAGCCAGGATCGTCTCGAGCTCCTGACCTCGTGATCTGCTCGCCTCAGCCTCCCAAAGTGCTTTTGATTTTTAATGGAGTAAAGCTGTATTCTAATTACAAACTCTGGAGCAGCCAGGGGGCAAATTGTGACAGCACTTATGGATCTCAAGCACAGCAAATGCGTTCCAAACTCTGGACAATTTAGCTTTGCCCTTGCTACGCATTAGAATAATGTGAGAGAGGGTTTTCAGCTCCCAAAATTAAAGTTGCAACAGATCAGTTTAATCAGAATTCCTGTGGGACCTGGGTAACTATATTGTTTAGAGCTCTTCAGGCGATTACAAATGCAGACAAGCTCCACAATTTAACCCACCCTCTTTTGGTAAACTAGTTGCAAATTGATTCTCAAGTGAATATAAAAACATTTTCTGATGATTTGTGTCTTTTCACTCTTATCTGCATTAGCTACTTATTATCCTTGACATAACTGTCCTCCAGTAGCAGTTTTGCTCCTGATTTGTTTCAGTTTCACATTTTCTAGTTCACACTGTATGCAGGGCACTATACTGTGTGCCTTGACTTTGGTGAGCCTCAATGTTGGGGAGAATTTTGCTGGATTAAAAAAAGTGCATCTTAAAATTTTAAAAATATTTTACTTACCAAATTGTATTAAAAATATAAGTACGTAGAGGATCACTCAAGGTTTAATAATTTAATAGATAATTTAGAATTTTAATATGTCTGGTTATACCTTGAGTAAATCTGTGTTACTTTAAAACAAACAAAAAATTCCAAAATACTGTCATTATTCTGAAACATTGAGTTAAAAATCTTTGTGCAACAATGTAATCTTTTAATTCTTTATTGATGTATAACATACAAAGAAAAATTATGCATACAATGTTTACATACAAGATGTGAGAATTACTTCAGTCCAGGAGCTTTGGACCAGCCTGGACAGCAGAGGGAGATCTTTATTACAAGGGGAGACCTGGACAACAGATGGAGATCATTATTACAAAGCAAATACACTTTTATAATGGAAAAATAAAATAAAATTTTTTCAAGTTGTTACAATAGGTTTTCCTGTTTTCCCACAAAATATTCACAATTTTAAGAGCTCATATTGTAGACAATCTTTGTCTTACACAAGTGTATTATTACGTAACATTTTACACATTTAAAAATTTAAACAAAAAATAGTATAATATACCTGACACCCAGATTCAACAGCTATAGATTACGTGCCATTTTTGTTTCAGTTATATGTCAACATATTTTCCACTCCTCACATTATTATTTTAATTGTATTTACTTATTTATTTTTGGTGAAAGCAGATGTATATACAAGGAAAGGCATAAATTTTAACTAGGTGTTTTTGGCAAACACACCCATAAAATCAATAAGAATACAATAGGATGTTTTCATTATCCTTGATGAATTCCCTCATTTTACTTCTCAGAAAATGTTTTTCTCTCTCAGAGGCTGTCTCTATGTCAATTTTTTCATCCAAGTTCATTTTGCCCAAACGTGTACAATATACATTAATTCATGTCCAGCATGTGTCATGTAGCCAATTTATGAGAACCATCCAGGGTGTGTACTTAAGTAATTTGTTCCTTTACATCGCTAAGTAGTTTCTTGTTGTGTAAATGTTCTACAGTTATTTCATTCATTATCTTGTAAAAGGATATTTGGGTTGTTTCCTACTTTAGGCTATTATGATTAAACTGTCTGTAAACATTTTTTGTACAAATACTTTTTATATTTAATTTAATTTATTTTATTTTATTAGCCTTAAGTGATGCCTGTTTGCAATTTTTAGTTGTTACTTCTAAGACAAAACATAACTTTAACATATTGGTATTCATTTAGACTTAATGTTACCCTGTTTTAATAAACATAAAATACACATATATTGCTACAGAAGAACTCCACTTACCATCTTCAATCTTTTTTTTTTTTTTTCTTGAAATGGAGTCTCACTTTGTTGCCCAGGCTGGAGTGCAGTGATGAGATCTCAGCTTACTGCATGCTCTGCTTCCCTGGTTAATGCCTCAGCCTCCTGAGTAGCTGGGACATCAGGTGCCCACCACCAAGCCCAGCTAATTTTTTGTATTTTGTAGTAGACACAGGGTTTCACCGTATTAGCCAGGATGGTCTCCATTTCCTGACCTCGTGATCTGCCCGCCTTGGCCTAAAAAAGTGCTGATGTTATAAATTGAATAACTACATGTTATAAATCACAAAGTACAGTTTTTGTAATAGCTTTAATAGTCAGAGGTCTTTAAATGAATTAAAAAATATTAAAATGTATTTGGAAGGAGATATTTTAGCACAATCTTTTAAGTTTATCATGGAAACTTATCAATAGTAATTATTAGTATGGTGTTACAGTAGTGATTTTTCTATTCTGAATTATTTATCTGTATATATTATTTGAAATTCTGTCAGGAAGATTTATCTCTCCCTTCCTTCATATTTCTTCACTGTCTTAGTTTCTTCCATCCATCCTTTCCTCTTTCTTTTTTTCTTTCTGATTTAATCTTCTTATATCAATATGGACTCAAGAAGGTTAATTTTACCCACTTGGTTATAAATTTATGCTGTCATTATTCATATTGTTGCTCACATTGTTCCATCATGCCTATTGGGAGATACTGCTGGGTGTGCCACAGTGATGGCCTCTACAATGTCTCTGTTGTCATCCTTCAGTCATTTTCTCTGCTGTGGCAGCTGAAAAATAGTTGAGACAGCTGCTTCTTCTGAGCTGAGTGCATTATCCATTTCAAATTTTTGATTGCCAAATAGCATTATATATACTTTTCTTCATTCCCTGGTTTCTTTTTCTAATTTATATATTATTATTATTATTATTATTATTATTATTTCCATATGGTTTTCGGGAACAGGTTGTATTTGGTTACATGATTAAGTTCTTTAGTTGTGATTTGTGAGATTTTGATGCATTCATCACCTGAGAAGTATACACTGAACTCAATTTGCCGTCTTTTATCTCTCAACTCCTTCTTAACCTTTCTCTTTGAGTGCATAAATTCCTTTGTATCCTTTGCATCCTCACAGCTTAGCTCCGACCTTCACATTTATGAGAACATATGGTATTTGGCTTTCCATTCCTGAGTTACTTCACTTAGAATAATAGTCTCCAATCCCATCCAGGTTTCTGTGAATGCCATTAATTAATTCCTTTTTATAACTGAATAGTTTTCCATTGTATGTATATCTACCACAGTTTCTTTATCCACTAAATGCCATTCTATTATATAGATAGACTTTTTTTCTTTTTGTATTTGATAGATATTTGGTTTTGTTTCACTTTGGAATACTGTGAGAAGATGAGCAGCACAGTAGATACTTCACGTTTCTATGTGAATCTTTGTGTTGACGTAGATTATTATTTCTACTGAGTACATCTCTGGAAATAGAATTGCTGGATCATACGATAATTCTATATATGTTACTCTAAGAAACAATCATTTTTTTTCTATGTGGCTGCATTAGTTTGCATTCCCACAGGCAATATATGGTGGATGTATTGTTTTCCTCTTTGAGATCACTCATTACTGCCTGTTGTTTGGTTATAGACATTCTAGTGAGTATAAAGTTGTATTGAATTCTGATGCTAATATGAATGTCCATAATGGATAATAATGTACATATTTCAATAGTATATTTTCCTTGGAGAAATGCTATTAAAATCCATTTCAGATTTTAAGTTATCTTTTGCTAATTAGTAACATAAGACTTTTTTTTTCTAGAGAGAAGCCCATTATCTAATACATCATTTGGAAATGTTTTATTCCTTTTTGTGACTCAACATTTTATTTTCAAAGAGGAATATGGAAAGAAATAATGGTTGGTCTGTATATAAAAGAGAATTCTGAACATGACCTACAACAACCAGTGTCAAACGGTTAATTCTTGATTGATACGTGACAGCTCTCTACTGCAGCTTTCCCATGTAAGCAGCTCTTGCTCAGGGGATATCTAAAGCCTTTTTTTCTTTTTCAACAATGAAGCTTTCCCACTTCTCTGTTGGCTAATTCTCTTGCTGGGGTAAAAGTGTGATATAGGGGCTTTCCTTCTTTTAATGTGGACAGTGTCTATTTATTCTTAATATTATTATGGAGGCTTCCCTGAGATATCCACTGTGCTGCTCATAACCCGAGTCCTCATCTGTATTAGCCTGTTTCCATGGTGTTGAAAAGACACACTAGAGACTGGGTAATTTACAGAAGAAAGAGGTTTAATTGGACTTAGAGTTCCATGTGTCTGGGGATGTGCGCAATCATAAGGGAAGGCTAGGAGGAGCAAGTTTCATCTTACACACATAGCAGCAGGCAAAGAGAGAGAGCTTGTGCAGGGGGACTCCTTTTAATAAAACCATGAGATCTCATGAGACTTATTTACTATCATGAAACAGCATGGGATAAACTTGCCCCCATGATTCCACTACTTTTCACCAAGTTCATCCCATGACATGTTAGAATTCAAGATGACTTATGGGTGGGGACAGAGCCAAACCATGTCATCATCCATTGACCAAGCATTCACTGAGGCATCTTGTGTCTTCTGCTCATGGTTGCCAGGTATGCATTAATTACATTAAGTCAGCACTGGTTCTGAACTCTGTTCTCTTACCATTGAGTTCCTTAGTATTTATTCTGCATTTGTGGTACTGTTTTATGAAGTGCCATCAAAAATTGTTGTTTATCATAATACGGAAAATCAAAGGTAGAGCACAGTCGTAGCCTGTGCCCTATGGTTATATACAGTGTAGAGCATAGTCTATACGACTGTTTTCTGAGACAGAGTCTCATGCTGATAAGTATTTTTATTTTTTCTGGTCACACATTCATTTACACACATTTTGCTGTGTGCAAAGGAAGGAGAAAGAAGAACCAAACAGAGGAACACATTTTTTACGTCTTCATTTAGAAGTGACTAACTCACAGAATAAGAGCCCAAGACCTGAGGTACATAAGCGTTATGCTTCCACTGCACGACACCATCTCTAATGGAGCTAACAAAGCCTAAGTCCTCTGCACTTCCAGAAACAAACAAACAAAAAACAAAACAAAACAAAACAAAACAAAAACCCCCTGCTCTTTTCAGTCCTCATTCTTGTGCCTATTTTTCTACATGGCACCACTTGACCATGAATTTGACCTTCTATGACCACTCTGAAGAATATTTATTTAAACATTGCTCATATATGAGGTGGCTTAAAATGAAAGAAAATGATGTTTCTCAGGCCCAGAGAACAGTATTTTTTGGTTGTTATACACAGGATTCCAAGTAGTATCCTGAATCTTGTCTCAGGCTGAGCACAGTGGCTCATTCCTGTAATGTTAGCCCTTTGGGTGGCCAAGATGTGAGAATTACTTCAGTCCAGGAGCGTTGGACCAGCCTGGACAACAGAGGGAGATCCTGTATTTACAAAAACTACAAAAAGTAGCTAAACTAACGGTAAGTGCCTGTTGTCTTAGCTCCTCAGAAGGCTGAGGTGGAGATCACTTGAGCCTGGGAGTTTAAGGCTGCAGTAAGTTAAATGGTGCCACTGCATTTCAGTCAGGGACACAGAGCAAGACCCTGTCTCTTAAAAAAAATATTGTCTCATTAAATACCTCTCTGGCCAAACTTAAAAGGTAATTCAACAAACTTAAGCAACAAACAAACTAGACTTGTCTTTTTAGTAAAACATCTCCTTCCTTGTCATCCAGTTAACCCCATATATGTAGGATTCTCTGTCCCTTTGTCATTCTTATGTTCTTTACCTCTCCTCCAATATGTTCTTTATCCTCTCCCTCAATAAACCCGAGTCAGAAAATGCTTAACATGGGTCAAAATGCCATCAAAGCCATACCTGAAAGACTCACAATAATAATGAATTAGATAGTAATTTAATCATGCATACAAGCATGCATGAAAAAGGTAAAACTCTATGACATATTCAGGATAACCTCAAAAATATCACCTAACAACATCAGGGAGTTAAAAAAGACAAAGGGGTTTTAATTAAAAAGTAAAATTCTTTATTTAAAAGTTATTTTTGGGCCGGGCGGGGTGGGTCACGCTTGTAATCCCAGAACTTTGGGAGGCCAAGGCAGGCGGATCACGAGGTCAGGAGATCGAGACCATGGTGAAACCCCATCTCTACTAAAAATACAAAAAAATTAGCCAGGCATGGTGGCGGGCACCTGTAGTCCCAGCTACTTGGAGAGGCTGAGGCAAGAGAATGGCGTGATCCCAGGAGGCAGAGCTTGCAGTGAGCCAAGATTGCCCCACTGCAAGTCCAGCCTGGGTGACACAGCGAGACTCCATCTCAAAAAAAAGAAAAGAAAAAAAGTATTTTTGAAATTTAAAATCTTATCAATATGAACAAGTATTTGGATAGATGGAGACATGGAGATATAAGGGTGTAGCTGCCCTGTGTCCTGTAGACTGCCTATGTCCAACACCTCTGCCCACCTGACAGCCATGAAAAGCCTACCTTGAGGCCAGGTGTGGTAACTCAAGCCTATATTCTTAACGCTTTGGGAGGCTGAGGTGGGCAGATCACCTGAGGTCAGAAGTTTGAGACCAATCAGGCCAACATAGTGAAACCTCGTCAATACTAAAAATACAAAAAATTAGCCAGGTCTGATCGCAGGTGCCTGTAATCCCAGCTACCGAGGAGGCTGAGACAGGAGAATCACCTGAACTCAGGAGGCAGAGTTTCCAGTGAGCCAAGATCACACCACTGCACTCTACCCTGGGTGACAGAGTGAGACTCCAGAAAAAAGAAAAAAAAAAGGAAAATAAGCTTATCTTGTGCAACATATTGGAGGCCCTCCAGCTCAGATGCTCAGCTGAGGAGGAGGTTCCTAGAAGAAGTCACTAGAGCAAGAGATGACCTCTAGAAGCATAGCACCTACTGAAATCTCACCTACCTTTCACTGTCTGCCTGCACCTTCTGCAGACAGCCAAGTCAATGAAGCAGTTTTGCTGGTGGTGGCAGTGGCAGCATGTGGGTTACAAACAGGGTAAAGCCTGCTCAAGAATGAGAAGCAAGGGTTTCACAGCTACACTGGGGCTGGGCCTGACCCCTAAAAAAGTTTTTCAAAGAGAATGAGGAGGTGAAGCTGCTCACCCTGTTCTCTGCTTTTGCCATACCACAGCAACAATTCCCCATGCTCCTCTCAGCTCCACTGGGTGCTCCCCCTCTGATGCCTTTTGCACCAGGGCTTAGGTGAATGAGTGTAGCAGACACCATGATGTCAGACAATTCCTCACTGTGTTGACTCTCTGCAGTCAGGACAGGAGAAAGAAGGCTCTGGAGGTATATAGAACCATTACTAGAAGGGGCTTTTCCTGTGGTGCTGGTGTTGGCTCAAGAGCTGTCATTAAAAATACCTGTATCTCTAGACACCAAGCAGAAGCAGCAAAAGAAGAAAGGATCACTATCATCAGTCACTTTTCTCTGGCCTTTTTAAACACAGAAATAATCTCACTGAATTTAATAAAATTATAGCTCCAAAACCCCACAATGCAGAAAATCTTCCAGACTGCAGGTCATTTCACTGTCTGCCTCTGTTTGAATGGGGTAAAGAGGTTCCAGTAAGGTGAAAAGTTTTTTTGTCCAGATACTACTACAAGTTGGAGTGATGCCAGTGAGATGCAAGGTAGGTCACTTTAAGTTATAATGATGAAAAGTTCAGGCACTGAAAGAAATCTACAGAGTGTTTGTCCAGCCAGTTGCCTGAAATAAAATAGAAAATGCTTGGGGTGAAAAGTGTGAAGCAAAGTCAGAAATCTGGTGTTTTTTCCAACACAGTGCACCCAGGAACTGTTCTATAATTTTGAGCCCTTGGCCTTCTGCTGCTTTTCTAGAAGGCAGTCCCATGCAACCCCAGCCCTCTGCACTGTCCTGGTGGGGGCAGAGATAGTTATAAAAGAGAAATGTACAAAAGCTAGGATGCCTCAGCTTTCCAGTGACATTATACTTCTGAAGGCCCAAGGCACACAGCTCTACTCATCTGGGAATTCAGGATTGCAAATTCCAGGCAGATTTGATAGCAGATTGCTCATCATAATTCCAGGACTGGGTCCCCTGATGCTGATGTTGAAACAGATGGATGTGGAATAAGGGGAAACAAGGAGATCTGATAAGTGAGTTTTCTCGGAAGGTATTTGGGGGCTGGTTGTGATCCCAATATTTCCTCTTTTTGGAAGAGAATGTGAGGCCTCATCTGCACCTGTCTTTCGCTTCTTTCTTTTTCAGGGGGAAACCCAGACCTCAGTCCTCTTGTGGCAATCATAAGATACATAAGACCCAGAGTTCTTTTCATCTCTCCTTATACCAAGGCTAAATAACTCCCTCACACTTTTGGGATAATTTGAGATTCTCCTTATGGTCTCCAAGTTTAGCCACTTTATGGTTGCTCCTGGGCTCTGTCATCTTAGGCAGAATTTAGGACGATGCACGCATACCCAAAAGAGGGAATGAGGGCATCACATCCTCCATTCTGTGAACATGACCTCCTGAGGATAGTTACTGTAAGTATCTGACGGTCTGAATAGAATTGAGCCCAAGGGATTGACATCTGCTTCATTTGTTAAGTTACATCATGTTTCTAAAAAAATGCCTGTACAAAGTAAGTACTTAATATTGTCTGTTTAATAGATAAACACCCATCAGAACATTCCAATCTGTTTACTCACATATCTGAGTGGCTCTTCAGCCACCATTTCAACACCTAAGGACCCTTGTTCTGCGTTTGTGAAGGATAAGGGCCAGACAGAATAAATTTCAGACTTTCTTTACAAATACAAACATAGATTTTCTTTCTATGCACCTTTCCAAACATTAAAGGATAAAAGTTATGAGCCATGATGCAGATAGCTTCTTCTGTAAAAAGGGAGAGAAAAGGAATAAATATGAAAAACTGCAGAATTCTTAGCAGGTTTTTCAGAAAGCCAGATACTAGAGACATATTTGCCCCATGTCCTAGGTTATTTATAGCATACAATGACTCTGAAAGAATCAACTCCTTACCATTTTATTTTTTAAAGGAACAAACAGAGTCTCAAAGAGCTACAGTAACTTCCACATACAGAGATTGTAGGTGGAATAATCACCACCATGCCTTGGAGGACATAGATACTCACCTGTTAAACAAATGCTCCTGGAACCATGGGATAGTGATGAAGTCCTGGTAAGAGCCCAGGAGTATTCTGAGGAAGGAGATGATTTGATCATAAAAGCCTGCATCCAGAGATTTCACCTGCTATTCTTTTGTGTCTGACTAGGAAATTGCATCATGCACATTTCCCGCAAATTGATCATGCTAGGAGGGAGTAGAAGGGACATATCTGTCAGTGGTGGTGTCATAATTCACTGGAGGATTTGGTCCTCAAGCTCAGACCAAAAGGCCTGAACCCTTCAGTGACTTGTTCATGTGGAGAACATGGGTGTCATGGTAAAAAGAAAAAAAAAGATTGTAAACATTCAATGTAAAGTCCTATGTAGGGCAGAAATTTATTAAGTTACTATCATATGCAAGACAATTTCATGGTATTTTGTAAGCTGTGGAGCAACAGCCCCAACTTGCATTTATCAACTGTATGAAGAGCATTATCCTAGCGACTTTTCAAGAATATATCCTAAGTGTCTACAAGTTTTTGGATGTCAGATGCCTGCTCATCAACACACAGGTCAGAGCTGACAGGACCATCCACATCTGCATAAACTTCCCTCTAAACTACCTGAGGCTGGATTTGCACCAACACAACATGATTGCATAACCTTGGGAATGAACTGCATGCTCAAATATTCCAACACCTGACAGTCTCTCCTATCCATGAAAGTCCCCTCATGTAATCCTGTCCTACAACACATGGTGATGGAGAGGAATGCGGTTTCCTAGGGGGATCACTGGTGAGGTCTGGCTTAGAGGAGTCTGTCCTGGGGACACCCCTGTAACATGGTACTACCTCCTGCCAAATTGTCAGAGGTGTTTTCATTGAAAGAGGAACCACTGTTGGCATTGTAAAAGAAGGCTCTCACTTTGGGCCTTCCTGAAGCAAGAGTCTTGGAAAATCAAGAAATAGGAGAAGAAAATCTTGCTGTCTTGAGCACCTCCCACCAAGTAAACTGACTGTGGGGTTGTCTCTAGAATATGACTGCCTAGATACCAGCGTTCTAATATCTTTTGGGGTCTGTCATTAAATAAGTGAGATATTTTCTTCAAGGTTTTACCTC
Organism: Symphalangus syndactylus; assembly: GCF_028878055.3. Taxonomy (NCBI): domain Eukaryota; kingdom Metazoa; phylum Chordata; class Mammalia; order Primates; family Hylobatidae; genus Symphalangus; species Symphalangus syndactylus. Next base: position 23,982,226 of record NC_072448.2, on the reverse strand, counting down.
TGGGCTCCTTCTTTCCATAAGGACTACTCAATTCCCTGTTGGCTGATGACTGCTCACCCTCCCTCTATATCAACTTTTTACTTGTATACAACTATGCAAACACAGCTTATCTCATACTCCTGGGAAGACCTGGATGTAGCCAGGGCCCCACATTTGGAGTCACAGAGCTAGATAAAAATCTTTTCTTTTCTTACCAGTCCTGTGAGACTAGATGAGTCCTTGTGTGTCTGGGAGTCTCCAGTCTTCCAAGATGTCAGGTGGGGATCAGGCCAGCATCCCTTTCCTAGGCAACTCACCAGATATACACAAGATATAAGTTATGTAAGTCATTGTGGTGTTCCATGTAGATTATGCACACATTTAGAGATGGAAGAGCTAAAAGAAAGGATGGGAGGTAGCACAGAATAAAACTCAAAGAGACCTGAGTAAAGCAGTGTAAGCTTGAAAAAGCTACTTCCACTCAGGGCTTCATTTTTCATTCTGCACTGGTAAGAGTTTGAGATTAAATGAAGTTCAGATATTGACATCCTCTGACATTACAACTTATAATGCCTTCCCATTATATTTAGAGTCAGACACACCTATCTCACCTTGGCCTATGTATGTGTAGTCTTCACAAAGGCTCACAGCACTAAGGGGTTAGATATTCACTTCTGACCAAGAGAATACAATCAAAGTTATGATATGTCATTTCTGTCTTTGTTCAGCCTGTTATAGAAAACAATCATAGACTGGGAGTTTATTAACAAAAAGGTTTTATTTTTTTCAACTTTTGAGGCCTCAATTTGAAGATCAGGGTGCCAGCATGGTTGGCCTCTGATTAGGGCACTCTTCTAAGATGCAGACTACAGCTTCATGGATTTATTATAATTTGTCAGAGAGAAGGTAGGTAGAGGTCTCTGGGATTTCTTTTATAGAGTCAGTAATCCCAGTCATAAGGGCTTCACCCTTAGGATGTAACTTATTCCAGGCTCCTAGCACCATTACATTGGTGGTTAGGATTTCAAAATACTATTTTTTTTAAAGAGAGAGAGGTGTTTAGTCTATTGAAACTCATATATTATTACCAAAAAGGAAGTCATTTCTCTTACTCACTTTCTTCTCTGTTTCCTTCCTCAAAGTCTCTCTCTTTCTTTCTGTCTTGCATTTTCTCCCTCCATCTCTGACTCTGTGTTTCTCTTTTTCTGTTAGTCTGTTTTGCTGTCTCTCTCTATTGAATTTCTTAAATTAAGGAAGCAAGCTCTGATGTTATAAGCTGCCTTATGTTGAGACCTATATGGGAAAGAATGAAGGGGTATCCAGGCCAACAAACAGAAAGGTACTCAGGTTAACTTCACACTGAATCCAGCCAATACCCACATGAATGTGCTTTGAAGAGGATCCTTCCACACGTATGTTTATTGTGGCACTATTCACAATAGCAAAGAGTTGGAACCAACCCAAATGTCCAACAACGATAGACTGGATTAAGAAAATGTGGCACATATACACCATGGAATACTATGCAGCCATAAAAAATGATGAGTTCGTGTCCTTTGTAGGGACATGGATGAAACTGGAAAACATCATTCTCAGTAAACTATCGCAAGGACAAAAAACCAAACACTGCATGTTCTCACTCATAGGTGGGAATTGAACAATGAGAACTCATGGACACAGGAAGGGGAACATCACGCTCCGGGGACTGTTGTGGGGTGGGGGGGGAGGGACAGCATTAGGAGATACACCTAATGCTAAATGACGAGTTAATGGGTGCAGGAAATCAACATGGCACATGGATACATATGTAACAAACATGCACATTGTGCACATGTACCCTAAAACCCTAAAGTATAATAAAAAAAATAAAAATAAAAAAAATAAAAATAAATAAAAAAATAAAAAAAAAAAATAAAAAAAAAAGAAATTTGGGAAAGCAAAAACTTGAGGTTGTTAAAAGAAGCAAGTTAACTCATGTTTATGTTTTATAACTTATTTTTTAAAACAACCTTGAGTTGAGTTTTCTTTGTATTTATTTTGTACTATTTTAAGATGTATAGGTCATTTGCAAGTAGTTAGTTGCTGAATTTTCGGTGCAATCCAAATACTTAGTTTAGTATTACCTGTGGTTTACCTGCTAATTTAAAAAGATGACTATAACATGCAAATTAAGATTATAACCACGCATTTTCAACTGCAAACTATATGGAGAGAGTATTCGATATGAAAAAAACAAAAAATAAAAGTTACATAGTTTCTATTTTCTTTGCAGTTTAAAAATGAATTGGAAAATGAATTAGTAATAATGTTTAAAATGCATTTAATTGTGTTTTTTAATGTTGCATGGCATAAAATTTTGATAGCTCGGTTGGAAATGTATGTCTGAACTAGATTTCAGAGAAATTGTTTTCCTCTTTGTATTGGTGAAATACAAACTGCTGTGTCTTGATATGACCACTTGATGAAACTCTTTCATTTGCTTTCAGCAATCTCTAAGCAGTGACAAACTTACCTTTCTGGGCATGTATAAAAGTATATATATGTATGTGTGTGTGTATATATACATGTATATGTATGTGTGTGTGTATATATATGTATATATGTGTGTGTATATATATATGTATATATATGTGTGTATATATGTGTGTATATATATATGTATGCTTAAAGAAATTCGTTATTTGGCATATTTAGTATTCTCTACCGTTTTTTATGTATGTGAATTTTATTTATTTCTATGGAGAACCACAGTGTTAGTAAGTCAATCTGTAGAAAAAAAATAAAATACTACTTCTTAAAAAAAAAAAAAAAAGACAACAGCCCCAGCCTCATTAAAAGCTTAGGGAGGGGCTAGGGAGAGGCACTAAGCCCAGCTGTGCCCAGACTCTAGCCCACATAAATTGTGAGCTATTAGCTATTTGTTATTTAAATATGTGAGTTTGGGGGCATTGTTGCAGAGGTAAGCAGAAACATTGGCTTCCAGTCCTCCAAATTCTCTCTACTTCTGCTTTTGTTTTCTCCAAGTTTCCTTTGGACATACTTGCTTCTTTTTTCTTTTTTATTAACCTTTTCTGCCAAACTCATTTCTTGCTGTATGTTTCTGCATCAGGTGTAGCATATTCAGGACACACTATTCCAAGATTTGTGTAGGGCTCTCCCCCTCTTGTCATGATGCTCATGGTATAAATGTCACCTCAGTGAGGCATCTGTGCTTCTCCCATGCAGTGACTACCCAGCCTTCACTTTTGACATCCTACATTATTTTTCTCATAACACTTGCTTTCTTCTTTCACATTTATTTGTTTTAGCTTATTTGTCCAGTTGTTCTAAGACTGTGGGCTCTTCGTGGGGGGAAAAGAAAAATTAAGTAATTTTCAGCCCACCAGGATATTTGACAGAGGGTGAGTTCTTAGGCTACAGTTGCTGAGTGAACAAATGAGGGATCTGAAAGCCCCCTTCTTGCTTCTGACTGCATAATGTTAGCCTTTTTATTTTTAAGAAAACACAATATAACAGTACATGGTTAAAAATGAAGGCAAAATAATTAAAATCACTGAAGCTTTGTATCGAATATTTATAATAGATTGTTATTTTATTTATTTATTTATTTATTTATGATTTATTTTCGAGACAGAGTCACATTCTGTCCCTCACGCTGGATGGCTCACTGCAATCTCCGCCTTCCAGCATAAAATGACTCTTCTGCCTCACCTTCTGAAGTGTCTGGGATTACAGGTGTCTACCACCGTTCTCAAAATTTTTTTTTCTCTATTTTTAGTAGAGATAGAGTTCACCATGTTGGCCAGGTTGATTTTGAACTCCTGACCTCAAGTGATCCACCTACCTCAGCCTCCCAATGTGTTGTGATTACAGGTATGAACCACTGTGTCCAGCTTATAATAGGTTTTATTATATAATTATGACAGTCATTTTTAGAATTTTAAGTTTTTATAAAATCATTTGAATAAAAATAAGATTTTTTTAACAAAAAGTGTTTTTTTAACTTCCGAATTATTAAGAGTTTTACAGGGTATCCCCTAATCCATCTTTAATTTTAAAATTTTGGTTTTTGTTTTTATAAACATATTATTGTCCCACCTATATTTATTCTAAATGTTTATGAAATGTCTTTTGAAAGAGTTTAATCTATTTGTTAGCCTTATTTTCACTAACTGCCAGGAAATTATATCTTGCCATTCAGGATATAGCAACTACAGTTTCAATCAACAGGTGTACAGGTTGTAATAATTTAGGTAACCATAGAAATTACACGTCCTTAAATAATTCTAAGTTCTTTGATAAATATTTTGTATTTTTACCTTTAAAAAACTATTAATTATAAATTCAACTCACATCCTAGGTTTAAATTCTGTAGTTGGTTAGAATTGGCTGGATCAGGGGAAAGGTTAATCTTTAAGTAAAGCAACTTAGGAACTAAGAATAGTTTCTTTTGGCAGAAAAATTTTCTAAAAAAATGGATAGAGGAATTAATGGTGGGACAGTATGAGAGAGATCAGACCTTTAGCAGGAGGAAGGAGAGCTCGATAGAAGAAGGCAACTAAAAACAAGGAATGAAAGAATTTACCAGGTAAATGTGTTTAATTTTTATTGTTACTTATTTATGTCAAAATTCTCATCTCTAGCCATAAAATATTTTATTGAAGTAAATTTTAATTTAAAATTTTATTTGGAATCCTCTGCCTACTAATAAAATACTTTCCACTGGGTCTAATAATTTTTTTTTTCTAAACTTCCTCTCAAAGAAAGAAAAAACAATGTTGTAGCCAGCATTTGTCACTGTGGACTCTAAAAGCCCAAATAATTCTTGGTAAAATTATGCTATTGAGAGAAAGAGATGTAAGGTTTATAATGAAAGTATACATAGGTACAAAATATTTTATCATAAAAAGATATTATTTAGAGGGCAGTATGCATGTAATTCTGTGTGCTTAATTTCTAGGTCCCAGTGCAATGATGGGCCACCTCTTGAAGCAGAAATATATGCCACTGGCATGTGTAAAACCAAAGAAAACATACTCTCTGGATTGAAGACATTTTCTTAGAAAAAAATAATTTGGAAGAAAATATATTCAGTGTTATTGGTGACTAAACAGTAATGTTTATTCAAATGAATGCTGATTCAGGGAGAAACACAAACTTCTCTCAAATTAAAAAATTAGCTGGACATACTGGCATGCATCTGTATGAGGGACGCATCCCAGCTGTCATGAGGGAGAGGCAGAGGGTCTTCTGAGCACAAGAGTTTGATCATGCAGTGAGCTTATAACACCACTGCATTTCAGGAGGTTTCAGTGAGCCGAGATTGTGCCACTGCATTCCAGTCTGAGTGACAGAGCGAGACTCTGTCTCAAAAAAATAATTATAACATAGAAGGCTTGAATAATTAATGCACTTGTATTTATTTTATCAATATCTTTCTCTTTTTTTGCTTCATACTTATCCAGGCTGTTTTAAGGTACATACATGTTTCATACATCTATGTTTTATAACTGTTATATTCTATTTTCCCCTTATTGATGTATCATTTATTTATTAGACATTTGCAATGTTTCTGACATTAACAACTCATTTTTTTCTAAAATTAGTAAAGTCTTTTAAGCTTTTTCATACTTTTGCACATAGTATTGTTATTATTTAATTGACTACCAACCTATCTGTGTCTTTGGACCAAAAGAGAGTATCTCGTAGGCAAAAAAGTATTAGATAATTTTTGTTCATTCTGAAAATCATTGTGCCTTTGTGACTTTCAAAAATTATGTATTTGAAACTGTTTCTGTATAAACTAAGTAATGACAAGGAAAGACATATTTTTATTATTTTGCTATTTCTTTTCAACAAGTCTTACATTACGTTTTATTCTTTAGCCCCTTCATTATTTACTTCATATTGTATTGAATTTCTTACTATAAAATATTAATTCTCTATTTTTACCCATATTGGTATGGAATTTCAGTCAGACTCGTGGGAAAATTTTTAGTTGTAATAGCCACAAATGCTTTTGGAAGGCCTGAGGGTATGCATAATGTTGGTAATAGATCTGACTAAAGGTAGCCTAGTCTCCTCTCCTTTAGTTAAATATATTTAGTAGACACAAAGGAATGTGGGGGAGTTTATCTAACTAGCTTGTTTATTCATGTGGTCTTTTAAGAGTAACCTTAATTGCTTTCTACTCTAGAGGTCTGCAATGTCAATTACCCTCTAGCGATGTTGACTCAAGGCTTTGTCAATTAATCTTCACTGAATAAATGCAAGTCTCACAGGCTGGTCAGGGCCATGGTCGCAACTGTTTACAGCACTCTTCTGGGAATCTGTAAGTGACCTGTACTCTCAGCCAGAATGACAAGCATAATGCCTGTGTCAGTGTACATCATTCTTCCATCATTGTGTCAGGGTATGCAGGATGAATCACTATATTTGGTGCCCCATGTGAAGAATGCTGTGAAGGAAGAGCATTGGACCCCCAGAAAACAAGGTGAAGAAGACTGCGTGGTCAATTCAGTAAAAACATGTCATTGGTGCCCACTTGGGATCTCCAAGTTTGCAGGCGTGTTGGGGAGATTGTTCACACTGAGGTTTCATCATGGGACAACACTTATCAGCATAGCAGAAACAGTATATAAAAGTACTAAAACAGCTTCTTAAGGCTAGTAGAGCCTCAATTTTGGAGGCTTAATTAAGGCACCTAATGCAAACTCTTATCTCACATAATCTGTCATTCCGAGAAGAAGGAAAGCTAGGTGTAGAGCTCTGGGAAACAGTGGGGAGAAATCTTAAACAATATTATGCACAAGAGCAATGGGTCACAGCAACAGCTTTAACCCCGTGAAATTTACTTAGAGTAGCCTTGGTTCCATTATACATGGAAGAGCCTAAAAAGGGGAAGGAGGAGGAAACTTCACCTACTTTACTGTCTCCCCATTCCCCAGCCCCAATATCACTGGGCCAAAATAACCAAGAGAAAATGGAGGTTTTGCCAATCCCACTCCTCTAATGAGTAGGAAAAAAGACAAGAAACATATTCCCGTGATGGGACCTTGTTTTAAACAAGTGACATTAGAGGAGGAGCTTTTAGCCTGCCCAGTAATGCAATGTGGATAAGGCAAACTTGTACATGAACCCATTTCTTTTAATGCTTATAAATAGCTAAGAAAAAAAATAAAGAAAATGTAGCCACTAGCCCATTTATGAAAGGAATGATTGAGGCCTTGACAAACCACTTCCATATGACCACAGGAGACTGGTCAATGTTAGCTAAAACAACTCTGGGCCTAGCCAGTACCTCCTCTGGAAGGCAGAATATGATGAGGTGTATAAACAACAAGCCAACCTGAATTAGGTAGACTGGCAAAATATAACAGATGATATTCTCCAGGGGAGGGGTCTCCCCTGTTGATGTACAACAACTAAATTTTGATGCCCAGACTTATGCTCAAGTGTCCTTGTGCACTCTCATGGCTTGGGACAAAATTCTCAAAAGTGGAGTTCAGCAGGGTTCTTTTGTATATGTTCACCAAAGCCTCAGGAGTCATTTGTTAAGTTTATCAATTGGTTATCCCAGGCAATTAAGAGACAAATTAGTCATGGCCCATCTGTTGATATCTTACTGTTGCAATTGGCTTTTGAAAACACTAATGTGAATTGCCAGCAGGCAATTCAGGACATCAGAGGAAAGGCAGCCACAATCAGGGAACTTATATGAGCATGTCAACTGGTGGGAACTGAGACACACAAATCCAAAATATTGGCTCTAGCATTAAGGCATCTCAAAGTGAAAAGGGAGAGAAACCAAAATTGTTTTCTATGCAGAGAGCCAGGTCATATGAAGAGGGAATGTCCCCATAGTAGAGACCGAGGTAACTCAGGGAGAGAACCCCCTTCTATATGCCCTTGACGTAAAAAGGGGAAACACTGGGCAAATCAATGCAGGCAAAAATTTGATAAAAATGGAAACTCCATAAGTAACCAAGTGGGAAATTTCATGAGGGGCTGACCTCTGTCCCCACTTCAAACTAGGGAAATGACAGCAGCTTTCCTAGGTCAGATGGAAAGCCCACAGTCCTCTCTCTCAGAACAGCAACAACTGGGAGCACAGGGGTGGACTTACTCTGCTCCAGTGAATTAGTGCTAAAAGAAGGAGACAACCCTAAAAGGGTTGTGACTTTTGAGAGGTGACAGAATGCTGGCAGCTGTTGCAGCCCTTATTTTCTCTCAGTGCCTCCTCAGCCTCAGTGCCCACTCTGGCCATGCTTGAGGAGTTCTTCAGCCCACTTCTGCACTGTGGAAGCCCCTCTCTGGGCTGGCTGAGGCTGGAGCTGACTCCCTCTGCTTGCAGGGAGGTGTGGAGGCAGAGGCACGGGCAGGAACTGGGGCTGCCTGTAGTGCTCATGGGCCAGCGTGAGTTCCAGTGGGTGTGGGCTCAGCAGGCCCCACACTCAGAGCAGCTGGCTGGTGCCACCAGCCCTAGGCAGTGAGGGGATTAGCACTTGGGCCAGCAGCCTCAGAGGGTGCGCTGGGTCCCCCAGCAGTGCTGGCCTGCCAGCACTGCACTTGAATTCTCACTGGGCCTCAGCTGCCTCCTGATGGGGCAGGGCTCAGGACCTGCAGCCTGCCATGCCCAAGCCTACCCCCGACCATGGGCTCCTGCATGGCCCAAGCCTCCTCAATGAGCACTGCCTCCTGCTCTGTGGTGTCCAGTCCCATTGACCACCCAAGGGCTGGGAAGTGTGGGTGCACAGCATGGGACTGGTGGGCAGCACAATCCTTCCTCACTGTGGAAGCTTCGTTCTTTCACTCTTTGCAATAAATCTCATTGCTGCTCACTCTTTGTGTCCGCACTGCCTTTATGAGCTGTAACATAAAGTTACCGCAAAGTTCTGAAGCTTTATGAGCTGTAACATGAAGCTACCGCAAAGTTCTACAGCTTCACTCTTGAGGCCAGCAAGACCACAAACCCATCAGAAGGAAGAAACTCTGAACACATCCGAACATCAGAAGGAACAAACTCTGCACACACCTCCTTTAAGAACTGTAACACTCATGAGGGTCCGCAGCTTCATTCTTGAAGTCAGTGAGACCAAGAACCCACCAATTTTGGACACATTTTGGCAACCCAGATGGGACTATCGCCTATCACCAAGCAGTGAGACTATTGTTGAGTGGTGAGACGATTGCCTATTGCCAAGCAATGAGACTGTTGCAAAGTGGTAAGATTATCGCCTATCGCTGAGTGGTGAGACTGTCGCTTATCGCCAAGCATTGAGTACCATCAGACCCCTTTTGCTTTCTATTCTGTCCTATTTTTCCTTACAATTTGGGGGCTAAATACTGGGCACTTGTTGGTCAGTTAAAAGTGACTATCACAGCCGCTGGACTAAAGACATGGGTGTCAGGCTTTCTGGGAAAGGACTCTCTAACAACCCCCGACTTTTCAGAGTTGGGAGCATTGATTTGCCTAGAATCAGTTTCTGCTTTTCCTGTACTTCTGGGCTGACCTGAGGGTTGACAGAGAGGAAAGCTATGCAGCTCCAGGGTCCCAAAAACAAGTTGGTTGACCCTGCAGACATAAGTGGAACTCTCAAAGGCATGTCCCAAGTGAGACTCACCCATCTACCCTATCTATCCTGACCCTTGACCCCTGGGTCCTAATGCCTTCCAGACAAACTTCCTCTCACCTCTCTTCTCTGAGGTTAGTCCTGCTTCTAAAATTTCTTACCTGTCTCTGGTGCTTTTCTAGTTTCTCCTATAAGAACAATTTCTAGTATAAACTCCAGGACTCTGTTATGTTCTTTAGGCACCTGGGCTCACCAATCAGAAAGACATAATTTTTGCCCAAAGCCCCATCATAGGGGGGCTACTTGGAATTTTAGGATCCCTCTTCAGACTAACAGGCCTAATAAAAACTATTCCTGAAGCTAGGATATGGGGAGCCTCAGAAATTGTATCCTTCCTGTTCATATAAGTGAGGACAAAAGGTGTCACTCTTCCAACACTGGAGATCCCTTCCCTCCCTCAAGGTATGGCCCTCCACTTCAGTTTTGGGGCATAATATCTTTATAGGACATGGGTAAAGTCGCAATACTAACAGGAGAATGCTTAGGACTCTAACAGTTTTTCCAGAATGCATCGGTAAGGGCCACTAAATCCAATTTTTCTGGGTCCTCCCTGTGGTCTAGGAGGACAGGCAAGGGTGCAGGTTTTTGAAAATGTGTTGGTAAGGGCCACTCAATCTAATCTTCCTCAGCCCTCCATGTGTTCTGGAAGGAAATCTAGTGTTTCTGCTGCATCAGTGAGTGCAACTATTCTGATCAGCAGGGTCCAGGGACCATTGTGGGTTCTTGGGCAGGGGGAGAAACAAAACAAACCAAAGCCAAGGGTGGTTTGGTCTTTCAGATGGGAAACACTCATGCATCGACAGGCTCATCCTTGAGATGCATCCTAAGTCATTGGGACAATTTGACAAACAAACCCTGAAAAAGAGGCAGCTCATTTTTTCTGCACTGTGGCTTGGCCCCAATATTCTCACTCTGATGGGGAAAAATGGCCACCTGAGGGAAGTATAGATTATAATACTATCCTGCAACTTGACCTTTTCTTTAAGAGGGAATGAAAATGGAGTGAAATACCTTCTGTCCAAGGTTTCTTTTCAATAAGGCAGAATACACAACTATGCAAAGCTTACAATTTATATCCCAGAAGAAGATTTCTCAGCTTACCCCCATATCCTAGCTTCCCTATACCTCCCCTTACTATTGATAATCCTCCTTTAATCTCCCCTGTACAGAAGGAAATAAGCAAAGAAATCTCCAAAGGGCCACACCCCCTCCCCCGGGCTATTGGGTATGTCCCTTTCAAGCTGTAGGGGGAGGAGAATTTGGCCAACTTGGGTACATGTCCCCTTCTCCCTGTCTGACTTAAAGAAGATGAAGGCAGACGTGGGGAAGTTTTCAGATGATCTTGATAGGTACATAGATGTCCTACAGGGTCAAGGGCAAACCTTCGACCTCTCTTGGAGAGATGACATTCTACTGTTATATCAAACCCTGGCCTTTAATGAAAAGAATGTGGCTTTAGCTGCAGCCCTAGAGTTTGGACATACCTGATATCTTAGTCAAGTAAATGATAGAATGACAGCTGAAGAAACGGATAAATTTCCTTCCGGTCAGCAGGCCATCCCCAGTATGGATCCCCACTGTGTCCTTGACTCAGATCATGGGGACTGGAGTCATAAACATCTGTTGACCTGTGTTGTAGAAGGACTAAGAAGAATAAGGAAAAAGCCCATGAATTATTCAATGATGTCCACCATAACTCAGGGAAAGGAAGAAAATCCTTCTGCCTTCCTCAAGCAGCTACATGTGGCCTTAAGAAAATACACTCCCTTTTCACCTGAATCATTCAAGGATCAATTGATTCTAAAAGATAATTTTATAACTCAATCAGCTGCAAATATCAAGAGAAAGCTCCAAAAGCAAGTTCCTGGGCCTTGAAAAAAATCTAGAGGCATTATTAAACCTGGAAATCTTGGTCTTCTATAATAGGGACCAAGAGGAACAGGGCCAAAAGGAAAAGTGAGATCAGAGAAAGGCCGCAGCCTTAGTCATGGCCCTCAGACAAACACACCTTGGTTCAGAGAGGACGGAAAATGGAGCAGGCTAATCATCCAGTAGGGTTGTTATCAGTGTGGTTTACTAGGGCACTTTAAAAGAGATTGTCCAATGAGAAACAGGCTACCACCTCATCCGTGTCCACTATGCCAAGGCAACCACTGGAAGGTGCACTGCCCCCAGAATGCAATGGTTCCCTGGGTTAGAAGCCCCCAACCAGATAGTCCAACAACAGGAGTGAGGGTGCCCAGGGCAAGTACCAGCTCATGTCATCACCCTCACTGAGACCTGGGTACATTTAACCATTGAGGGCCAGGAAACTGACTTCCCTCCTGGACACTGGCACAGCCTTCTCAGTGTTAATTTCTTGTCACGGACTATCTTCAAGGTCCGTTACCATCCGAGGAATCCTAGGACAGCCTGTAACCAGGTGTTTCTCTCACCTGCTCAGTTGTAATTTGGAGACTTTGCACTTTTCACATGCCTTTCTTGTTATACTTGAAAGTCCCACATCCTTGTTAGGGAGGGATATATTAGCCAAGGCTGGAGTTGTTATCTACATGAATGTGGGAAGAAGTTACTGATTTGTTGTCCCCTACTTGAGGAGGGAATCAACCCTGAAGTCTGGGCATTGGAAGGACAATTTGGAAGGGAAAAAATGCCCACCCAGTCCAATCAGGTTAAAAGATCCCACCACTTTTCCTTATCAAAGGTAATATCCCTTAAGTCCTGAAGCTCATAAAGGATAAAAGAATATTGTTAAACATTTAAAATCTCAAGGCTTAGAAAGGAAATGAAGCAGTCCCTGCAACACCTCAACTCTAGGAGTACAAAAACCAAACAGTCAGTGTAGACTAGTGCAAGATCTTAAACTCATCAATGAAGCAGTAATTCCTCTACATCCAGTTGTACCCAACCCCTATACCCTGCTCTTTTAAATACCAGAGGAAGCAGAATGGTTCATGGTTGTGGACCTCAAGGATGCCTTCTTTGTATTCCCCTGCAATCTGATTCCCAGTTTCTTTTGGCCTTTGAGGATCCCACAGACCACACATCCCAACTTTAGTGGATGGTCTTGCCCTGAGGGTTTAGGGATAGCCCTCATCTGTTTGGTCAGGCACTGGTGAGAGATCTAGGCCATTTCTCAAGTCCAGGCACTCTGGTCCTTCAGTATGTGAATGATTTACTTTTGGGTACCAGTTCTGAAGCCTCATCCCAGCAGGCTACTCTAGATCTCTTGAAATTTCTAGCTAATCAAGGGTGAAAGGGGTCTACATTGAAGGCCAACCTTTGCCTACAGCAGGTGAAATATATAGGCTTCTCTTAGCCAGGGGGGCCAGAGCCCTCAGCAAGGAATGAATGTAACCTATACTAGCTTATCCTCCCCCTAAGACATTAAAACTGTTGTGGGGGTTCCTTGGAATCACTGGCTTTTGCGAACTGTGGATCCCTGTGTACAGGAAGATAGCCAGGCCCCTCTATATACTAATCAAGGAAACTCAGAGGTCAAATACTCATCTAGTAGAATGGGAACCAGAGGCAGAAGCAGCCTTCAAAACCTTAAAGCAGGCCCTAGTTCAAGCTACAGCTTTAAGCCTTCCCACAGGACAAAACTTCTCTTTATACATCACAGAGAGAGCAAGGATAGCTCTTGGGGTCCTTACTCTCAGACTCATGGGACAACCCCACAACCAGTGGCATACCTAAGTAAGGAATTTGATGTTGTAGCAAAAGGCTGGCCTCATTGTTTAAGGGTAATTGTAGCAGTGGCTGTCTTAGTGTCAGAGGATATCAAGATAATACAAGGAAAGGATCTCACTGTCTGGACTACTCATGATGTAAATGGCATACTAGGTGCCAAAGGAAGTTTATGGCTGTCAGACAACTGCTTACTTAGATACCAAGTGCTACTCCTTAAGGGACGGCACTTCAAATACATATGTGCATAGCCCTCAACCCTGTGCTTTTCTCCCATAGTATGGGGAACCAATCAAGCATGACTGCCAACAAATTATAGTTCAGAATTATGCCACCCAAGATGATCTCTTAGAAGTCCCCTTAGTTAATCCTGACCTTAACCTATATACTGATGGGAGTTCATTTGTGGAAAATGGGATATGAAGAGCAGGTTATGCCACAGTTAGTGATGTAGCCATACTTGAAATTAAGTTTCTACCCCCAGGGACCAGTGCCCAGTTAGCAGAAATACTGACACTTACCAGAGCCTTAGAACTGGGAAAGGGAAAAAGAATAAATGTGTATTCAGATAGCAAGTATGCTTATCTAGTCCTACATGCCCATGCTGCAATATGGAAAGAAAGGGAGCTCCTAACCTCAGGGAACCCTCATTTAATAACACAAGGAAATCATGGAATTACTGCACACAGTACAAAAATCGAAGAAAGTGGCAGTCTTACACTGCCAAAACCATCAACAAGAGGAAGGAGAAGGGAGAACAGCAGCACAAGTAGCTGGCAGAGAGACCAAGAGAGAAAGAAGCAGAGAAAGAGAAAGAAAGGAAGTCAAAGAGAAGGAGACAGAGGAAGAGACAAAGAGAAAGATGATGAAATCGAAGAGAAAGAGAGATGGAAGTAGTAAAGAAAAAAGAGTGTACTCTATTTTTTTAAAAGCCAGGGTAAAGTTCTATCTACCCAGCCTAGGTATATTCTTCTTATGTGGAATGTCAACCTATATTTGCCTCCCCACTAACTGGACAGGCACCTGCACCTTGGTCTTTCTAAGTCTCAACATTAACATTGTCGCAGCAAATCAGACCTTATCAGTACCCCTTAAATCTCAAATCCATCAGTGCAGAGCTATGCAACTAATACCCCTACTTAGGAATGGCTACTGCTACAGGAACTGGAATAGCCAGTTTATCTACTTCATTATCCTACTACTACACACTCTCAAATGATTTTTCAGACAGTTTGCAAGAAATAACAAAATCTATCCTTACCCTCTGATCCCAAATTGATTCTTTGGCAGCAGTGACTCTCCAAAACTTCTGAGGACTAAACCTCCTTACTGCTGAGAAAGGAGGACTCTGCACCTTCTTAGAGGAAGAGTGTTGTTTTTACACTAACCAGTCAGGGATAGTATGAGATGCCACCTGTCCTTTACAGGAAAAGTCTTCTGAAATCAGACAGTGCCTTTCAAATTCTTATACAGACCTCTGGAGTTGGGCAACATGGCTTTTCCCCTTTCTGGGTCCTGTGGCAGCCATTTTGCTGTTAGTCACCTTTAGGTCCTGTATTTTCAACCTTCTTGTCAAATTTGTTTCCTCTAGAATTGAGTCCATCAAGCTACAGATGGTCTTACAAATGGAAACCCAAATGAGTTCAACTAACAACTTCTACTGAGGACCCCTGGATTGACCCATTGGCACTTTCACTGGCATAGAGAGCAACCCTCTGGAGGACACTACAACTGCAGGGCCCTTTCATTGCCCCTATCCAGCAGGAATTAGCTAGGGTGGTCATCGGTGAAATTCTCAACAGCAGTTGGGGTGTCCTCTTTAGAGGGGGGGATTGAGAGGTGGTAGCATGCTGGCATCCCTCGCAGCCCTTGCTCACTTTTGGCACCTCTTTGGCCTCAGTGCCCACTCTGGCTGTGCTCGAGAAGCCCTTAAACCCACTGCTACACTGTGGGAGCCTCTCTCTGGGCTGGCCGAGGCCAGAGACAGCTCACTCTTCTTGTGGGGAGGTGTGGAGGGAGAGGTGAAGGTGGGAACAGAGGCTGCATGCAGCACTAGCAGGCCAGCACGAGTTCCAAGTGGGTGTGGGCTTGGCAGGTCCTGCACTTGGAGTGGCCAGCCAACACCGCTGGCCCCAGGCAGTGAGAGGCTTAGCACCTGGGCCAGCAGCTGCAGAGGATGCGTCGGGTCCCCAAGCAGTGCCAGCCCACCAGCCCTGCACTCAAATTCTTGCTGGGCCTCAGCTGCCTCCCCATGAGGTAGGGATCAGGACCTGCAGCCCACCATGCTGGATCCTCCCCACTGCTGTGTGTTCCTGCATGGCCCAAGCCTCCTCAATGAGCAGCACCCCTGCTCCATGGCACCTGGTCCCATCTACTGCCCAAGAGCAGAGGAGTGTGGGTACATGGCACAGGACTGGCAGGCAGCTTCACCTGTGTCCCCAGTGTGGGGCCCACTAGGTGAGGCCAGCCAAGCTCCTGAGTCTAGTGGGGATGTGGAGAACTTTTATGTCTAGCTAAGGATTGTAAATACACCAATCAGCACTCTGGGTATAGCTCAAAGTTTGTAAACACACCAATCAGCACTCTGTATCTAGCTAATCTAGTGGGGACTTGGAGAATTTTATGTCTAGGTAAGGGGTTGTAAATACACCAATCAGCACTCTGTGTCTAGCTCAAGGTTTGTAAATGCACCAATCAGCACTCTGTATCTAGCTAATCTAGTGGGGACTTGGAGAACTTTTATATCTAGCTAACAGATTGTAAACACACCAATCAGCTCTCTGTGTCTAGCTCAAGGTTTGTAAACACACCAATCAGCACTCTGTATCTAGCTCAAGGTTTGTAAACACACCAACAGCACCCTGTGTCTAGCTCAAGGTTTGTAAATGCACCAATCAGTGCTCTGTGTCTAGTGAATCTAGTGGGGACTTGGAGAACTTTTGTATCTATCTCACAGATTGTAAATGCACCAGTCAGCACCCTGTCAAAACGGACCAATCAGCTCTCTGTAAAACAGGCTAATCAGCAATCTGTAAAATGGACCAACAGCAGGATGTGGGGGCGGCCAGATAAGTGAATAAAAGCAGGCAGCCTGAGCCAGCAGCGGCAACTTGCTGGGATCCCATTCCACACTGTGGAAGCCTTATTCTTTTGCTCTTTGAAATAAATCTCACTGCTGCTCAATCTTTGTGTCCACACTGCCTTTAGGAGCTACAACATTCACTGTGAAAGTCTGCAGCTTCACTTCTGAGGCCAGAGAGACCGTGAACCCACCAGAAGGAAGAAACTCTGGACATGTCCGAACATCAGAAAGAACAAACTCCGGACACTCCGAATTTAAGAACTGTAACACTCACTGTGAGGGTCCGCGGCTTCATTCTTCAAGTCAGTGAGATCAAGAATGCACCAATTTAGGACACACTTGGATCTGGGGCCCACTACCTCTGGGAACAGTAGGATTAGCCCTAGGATGTTCTAGTCTATCCAGTTAAGGAATTAATGTGCTCACGAGGGTAATCGACAGTGATTATCCGAGTGAGATATTGGTTATGATGGAATGTAAAGGTCTGCAAATTCTTCCCCCTCAATCAAAGATAGCTCTATTACTGAATTTACCATACTGAGACGTCAGTGCCCATGTGAAACAATGGGGAAAGGGAATCTCTGGAAGCACATGATCCATGGGAATACATTGGAATCAATTGATCACTGATCAGAGACCTATAAAAATTGGAAATAATAATTTTCCAGGATCCGAGATGGCCGAATAGGAAGAGCTCCAGTCTACAGCTCCCAGCGTCAGTGACACAGAAGATGGGTGATTTCTGCATTTCTGTTTGAGGTACCAGGTTGATCTCACTAGGGAGTGCCAAACAGTGGGTGCAGGACAGTTGGTGCAGCACACTGTGCATGAGTGGAAGCAGGGTGAGGCATTGTCTCACTCAGGAAGTGCAAGGGGGCAGGGAGATCCCTTTCCTAGTCAAAGAAAGGGTAACAGACAGCACCTGGAAAATCGGGTCAGTCCCACCCTAACACTGTGCTTTTCCAACGGGCTTGGAAAATGACACAGCAGGAGATTGTCTCCTGCACCTTGCTTTGAGGGTCCTATGCCCACGGAGTCTCACTGACTGCTAGCACTGCAGTCCGAGATCAAACTGCAAGGTGGCAGCAAATCTGGGGGAGGGGCACCCACCATTGCACAGGCTTTCTTAGGTAAACAAAGCAGCCAGGAAGCTCGAACTGGGTGGAGCCCACAACAACTCAAGGAGGCCTGCCTTCCTCTGAAGGCTCCACCTCTGGGGGTAGGGCACAGACAAACAAAAATTCAGCAGGAACCTCTGCAGACTTAAATGTCCCTGTCTGACAGCTTTGAAGAGAGTACTGGTTCTCCCAGCATGCAGCTGGAGATCTGAGAATGGACAGACTGCCTCCTAAAGTGGGTCCCTGAATGCTGAGCAGCCTAATTGGGAGGCAGCCCCCCAGTAGGGACAGACTGACACCTCACTCAGCTAGGTACTCCTCTGAGACAAAACTTCCAGAGGAACTATCAGACAGCTGAATTTGTGGTCTCACGAAAATCCACTGTTCTGCAGCCACCGCTGCTGACACCCAGCCAAACAGCGTCTGGAGTGGACCTCTAGCAAACTCCAACAGACCTGCAGCTGAGGGTCCTGTCTGGTAGAAGGAAAACCAACAGAGAGGACATCCACACCAAAAACCCGTCTGTAAATCACCATCATCAAAGACCAGAAGTAGATAAAACCACAAAGATGGTGAAAAAACAGAGCAGAAAAACTGGAAACTCTAAAAAGGAGAGCACCTCTCCTCTTCCAAAGGAATGCAGTTCCTCACCTGCAATAGAACAAAGCTGGATGGAGAATGACTTTGACAAGTTGAGAGAAGAAGGCTTCAGACAATCAAATTACTATGAGCTATGGGAGGAAATTCAAAACAATGGCAAAGAAGTTAAAAACTTTAAAAAAAAAATAGACAAATGGATAACTAGAATAACCAATGAAGAGAAGGGCTTAAAGGAGCTGATGGAGCTGAAAGCCAAGTTTCGAGAACTATGTGAAAATTGCAGAAGTCTTGGTAGCTGATGTGATCAACTGGAAGAAAGGGTATCAGTGATGGAAGATGAAATGAATGAAATGAAGTGAGAAGGGAAGTTTAGAGAAAAAAGAATAAAAAGGAATGAACAAAGCCTCCAAGACATTTGGGACTATGTGAAAAGATCAAACCTACGTCTGATTGGTGCACCTGAAAATGACGGGGAGAATGGAACCAAGTTGGAAAACACTCTGCAGCATATTATCCAGAACTTCCCCAATCTAGCAAGGCAGGCCAACATTCAGATTCAGGAAATACAGAGAATGCCACAAAGATACTCCTTGAGAAGAGTAACTCCAAAACACATAATTGTCAGATTCACCAAAGTTGAAATGAAGGAAAAAATGTTAAGGGTGACCGGAGAGAAAGGTTGGGTTACCCACAAAGAGAAGCCCATCAGACTAACAGCTGATCTCTTGGCAGAAACTCTACAAGCCAGAAGAGAGTGGGGGCTGATATTCAACATTCTTAAAGAAAAGAATTTTCAACCTAGAATTTCATATCCAGCCAAACTAAGCTTCATAAGTGAAGGAGAAATAAAATACTTTACAAACAAGCAAATGTTGAGTAATTTTGTCACAACCAGGCCTGCCCTAAAGACCTCCTGAAGGAAGCGCTAAACATGGAAAGGAAAAACCAGTACCAGCCACTGCAAAAACATGCCAAATTGGAAAGACCATCAAGGCTAGGAAGAAACTGCATCAACTAATGAGCAAAATAAACAACTAACATCATAAAGACAGGATCAAATTCACACATAACAGTATTAACTTTAAATGTAAATGGTCTAAATGCTCCAATTAAAAGACACAGACTGGCAAACTGGATAAGGAGTCGAGACCCATCAGTGTGCAGTATTCAGGAAACCCATCTCACGTGCAGAGACACACATAGACTCAAAATACAGGGATGGAGGAAGATCTATCAAGCAAATGGAAAACAAAAAAAGGCAGGGGTTACAATCCTAGTCTCTGATAAAATAGACTTTAACCAACAAAGATCAAAAGAGACAAAGAAGGCCATTACATAATGGTAAAGGGACCAATTCAACAAGAAGAGCTAACTATCCTAAATACATGTCCACCCAACACAGGAGCACCCAGATTCATAAAGCAAGTCCTGAGTGACCTAAAAAGGGACTTAAACTCCCACACAATAATAATGGAAGATTTTAACACCCCACTGTCAACATTAGACAGATCAAAGAGACAGAAAGTTAACATAGATATCCAGAAATTGAACTTAGCTCTGCACAAAGTGGACCTAATGGACATCTACAGAATTCACCACCCCAAATCACGAGAATATACATTTTTTCAGCACCACACCACACTTATTCCAAAATTGACCACATAGTTGGAAGTAAAGATCTCCTCAGCAAATGTAAAAGAACAGAAATTATAACAACCTGTCTCTCAGACCACAGTGCAATCAAACTAGAACTCAGGCTTAAGAAACTCACTGAAAACCGCTCAACTACATGGAAACTGAGCAACCTGCTCCTGAATGACTACTGGGTACATAATGAAATGAAGACAGAAATAAAGATGTTCTTTGAAACCAACGAGAACAAAGACACAACATACCAGAATCTCTGGGACGCATACAAAGCAGTGTGTGGAGGGAAATTTATAGCACTAAATGCCCACAAAAGAAAGCAGGAAAGATCCAAAATTGGCACCCTAACATCACAATTTAAAGAACTAGAAAAGCAAGAGCAAACACATTCAAAAGCAAGCAGAAGGCTAGAAATACTCAAATCAGAGCAGAACAGAAGGAAATAGAAACACAAAATACCCTTCAAAAAATTAATGAATCCAGGGGCTGGTTTTTGAAAAGATCAACAAAATTGATAGACCACCAGCAAGACTAATAAATAAGAAAAGAAAAGAATCAAATAGATGCAATAAAGAATGATAAAGGGGATATCACCACCGATCCCACAGAAATACAACCTATCATCAGAGAATACTAAAAACACCTCTATGCAAATAAGCTAGAAAATCTAGAAGAAATGGATAAATTCCTCGACAAATACACCCTCCCAAGACTAAACCAGGAAGAATTTGAATCTGTGAATAGACCAATAACAGGTTCTGAAATTGTGGCAATAATCAATAGCTTACCAACCAAAAACAGTCCAGGTCCTGATGGATTCACAGCCGAATTCCACCAGAGGTACAAGGATGAAACGGTACCATTCCTTCTGAAATTATTCGAATTGATAGAAAAAGAGAGAATCCTCCCTAACACATTTTATGAGGCCAACATCCTCCTGATACCAAAGCCTGGCAGAGACATAACCAAAAAAGAGAATTTCAGACCAATATCCTTGATGAACATTGATGCAAAAATCCTCAATAAAATACTGGCAAACCGAATCCAGCAGCACACCAAAAAGCTTATAAACCATGATCAAGTGGGCTTCATCCATGGGATGCAAGGCTGGTTCAACATACTCAACTCCAATAAATGTAATCCAGCATATAAACAGAACCAAAGACAAAAACCACATGATTACCTCAATAGATGCAGAAAAGGCCTTTGACAAAATTCGACAACGCTTCATCCTAAAACTCTCAATAAATTAGGTATTGATGAGACATATCTCAAAATACTAAGAGCTATTTATGACAAACCCACAGCCAATATCATACTGAATGGGCAAAAACTGGACGCATTCCCTTTGAAAACTGGCACAAGACAGGCACAAGCACTATTCAACATAGTGCTGGAAGTTCTGTCCAGGGCAATTAGGCAGGAGAAGGAAATAAAGGGTATTCAGTTAGCATAAGAGGAAGTCAAATTGTCCCTGTTTGCAGTCGACATGATTGTATATCTAGAAAACCCCATTGTTTCAGACCAAAATCTCCTTAAGCTGATTAGCAACTTCAGCAAAGTCTCAGGATACAAAATCAATGTACAAAAATCACAAGCATTCTTGTACACTAATCACAGACAAACAGAGAGCCAAATCATGAGTTAACTCCCATTCACAATTACTTCAAACAGAATCAAATACCTAGGAATCCAACTTACAAGGGATGTGAAAGACCTCTTCAAGGAGAACTACAAACCACTGCTTAATGAAATGAAAGAGGATACAAACAAATGGAAGAACATCCATGTTCATGGATAGGAACAATCAATATCGTGAAAATGGCCATACTGCCCAAGGTAATTTATAGATTCAATGCAATCCCCATCAACCTACCAATGACTTTCTTCACAGAATTGGAAAAAACTACTTTAAGGTTCATATGGAACCAAAAAAGAGGCCGCATTGCTAAGTCAATCCTAAGCCAAAAGAAGAAAGCTGGAGGCATTACGCTACCCGACTTCAAATTATACTACAAGGCTACACTAACCAAAACAGCATGGTACTGGTACCAAAACAGAAACATAGATCAATGGAACAGAACAGAGCCCTCAGAAATAATGCCACATATCTACAATTATCTGATCTTTGACAAACCTGACAAAAACAAGCAATGGGGAAAAGATTCCCTATTTAATAAATAGTGCTGGGAAAACTGGCTAGCCATATGTAGAAAGCTGCAACTGGATCCCTTCCTTACACCTTATACAAAAATTAACTCAAGATGGATTAAAGACTTACATGTTAGACCTAAAATCATAAAAACTCTAGAAGAAAACCTAGGCAATACCATTCAGGACATAGGCGTGGACAAGGACTTCATGTCTAAAACACCAAAAGCAATGGCAACAAAAGCTAATATTGACAAATGGGATCTAATTAAACTAAAGAGCTTCTGCATAGCAAAAGAAACTACCATCAGAGTGAACAGGAGACCTACAGAATGGAAAATTTTTGCAACCTACTCATCTGACAAAGGGCTAATATCCAGAATCTACAGAGAACACAAACAAATTTACAGGAAAAAAACAAACAACCCCATCAAAAAGTGGGCGAAGGACATGAACAGACACTTCTCAAAAGAAGACATTTATGCAGCCAAAAAACACATAAAAAATGCTCATCATCACTGGCCATCAGAGAAATTCAAATGAAAACCACAATGAGATACCATCTCACACCGGTTAGAATGGCCATCATTAAAAAGTCAGGAAACAACAGGTGATGGAGAGGATGTGGAGAAATGGGAACACTTTTACACTGTTGGTGGGACTGTAAACTAGTTCAACCACTGTGGAAGTCAGTGTGATGATTCCTCAGGGATATAGAACTAGAAATACCATTTGACCCGTCCATCCCATTACTGGGTATATACCCAAAGGCCTATATATCATGCTGCTATAAAGACACATGCACATGTATGTTTATTGTGGCACTAATCACAATAGAAAAGACTTGGAACCAACCCAAATGTCCAGCAAATATAGACTGGATTAAGAAAATGTGGGACATATATACCATGGAATACTATGCAGCCTTAAAAAATGATGAGTTCATGTCCTTTCTAGGGACATGGATGAAACTGGAAGCTATCATTCTTAGTAAACTATGGCAAGGACAAAATACCAAACACCGCATATTCTCATTCATAGGTGGGAATCGAACAATGAGAACTCATGGACACAGGAAGGGGAACATCACACTCTGGGGACTGTTGTGGGGTGGGAGGTGGGGGGAGGGACAGCATTAGGAGATATACCTAATGCTAAATGATGAATTAATATGTGCAGCAAACCAACATGGCACATGGATACTTATGTAACAAACCTGCACATTGTGCATATGTACCCTAAAACCTAAAGTATAATAATAAAATAAAATAAAATAATAAAAAATAATTTTTCTGATTTATTGGACACAGAGACTGACATTTCCATCATTAGTGATAAAAAATGGCCAGAAACTTGACCCTGGGTCACTCAGAAACAGAAAATTATCAGCATCAGGGACACACACACAGGCAAGCAGAACATGTGCCCCATAACATGCTGAAATTTAGAAGGAAGAAAGGTCGTTATTCAACCCCTGATTATTCCCATTCCTGTTCGTCTTTGGGGACAGAACCCTTTAGCCCAATGGGTGGGGGTCACTCAGAAACAGAAAATTATCAGCATCAGGGACACACACACAGGCAAGCAGAACATGTGCCCCATAACATGCTGAAATTTAGAAGGAAGAAAGGTCGTTATTCAACCCCTGATTATTCCCATTCCTGTTCGTCTTTGGGGACAGAACCCTTTAGCCCAATGGGTGGGGGTCACTCTGCAGACCCTTTTCTAACAATGGCCATTGTTGTTTTCTTCCACTGCCTCTGAGTTGGCTCTGTCAAGATCCGGTTTGAGTAGAACAGTGGCATCTGAAGGGAGAGAAAGTACAGAAGGCCTATGAATTAGTTGAAGAGCAATTTGCAGCTGAGCATATGGAATTATCTAACAGCTCTTGGAATTTGCACACTTTAATCGTTCCCAAAAATTCTGGGAAATGGAGACGTTTGCATGACTTGTATGATATCAATGCAAATTTGCAACCTATGGGAACCCTCCAGCAGAGGATCTCTTCCCCTATGGTGATTCTTCAAAATTGGCCTACAATTGTTATTGACTTAGAAGACTGTTTGTATAAAATGCCCCTATCAGAATAGGACAGAGAAAAATTTGAGTTTACAATACTAGCTATCAATTATGAAAGACCAGCTTGTCGATTTCATTGGAAAGTTCTTCCTCAAGGAATGCTAAACAGCCCTACCATGTGTCAGTATCATGTAAATCAAGGTTTTCTCCTTAGTAGAAATGAGTTTCCTGATTGAAAAATTATTCATTTTAGGATGATATTTTACTAGCAGACCTAGCGGAGTCTATAATTTTAAATTTACATTCCTCTGTGGTAAAGAATACACAGTAAAGAAATTTAATCTTTGTACCTGAAAATGTACAAATATCCTCTCCTTGCAAATATCTTGGGTGCCTGCTAACTTCCCAGTCAGTAAGACCTCAAAAGTTTAAATTAAATGCTAGCAAATTATATACTTTGAATGATTATCAGAAATTACTGGACAATATTAACTGGCTCCACCCCACTTTGGGAATTTCTATGCATACACAGGAAAATCTATTTTCTATCTTAAAGGGTGATCCATCCCTGGATTCTCCCAGATATTTAACCCCTGCAACAAAAAAGAAAAATCGAGGAAACAGACCTAGCCATCTCTCAGAGAGAGATAGATCTCATACATCCAGGCTTTTTCGTTCAGTTGTTTATCTTTCCCTCCAAACATTTCCCTACAGGGTTAATAGGACAGAGGACCCCCAGGCTGCACTTCCTAGAATGTTTTTTTCTTTTTTGCTCAGATACTGGGACTAAAACACTATCTCTCAATATTCAGTTAATTACTAAAGTCATCTATTCAGGTTGCAAATGTTGCTGCTATGTTATGATCCTGATATCATCAGGATTCCTTTAGGTAAAAAACAATTCGAAGCAGTATTGCCCTTATTGGTAGGTCTGTAGATAGCTTTCTCTGATTACACAGGGCAAATAGAGCATTTTTCCCTATTGATAAACTCCCTCTTTTTTTATGTCACACTCTTGTAATCTTGGCCACAGAAATAGTTCACTCCCCCATACCTACTGCTTTAACACGGTTTACTGATGAGTCTGGTAAACGTGAAAAAGTGGTAGTCTGGTGGAGATCGCACAAGTCAATCACTCTATCTGGGTTTACCAGCAATCAGAGAGCTGATATAGGGGCCCTCATATTGGTCTTGGAAACTTTTTCCACTCAGCCCATAAATATAGTAAAGGACTTGACTTACTTGCTTTATTTACTATAAAACCTTGAGATGGCCCTAATTAAGTCTACTCTGGAGGCTGTCCTGTGTGCTGTTTTTCTCTGGCTTCAGCAATTGCTAGATCAATGTAAACATCCTGTTTTTATTACACATGTTCGATCCCACAGCTCATTGTCTGGCCCTTTGTCATAGGGCAATAATCAAGCAGATCTTCAGGTTATGATATTTCTGTTTGACCAAGCCACCCAATCGCATCAGTTTTTTCCACCAAACTTTGCAAAACTTATCTAAACTAGTTCAGTTTACCCAGAGACTGGCTAAACAAATAATCCTACAATGCCAAGATTGACAACTCACAGGCATGTTCCCTTTTTCAACAGGTGTTAACCCTAGAGGATTGTAACCTAATTAGTTATGGCAAACATATTACACACATCCTTGAATTTGACAAACTAAGGTATGTACGTGTATCCGTTGACACTAACACTCATTTAATTAGTGTACCTGCCCTTCTTGGATAGTCCACGTGATATGTTATTAAACATCTTCTTTTAACTTTTGCATTTATGGGATGCCCAACAAAAATTAAAACTAATAATGGTCCAGCTTATTCCAGCTCACAATTTTGAAATTTTGTCACATGTGGAATACCTAACATTACCCAGGAATCCCATGTAACCCTCAAAGACAAGCCATAGTAGAACATGCCCACTCCACCCTTTAAAATATGCTCAGAAAACAGAAAAGGGGAAGTAAGTGTAAAGACCTTGCAAAAGTATTGGCACAAGACTTATTTACCCTTAATTTTCTAAATTTAGATGACAAATTTTAATCAGCTGTAGAAAAGCACTTAGCTAAAACCTGTCAAGGAATAAAACTTGCAGTTTTATGGACAGATGTGAACAGTAATGTATAGTATGGTCTAAGTGAGCTATTAACATGGAGAACAGAGTATGCTTGTGTTCATACCCCCTCAAGTTCTCTTTGGATCACAGCACAATGCATCAAACCATACCATGGTGTGGGTAGTACCTAAACTAATACCAGAAATGAAGGAATTAACCCTACAAGACCCAAGCCCAAGAAAATAGGGCTTCCATGAATGACACAAGCCCCAGACATTACCTGGGGGATGCTGAAGAGGACAACTCAGGAGGCTGAACGAATCCTGCTCTGGACACAGACACGATTTACTCCAGAAAATTTGCTCCTTGCTATGGTTTCTGTTGTATATTGCAACGCACATAAGGGATTGATCCTTCTTAGGCTCTCACTTTTTCTGCAGCCTGTGTGTGTCGGGAACAGGCCCCCAAATCTGGCCATAAACTGGAGTAGAATGAACCTTTTTCACGTCGCTGGAGTAGAATGCAACCTTTTCACATCACTTACATTAGGGCTTATACAGCTCTTCCAGGACCTTTAATTGAAGGGAATCAAGTGGCTGATTGCCTAGTTGCTAATGCAATATCTAATGCTAGACACTTTCACAATTTAACCCATGTTAATGTCTCTGGTCTCAAACACAGATAGAGGATTACCTAGAAAGAAGATAAAGCTATTATGCAGCAATATCCAACTTGCCAAATGGTACATTCCTCATCTTTTACTGGAGGAGTAAATCCTTGAGGTTTGGAACCTAATTATCTTTGGAAAATAGATGTCATACATGTTCCCTCATTTGGGAGACTAGCTTATGTACATGTTTTTGTGGACATCTTTTCTTACTTTGTCTGGGCTACATGCCAATCTGGAGAGACTCCTCCCTTTTGCAGTGTTTTGTGCTGATGGAAATTGTGCCACCTTTTGTGCCACCTTTTGCAGTGTTTTGTGCTGATGGAAATTCTAGCTTCTATTAAAACAGATAATGCCCCAGGCTAACTAGCCAAGCTCTAGCTACATTTTTTCTCTATACGGAATATTAAATACATTAATTGTATCCCATATAATTCTCAAGGACAAGCCATAGTGGAAAGAATGAATCTGTCCCTGAAACAGCAGTTGAAAAGCAGAGGGGGAAAAACAGGGACTACAGGACACCCCAGGTGCAACTGAATCTAGCATTATTAACTTAAATTTTTTGAGCTTGCATAAAGGCCATGTGCTATCAGCAGCTGAACGGGATCTACAGAAACCAGCTGCAAAGGCAGAAGCAGAACAACTGGTTTGGTGGAGAGATCCAATAACTTAAAGTTGGGAAATAGGTAAAATAATAACTTGGGATAGAAGTTTTGCTTGTGTTTCTCCAGGACCGAATCAACATCTGATTTGGATACCATCAAGACACCTGAAGTGTTATCATGATCCATATTCTGAGGAAGAGATTCTGGGAGGATCCTGAGGACCACCCAGTTGCAACCATGTCAAGAATGACACTGAGGAGGATCTCAGCTATCATGAGCAAGACCCATCAAACAGAGCCACCCACTGGGGGACAGATCAAGATGCTGTCACAGATGGTGGAAGAAAACCTGAGGAAAGCAGGACAACTAGCCACAATGAGTAATTTAATGATGGCTATGATAGCGGTGATCACTATTGCCCTAAGTATTCCTTCAACAAGGGCTGACACAGAATAATTATACTTATTTGGCATATTTATCAATCTTGGCTGGTAATAATTCCTGGATGTAATCACTTTATGACACTGTTCCACAAGCCTTCTGATCTCACTATTTACAATAATAAATCTGCTCCTATGATTGGGGCATACCATCTTCAAAAATGTATTTGTAAACAGGATTGAACCTGGTCACAAAAAATGAATGTACTTGTTTGGGAAGACTGCATTGAAGAACAGGAACAGGTTCTGGACAGTGATTCCTATGGAATCATTATTGATGGGTCCTCTAAGGGGATGTTTAGCTTAGTGCACCTCTCACTCTGTGTGCCATGGCCTCACTGTGTTCCGCTGGTCTGAGCAAAATGGTCAGATAGTAAAAATGGTAAGAAATATTGCAAGAGTTTCTAGTATCTGGAAACATGGCAGCTTAGTGGCACCTCATTCTCAAAAGATATGGCCCATTGTGGGAGCTAAACATATAGATTTGTGGAAACTACTAATAGCTCTTAATAAGATCAAAATTTGGGAAATAATAAAAAAGCATCTAGAAGGACACTCTACAAACTTGTCTTTGGATATTGCAAAATTAAAAGAACAAATATTTAAAGCATCCCAGGCACACCTGACCTTAATGCCAGGAACTGGAAAGCTTGAAGGAGCTGCAGACAGATTAGCAGCTAGTAACCTATTAAAATGGATAAAAACACTTGGAAGCTCTGTGATTTCAAAGATGATTGTGCTTTTAATCTGTGTTGCTTGTCTTTGTATAGTTTGCAGATGTGGATCCTGATTCCTGCAAGAAGTAGCTCACTGTCACATAGCTGCCTTTGCTCTTCATCACTTTGCAAAACAAAGAAGGGGCACATGTTGGGAACAGGCCCCCACATCTGCCATAAACTGGCCATAAACAAAATCTCTGCAGCACTGTAACATTCTCATGATGGCCTTGACGCCCAGGCTGGAAGTTTTTCAGTTTACTGAAATGAGGCTAAGGAACACCTAACCCACCCAGGGCAGAAAATTGCTTAAGACATTCTTACACCACAAACAATAGCATGAGCAATCTGTGCCTTAAGGACATGTTCATTCTGCAGATAACTAGCCAGAGCCCATCCTTTATTTCAGCCCATTCTTTATTTCCCATAAAGAATGCTTTTAGTAAATCTAATGACTGGCTTGCTGTCTATAAATATGTGGATAAATCTCTGTTCAAGATGCTTAGCTCTGAAGACTGTAAGACCCCTGATTTCCCACTCCACACCCTAAATTTCTGTATGTGTTTGTCTTTAATTCCTCTAATGCCACTGGGTTGGGGTCTCTATGAACAAGCTGGCCTTGGCATGTACCTGCTACACTCTATTGGGGTCATATCTTAGACATGTCTTTCTTTTGTCCTGTCAACTGGGCAGACACTCCCTTCCCAGTCTTTAATAACATGACTACTTGGCTAGGAATGTTAGATTTACCCCAACTGGGATCCCTCAATAATGGCATGCACTGGACTAAGGTGGCAGGTAATAATACATATCATTCCACTATCTTCCCACTGTGTGTAAATTATAAATGTTCTGAACCCTATTGTGTACTTGCCCTAAAACAAGTATGGCTACATCATGGCAAAGGAAATGCCTTAACATTCTTAGGTGCAGGTAGCCTCTAACTGGGCAATGGAATCAATGCCACTTTCCCAAACATTCTTTCCTCTGCTAAAGAAGAAAGCTGGGAAAGTAATGGATTCCACTTTAACTGGGAGTTCTGTTACAGGAAAAAGGCCCATAGCCCCTATTTAGGCCATTATAGTATCTTAGACTGGAGCCCCCAGGGCCAATTGCAGGGCAGCCTTACTAATGTCTTCATCCATCATAGAGTGAATTACAGTTTCATAGCTATGTCTCATTCCCCTATAATTTGGGCTGATGGGGGAATAGGATTATCCCAGACCCTGAGTAAAGTTGATGAACCTTGTGGCACACAGGACATCTTAGCACCTCTCTTAACACATGGCATGGGACATATCATAGTTCCAGTCACAACTATACTATAACTTTTATTCATAATGAGAATAATCACTGCCTGATTTGCCCTACCCATCCATATGTTTTATTTGTGGGAACTAACATTTCCATTACACCCAGAAACTCCACTTTTCTGACTCAGGTACAGGGACAGGCTTGCTTTGCCTCACGCATCATGAATCACAATATGTCTTATTTTAAAATTACTAGTGTCATGGTATTAAGGAGACAATATGAGACATTTCTACCTGTCAATCTGACACATGATTGGCAATGTTCCTTTGCCCTTGCCACCTTAGAACATGCTTTGTCCCAGGTGAACTACAAAAGATTCATAGTTACAATTATGGCCTTTATAGTCTCAGCCATACTCATCCTGGCAACTCCTAGGATTGCTGTTCCATCTGTTACTGAATCAGTACAAACAGCTGATTTTATACGTAATATGTCCAGAAATGTGCCCAATGAACTTATCTTACAGAAAGGTATACATCAAAGGTTCTTGCATGTCTGTGACATCAAAGCTTCTTGCATGACTGCAAGCCCTCGAGGCTGCCTTAGAATATGTAGGGAAACAACAAGATGCACTGGGATTTAAACAGCAGTTACACTGTGACTGGGAACATAAACATATCTGTGTCACTTCTCTACCATGGAATCAATCAGTACATAGTTAAGATGAGGTAAAACAACATCTCTGGGGAATCTTTCATGACAATTTAACAGCAGACATAAAGCAACTTAGAACAAAAATTTTATAATCTCTTCACACAATTGATCTACACATCCAACAAACAGCCATACCGAAGAGTGTGCAAAATCATTTCTTCAGGTTAGACACTCCTCCTTGTGGTCACTCTTTGATTGGAAAAGAATGTTACTAATTGAACTCTGGATTGTTTTATGTTATTTGCTAACTCTAGAATGCAAAGCCAGAATGAGAACAATGACCACCACATCTAACATACCTGTTGCTGCATACATCTGCTCTTTTCAATCCAAAAGACCTGATGAGGAAAACAGAAAAGGGGATGTAGGGGTGCAGTCATGCTGGTGGGAAAAAAAATTAGTTATAATAACCACAAACCCCCTTGGAAGGCCTGAGAATTTGCATTAGTTCAGTAATAGATCTGTCTGAAGGCAGCCTAGTCTGTTTACCTTTAGTTAAATAGATTAAAGTAGATACAAAGGAATGTGGGGGAGTTTATCTAACTAGCTTGTTTACTCATGTAGTCCTAAGGCTAAACTTTGATCTATCACAGGTGCTTCATTCTGTTCTACTCGGGAGGTCTGCAATGTCAATTACCCTCTAGTGGTGTTGACTCAAGCCTTTGCCAATTAATCTTTACTGAGTAAATGTGAGTCTCACTGGCTGGTCAAGGCCAGGTTTGCAACTGATTACAGCACTCTCCTTCCACTCTGTAAGCAGCTTGGACTCTCAGCCAGACTGACAGGCATAACATCTGTGTCAGTTTATGTTATTCATCCATCTTGGGGCCAGGGTCTGCAGGATGGACCCCTACATGTTATATATGATTTATTGTCTTATCAGTTACCTAAGAGATTACAATTAGTCTCATAAGTTATATAAAAATACAGATTAAACATTCTCTACTTGTTGATGCTCCATTTATCTGGCTTATCATTATTACTTATCCGTGTTTTCTTTTAGCTATTTGAACACATTTAAGGCAATTGTTACAAAATTTTGTCTCATAGGTCCATTGTTTAGTCTTCCTCAAGAGCAGTTTAAGGTTTTGTTAGTGAGTAACCTTTTTATATTTATTTGCATGCTTTGTAAGTGATTATAAGTGAATATTTGGGATATTACCTGGTAACACTGGAAGTCAGATTTTTTTTAGATGGAGTCTCGCTCTGTCACCCAAGCTGGAGTTCAGTGGCCTGATCTCAGATCACTGCAAGCTCCACCTCCCTGGTTCATGCCATTCTCCTGCCTCAGTATCCGGAGTAGCCGGGACTACAGGTGCCCTCCATCACACCCGGCTTTTTTTATATTTACAGTAGAGATGGTTTCTATCTCCTGACCATGTGATCTACCCGCCATGGCTTCCCAAAGTGCTAGGATTACAGGCATGAGCCATTGCACTTGGTGTGATATCAGATTTTTAAATATTATTTTGAGATACTGTGTCTGGGTGTAGTGAGTTTTGTTTTTCTATTTCTTCAGTGACTTTTTATCTTTATGAAGTGATTATTATTTGCTATTAAAATCTTAACTCAATTTTTGTATTGTGTTTTTTAATAAGTAACTAAGTTCAGGGTTTTGTTTTTTTTGTTTTTTTTTTTTTTTCAAAATAAAACTTCACTCTTGTTGCCCAGGATAGAGTCCAATGGTGCAATCTCGGCTCACTGCAACTTCCACACCCTGGGTTCAAGTGATTCTCCTGCCTCAGCCTCCCGGGTACCCAGGATTATAGGCATGCACAACCACACGTGGCTAATTTTGTATTTTTAGCAGAGACAGGGTTTATCCATGTTGGTCAGGCTGGTCTTGAACTCCCAACCTCAGGTGGTCCACCCACCTTGGCCTTCCAAAGTGCTGGGGTTACAGGCATGAGCCACTGTGCCCAGCTGTTCAGGTTTATCTTATACCATGAACATAACATTTATGAGCCTGGAGGAAAATGCACAATGACACACTTTCTTTGAAGTGTTACAGAATCCTTGGGTTGTCACTTTGACAGTCAGGAAGTTCTGTGGCAAGTGACACCTTTTTCCTAAGTATTGCTGATGCACACTGAGATTATTGTGCCCACTCAGCTTGGGAAGCTATGCTCAGCTTCTGCTACCAGCCTAAATTCCATGTCTGCCAAGGGTGAGCCAGACATGGAGCATTAAGGGGTGTATGAGCTAGCATGGGGCCTAGCTACTGCACATAGCAATGCATGCCAGCTGTGGTAAGGTGAGCAACACCAGGCACTGGCATAGGCGGCAGTTCTGTGTAAGACTGTGGCTGGACCAGTCATAATGCAAGCAGCTTCTACTATTAACACCAAGGAATGCAGTGGCACCTGGAAGCTTGGAGATGCCAGGGAATTCAGAACCTCAAAGTGGATGTCACAGCCCTGGTTTAGGGAGCCCCTAGGTCTGCGATCCCAAAAGGGCCACAGCTTATCTCTGCTTCTCATCACCTGCAACCTGGCAAGTGGAGGAGAACAATTCAGTTCTGTTTGTGTTACAGATTTTTCAGCGCCATCACTCAAAATGTCCTGAGTTCTTGTCCTGTGTTCAGGAAGAATAAGGCATATTGGACAACTGGAGGGTAAGCAAGGTGAAGAGGAGCTTCGTTGAGCAACAGAACAGCTCTCAAGAGATCTGAATGGGTAGCTCCTTGCAGATAAGTCATCCCAATGTCTGAGTCTAGCTATTTCTGGAGTTTTTATGGGCTCAGAAGGGAGAAAGTGCATGATGATTAGTCCACGAGTGGCCATGGATTATCCTGGAAAGAGTACTGCAAGTTCTCACTACAGATCATAAACTCCAAATTCAACTAATAGTGTGATCCTAAGGTTTTAAGCCATCCCTAGTTTCAAGATTTTTTTTTACAAGACACCTACACCTTTCAGCTCAAGAGTCTATTTGCCTCCTGTCATTAACATGTCAACCATGGCATCCACGCTGCTACTGCCAAGGGCCACCTGCATACTTACCTTCAGTTTATTAAGCTACAAATGGGCCTGCAAATGGAGCCTCAGATGATGGATCCTTTTTCCCAGTGACCATTAGTTAGGACTCTGAGAAAGAACTGACTGTGTGTTCCTCAAAACAATGTCCTCTCTCAGCATGAAGCACTTGAGAGCGATCATTATCCCTATATTAATGGCAGCTGGAATGTACCACCTGCATGCTCACCCCTAGCCTCCCTAAAAACCCCTTGGCCTCCCTTCCATAATCATTGGCACCCAAAGTCCAGGAGAAGCTGAGGTGGCAAGGGGTGATTGTGTCAGCACTGCCCTGAGCACATGCAAACAAAGCTGGGTGGTCTCAGACAGAACTTTGCTGTGGCCCAGAGTGGATGCTGGAGTGAGAGAAGGCACTTTCAAGCCTATAGGGACAAGTGACGTCCTGGGCCCCTGAGAGTGCATAGATGACTGAGTCTGGAGCTGTGGCTGGGTGGTTGTAGCTGTACCCATGAATGTGGGGTTCCTGAGGGCAAGGCTCCCAACTTTCCACCTGTTTTGTCCCCACTAGCTGCAATAGGCACACAAACCTAGCTGTGCATTTCTTACTTCAGCCGGCATCTCCACAAAGACTGCTGCAAATGGGCTGCTGCCACTATCAATCTCTGCTCTGAAGAGGTACATTCCAACTGTCACTAATATAGGGATAATGATCGCTCTCAAGTGCTTCATGCTGAAAGAGGACATTGTTCTGAGGAACACACAGTCAGATCTTTCTCAGAGGCCTACCTAAAGGCTGCCAGGAAAAAGGATCCATTTGAATGCCCACTTGAAGTTTAATAAGCTGAAGGTGAGAAAAGACAAACAAGATTATTAGAAGACATGAATGACAATAAAACAAGGGGAGAAAGAACAAGAATGGTAAATTCTACAGAATGGTAGGTTCATTGACAGCCTGCACCATGTGTCTAGAAAAGCAACAGACACTCAGTATCAGCCCATGAAAGCAGCAAGGAGGGAGGGTGTACCCTGAAAACCCAGAGGAACAGAGATGCCCAGGACCTTGGGAAATCATCTCTTGCATCAGCATCATCTGGAAGTGAGAAATTGAGTCAAAGAGCATTTTAGAACTTTAAGATTTGACTGCCTGGCTGGATTTTGGACGTGCCTGGAGACTTTTTGCCTTCATTCTGGCTTTTTTTCAATTTGGAGTAAATGTGGAGCTACAATTCAAATGACTTTGAGTGGGGACATAGCCAAACCGTATAAAAACGTTTAAAGTTTCTAATTTTGGTGTAAAGCCCAGTAAGTTGTTTTAACTATGTGCTAGTTACAGATAAGGTCACCTCTTTCCAGCATAGTTACAGACATTAATAACTCCATATGTACCCAGTCATTACCAAAATGTAAAGCAGGCTTTCTGAGAAAACTTCAAAAGCAAAAGAAGCAGTTAATAAACTTAAAGCATTTAGCAAACCTAGTTTCTGGCCTGTGTAATTTAGACCACATGTCTACATTTTGAAGACTTATTTTTTAAAATAATCTTTCAAGCTGATTTTTCTCAAAAATTGAAGTCATGTGAGCTCAAAATTATTAGTTATATATAAATATAGATAAATATATTCATATATATAAAATTTATATATGCATATGGGTTTTTAGAGACTTTTTGGCATAAATTACGTTCTTTATTAAATACAGATATTTTTCAAGGTTAAAGAGATCTATGTCATTAGAAAAGAAAAGATAAATGTACTACAGAGTTTCTCCCCAAAAGAAATTTTGCATCTGGTCTCTTAGGGTGGATTATGAAGATTATCAGTGGAAGGACAGTTGTCTGAATGGATGGAGGTATACTTGTTAAAGCACTGCAAGATCTCCTATCCCTAGGGTCGGCAATTTTTTCCCAATTAAACTGTTACATGTATAACATGCTTTCCGTTGTTTCTTAGGCATAGCAGACTGAGATTGTCCTCAAGCCAGATGCCTATATCTCTATGACTATCCTTGGAGTTAACATTGAAGTACACAATTTTTGGCTCAGCCCTGTCTATTTTTATTTTCTTTTTCTTTTTATTATACTTCAAGTTCTAGGGTACATGTGCACAACATGCATATTTGTTACATAGGTATACATGTGCTATGTTGGTTTTCTACACCCATCAACTTGTCACTTGCATTAGGCATTTATCCTAATGCTATTCCTCCCCCAGTACCCCA
Source organism: Symphalangus syndactylus (assembly GCF_028878055.3). Classification (NCBI taxonomy): domain Eukaryota; kingdom Metazoa; phylum Chordata; class Mammalia; order Primates; family Hylobatidae; genus Symphalangus; species Symphalangus syndactylus. Next base: position 23,946,654 of record NC_072448.2, on the reverse strand, counting down.
CCCCCTGACAAGCCCCAGTGTGTGATGTCCTCTACCTTGTGTGCAAGTGTTCTCATTGTTCAATTCCCACATGAGAGTGAGAACCTGCGGTGTTTGGTTTGCTGTCCTTGTGATAGTCCACTGAGAATGATGTTTTCCAGCTTCATCCATGTCCCTGAAAAGGACATGAACTCATCCATTTCTATGGCTGCATAGTATTCCATGGTGTATATGCGCCACATTTTCTTAATCCAGTCTATCATTGATGGATATTTGGGTTGGTTTGAAGCCTTTGCTATTGTGAATAGTGCCACAATAAACATACATGTGCATGTGTCTTTCTAGTAGCATGATTTATAATTCTTTGGGTATACACCCAGTAATAGGATCACTGAGTCAAATGGTATTTCTAGTTCTAGATCCTTGAGGAATTGCCTCACTATCTTCTACAATGGTTGAACTAATTTACTCTCCCAGCAGCAGTGTAAAAGCATTCCTATTTCTCCACATCCTGTCCAGCATCTGTTTCCTGACTTCTTAATGATTGCTATTTGAAATGGTATGAGATGGTATCTCATTGTGGTTTTGATTTGCATTTCTCTGATGACAGTGATGATGAACATTGTTTCATGTGTCTATTGGCTGCATAAATGTCTTCTTTTGAGAAGTATCTGTTCATATCCTTTGCCCACTTTTTGATGGTTTTCGTTTTTTTCTTGTTAATTTGTTTAAGCTGTTTGTAGATTCTGGATATCAGAGCTTTGTCAGATGGGTAGATTGCAAAAATGTAATCCCATTCTGTAGGTTGCCTGTTCACTCTGATGGTATTTTATTTTGCAGTGAAGAAGTTATTTAGTTTAGTTAGATTTCATTTGTCTATTTTGACTTTTGTTCACATTGCTTTTGATGTTTTAGTCATGAAGTCCTTGCCCAGGCTTATGTCCTGAATGGTATTGCCTAAGTTTTCTTCTAGGGTTTTAATGGGTTTAGGTCTAACATTTAAGCCTTTAATCCATCTTGAATTAATTTTTGTATAAGGTATAATGAAGGGATCCAATTTCAGCTTTCTACATATGGCTAGTCAGTTTTCCCAGCACCATATATTAATTATGGAATCCTTTCCCCATTCTTGCTTTTGTCAGGTTTGTCAAAGATCAGTTGGTTGTAGATGTGTGGTGTTATTTTTGAGGCCTATGTTCTAGTCCACTGGTCCATATCTCTGTTTTGGTACCAGTACCATGCTGTTTTGGTTACTGTAGCCTTGTAATACAGTTTGAAGTCAGATAGCGTGATGTCTCCAGCTTTGTTCTTTTTGCTTAGGATTGTCTTGGCAATGCAGGCTCTTTTTTATGTTCCATATGAAATTTAAAGTAGTTTTTTCCAATTCTGTGAAGAAAGTCATTGGTAGCTTGATGGGTATGGCATTGAATCTATAAATCACCATGGGCAGTATGGCCATTTGGATCATATTGATTCTTCCTACCCATGAGCATGGAATGTTCTCCCATTTAATTCTGTCTTCTTTTATTTCATTGAGTAGTTTGTAGTTCTCCTAGAAGAGCTCTTTCCCATCCCTTGTAAATTGGGTTTCTAGGTATTTTATTCTCTTTGTAGCAATTGTGAATGGGAGTTCACTCATTATTTGACTCTCTGTTTGTCTGATATTGGTGTATAGAAATGCTTGCGATTTTTATACATTACTTTTGTTTTCTGAGACTTTGCTGAAATTGCTTATCAGCTTAAAGAGCTTTTGAGATGAGATGTTAGGATTTTCTAAATTTATAATCATGTCATCTGGAAAGAGAGATAATTTGACTTCCTCTCTTTCTATTTGAATACAATTTATTTATTTCTCTGGCCTGATTCCCCTTTCCAGAACTTCCAATACTATGGTGAATAGGAGTGGTAAGAGAGGGCATCCTTGTATTGTGCTGGTTTTCAAAGGGAATACTTCCAATTTTTTCCCATTGAGTATGATATTGGCTGTGGTTTTGTCAAAAATAGCTCTTGTCAATTTGTGATATGTTCTATCAATATCTAGTTTATTGAGAGCTTTTAGAATGAATGGTGTTGAATTTTATTGAAGGCCTTTCCTGCATCTATTGAAATAATCGTGCCATTTTTGTCATTCGTTCTATTTATGTGATGAATTACATTTACTGATTTGTGTATGTTGAAACAGACTTGCATCCCAGGTATTAAGCCAGCTTGATCATGATGGATAAGATTTTTGATGTTCTGCTGGATTTCATTTGTCAGCATTTTATTGAGGATTTTTTCATCCGTGTTCATCAGGGATATTGGCCTGAAATTTTGTTGTTGTTGTAGTTGTGTCTCCGCCAGATTTTTTTTCTTTTGAGATGGAGTCTTGCTCTGTCTACCAGGCTGGAGTGCAGTGGCAAGATCTCTGCTCACTGCAAGTTCCACCTCCTGGGTTCATGTCATTCTCCTGCCTCAGCCTCCTGAGTAGCTGGGACTACAGGTACCCACCACCATGCCCAGCTAATTTTTTTAATTTTAGTAAGATGAGGTTTCACCATGTTAGCCAGATGACCTCGATCTTCTGACCTTGTGATCCACCTGCCTCGGCCTCCCAAAGTGCTGGGATTACATGCGTGAGCCACTGCACCTGGCCGTCTCCACCAGGTTTTGGTGTCAGGATCATACTGGTCTCATAAAATGAGTTAGGGAGGATTTCCTCTTTTTCTATTGTTTGGGATATTTTCAGAAGGAATGGTACCAGCTCCTCTTTGTAGCTTTGGTAGAATTTGACTGTGAATCCGTCTAGTCTTGGGCTTTTTTTGTTGGTAAGCTATTAATTACTGCCTCAATTTCAGAACTTGTTATTGCTTTATTCACGGATTCAACTTCTTCCTGGCTTAGACTTACGAGGGTGTATGTGTTGAGGAATTTGCCCATTTCTTCTAGATTTTATAGCTTATTTGCTTAGAGATGTTTATACTATTTTCTGATGGTAGTTTGTATTTCTGTGGGATCAGTGATGATATCCCCTTTTTTTATTGCATCTATTTGTTTCTTCTCTCTTTTCTTTATTAGTCTTGGTAGCAGTCTATCAATTTTACGTATCCTTTTAAAAAGCCAGCTCCTCTATTCATTGATTTATTTGAAGGGCTTTTTGTGTCTCTATCTCCTTCAGGTCTGCTCTGATCTTAGTTATTTCTTGCCTTCTGATAGATTTTGAATTTGTTTGCTCTTGGTTCTCTAGTTCTTTTAGTTGTGATGTTAGGGTGTCGATTTTAGATCTTTCTGTTTTCTCTGTGGTCATTTAGTGTTATAAATTTCCTTCTACACAATGCTTTAATTGTATCCCATTGATTCTGGTGTGTTGTGTCTTTTTTCTCATTGGTTTCAAAGAACATCTTTGTTTCTGCCTTCATTTTGTTATTTACCACATTGTCATTCAGGAGCAGGTTGTTCAGTTTCCATGCAGTTGTGCTGTTTTGAATGAGTTTCTTAATCCTGAGTTCTAATTTGATTACAATATGGTATGAGACACAATTTGTTGTGATTTCTTTTCTTTTGCATTTACTGAGGAGTGTCTTCCTTCCAACTGTGTGGTCAATTTTAGGGTAAGTGTGAAGTGGTGCTAAGAATGCATATTCTGTTGGTTGAGGTGGAGAGTTCTGTAGATGTCTATTAGGCCTGCTTGGTACACAGCTGAGTTTAAATCCTGGATATTTTTGTTAACCTTCTGTCTCACTGATCTGTCTCATATTGACAGTGGGATGTTAAAATCGTCCACTATTATTGTGTGGGAGTCTAAGTTTCTTCATAGTTCTCTAAGGTCTTGCTTTATGAATCTGTGTGCTCCTGTATTGAGTGCATGTATATTTAAGTTAGTTAGCTCTCCCTGTTGAATTAATCCCTTTACATTTATGTAATGGCCTTCTTTGTCTCTTTTGATCTTTGTTTAAGTCTGTTGTATCAGAGACTAGGATTGTATCCCCTGCTTTTTTTTTTCTTTCCATTTGCTTGGTAGATCTTACTCCATCCCTCTATTTTGAGCCTATGTGTGTCTCTGCACATGAGGTGAGTCTCCTGAACATAGAACACTGATGGGTCTTGACCCTTTATCTCACATGCCAATCTGTGTCTTTTAAGTGAGATATTTAGCCCATTGATATTTAATGTTAATATGGTTATGTGTGAATTTGATCCTGTCATTATGAAGTTAGGTGGTTATTTTACCCATTAACTGATGCAGTTTCTTCATAGCATTGATGGTCTTTACAATTTTGCATTGTTTTTGCAGTGGCTGGTACTGATTTTTACTTTCCATGTTTAGTGCTTCCTTCAGAAGCTCTTGTAACGCAGGCCCAGTGGTGACAAAATCTCTCAGCATTTGCTGGCTTGTAAAGAATTTTATTTCTACTTCACTTATGAAGCTTTATTTGGCTGGATATGAGATACTGCATTAAAAATTCTTTTCTTTAAGAATGTTGAATATTGGCCGCCACTCTCTTGTGGCTTGTAGGGTTTCTGGAGAGAGATCTGCTGTTAATATGATGGGCTTCCCTTTGTGGTAACCTGATCTATCTCTCAGGCTGCCCTTAGAATTTTTTCCTTCATTTCAGTCTTGGTGAATCTGAGAATTATGTGTCTTTGGGTTGATGATCTCTGTATTTTCTGAATTTGAATGTTGACCTGATTTGGTAGGTTGGGGAAGTTCTCCTGGATAATACCCTTAAGAGTGTTTTCAACTTGGTTCCATTCTTCTCGCCACATTTATATATATCAATCAAATGCAGATTTAGTCTTTTCACATAGTCCCATATTTCTTGGAGTGTTTTTATTTTATTTTATTTTATGTTATTATACTTTAAGTTTTAGAGTACATGTGCACAATGTGCAGGTTTGTTGCATATGTATACATGTGACATGTTGGTGTGCTGCACCCATTTACTAGTCATTTAGCATTTGGTATATCTCCTAATGCTATCCCTCCCTGCTCCCCGCATCCCACAACAATTCCTGGAGTGCGATGTTCACCTTCCTGTGTCCATGTGTTCTCATTGTTCAATTCCCACCTATGAGTCGGAACATGCCATGTTTGGTTTTTTGTCCTTGCAATAGTTTACTGAGAATGATGATTTCCAGTTTCACCCATGTCCCTACAAAGGACATGAACTGGTCATTTTCTATGGCTGCATAATATTCCATGTTGTATATGTGCCACATTTTCTTAATCCAGTTTATCATTGTTGGACATTTGGGTTGGTCCCAAATCTTTGCTATTGTGAATAGTGCCGCTATAAACATACGTGTGCATGTGTCTTTATAGCAGCATGATTTATAGTCCTTTGGGTATATACCCAGTAATAGGATCAGTGGGTGAAATGGTATTTCTAGTTCTAGATTCTTGAGGAATTGCCACACTGAGTTCCACCATGGTTGAACTAGTTTACTGTCTCATCAACAGTGTAAAAGTGTTCCTATTTCTCCACATCCTCTCCAGCACCTGTTGTTTCCTGACTTTTTAATGATGGCCATTCTAACTGGTGTGAAATGGTATCTCATTGTTGTTTTGATTTGCATTTCTCTGATGGCCAGTGATGATGAGCATTTTTTCATGTGTTTTTGGCTGCATAAATGTCTTCTTTTGAGAAGTGTCTATTCATGTCCTTTGCCCACTTTTTGATGGGGTTGTTTGTTATTTTCTTGTAAATTGGTTTGTGTTCATTGTAGATTCTGGATATTAGCCCTTTGTCAGATGAGTAGATTGTGAAAATTTTCTCCCACTTTGTAGGTTGCCTGTTCACTCTGATGGTAGTTTATATGGCTGTGCAGAAGCTCTTTAGTTTAACTAGATCCCATTTGTCAATTTTGGCTTTTGTTGCCATTGCTTTTCGTGTTTTAGACATGAAGTCCTTGCCCATGCCTGTGTCCTGAATGGTAATGCCTAGGTTTTCTTCTAGGGCTTTTATGGTTTTCGGTACAACATGTAAGTCTTTAATCCATCATGAAATAATTTTTGTATAAAGTGTAAGGAAGGGATCCAGTTTCAGCTTTCTACCTGTGGCTAGCCAGTTTTCCCAGCACCATTTATTAAATAGGGAATCCTTTCCACATTTCTGGTTTTTGTCAGGTTTGTCAAAGATCAGATAGTTGTATATAAGAAGCGTTATTTCTGAGGACTCTATTCTGTTTCTTTGATCTATATGTCTGTTTTGGTACCAGTACCATGCTGTTTTGGTTATTGTAGCCTTGTAGTATAGTTTGAAGTCAGGTAGCGTCATGTCTCCAGCTTTGTTCTTTTGGCTTAGGATTGACTTAATGATGCAGGCTCTTTTTTGGTTCCATATGAACTTTAAAGTAGTTTTTTTCCAATTCTGTGAAGAAAGTCATTGTAGCTTGATGCGGATGGCATTGAATCTACAAATTACCTTGGGCAGTATGGCCATTTTCACAATACTGATTCTTCCAAACTATTAGCATGGAATGTTTTTCCATTTGTTTGTATCCTCTTTTATTTCATTGAGCAGTGGTTTGTAGTTCTCCTAAAAGAGCTCTTTCCTATCCCTTGTAAGTTGGATTCCTAGGTATTTTATTCTCTTTGAGGCAATTGTGAATGGGAGTTAACTCATGATTTGGCTCTCTGTTTGTCTGTTATTGGTGTATAAGAATGCTTGTGATTTTTGTACATTGATTTTGTATCCTGAGACATTGCTGAAGTTGCTTATCAGCTTAAGGAGATTTTGGGCTGAGACAATGGGGCTTTCTATATATACAATCATGTCATCTGTAAAGAGGGATAATTTTACTTCCACTTTTCCTAACTGAATACCCTTTATTTCCTTCTCCTGCCTGACTGCTTAGGCCAGAACTTCCAACACTATGTTGAATAGGAGTGGTGAGAGAGATGGGAAGCTGCCAAAAATGAGTATTTCTAAGACAGGAAAACTTTGGGAAAGATCCTGAAGAGAGATGAGTGAAGAGATTTGACTTTTCAACTGGAGGTAACTGTGGCATTGACTTCCCTATTTCCTTGGAGGGATTTTATTTTGCATCCTCTGTGAGATGGGTGCTAGGTGGGTTGAATAAATTCTGTAATGTTAGCAATGATCAAGGTTACTCTCCAAGGCAAAAAAAAAAAAAAACCCTGTACATATGGTACCTAAGATCATTTAGAAACCACATTTTAGAAAAAGTTTAGCTATAGGATGGTATTGAAATTAGTGCTTTATTTCTGAGGCCAGGCTTCTTTTTTGTACCTTAAAATGTTTGGCACTAAGTTGGCAACCAAGGAAATGACAAGAACATTTTCATCACGAATTTATGTAAAGACACCAAAGCACACCATGCTTTGTCTGTGCACCTTTTAACCTTCCATCTTATACTTTTCATGACTAAGACAAATGCTCGCTCTACCAGTAATATTTTACCTGTGGTTTGCAACAAAATCTTTAACATTGTATGTGCTAAAGAAGAAAGCTGATATGGTAGTATGGAAAGTAAGAAAGAAAGTCAAATAAGTTCAACTTAATGTCCTCATGCCAACAGCTTAGTGGGCTGTTGGGAACTGGAACCAGTCTAGGGGTCTTCAGGAAAGCCTGAAATGTCATCTCGGCCAGATGCCTTCAATTCTTTCAGTACCTCATTTTCATCCCACATGAGGGATAGACCTCCATGAAGAAAAACTGGGTTGGAGCAAAGTCAACATTGCAAAGACCCAACAGTGACAGGGAGTTAATAGTGTTCTCGTCAGCAAGCCTATTCTTCACTTCTTAAGTCTGGCAGCCATGCTAGTCACTTTTACTGGCTGACTTTTTTTCCTTCTTTTTGGCTATTGTGGAGTTTAGGGACTTTGAAAAAAGAATAGAAATCAGTGAGTCTACTTTTACTAACTCTTTCATGGATTCTAGATGAGCCCCACAAAACATCACAGGGTCTTCCACCCATTCAGCCTGGAAGGATGCATTTGGCTCATCCTACATGTCCCAGATCCCACACCTGTCAAGGATAAGAGGGTTGTGTGAATGAGCACAACTACTGTCCACTGTGAACAGCCAGGCATTCTAGCTGCAGTGGGGTGGCCCTCTCCTGGCACTGGTGCTGGTGCTTTTTCTCTCCATTGCTATGACTGGACAAGGTGTAATGCAAACAGCTTTCACTGTGGGCACTAGAGTATATGGTGGTGCCCAAAAACTTGGTGATGTCAGAATCTGCATAACCACAAAGAGGATGTCACAGCCCTGGCTCAGGAAGCCCCTAGGTCTTGGGTCCCCAAAATCTTATGTCTTTCCTTTCACCAACAAAATGATGAGCAGGAGTGTATTTCAAACTTGTTGAAAAAATTAGTTTGCCTTGGGTTGATAGCAAGGGAAGTGTCTCTGGGGATCCCCTGGACCACATATAAGTGTCTCATCCCCACATAAAATGAAAAGATCCCACGGGGAAAAAAAGTAAGCTGCAGGCCAAGGTCCTGGGCCAAGCTAAGTCATGTGTTCTCCATGACACCTGCAGATTTGCCACATTATTTCCCCTTTGCAGTCTCTAGAAGGCCTAGACGACAGCCTTATAGGAGACACCTGATTTGGGCTCCTTTCTCTGCTGGCAGAGAACATTATTTTTTCCCTTATTAAACTTTCACTCTAACCTCACCCTTGTGATCACTACCCTCAAACTTGTAGAAGTTAGGACGAAGAGCTCTGGGTGTTATCTCAGACTATGAGAGTCTGTTACATCTTGGTTCATTGCTGAGAGTACAACACATTTTGGTGCATTGGTCAGAAAAGAGAAAATGTGTCAGATAGGTAAGAGTGGACCTTTAACTTTAATCCTTTACTTTTATTTCTGAGGCTTCTTATCAATTCAAATTTAGTTTTCTTTCATGGAGGGCTCAGCAGTTTCATGAGATGGAAGGAGTTCTTAGGGCAACTGAAGGTCTCCAGCTGGAGATAGCCCTCAGTGTTATCTGAGGGCCCTTGGACTAACTCCAGTCCTCAAGAGCCCATCAGCATGTTGCCACAAAAACTTCCAATCTTTTCCTATTGCATTTTTCTTCTTTATTTTCATGGTTATCACATCTTCTGTCCATTCTTTGTAATGCAGTTTTGGGTATTTTCTTGATCTTGGGATATAATCTTGCTGAGTAGAGTTAGTGTCTTAGTAATCAGGAATGTAATTCAAAATGTTGTTCTTTTGGTGACTTGCTAGAAACAGAAGGAATTCAAGTCTGTAAATCTTCCAACAACAACTTTTTGTCCCCAATGATATTTGAGTAGCTTCTTTCCTCTATGTAAAAGCTCAGCATTATCCAATAAATTTAAAGTTCCTTTATGAGGTAAGTTGATTTCCTATGCTGGAGGGGATGCTATAGGAAAAGCCTATCAAACCCCAAACATCTCCTTCCAACTTTTGCCTGAAAAGAATTTAGTATCATAGTTTTTATAGCCCTCTGCCACAAACCTCTGATTTTCCAATTATTTTCCCTTTTGTATCACTCTATCAGAGATGATGTCCCATATTGTATTTGTAGACAAAAAAACTCCATTTTTAATAGCAAGGAGGAAACCATCCTAGTAAGACATATCTCAGCTTCATTACTGCCCACATAAGAAAGGAATCCATTTAACTCTTATACCTTTTTGAGGCACATGTTTTGCATTCAACTACATTAGAATTTAAACAAAAAATGAGTTTCATATTTGGAAGCTAATTAGTCCCATTCTGTGGAATTCTGATTTTTCACTTGGGCTATAGCAAGAAGAGCCAGAAATAGTATTAGAATATTCTCTCCATTAAAGGGTCTTGCTTAAGCCCAACTAATATATAATATATCTCAGGCCTCTAGGGCACCTTAACAGGATTTTGAGTTGAGTGGGTCTGGGAATCCACCAGTGCAGAAAGCTAGGGTTTGGGCAGGTAAGTGTGACTAATCATGCCAACTAGCTTCTTTGGGACCACGGGTAAAAGTCATGCTTGTGTCAATGGAGTCGCAGCTATGACAGTTGCCAGAACCCAGAGAAGAAGAGAAAATAGGAGAAGGGATAGACCCTTTTTCGTTTTCTCTGTATGCCAGGTCACACCAAAAAAGAAGAGAACTGAGTGACCTTGTCTCTCCTCTCTTTCTAGCTGGATAAGAAACCATCATCTGTAGTTCCCTCAAATGCATTCTTTAACTGAAATTCTAAAGAAGAAACAGCTATATTTTATTGCCCAAGGTCACAGCCATAATATGGACAGGAGGCCTGGCCTCCTCTGGAAAGCATTAATTATACTACCCAACAACTAGACCTTTCTTTGCCCTGTGAGATAAATCAAATCATTATAATCATTGTACAGTTGACCTTGCCCTCTTGGCAGTTGTATTAGGCAAGCCTACAAAGGGTAGTTTACCAAAGTCAAAGAAAGAAACTTTTGGGAATGCCCAAATGCAATTTCTGGGTGCCCACCTGCCCCACTTATTAGGAGATCCTAATAGCCAAATCATTAGCTCCTCTAGTTGTGTCCTTCAAATAAAATTTCAACATTATTATTACCCCTAAAAGAAATGCCTGATGATGTATAAGGTGTCACTACAGTTCAAGTTTCTTTCTAATTTCAGTACCTTAGACAAATAAAGGAGGATCTGGGCAGGTTCTCTGATGATGCTGATAGATATATAGAGGTTTTCCAAAATTTAACCCAAGTGTTTAATCTTCCACGTGAAAATGTTGTTACTTTAAGTCAAACTTTAACTGCTGTTGAGAAAAAGCCTGTCTCTGAAATCAGAAGGAAGCTGCTGAAACAGGCCCTGTCTAAAGATCTTACTAATTTTCCTCACTCTGAAGTTAAAATTTTGCAGTATATAAATGACACACTCCTCTGTGCCACAACCACAGAGTTCTCAGGAAAGCTCTAAGGCTGGTCCCAGTTTCTTAGCTGAAAGTGAATATAAAGCCTAAAGGTCAGTTCTGTCAGACTTCAGTAAATCACCTCTTTAGTCTTCTCAGAAAGAGCCAGAGCACCAGAAGAGGAAATGATTAAGTCTGTTTTCCTTAACACTTAAGAGGATTCTTGGGCATTACTAAATTTTATAAAGCATGGATACCTAGGTATAGTGACAAACAACTCATTTTTATACCACCATATATATACGGAAAGATTAAAGCAGGTAGAATCCACACCCTAACTTGGGAGGCCAAATCTCAAAATCTTTGAGCCAGCTAAAGCAAGCCTTACTTAAAGCAATAGCCCTCCGTCTTCTCATAGGTAAGGAATATAATCTCTATATCTTGGAAAAGAAGGACATAGCTCTAGAAGTTTTGACTGATGCCCAATGTCCAGCTTAAGAGCCATTGGGTTACCTAGGGAGGAGTTTAGCTTGGTGGATAAAAATGGGCATCCAGACTCTGAGTAGTTGCAATAATGGATTTGCTAGTACCAGGTTAACCATAGAGAATAACTACATTGTTTGGACTCTGCACAGTACAGCAGGACTGATGTTTTCTAAGAGAAGTCACTGTCTAACAGACAATTGCCTCCCCAAACATAAAGTTTTGTTGCTAAAGGGATATGCCGTCTGTTAAAAACCTGACTTTGAATGAACTCAGCCACTTTCTCCCAGAGGAAACTGAAAAACCTGAACATTATTGTGAACAGGTATTGCGGCAAATTTGTAAAATAAATTATAAGTATCATTTCTTGTATCCTCTGAAAAGTTTTGATTAATAAAAAGGACTTTCTTTTTTTTTTTTCAGACACAAAGACTATGCATTTTATTACCCCACTTATATGAAATGTTAAATTAGGCACTTTACAGAGACAGAAAGTAAATGGGTGGTTGCTGGGGGCAAGGGGGAGGGTGAGAAGTTGGGAGGTGGGTCATGGGGAGTGGTTGCTAATGGGTACAAAGTGTCTTTTGGGGATGATAAAAATGCTCTAAATTTAACTATGGTAATGGTTGCAGAACTTTGCAAATAACTTAAAAACATTGAATTGTACACTTTAAACAGCAGAACTCTATGGCATGCAAATTATATTTCGATAAAGTTGTTTTAAAAACCTAAATGAGAACGAACTGTATAGACATTCTTATGGAGCTTAAAATATATGGAATATATTATATTAAAATATATGGAACATATAGAAACACAGGAGCATATAACTTGGAAAGGGGGTAAATGGAGTTAGACAGATTGTAGATCCTTGCATTTCCTGGGGAAGTGGAAAAGTAGCAATTAATATTTCATGCTAACAAGAAAAGGAAGCGTATTGAAATTTCTAGGTAAGCCGCAATAGAATTGTCAAACTAAGACAGGACAAAAATGGAATAATGAAATATAATCAATCCCAAAGGGCAAGAACAGAGTGAAAAATAACATAGAAGAGGTTAGATAGATATAAATACAAAGTAGGATTTAAAAAGGGAAATTTATCAGCAATTGGACTGAAACTACACGGGCAGATTCTCCAGTTGAAAGACAAAGCTTGTCAGGATGGGTTTTCAAAACTCTACATGCTGTTTTCAAGAGATACATGTAAAACTTAAGAATGCAGAAAAGTGAAAAGTAAAAGGATGGAAAAACATATACCCTGCAAACAGTAACCAGAACAAAGTCAGTCTAGCTTGACGTCTGGTAGGCAAAATAGCACGAAAGGAAAAGTCATTGGATGGCATAAGCCCTTTATAATGATAAAGGTTATGTTCATCAGAAAAATATAGCAATTGTATATTTGTATGTACCCAATAACAAAGCCTGAAGATAGCTAAAGAAAAATGACAGAACCACAAGGAGCAGCAGACAAATTCACAGTCTTAGTGCAAGGTCTCTGTAATTGGTATAATAAGCAGACACAAAATCAGTATGCATATGGAAGATTTGAAATACACCATCAACAGACTTGGCCTAATTGGCATATAGAGAAATTTGCATCCAACTGCAGAATGTACATTATTTTCAAGCACACACGAAAGATTATTTTAAAATTGACCTCATTTTTGGCCATAAGACAAATCTTAATACACTTTAAAGGATTGAAATCATACATAAAATTCTGACACAAGATAGCAACTATGAATTGAGAAATACTCATCTAAGTAATTCACAGGTCAAGAAAAATCATCATGCAAATTAGAAAATGTTTTGAATGAAATGAAAATAAAAGCAAGGCACATCAAAACATATGGGAGGCAGCTAAGCAGCACTTAGAGAGAAAGTTACAGCCGTAAATATTTACTTTAGAAAATAATCAAGGCTGGGAATCAATGGGCTAAGCAATCATCTTAAGGAGTTAAAAAAAAAAAAAAATCAAACCAGGGCTAGGAACAGTGGCTTACGCCTGTATTCCCAGCACTCTGGGATCCCGAGTTGGGAGGATAGCTTGAGTTCAGGAATTTGAGACCAACCTGGGCAACATAGTGAGACCCCATCTCTCCAAAATAATAATAATAATAATAATAATAATAATAATTAGCTGGGCATGGTGGTGCACACCTGTAGTGCCATCTGCTTAGGAGGATGAAGTGGGAGGATCATTTGAGCCTGGGAGATCGAGGCTGCGGTGAGCCATGGTCACGCCGTTGCACTCCAGCCTGGGCAACAGGATGCCCCAAAAATAAAACCAGGCCTGGTGCTGTGGCTCACATCTGTAATCCCAGCAGTTTGGGAGGCCGAGGCGGGCAGATGACGAGGTCAAGAGATTGAGACCGTCCTGGCCAACATTGTGAAATCCTGTCTCTACTAAAAATACAAAAATCAGCTGGGCGTGGTGGCACGTGCCTGTAGTCCCAGCTACTCAGGAGGCTGAGGCAGGAGAATCGCTTGAACCCAGGAGAAGGAGGTTGTAGTGAGCCGAGATTGTGCCACTACACTCAGGCCTGGGCGACAGAGTGAGACTCCATCTCAAAAATAAAAATAATAATAATAATAAAACCATAAACAAAACCAGAAAAATAGGCCAGGCATGGTGGCTCACACCTGTAATCCCAGCACTTTGGAAGGCTGAGGCAGGCAGATGACAAGGTCAGGAGACTGAGACTATCCTGGCCAACATTGTGAAACCTTGACTCTACTAAAATACAAAAAATTAGCCAGGCGTGGTGGTGCACGCCTATAGTCCCAGCAACTCGGGAGGCTGAGGCAGGGGAGGTGCTTGAACCCGGGAGGCGGAGGTTGCAGTGAGCCGAGATCGCGCCGTTGCACTCCGGACTGGCTCCAGAGTGAGACTCCATCTCAAAAACAAACAAACAAACAAACAAACAAACAAACAAACAAAAATCAAAGGAAATAGGGGAAAATAATAAAGATGAGCTTAGAAATTAATGAAATAGAAAAAAGTACGAGAAAATTAATGAAATCAGCAATTAATTCTTTGAAAACACTTAAGAGACAAGGATTCACTTGTTTGAGCCTATTTCCCTGGAGACTCTCAGCACAGATAATGATGTCATGCCTGTATCTGTGATAGCCAGATAGAGTCAAGTGCTTAGGACAAGTATTCCAGGACAGAGGAAGGTGGAGGGAGATTTAACACTGGAAGAGAAGTCTGTGATGGAAGCAGAGCCTGGAGGGTTTATAATAGGTTCTGCAACCATCACCATAGTTAATTGGTATTTATAATACCAATTATAAATAATTGGCATTAATTCTTTATAATACCAATTATAAATAATTGGCATTAATTCTTTTTTTTTTATATACTTTAGGGTTTTAGGGTACATGTGCACAATGTGCAGGTTTGTTACATATGTATCCATGTGCCATGTTGATTTCCTGCACCCATTAACTCGTCATTTAGCATTAGGTGTATCTCGTAATGCTGTCCCTCCCCCCTCCCACCACCCCACAACAGTCCCCGGAGCGTGATGTTCCCCTTCCTGTGTCCATGAGTTCTCATTGTTCAATTCCCACCTATGAGTGAGAACATGCGGTGTTTGGTTTTTTGTCCTTGCGATAGTTTACTGAGAATGATGTTTTCCAGTTTCATCCATGTACCTACAAAGGACACGAACTCATCATTTTTTACGGCTGCATAGTATTCCATGGTGTATATGTGCCACATTTTCTTAATCCAGTCTATCGTTGTTGGACATTTGGGTTGGTTCCAACTCTTTGCTATTGTGAATAGTGCCGCAATAAACATACGTGTGCATGTGTCTTTAGAGCAGCATGATTTATAGTCCTTTGGGTATATACCCAGTAATGGGATGGCTGGGTCAAATGGTATTTCTAGTTCTAGATCCCTGAGGAATCGCCACACTGACTTCCACAATGGTTGAACTAGTTTACAGTCCCACCAACAGTGTAAAAGTGTTCCTACTTCTCCACATCCTCTCCAGCACCTGTTGTTTCCTGATTTTTTAATGATGGCCATTCTAACTGGTGTGAGATGGTATCTCACTGTGGTTTTGATTTGCATTTCTCTGATGGCCAGTGATGAGGAGCATTTCTTCATGTGTTTTTTGGCTGCATAAATGTCTTCTTTTGAGAAGTGTCTGTTCATGTCCTCTGCCCACTTTTTGATGGGGTTGTTTGTTTTTTTCTTGTAAATTTGTTTGAGTTCATTTTAGATTCTGGATATTAGCCCTTTGTCAGATGAGTAGGTTGCAAAAATTTTCTCCCATTGTGTAGGTTGCCTGTTCACTCTGATGGTAGTTTCTTTTGCTGTGCAGAAGCTTTTTAGTTTAATGAGATCCCATTTGTCGATTTTGGCTTTTGTTGCCATTGCTTTTGGTGTTTTAGACATGAAGTCCTTGCCCATGCCTATGTCCTGAATGGTATTGCCTAGGTTTTCTTGTAGGATTTTAATGGTTTTAGGTCTAACATATAAGTCTTTAATCCATCTTGAATTAATTTTTGTATAAAGTGTAAGGAAGGGATCCAGTTGCAGCTTTCTACATATGGCTAGCCAGTTTTGCCAGCACCATTTATTAAATAGGGAATCCTTTCCCCATTTCTTGTTTTTGTCAGGTTTGTCAAAGATCAGATAGTTTTAGCTATGCGGCATCATTTCTGAGAGGACTTTCATAAAGTGTTCACTGCTTAGTTAAATGTAGATACAAACTCTTGATATATTGAAAATCATTTATGTTTTTCTCTTTATAAATCTTGTATTTTGGAAGAGGTTTTTTCTCACTTGACTGAATTACTTTTCCCAACATATCTGGCCACTTTTTGTGCATGCATACAAGATGCTAAAATAATTTCTGGTGGCCTGGGACTCCTTGTGAAAACACAAATGGTACTACAGATCACGTTTTAAAAAAAAAAATCACTTTTTCTAATGGAAATCCAGGAATTAGAGGTAGATAAGTCCATCTCAAAATCTGTCTTTGTCATCTGGCTATGCTTGTTTATTTGGCCCTAGAGAGTGTTTTCCTAGCCCTGTCCTTAAATGGCCTCACTAGGATAATAAAATTGGGAAATTAGGAAATAAGTTATCTGATAAATACTGGGTCAGATCTTCTGTTTTTCTGTATTGTTATAAATGTGTTATGCATGTGATGTCTATTTTTTAAAAAAATTCTAATTAATTGACTTAAATAAGGATACATGCTTGAATCAATATTTTCAAAGGAAAAATAAAAGCTGTGGTACCTTTCACTTAATGTGACTTTAATCTTTCAAGAATAGAAACAGCCTTAGAGATTATTGATAAAGTGGAGAGGTCTTCAAGATGTAAATAGGTAGTCTAAATTGCGTAGGCCAGATATTGACTTTGTCAAATGTTTTAACTTTATAAACTGCTTCTTTGGATTTTAAAAACATTTAACCTGCCTGCTTCAAAACTGGTAAAGGCTGGGGATACATGGAAGTAACCACACCCCAACTAGGTTGGAAAAAGTTAAAGTTTATCTGCACCTAGTGTATACTTAAAACAATTCACCATGTTTTACATTCAAGTTAAGAATTGCTAAGAATTACCATGGTAATATGTAATTTAAACTACTAAAATATTACATGAAAGATAGGAAAGAACAGTAAAATGTGTTTTGGCAGAAGATTATAAAAAGCCATAAATATGTACATTTTGCCTAGAAATAAAGGATTGTCTTAACTTAGATAAAATAAAGCAAAAGATTTAAGCGAATTGTAAAAAGTTGTACAAATTAATCTTGCAAAAGAAAATCAGTGTGTGAATGTGTTGACTTCATTAAAAAAGATACTGTATAGTTATTTCTGTAAATTAGCATTAAAATAAAAAGCATAAAAGATTTTCTTAAGATCTTTATCAATTCTATCATTGATGGGCATTTGGTTTGGTTGTGAATCTTTGCTATTGTAAATAGTGTTGAAATAAACATGTGTGCATGTTTCTTTATAGTAGAATAATCTCTAATCCTTTGAGTATATACCCAGTAATGTGATTGCTGGATCAAATGTTATTTCTGTTTCTAGATCCTTGAAGAATCACCACATTGTCTTTCATAATGGTTGGAATAATTTACACTCCCACCAACAGTGTAAAAGTATTCCTACTTGTCCACATCTTCTCTGACATCTGTTGTTTCCTGACTTTTTAATAATAACCATTCTAATTGGCATGAGATGGCATATTACTGTGGTTTTGATTTGCATTTCTCTAATGAGCAGCGATGACGAGCTGTTTGTAGTATATTTTTTTGCCACATAAATATCTTATTTTTAGAAGTCTGTTCATGTCCTTTTTGATGGAGTTTTTTTTTTCTTGTAAATTTGTTTCAGTTCCTTGTAGATTCTGAGTACTAGACTCTTGTCAGATGGGTAGCTTGTAAAAATTTTCTCCCATTCTCTAGGCCCCCTGTTTAATCTGATAATAGTTTATTTTGCTGTGCAGAAGCTCCTTAGTTTAAATAGATCACATTTGTCAATTTTGGCTTTTGTTGCAATTGATTTTGCTGTTTTAGTCATAAAGTCTTTGCCCATGCCTATGTCCTGAATGATACTGCCTAAGTTTCCTTCTAGAGTTTTTATGGTTTGGGGTTTTACATTTAAGTCTTAAATGCAACTTCAGTTAAGTTTGATAAAAGATGTAAGGAAAGGGTCCAGTTTCATTTTTCTACATATGGCTAGCCAGTTTTCCCAGCATAATTTATTAAATAGGAAATCATTTCCCCATGATTAATAGTTGTAGAGGTGTAGTGTTATTTCAGAGGCCTCTGTTCTGTTACTTTGAGCTATATATCTGCTTTGGTACTAGTACCATGGTGTTTTGGTTAGTGTAAACTTGTAGTATAGCTTGAAGTCAGGTAGCATGATGCTTCCAGCTTTGTTCTTTTTGATTAGAAATGTCTTGGCTCTATAGGCTCGTCTTTGGTTCCATGTGAAATTTAAAGTATTTTTTTCTAATTCTGTAAAGAAAGTCAATGGTAGCTTGAAGGGAATAGCATTGAATCTATAAATTACCTTGGTTCCTGTGGCCATTTTCATGATATTGATTCATCATATCCATCAGTATGGAATGGTTTTCCATTTGTCTGTGTCATCTCTTATTTCTTTGAGAAGTGTTTTGTAGTTCTCTTTGAAGAGGTCCTTCATATCCCTTGTAAGTTGTTTTCATAGGTATTTTATTCTCTTTGTAACATTACTGAATGACAGCTCACTCATTATTTGGCTCTCTGCTTCTTTATTGTTGGCATACAGTAATGCTTGTAATTTTTGCACATTGATTTTTTATCCTGAGAATTTGCTGAAGTTGCTTATCAGCCTAAGGAGTTTTGGGGCTGAGACTATAGGGTTTCCTAAAGATACAATCATGTCATCTGCAAACAGAGACAATTAGACTTCCTCTTTTTTTATTTGAATATCCTTTATTTCTTTGTGTTGCCTGATTGTGCTGGCCAGAACTTCCAATCCTACTATGTTGAATAGGAGGGGTGAGAGTGGGCATCTTTGTCTTGTGCTGGTTTTCAAAGGGAATGCTTCCAGCTTTTGCCCATTCAGTAGAGGTTTTGCCATGAATGGCTATTATTATTTTGAGATACATTTCAGCAGTACCTAATTTATTGGGTGCTTTTATCATAAGGTGATGTTAAATTAAATCAAACACCTTTTCTGTGTCTATTTGACATAATCATGTGGGTTTTGTCATTGGTTCTGTTTATGTGATGGATTACACTCATTGATTTTTTATGTTGGACCAGCCTTGCATCCCAGGGATGAGACCACCTTGATTATGGTGCATAAGAACTTTGATGCGCTACATCATTGGCTTTGCAATATTTTATTGAGAATTTTTGCATCAATATTCATCAGAGATAATGACCTAAAATTTTCTTTTTTTGTTGTGTCTCTGCCATGTTTTGGTATCAAAGGAATGCTGACCTCATGAAATGAGTTATGAAGAAGTCCCTATTTTTCTGTTTTTTGGAATAATTTTAAAAAATGGTATCAGCTCCTCTTCATACCTCTGATAGAATTTGGCTATGATTCTATCTAGTCCTGGGCTTTTTTGATTGGTAGGCTATTAATTACTGCCTCATATACAGAGCTTGTTATTGGTCTATTCAGTGACGCAATTTCTTCCTAGTTTATTCTTGGAAGAGTATAGGCGTCTAGAAATTTATCCATTTCTTATAGAATTTCAATTTTTTTTGGAGATATTTATGGTATTTTCTGATGGTAGTTTGTATTTCTGTGGGATCCGTGACGTTAACCTTTTTCTCATTTTTTTTATTGTGTCTATCGATTTTTCTCTCCTTTCTTCTTTATTAGTCTAGCTAGTGATCTATTTTGTAAATCTTTTCAAAAAAACAGCTTCTGGAATAATTGACTTTTTGAAGGGCTTTTTGTGTCTCTGTCTCCTTTAGTTCTGCTCTGAACTTAGATACTTCATGTCGTCTGCTAGCTTTTGAGTTTGTTTGTTCTTGCTTCTCTAGTTCTTTTAAATGTGATGTTAGTGTGTCAAATTTAGACAAATCAGGTGTCTTTCCAGATTTCCAATGTGAGAATTTAGTGTTGTATGTTCCCTTCTTAGCATTGCTTTAGCTATATCTCACAGGTTTTGGTATGATGTCTTTGTTCTCATTGGTTTCAAAGAACTTCGTTATTGCAGTCTTAATTTTATTATTTACCCAGTTGTCATTCAGGAACATATTCTTCAATTTCCACTTAGTTGTGTGGCTTTGAGTGAGTTTCTTAATCCTGAGTTCTAATTTGATTGCACTGTTGTCTGACAGAATATTTATTATGATTCCTGTTCTTTTGCATTTCTGAGGAGTGTTTTACTTCCAATTACATGGTCGATTTTAGAATAAGTTCCATGTGGCACTGACAAGAATGTATATTCTGTTGATTTGGGGTAGAGAGTTCTGTAGATGTCTACTAGGGCCACTTGATCTAGAGCTGAGTGTAAGTACTGAATATCCTTGTTAATTTACTGTCTCATTGTTCTGTCTAATATTGATAGTGGCATGTTAAAGTCTCCCACTGTTATTGTATGGAAGTCTAAGTATCTTTCTAGGTCTCTAGGAACTTGCTTTATGAATCTGGATGCTCCTGTATTGGGAGCAAATATATTTAAAATACTTATCTCTTCTTGTTGCATTGATCCCTTCTCATTACATAATGCCCTTCTTTGTCTTATTTTTAAGTATTTGTTGGTGTAAAGTCTGTTTTATAAGAGACTAGTATTGCAATGCTTGCTTTTTTAATTATTATTATTATTTTTTGCTTTCCATTTGCTTGGTAAATTTTTTTCATCCCTTTATTTTGGGACTATGTCTGTCTTTGCACATGAGATGGGCCTCCTGAATACAGCACAGTGATGGGCCTTGACTTTTATTAAATTTGCCAGTATATGTCTTTTAATTGGGGCATTTGGCTCATTTTGATTTATTGTTAATATTGTTATGAGTAAATTTGATCCTGTCATCATGATGCTAGCTGGTTATGTTACAAGTCAGTGGATATAGTTTCTTTATAGTGTCTTTAGTCTTTAAATTTTGGTGTGTCTTTGCTGTGGCTTGTAGTAGATTTACTTTTTCATATTCAGTGTTTTGTTCCAGAGCTCTTGTAAGGCAGGCCTGGTGGTGACAAAATCGCTGAACGTTTGCTTGTCTGTAAATAATTTTATTTGTCCTTCACTTACAAATCACAGTTTGGCTGGATATAAAATTCTGGATTGAAAATTCTTTTCTTAAATAATGTTGACTATTGGCCCCTACTCTCTTCTGGCTTGTACGGTTTCCACAGAGAGATCTCTGATCTATTAGCCTGATGATGTTTCCTTTGTAGATAACTTGAGTTTTCTCTCTGGGTGCCCGTAACATTTTTTCCTTTGTTTCAACCTTGGAGAATCTGACAATTATGTGTCTTGGTGTTGCTCTTCTCAAGTAACATCTTAGTGTAATTCTCCCTATTTCCTGAATTTCAATGTTGGCTTTTTGTGCTGGATTGGAGAAGTTCTCCTGGAGAATATCCTAAAGTGTGTTTTCCAACTTAGTTCCATTCTCCCTGTCACATTAAGTGACCCCAATCAATTGTAGCCTTGGTCTTTTCACATAGTCCTATATTTCTTGGAGGCATTGTTCATTCCTTTTTATTCTTTTTTTCTCTAATCTATCTTTACCCCTTATTGCAGTAAATTGATTTTTAATCTCTGATATCCTTTCTTCTGCTAGATCAATTTGGCTATTGATACTTCATTTATGTTCTGCTCTAAAATGGTTATTCTAATTAGCATTTCTTGTAACCTTCAATCAAAGTTCTTAGCTTCCTTGAATTAGGTAGAACATGTTCCTTTAGCTCAGATGAGTTTATTATTAAATTTTATTTATTTATTATGAATTTATTGAATTTATTATTAAACAAGGTAGGATTTACCTACCTTGTAAATCCTACTTCTGGTAATTCATCAGTTTCATTCTCCATCCAGTTTTGTGCCCTTGCTGAAGAAGAGTGCAATCATTTGGAGAAGAGGCATTCTGGCTTTTGGAATTTCCGCATTTTTGTGCTTTTTTTTTTCTCATCTTCATGTGGTTATCTACCTTAGATCTTGGAAGCTGATGACCTTTGGTTGATGTTTTTGTGTGGAGAGTTATTTTGTTGATGTTGCTTTCTGTTTGTTAGTTTTTCTTCTAACAGTCAGGCCGCTCTTTTGCAGGTCTGCTACAGTTTGCTGGAGTCCAAAAAACTCTCTTAAAAGCAATGTGGAGAATGTGCAAACAGTACATTCCTTTTATAATTTTAACCAAAATAATAAGAGTTTTTGAGTCTTTCTCTATATTTTAAACAACCCCTGTTTGTTTCTGTGAGCCAACCATAATCTCCAGCTGTAGCTTAGATAGAAAAGCTTTAAGAATTCTCACTGTCAGCAGAGAAGTCTAAAGTCATCTGAGACAATAGAGCTTTGTGGGAGGAGGGCTGTCCACCATTACTGAGGCTTAAGTAGGTGGTATTCTCCTGACTGAGCTAAGAAGGGCAAGAGATCTGTGCTAGGCAGAAGTCACCAAAGCCCATCAAAGCTGCTTTGACCAGACTACTGATATAGATTCCCCACTCTCTGGAAAGAACATCTGTGAAGGAAAGTTAACTACCTCAGTCAGGGCCTTAGAGGCAAAATCTCCATTTCCCTGGGACAGAGCACCTGGAAGAAGGGAGAGTAGTAAGTGAAGTTTCAGTGGATTAAATTGTCTCTGCCTGTGGGCTCTGAAGAGAGCAGCTGATCCTGACAAAACAGATTCTCCCAGCACAGCACACCAACACTGCTAAGTGACAGGCTTCCTCCTCAAGTTGGTCCCCCACCACTGTGCTCCCTGACTGAAAGAGACCTCCCAACAGGGATTGACAGATACCTCACACAGGAGAGCTCTGGCTGGCATCAGGCCAGTGCACCTTTGGGATAAATCTTCCAGAGGAAAAAGCAAGAATCAATCTTTGAAGTCATGCAGCCTACACTGGCGATACTCAGGAGAACAAAGTCTGGGATGATGGGTAATGTAAAAAATCTGGATCCAACCCAAATGTCCAACAATGATAGACTGGATTAAGAAAATGTGGCACATATACACCATGGAATACTATGCAGCCATAAAAAATGATGAGTTCATGTCCTTTGAAGATGAAACTGGAAAACATCATTCTCAGTAAACTATCACAAGGACAAAAAAACCAAACACCGCATGTTCTCACTCATAGGTGGGAATTGAACAATAAGAACTCATGGACCCAGGAAGGGGAACATCACACTCCGGGGACTGTTGTGGGGTGGGGGGAGGGGGGAGGGACAGCATTAGGAGATATACCTAATGCTAAATGACGAGTTAATGGGTGCAGCAAAACAACATGGCACATGGATACATATGTAACAAACCTGCACATTGTGCACATGTACCCTAAAACCTAAAGTATAATAATAAAAAAAAATCTGGATCAATATTCTAATTTTGAGCAATTGTCCTGTAAGTTCTGCTGGGTTACAGGAATAAATAGAGTGCCCCTAAACCAGGAGTTTTTCTGAAAGAATAAAATCAAGAAAGCTAAAAGAAACCAAGCCTCATGCACCCAAATCTTAGCGAATATAACTATAGCCACCAGTTATCAGAGTGTGTCAGCAGTCTCACGATTTTAAGCTATCCTTCATTCCCTTGTCTTGTTTTGATGTATGTCCTCTAATTACCCAAATTGTTTCTTTTCACCTAGAGATGATCAAGTTCCAAATGGAACCATGCAGGAAGACACCTTTCTTCTGAGGATGCTTAAACCTTTTCTGGGAATGAGGTTACCTATTGTTCCCTACACAACATCCATCTTCAGCAGGAAGCAGTCAGTAAGATTTAATGCCCAATCTACCTAACAGTATTTGGAGTCTTCACTCCTGAGGGCAGACCTAAAGGGGTTGGTTAGCTTGCCTTAGCTAGATAACAAGGGAACGGTCACTGGAGAGTCCCCC
Source organism: Symphalangus syndactylus (assembly GCF_028878055.3). Taxonomy (NCBI): domain Eukaryota; kingdom Metazoa; phylum Chordata; class Mammalia; order Primates; family Hylobatidae; genus Symphalangus; species Symphalangus syndactylus. The sequence continues at coordinate 23,922,861 of NC_072448.2, read as the reverse complement.
AGCCCCCAGGTCAGTGCCTTATCCCCACATAACATAAAAAGCTTGCTGGAAAAGAAATAAACCTGAAGCCTTTGATAAAGGAACTAGCAGAGTGTGTTGTGCCTGAAAACATGACCATGGCTACACAAAAACAAAACCCTCCAGCCTATCTAGAAAAAAAAAAAGAAACTTGTATAGATTTCCAGCTCCCTCAAATGAAAGAGCAAGATCTTTGTCTTATATATTGTCAGTAAGAAGAAGTTTCTTCTTTTGTGGGCATGGGCACAGTGGGCTCCGGTGGATTCTGGTGGGCATTCTACTTTTCTTTTTTGGAACTGGAAGTGCCACTTTTATAAATCATCATTTCAGTCTCTGATTGGCCATGGGACTAGCTTTCACTTTAGCTTCTGGTAGATCCTTGACCAACCTAAGCTGCATCTATGGTCATTATTTTACCTTCTGATTGGTCATAGGCCAAGCTGAGTCCCATCTTCCCCAAGGCAGCCCACAGACAAAGCAGATTCCTTCATCTTTTCAGTCCATAAGAATCCTGGACCCCAGCCTTATAGTGAATACTCTCATTCAGGCCTGCCTTTCTGCTAGCTGAGAACTTTCTTGCTTCATTTATTAAAATTTTGCTCTAGCCTAACCTTTGTATCCCTTTTTCTTAATATTTTTTGAGGTAGGACAAAGAATTCCAGGTGTTATCTCAGACAGTGAGAGATGGTTACACTTGGTGCATTGCTGAGACTATAACACTGTGTTACAACTCTTTTGGTCACCATTTGGTGGGTCAAATATTCTTGTCCCTCTTCTGGGAGGAATGAGGTATGCAGGCAACTGGAGTGTAAAAGAGGTGGAGAAAAGCTTCATTGAGCAATAGGAAAACTCTCAGAAGACCCAAAGTGAGTACCTCCTTTCCTCAGACAAGTCATCCTAATGTCTATTCAAGACTGGCTGGCTGAGTCCAGGGTTTCTGGGGGGGGGCTCAGAAAGGAGAAAGTGTGTGCTGATTGGTCCATCGGTGGCAACAGGTGGGCCTGAAAAAAGCACCATAATTTCTCAGTCTAGGCCACAGACTCAACATGGAACTGGCAACCCAGCCCCCAGGCTTCAGGTCATCTCTGGCTTGAAAGTTGGGTTTTACTGGGGACCCACCCCTTTCAGCCCAGGAACCTATCTCCCTCCTTCCATCAACATGCTGTTCACAGCCCACAGGCTCTTAGTGCCAAGGTGAGCCTGCAAGTCCACTCTGAGCCTCTCTCCCAGCCTCTACTCAGTCTCCTTCCCATGCTGGTTAGCTCCAAAATTATCCAAGCAGTTGAGGCAGCACAGGGCTGGTATGTAAATGCTGCCCTGAGTGTGCACACACCTGGCAGTGTGGCAACCTGTGTGGTTAAGCACCCAGACTTAACCGCATATTTCCTCTGCCCCAGAGCAGTCACTGGGAGTAGGAATAGAGACTTTCAAGCTTGTCAGCAAGGGGGGCTTCTTTGGCTCCTAAAAGTTCAAGATGCCTTAGTCTGGAACCGCACCTTTGCTGCTGAAGCTGAACTCTGGGGGCTTCTGCCCATTTAACTGAGTAGGGGGTGGAGTTTCCACCTCTTCCCAACCCCAGTGGGCTCTGAAGAACATGCAGCCCCAACCAGGCCCCCCTTCCTGTAGCTGACCTCCCACAGTAGCTGCTCCAGAAGGATCACTGATGCCATCAGAAGCGTATTTTAGAAAACTCAATCTCATATATAGAATCACTCAGGACTAATCTAGGTGGGTATTTATTTACTGTAAAAACTCAAGACTGTGGTGAGTGGTAACAAAAGGGAGGATTTTCTCAATAAAATGTTAAAAGAATTCTCATAATTTCAGCATTATATCTTAGTGAATAATAGCTCAATGCAGTAGATGTTTCTAAATTAAAAGATCAATTTTATAAAGCATATAATATATATTTATAAAATCTAAGAGGATTTTGAAATTTATAATGCTATTACACATTTGAATTATGATTGCATTCTATTTTTTCTTGTTTTTAATTTTTATTTACTATCTTAACTCAGTAACTTTTTTCTAATAAATAGTATCTGAACTAATGAATAAAAAATTGTATTTTCAAATTTGTAAATATTTTCATACATTTATAATGTTTAAAATAATTTAAAATTATGTTTTCATAAGCCATGAGGTTTTTCAAAATATTTTTACTAATTAGTCTTAAGTAGTTGATCATAACAAGTTATTTTTTATAGCAATTTCTAATACATAAAGTTTTTCTGATTACCATGAAACTAAAATTTTTTTGTCACTTATTAAATTATCATAGAGGCAGTTACTTAATGACACTTATGGGAGCTTATAAAATTAACCATAATTACAAAAAACATAAATTCAATTACATTTTGTATTTTATAAATGAACAAAAATTTATAACATATTTTGTATATTATTACAGGTAACATTTAGGAATGAGAGAGTAACAATCTGCAAACTTTGAAGGGAATGGTATTCCATTTTTATTGAAAAACAGCTTTAAATTTTGTATTAATACAAATTCTTCTAAATTTTTAAATTTATAATTTGCTTATTAAAACATTTATAAATGTGATAAATATGCTTTACTTTTGTTAGTAAAGTTTATAAATTAATGTCTGATTTCAGTAGGGAGAAATCCTTCTATTATCTGTGGTTATTAAAGTAAAAAGCAAAAAAAAAAGAGTAAGAATAATTTCAACAGAAAAAATATATTAATAGTGATTGTGATCAATGAGAGCATAAAATCTGTTAGAAAATGTAATGGTACAGGATCATATAATCACATATGTCTCTTAACATTAAATAAATTAAAACATTTTAATGCTGTAAATGTCTGCATTTTATGAATTTAAACATAAGTCTGTCACAAAGAAAAAGAACTTCTACTGCTTTTAACCAACGCACATGGAAATAAAAAGTTGCTTTTCTTCAAATTCCAATTTCCAACTTGGACATATTTCTCCAAATTTAATATTTGACACATATTATGACTCTCTTGTAACTCTTTACTGTGATGCACATGCACAAAGTGGTAAAAGATCTTTTAAGCATTTAGACAAAAATAAAATAAAAGAGTGTTCTGCTCACTGATATCTTCTTAGTTGGAAAGATGAGAAAACAACACTAAAACAATGAAACAAATAACTTCCAGTCAGGTTTGTAACGTTTTCTAAAACTCGCAACACAGGATTTGTGACTGAACCTCATCAGAGATTTTATGTGTTATATTTTTTTGTGATACTTTTTCTGTCTATGCTTTTTCTCAGGGCAGCTGGGAATTAATTGTCTTGGAATAATTAATATACTGTCAGCAAAAATTGTCTCCAGTTGCACTCTACATTAGGTTTAATTTCTACTGAATTGTTGATATAATACATTCTGTGGCATCTCATGGTTGTAATGTTTTCTTCTGACATTTGTGTATTTGATAAAGGTCTTTCAATGAGAGTAATTTTCATGTAAGAAAAGCTTTTTTTGGATAAATTTGTTAGCTGATATTTTGAGATTGTGACATATTTCCATTTATCAACTAAGCTTCTCAAGTTGGCACCTAAATTATGACAATTATTTTATGCTGTCAATGGCTAGTCATAGGTCTTACAAGGATGCTCAAAAAATCTTATCAGATTCTGATAAAAATGACTACTGATATAATAGAACACAAAATATTTTATTACATAAATAATATTCTTAAATCTACAAAAGACAGATTGTAAGATTCCACATTGAAATAATATTATTCATAAAATAACACTACTCTAAATGTTAAATATTTTGTTATAGCTAAAAAAATGATTTTTCCCCGTTATTTTTTTTTAAAGTAATATTCATTCTACACAAAATAGCTGTTTGGTGTCTATAAATAGCTCTTTCTTTCATTAAATGTTAAAACAACTTTGTAAGTTGTGAAGTCTCCATAGTGTTTACCTTCATGAATTATCTGAAGTAGGCAAATGAAGTCTATTATATTTATTATATAAAGTAAAACAAAACAAAACAAAAAACATTAGGCTCGGTGTGGTGGCTCACACCTGTAATCCCATCACTTTTCCAGGCCAAGGTGAGTGGATCAGTTGAGTCCAGGAGTCCAAGATCAGCCTGACCAACATGGTGAAACACCGTCTCTACAAAAAATACAAAAATTCACCAGATGTTGTGGCACCATGCCTGTAATCCCAGCTATTCCAGAGGCTGATGTGGGAAAATTGCTTGAAGCTGAAAGTCTGAGGTTACAGTGAGCCAATATCATGTTACTGAACTTCAGCCTGGGCAATTGAATGAGACTCTGTCTTAAAAGTAAATAAATAAATATAAATAAGTAAAAATAAAATAGGAAAAATAGGCTTAAGTAGAATTCTTCACTTACAAAAAAATCAACTGATTGTACTAATAAAATATAACAATGCACTATGATATTGAATTTTATAGAAAATATTATTATAATACCTGAGAAGAATGTAATAAGAAATTTTTTATAAAGCTTAGAACAAGAAAATTATATGTTAGGTCTGTCATGAGTAACAGTCAATAAAAAGCTATGGAATTGCATGGGAAAATTCTGAAAAATCTTAATTTTTTGGGGGGGTATGCAAACTTAAACCTAAAAGTGAACATTTTAATGTAGAGAGAGTACCTACTAACATACTATTTACAAAATTTGTAAAGAGTGCCTAATTTACTTTTACATAATATATAAATTATAATATATTGTTCTGAATGTTAAAATCTAATATTTCAAACTAATTTGGAATAGAATATATAAAAAGTAAAACCACACAGGAAAAATGATACCATCAAAAATGTTGAAATTGGGGAGTGTGGTCTTGTGTGTTTTCCCAGAAAATCAATAATAATTTTGCAGGCATCCATGCACAAAACTGCCTTTCTGAGAGTTTTGGGATCCAAGAAAGTCACTGTGTCATTGTATAAAAGTCCAAGGAGGGCTGAGGAGGACTGTTGTGAAGAAAGGACCTTATTTAGGTGGAAAACCTGAGGACTCCGGACCTTGTTAACAGACCTGGAAATGACCTGCCAAACTCAATCGCACTGAGAATTCTCAAGTGACTCTGTAATCATCTTCAATGCATCCTAGCCATGGTCTGGAAGTGATACTTCCCATCCAGAGACCTGGGGAGATCCATATATTCATGGAAATGGAGGCAGGCCTAAAGAACATGGCCTTTGATTTTAACTATAGCCTCTGAAGCAGATCTGAAACTCAGCTCCCACTCCCTTAGCCATAGTTCATGGACAGTCCTGCACATGTATGAATCCACACAGAAATTTAAGAAAACCAGGTACTCCGCCAGGCACAGTGGCCCATGCCTGTAATCCCAGTACTTTGGGAGGCCGAGGCAGGCAGTTCACAAGATCAGGAGATTGACACCATCCTGGCTAACACAGTGAAACCCATTTCTACTAAAAATACAAAAAATTTAGCTGGGCGTGGTGGTGGGTGCCTGTAGTCCCAACTACTCAGGAGGCTGAGGCAGGAGAATGGCATGAACCTGGGAGGCAGAGCTTGCAGTGAGCCGAGATCAGGCCACTGCATTCCAGCCTGAGCAACAGAGCGAGACTCTGTCTTAAAAAAAGAAAAAGGAAGCCAGGTACTCACAAGAATCACACTCACCAATACACCTGCATTCAATCTCACAATATGCATACTCAAAAACCAAACCCTACCCTTGTGTTGATAAAGGAATCTAAAGAAGATAAATATAAATGTATAGATATCCCACATTTATATGTTGGAATAATAAAATATTGTTAAAGTCTCAGATTATTAAAAATGATTCATAGGTTCAATTAACTTTCTACCAAAATTCCAGTGACCTAATCTGTTGCATGACAATAGAAAATACCATTAAAATGTATATAGAATTAAAACTGAGTTCAAGTATGTATAGCAATCTTCAGGAAGATGAAAAAAGCTGAGGGCATTGTAGTTTCTGTTTTAAAACTGTATATTAAGACTATCACACAAAAAGCAGTATGCTATGTGCAGAAAACTAACACAAAAGCCTATGGAACACAAAAGAGAATCCAGAGAAAAATGTATGGATATAAGGTCAATTAATCTTCAGCAATAGCACTAAGAATGCACAATGCAGGAGGTATAGTCTCTTCAATACTTTTTGTGAAAAAATGAATAGCCAGAAAAATAACAAAATTATACTACTTTTCTTCGATTACACCTAAAAATTAAACCAAAGAGAACAAACACCTAAACATGACACATAAATCTTAAAAATTGTTTAAAAGCACACATCAAAACCCTTCTGATATTGGTGTTGGCAGTATTTTTTGAATATGACACCAAAAGTACAGAAACCAAAATAAATAAAAACAATTTGGTCTATATTCAATTGAAAAGCTTCTAACTATAAAACAATAAGAAATCATAGAAAATGGGAGAAAATGTTTACAAGCGTTACATCTGTTAAGTGGTCTATATTTTAAAAAATATACAAAACTAACACAAATCAAAGCCCAAAACAATAATAATAATAATGTGATTTAAAAATAGGTAAGTAAATGAATGAGCATTTTTCTTAGTAAGGCATATAAATAACTAACAGGTATATGAAAAGCTGATAGGCATCATCACTTATGAGGAAAATGGAAGTTAAAACTATGATGAGATATCACTTTATACTTATTAGTATGATTAATATGAAAAAGAACATTATATATATATATTAGGCTACTGAGGGTTCAGGACCCACTTGAGGAGGTAGTCTGTCCATTCTCAGATCTCAAACTCCTCTGTGTTGGGAGAAACACTACTGTCTTCAAAGCTGTCAGACACGGACATTCATATCTGCAGGGATTTCTACTGCCTTTTGTTCAGCAATGCCCTACCCCAAGGTGGAGCCTACAGAGGCAGGCAGGCCTCCTTGAGCTGTGGTGAGCTCCATACAGTTCAAGCTTCCTGGCTGCTTTGTTTACGTACTCAAACCTCAGCAATGATGGGCACCCTTCCCCCAGCCTCGCTGCTGCCTTGCAGTTTGATCTCAGACTCCTGTGCTAGCAATGAGTGAGGCTCCATTGGCATGGGACCCTCCAAGCCACGTGCTGGATATAATCTCCTGTATGTCCCATTTGCAAAGACCTTTGGAAAAGCACAGTTTTAGGGTGGGAGTGACCCAATTTTCCAGGTGCTGTCTGTCACCACTTCCCTTGGCTAGGAAAGGAAATTTCCTGACCCCTTCTGCTTCCCATTTGAGGTGATGCCTCACCCTGCCTCAGCTCACATTCGGTGGGCTGCACCCACTGTCCCGCCCCCACTATCTGACAAGCCCCAGTGAGATGAACCTGGTACTTCAGTTGGAAATGCAGAAATCACTCATCTTCTGTGTTGCTCACACTGGGAGCTGTAACCTGGAGCTGTTCCTATTTGGCCATCTTGGAACCACCCCCGCCACATTTTCTTTATCAAACCTATTATTGATGGACATTTGGGTTGGTTCTAAATCTTCCCTATTGTGAATAATGCCACAATAAACTTACATGTGCATGTGTCTTTATAGTAGTATGATTAATAATCTTTTGAGTATGTAGCCAGTAATGGGAACTTTTCTGTAGACATGAGGACAGATGGTCTGAAGCCCCATATGTGCACACTTTCTATACCTTGCAAGGCAATCCAGACCTTTGCTGACCATGCAGGTTTGATCCTGCCCTCCTGTTTGCCATGTCAGGGAAGGCTGCTAGGGGAAAGCCCAGGGAATTAAAGATATGAATCACAGAGGTACCCCCAGCACAGGAGCTGGCTTCCTCCAGCCCTGCTCCTCTGGGGGAACCCCAACCTCCCTATACAGCTTCAGCCTCTCACTTGTCCCCTCCTAAAAATCATGGCCCTGAACATGCCCCAATCTCACTCTTGCCCCTCCAACTGATGCCTGGTGAATTTTGCCCCCAGAAGGTCTAGGTTCCCTTCTCCCTACAGTACTTAAAGCAAATTAGGGGATATCTTGGCAAGTTTTCAAATGAGACTGACAGATACATAGAAGCTTTCAAGAACTTCACCCGAATATTTGAACTTTCCTAGAGAGATGTTATGACCCTAATGTACACTTCAAAGCAGTCCACTCTGCGTGCAGCAGAGGCATTTTGGGATGAGCGTTGTATCACATGTAGCATCAGGGAAGGGGCCAAAGATTATCTAAGTGGAAGATAAACGGTACCAGTGAATAATCCTAAGCTGGATCATGATGATGTGATGAGAGGCTGGAAGAGGAGACACTTTCAGGCATACATAATGGAGTGCTCATGTCTTACCTGGACCAGCATCTCAATTATACTAAGTTGTCTATGATTGACCAGGCATTTGATGACAATTCCACTGCTTCCCTGGAAAAGCTAAGAGAGGCCTTGATAAAAACTCCTCTCTATTTTGTGATGCAGTTGAGGGACAGCTAATCCTAAAGGATAAATATATTACTCAGGCAGCCCCCGATGTTAGGAGAAAGTTGCAATAATGGGCACTGGGACCAGATAGTACACTAGAGGACCTCCTGAAAGTGGCCACCTTGGTCTTTTACAATAGAGAAATGGAGACAGAAGAAAGAGACAGAAACTCTAATGGCCACTGTGCAAACCCCCAAGCTCCAGAATTTCCAGCGCATACCTGTTAACTACTAAATATATGGCAAGAACAGGTACCTCTCTTCTAAACTTTAACCACTCCTATACTAGTTTTAATTTTTTCACCAAGGTGAAACAGCTCAGGGTACAATGTTATTATTTGTATATTTCCCTTTTTATCTTTGTAATCTTTGGCACTGAATTTTTTTCTTGTATAATACACGTTTAACACATGAATATTTAACCTTATAAAATTTATTTTTATGTCTTACTTAAAGGCCATCAAATTTCAGATGGTCAGGCAACTGGAGCCTGAGACAATGGCCCCCTTTGCCAGTATCCCTTGGAAGGAATCTGATTGCCATTTTCCCCAAAATAATGCCCGTTGTCAACAGGAAGCAGCTAAGACCTATTATTAACTATATTCTAATGGCAGGTAGATGTACCTTTTTAGAGAGGGCAAATGATGCAGGATTGGGGGAAGGAAGTGCTGGGTAGAAAACAACAAGTTCCCAGGTGAGGGTCCACCCTTGGATGTGTACCTATGGACCTAAATGAGAACAGGTATTTCTCCAAAAGTTGCCTATTGGCCCACCATGTCTCCCATCCTGTGTCCATAAAAACCTGAGACCATAGTGGGAAGAGACACAAGCACACAAGCAGCTGAACTTTGAGAGGAACAGAAGAAAACACTGGCAGCATCCAGCAGACCCAAGAAGACACTGGCAGGCCATCAATAGTAGAAAATGTGAATGCCAAGGGGAATCTGGCAGGTAACAGTGAGAGGAGAGTTTGGCTGCTGGGTGGCTTGACTTCAGGGGAAGACCACCTTCCCATCCCATCCCTCTCTTGGCACCACACCCATCTCACTGACAGCTACCTCGACCACTCAGTAAAATTTTGCAATTATCCTCCAAGACCATGATCTAATTTTTTTGATATGCTGGGGGAAGAACTTGAGATACAGAAAGCCCTCTGTCCTTGTGATGGCAGAAAGTCTAATTGAGCTGGTTAACATAACCCACCTGCAGACAGAAAAGCTGGAAGAGCACAGGATAACACATGCCCCACTGGGGCTTTGGGAGCTGTAAACACTCAAATGTAGACATGGGGTCAGAGCCCAAATACATTTTCCATGATCTGCCTGTCTGCATTCTCTTCCTAGGAACTGAAACAGTGGGACACTGAGGTAGCAAGCCACACTCCCATTACACATTCTCTGAGGGCTATAAAGACACTTTTCCCATTTCACTCAGGAGGCTGAGCCAGGAGAATCACTTGAACCTAGGAGGCAAATGTTTCAGTGACCCAAGATCAGGCCACTGCATTCCAATCTGGGTGACAGAGCAAAACTCCATCTCAAAGTAAATAAATATATGAATCAATAAATAGTTACCTAATTCTTTTTTGTGAAAAAATTAAAGTTACACCTATGCATATGTGTGTGTAAATGTGTATGTACAGAGACATATATAAAAAACAGTGTCATAGTATGCTTTATACTGAAGGAAATAATAGAAAAATATACTTAATAAAAAGGGCCTGGGAAGGGTGAATTATGCCTTTAATTCTAGCACTATGTTAGGCCTAAGGACAGATATTTGGGGCCAGTCTGGGCAACAAAATGAGATCTTGTCTCTATAAAAGATTATTAATAAATTAGCTAGACATAGTGGCATGTGGGTCTGTAGTTCCAGCTGCTCAGGAAGCCTAGACAAGGAAATTACTGAGCCAAGGAGGTTGAGGCTGCAGAGAGCTGTGATTGTACCCTTGCACTACAACTGGGATGACAGAGTTAGACCTTGTGTTAAAAAAAAAAAGGGTAACAAGTGAGAGTTTAATATGTGATAAGCAATTTTCTAAACTCCCCAATGACCTTGTGTATTAAAAAAATAGGAAGTAGGTAGATACATTAAATTACAATATAATTTAATAATTAATTGAGACATACAGAGATTAATTTATTAATCTCAGTTTGTACTAAAAGTATAATATTATTCGGAAAAACAATATTACAGTTTTTGCAGTTAGAAAAAGTCTTAGTGTTCTCATAAAATTACTGAGTAGAATTTTAGTAGAATCACATTGAAACCTCCTTAGGAAAAACAAAACAAAACAGAAATATGAGGAAACATAGAATATCTATTCAGTGTGGTTGTGAGGAGTTTTACTGTCATGTATTTCAGACATGATGCAGAAAATTTTAAATAATTAGTTTACCATAGAGTTTATCAAAATATAAATAGTCTTATGTTTCCAAAAATAATGGAAAAGGAGTCAGGTCATTAAGTGCCATATAATCTATAAAGAAAATTTTGATTCTCACTATAAAAGAAGGTTACTTAAGGAGAAGTAGAGTCCTTGGAGAATTTTAGAATATATGGCAGAAGGTGATCATATGAGAGAGAAAGAGATAGAGTAACTCTGCCTTCTTAGAAATTATTTTCAGTGGAAAATAGCTTTCTCAAACACACTGCAAGGCCTGGCTGCTTCCTTAATTTTTGAAGCTTTCACCAATTTCATCTGCTTAATTCACTCCTACCTACCCAGGTGCATGGCAGGTTTTAAAAATTTTTTTTAATTATATTTTGAGTTCTGGGATACACGTGCAGAATGTGCAGATTTGTTACGTAGGTATAGAGGTGCCATGGTTGTTTGCTGCACCCATCAACCTGACACCTACATTAGTTATTTCTCCTAATGCTATCCCTCCCCTAGCCCCCTGCTAGAATTTAAAAAATAATAATTTCCGATAAGTGATCAAGTTTAGCTTAGAGTAAGGAAGATGTGTTTTATTATGAAAACATAATGACTAGAATTCAGTAATTACAAGCCTAGTACTTCAATCAACAGAGAAGAAAGAATATTATGGAAGACTCTAACAGACTAATTCTAAAGTAAACTTTTAACAGAATCTTTATAATATTTTAAAAGTATTTCAAATATATGGGTTCTTAGCTTTGCTTCCCAGTACTACTGAATCAAACAAAAAATGATGATTGAAATGGAATTTTAAGGTATGAGAAAAGACATTTTATGTTACTAAATTTTAACAAGTACTACAAAAGTACAATGAAGGACATAGATTAGCTCAAGGAAGTAAGGATTTATGTCAAAAGAAAATGGCTTGAATATTTTACATAAGGATGTCTTCAATAATATATTGAGAGCAGTGATCTGAAATCTATGCAAAGTGAATACTCCCAGAAAACATTCACCAAAAATAAATAAATAAGTAAAACTCTTAGTGTTTATCTTAACCCAGGAGTTATCTTAATCCAGGAAGATCAAGTTTCTGTAGTTTCAGGTAGATTAGGTCTCTGACATAGGCAGAGGTCTTAATTCTACTCCAGATGAAAACTAAAAGAATTGGCTCTGTCTTATATGAGTGACTGGAGTCACTCAATAAGATACTTTTTAACAAAGAAATATTTTCTAATGTATTCTGTAACTGAGAAAAGATGGCATTAAATCTATAAAAGTAAAGCAGATAATATGCTTTTATAGATTAGACAGCATAAAATTCAATGCATCAACACAAGCATTTTTTTTACTGATTTATTTATTTACGTCATACAGGGTAAGTTGTAAATATTTCTCATAGAGAATTCATAGCAGGTTAGGAGGCATGTCTCAAATTTTAATATGTAAAACAATAAACTACAGAGCTTGTTAAAATGCAGGTTTTGACCCAGGAGATTTGGGATAAAGCCTGAGTTTTTGAATTTCTAATGAGTTATCTAGAGATGTCAATCCTTCTGCCCCAGGAGAATACTTTGTCAAATAGTCAAAAATGTCATAATCATGGCTTATGTTAGGTCACTTGATCAGTAAACAAAGATGACAATCTTCATTTCCTAAAGCATGCTATAAGCTAAGAGATTCTGAAAAGGATGTTGAGTTTCCAGGTTAAATGTCATAATTTATTTAAGTCAGCTAGTATATATCCTCAAGTACATTATTAATAATAAAAAAGAAAATTAATACTATAGAAAAAAATCTGCCAGCAATTTATTGAGGTAAATAAAGTTAACATAAACTATAGTACAATAATTGGTATCAAGTGTGAATTAATGCACACAGAGGGCAGAATCACTGCCAGAATGCTACTGGTGAAAAAGAAGTACGTTATAATCTAAATCTAATTAGTTTTTTAAAAATTAGTTTTACAAAATGCTGAAGATACAGACACCTCCCAGATTCTGCTATCCCTAAGAGTGTGTTTAAATAGTTTTTCCTTAGCATCCTAGAAATAAATTCACTTCTAATTATTATTTTAATTTACAATTTTCTGAGTAATTTTGGGCAGTTAATGCCATGCTGGTAACATGTGCATTTTTAAAATCTGTTCTATGTTCAGTTAACGGAGCATCCAGATGGATCCTAAACAGCCTTGTTTTTCTTCTTCACTAATATCTAAAAATTGTACTCATTCTCAATAGAAATCTTGGGTGTCCACACCTCTCCAAGTTAATCTGTCACAAAAAGATCACTTTTCTGAGATAGCGTCACCCAGGTTACAGTGGAGTGGCACAATGATTATACACTGAAGCCCCATCCTACTGGGCTAAAGCAATTCAGCCACCTCAGCCTTCCAAGTTTCTGAAGCTACAAGCATGTGCCACCATATTAGCTAAGCTTTATCTTATTTAATACCATTTTTTAGAGATGGGGTCTCTCTATGGTGCCCATACTGAACTCAAGCTTTTAGAAATCAAGGAGATTTCCATCTTGACCTGCAAAAGTGCTGGGATTACAGGTGTGAGCAAGCATAGCTAGCCAAAAATCACTGATTTTAAATATTGCATGTTACATATTTATAATGAGATTTAATCATTGGATGTAAGAAGTGTGAACAGAGAGAATGAAAGGAAGGTTCTGTTATTCAGATAGGAGGAATTTTACAGAGCTCTTTGGCTAACAGAAGAATTTTTAAAAATCAGTTGAAACAATCACATTAGGCAGGAACATCACAAGTTATAGAGTAAAGGTTTGTGAGTTCTAAAAACATAATGTTTTGGGAGGAAAAGTGGACACACTAAACTGGGGCAAATTCAGCTGAAAACATGACATTTTATTTTTCCTTCTCTGAAATTTCCTGTCAATTGAGAGCCTCTAAACAAACCACACATTCATTTTGAGAATATATCTTTAAAAGTTTCAGCACCACCACTTCACCAGCTACCACAATACCCACAGGCAGAAGTACCTAGAAATCAATAAAAAAGTTTACTCTGTTCTGTTGTTTATTGCAGAAATAAGTCAGAAATAATGAACTCCTACATAAAGATCAAAATGGGCTTCTCCTTTCCTGCCTTCAAGTGCCCTCTCCTGTCAAAGACTCCATCAAGTTTTTCTACTGCTATGGAAGTATTCAGCTGTTTCATTCCAGGACTGAAGATCTAGAAAGGAAAGATGACTTTGTGAGCAAGGAGCAGGGTCCCACTGCTCTGTGAAGCCTCAGGACATGGCACCTTGCATTACAGCCACTCCTCCAGCTGTGGCTAAAAAGGGCCAAGTTACACCTTGGCCCATGGCTTCAGAGGGTGCAGGCCTCAAGCTTTGGAAGCACACATATGGTGCTGGGCCCACTGGTGTGCAGAGTGCAGGAATTGAGGTTTGGGAGCCTCCGACCTAGATTTCAGAGGATGTATGAAGAACGCTGAATGTCCAGGCAGAAGACTACTGAAGGGTCAAAACACTCATCAAGAGTCTTTACTAAGGCAGTGAAGAGGAGAAATGTGAGGTTAGAGCCCCTGACAGGATCTCCACTAGGGCAATGTTTAGTGGAGCTGTAAGAATAAGAACACCATCCTCCAGACCCCAGAGAGGTAGATCCAATGTTTGCAGAATGGTAGATATGTTTGCTTAAACCATATGCTAGAAAAGCCACAGATACTCAACACCAGCCCATGAAACAGTCAAAAAAACTTCAGAGCCACAGTGATGGAGCTGTCCAGGACCTTAGGAACTCAACCCCTTGCATAAATATGCCCTGAATGTAAGACAGGAAGTCAAAGAAAATTGTTTAGGAAATTATAAATTTAATTGCTGCCCTGCTGGGTTTTGGATTTTCATGGAGCCTGCAGCTCCTTTGTTTTGGTCATTTTTTTTCTTTTTGGAGTGAGAGCATTTACCCAATACCCATATACCCATTGTTTCTTGGAAGTAAGTAACTTTTTTCTTTTTTTTACTTTACAGGCTCATAGGTGAAAGGGACTTGCTTTGTCTCAGAAGAGACTTTTGATATGGATTTTTTAGTAATACTGAGGTGAGTTAAGACTCTGTGAAATGATTGGGAATGTGTTACTGTGTTTTAAAATGTGAAAAGGACATGTGATTTGGGAGAGGCCAGGTGCAGAATGGTATGCTTTGGCTGTTTGTCCACACCCCAATCCCATGAAAAATTGTAATTCACAGTGTTGGTGTGGGGGTGCTCATGGGAGGTGATTGAATTGTGGGAGTGGACTTTCCCCTTGCTGTTTTTGTGGTAGAGTTCTCAGGAGATCATGGGAGGTGATTGAACTGTGGGGGTGGACTTCCTAGTTGCTGTAATTATGACAGAGTTCCCAGGAGATCTGCTTGTTTGAAAGTGTAACACTTTCCCTGTCACTTGTGCATGCTCTCTCTCTCTTTCTCATTGTATCTTTCTTTTTCCTCCTGGCAATGGGAAGATATTGTTGCTTTCCCTTCACCATCGGCCACGATTGTATGTTTCCTGATGCCTTGCCAGACATGTCTTTTATACAGTTTTTGGAACTATAAGTCAATTAAATATTCTCTTCATTAATCACGCAGTCTCAAGTAGTTCTATATAACAATGGGAGAATGAAGTAATACAACATGTCACATTCATCTGTCCCTATTAAAATCAAGCACAGGAAGCCTTGCATGACCTCCCTTTGAAAGACAGGCTGAATTCCATTTTCTTGACTGTATCTTGGAGTCCTTATTCATGACTAACATCGTCAGGCTTATCTTAAATTGTAATCCCCAGGTGTTGTGGGAGAAATCTGTTGGAAGGTAATTGGATTATGAGAGCAGTTTTTTCCATGCTGTTGTTGTGATGGTGAGATTGTATGAGATCTGATGGTTTTACAAGGAGTGCTTCCCTCTTTTTTACCTTTACTCTCTTTCTCACCTGCCACTATGTAAGACATGCCTGCTTTCCCTTCAACTATGGTTGTAAATTTTCTTAAGTTCCCCCTGTGCATGAGAAAATTTGAGTAAATTAAACCTTTTTTTCTTGATAAATTACCCAGACTCAGGCAATTATTTATAGTAGCATGGGAACACATCAACACAGCAACCCATATCTCATATTAGAATTACAAAGAGCAGGCCAGGTTTGCTGGCTTATGCTTGTAATTTTAGTACTTTGGGAGGCCAAGGAAGGTAAATTGCCTGAGTTCAGGAGTTCATGATCAGCCTGGGCAACATTATGAAACCCCATCTCTATGAAAATACAAAAAATTAGCCAGGCTTGGTGACATTCACCTATAATCCCAGCTACTCAGGAAGCTGAGAGAGGAGAATTGCTTGAACCCAGGATGTAGAGGATGCAGTAAACTGAGATTTCACCACTGCACTCCAGCCTGGGTGACAGACTGAGATTGTGTCTCCAAAACAACAACAACATTAAAAGAATCACAGGAGGCATTTAATTAAGCAGCATGGATGCTCCCACCCAGGGTAGAGTACATAGTTGATTGTATTTATTTAAACCGATCATGTGATTCTTACAGAGAGACTGGGCTGAAAATCACTTAGCTAAGCACTGTTTCTGAAGCTTCACTGTACATTTGAATTATTTGTTTTTCTAGGCCCCATTCTAAATACTGTGATCCTACAAGTTTGAAGTAAGTTTATGAGTTAGTTTATGCTGCTCTCCTCATCCCATTGTCAGCAGCACTCAGGCAGTGAAAAGAGACAAAGTACACAGTCCATTAACCTAACACTCTTATCACAACTCAGATGCTTGTGATCAAAAGTGAAGACCACCAATCATGAGCCAGAAACATGGCATTCTCTGGTAGCCTTATAAAGTTTACAGAGGTTAGAGAAGACAGCAATGTGTAAATAAGTCTGCATTTGAAAAAGATATATGCACAGACATTAATGCAATCTTTACTGAGAATGTGCTATGTTCTCAGGAGTATGTTGCAGAGCACTGTGCTTGGAACTTTACATTATGTGAAATAATTTTCATAACACCCTGGGAAGTTGTTATTTAGTGTAACATATTTCCCACAATTAAAATAGAAAGGCTCTTCTTTCTGTTTCTTTTTCTATGTTTCTTACATTTATTTTGATGAAGATAACACATAGAATAAAATATAATACAGACAGGTGTGAGGGATAAAGAAATAATTAAGTGTAGTTCAAAGGAAATTGTTATTGTTTTATTTATATTTACATTTTCCTGACTTGTGTGGCAACTAGCAAATCCCTGGGAGTGGAGAGTAGGTTGCTGGGTGCCATGTCTCTAGAAACATTTGTATGCAAAACTCACTCACTATCACAAGAAAAGCATGGAAAAAACTGCCCGCATAATCCAATTACCTTCCACCAGGTCTCTCTCACAACACCTAGGGATTACAGTTTAAGTTTGTATAATTTTAATTCATTTTTGTCATTTTCCTGTCCATTTGATAACATACAGCAACAGGAAATTTAATAAAAACTTTTATGGTTTTTTAGAACATTTCCATTAGAAGCTAAAAATGTATTCTTAGTAAGGTAAAGACAGTATAAATAATAATAACAATAACAACTTTTCTGCTTCTGATGGTGGCATGAGAACTCTCAATAATATAAAGAAATTGGTCCAAAAATAGCCTAGGTTTTCTATAGATTTTTCTTCTCATTCTTGACAACATCATACCAAATTTAACAATTTATCCACATGTTCTAGAATAAAGTCTCTGAATTATAGGAAGCATGACTTCCTTGTATGTTTTCTAATGCTCATAAATAGAAGCAATTGATTTATTAGTCTACATCTTTAGACCTACTTCTTCATTTTCAACAAGGTCCAGAAAATTCCAACTGGGTATCAACCAATGAGATTTCTTCCAAGAATGGAAAAACAAACCCTGCATGACTCATTCCTTTTTGTTTAAAATGGAAGCAGAATTAGACCATGTTGTTAGTCTGACAACAATCTGTAATGGATGTCCCAATAGCTCAAAGACTACCATGTGCTAGTACAAAGGTCTCCAGTGAGCCTGGGCTGAAGCGTCCATGGTGATCTAGGAAGGATAGATTCAAGCTAACTCTGCAGGGTTAGAGTAAATAATAAATCTAACTTTGTGGAACTGTAGATTCTAGATTCAGATGTGATATTATTGGTCACAGATCAGCTAACTCTTGTTTAAAGGGAAGAACAAGGCCAGGCTTTGTTGCTCACAGTAATCCCAGCACTTTGGGAGCCTGAGGTGGGTGCATCACGAAATCAGGAGTTTGAGACCAGCCTGGCCAACATGGTGAAAACCCTTCTCTTCCAAAAAATACAAAAAAAAAAAAGAAATAGCTGGGTGTCGTGTTGCATGCCTATAATCCCAGCTACTTGGGAGGCTGAAGCAGAACTGCTTGAACCCAGGAGGTGAAGTTTTTGGTGAGCCGATATTGTGCCGCTGCACTCCAGCCTGGGCAACAGAAGTGAAACTCCATCTGAAAGGAAGGAAGCGAGGAAGGAAGGAAAGAATAAGGAAGGAAGGAAGGAAGGAAGGAAGGAAGGAAGGAAGGAAGGAAGGAAGGAAGGAAGGGAGGGAGGGAGGGAGGGAGGGAGGAAGGAAGGAAGGAAAGGAAGGAAGGAAAAGTATCCCAGGAGCACAGTTTTTAGCTGTGGTCATGGGGGAGTTTTTGGCTAGGTTTAGCTGTGGTCATGGCTCAGGATATTGTGTGACCATAAGTTCTCATAGCTAAAGTGATTGTTTTCACTGACAAATTCCACCATCAGATTCTGTACACACTAGCAACCTCTCACAGAACTATCTCTAGCAGACCACTGAACAAGATCATGAGAACTTAAAGGAACTTACTCTGATAAAAGATCATTAAGATTTCTATGTTCACTCAATCTTTTTTTTTTTCAAAGACCCAGTACATTTTCTGTATATTCTCAATCTAAAGTCTTGACTTTTCTTGTGATTTTTATGTGAAGGCCAGAAATTGTGTACAAATTTTAGGGGGAATCCACCTGGATCAGCATTCTTGAGGTTACAGCAAGTGGAGTAAAACCAGAGGAAAGAACCCCTAATAGAGGCTACTTTAAAACATTCGAAGGAATATGTCAACCTGTAAAAAATGAGATGAGATGAAAGTAATATGAGTAGAAAGTTTATGTGGGCCAAGCTTAAGAATTATAACACGAGAGCATAGATTTAAATTGCCCTAAATATACCCTTTAGTGACAGTTACAAGTGGATTCTTAAAGGCAAATATGAAGGACAAATTATGGGTTTACAAAAAATTGTTGGTCAAAATTTTTATTGGCCTACAGAAATAACATTTATTAGTAATTGGCTATATATGGTGTAGGCTGTGGCATCCCATATGGTATTATGGCATCAAGTAGTTTAAAGTGTAGCTCCTCCTGTCAGAAGCTAGCTGTTTCAACAAATGAATACATAGCTCAAAAAAGGAATTAAGACACGATTACAAGAAGGCTGGCAAGATAGCCAAATAGAAACAGTTCCGGTCTGAAGCTCCCAGCAAAACCAGCACAGAAGGTGGGTGACTTCTGCATTTCCAACTGAGGTATGCAGTTTGTCTCACTGGAACTGGTTATACAGTGTGTGCAGCTCACACAGGGTGAGCAGAAGCAGGGTGGGGAGTCACCTAACCGGGGAAATGCAAGGGGTCAGCCCAGATACTACACTTTTCCCATAGTCTTTACAACCCAAAGACCAGGAGATTCCCTTGCATGCCTACACCATCAGGGCCCTGGGATGCAGGCACAAAACTGGGCAGCTGTTTCAGCAGACACTGAGCTAGCTGCAGTTTTTTTTTTCCCCATATTCCACTGGCACCTGGAATGCCAGTCAGAGAGAACCATTCACTTCCTTGGAAAGGGGGCTGAAGCCAGGGAGCAAAGTGGTCTTGCTCAATAGATCCCACCCCCATGGAGCCCAGCAAGCTAAGATCCACTGGCTTGAAATTCTTGCTGCCAGCCCAGAAGTCTGAAGACAACCTGTGATGCTCAAGCTTAAATGGGGAGAAGGGTGCCCACCATAAATGAGGCTTGAGTAGGCAGTTTTTCCATCACAGTGTAAATTAAGCCACCAGGAAGTTCAAACTGGCACAGTAGCCAGAATGCCTCTCTAGATTCCTACTCTCTGAGCATGGCATCTCTGAAAGAAAGACAGAGGCCCAGTCAGGAAATTATAGATAAAGCACCCATCTCCCTGGGATGGTGCACCTGGGGTAAGTGGCAGATCTCCCAACACAGCACTCAAACTCTGCTAGGGGACAGGCTGTCTCCTCAAGAGGATCTCTGACCCCATGCCTCCCAACTGGGAGATAGTGCCCAGTTTGGGCTTTACAGATACCTCATACAGCAGAGCTCTGGTTGGCATCTGGCAGGTGGCTCTCTGAGATGAAGCTTCCATAGGAAGGAGCAGGCAGCAATTGTTGCTATTCTGCAGCCTCTGCTGGTGATACCAAGGCCAACAGTGTCTGGAGTGGACCTCCAGCAAACTCCAGCAGACCTGCAGGAGAGGGGCCTGTTAGAAGGAGAACTAAAAAACAGAAAGCAATAACATCAACATCAACCAAAAAAATTCCCATTCAAAAGCTCCCTTCTAAGGTCACAAACATCGAACATCAAAGGCAGACAAATCCACAAAGATGAGAAAAAAAAAACAGAACAAAAATGCCAAAAATTCCAAAAACCAGAATGTCTTTCGTCCTCCAAACGATCACAACTCATCGCCAGGAAGGGAACAAAACCTTATAGAGAATGAGTTTGACAAGCTTACAGAAGTAGACTTCAGAAGGTAGGTAATAACAAACTCCTCCAAGCTAAAGGAGCATGTTCTAACCCAAGGCAAGGAAGCAAAGAACCTTGATAGAAGGTTACAGAAAGTGCTAACTAGAATTACCAGTTTACAGAAGAATATAAATGACCTGATAGGGCTGAGAAACATAGCATGAGAACCTTGTGAAGCATACACAAGTATCAATACTTGAATTGATCAAATGGAAAAAAGAATATCAGAGATTGAAGATCAACTTAGTGAAATGAAGCATGAAGACAAGATTAGAGAGAAAAAAATAATAAAAAGGAAAAAACAAAGCCTCCAAGAAACATGGGACTATGTGAAAAGGCCAAATTTACATTTGATTGGTATACCTGAAAGTGATGGGATAATGGAACCAAGTTGGAATACACACTTAAGGATATTATCCAGGAGAAATTTTCCCTTCCAGCAAGGTAGGCTAACATCCAAATTCAATAAATACAGAAAACATCACAAAGATAGTCGTTGAGAACACCAACCCCAAGACACATAATCATCAGATTTACCAAGGTTGAAATGAGAGAAAAAATGTTAAGGGCAGCCAGAGAGAAAGGTCAGGTTATTCAGATACAGAAGTCCATCATACTAATAGATCAGATATCTCTCTGCAGAAACTCTGCAAGCCAGAAGAGAGTTGTGGCCAATATTCAACATTCATAAAGAGAAGAATTTTCAACCCAGAATTTCATATCCACCCAAACTAATCATCATAAGTGAAGGAGAAATAAAATCCTCTACAGACAAGCAAATGCTAAGGGATTTCATCACCACTGGGCCTGCCTTACAAAAGCTCCTGAAGATAGCACTAAATATGGAAAGGAAAACTGGTACCAGGCATTGCAAAAACATACCAAAATGTAAAGACCATCAACACTATGAAGAAACTGCATTAACTAATGTGCAAAATAACCAGCTAACATCGTAATGACAGGACAAAATTCACACATAATAATATTAACCTTAAATATAAATGGGATAAATGCCCCAATTAAAAGACACAAGATGGCAAATTGGATAAAAAGTCAAGACCCATCAGTGTGCTGTATGCAGTAGAACCACCTCATGAGCAAAGAAAAATATTGGCTCCAAATAAAGGGATGGAGGAATATTTACCAAGCAAAAAAAAAAAAAAAAAAAAAAAAAAAGCAAGAATTGCAATCTTAGTCTCTCACAAGACAGACTTTAAACCAACAAAGATTAAAAAGCACAAAGAAAGGCATTACATAATGATGAAGGTATCAATGTAAAAAGAAGAGTTACCTATTTTAAATATATATGCACCCAATAAAAGAGCACACAGATTCATAAAGCAAGTTCTTAGAGACCACAAAGAAACTTGGACTCCCACAAAATAGTAGCGGGAGACTATAACACCCCTCCCCCACTGTCAGTATTAGACAGAGCAACAAAACAGAAAATTAACAAATATGTTCAGGACTTGAACTCAACTCTGGACCAAGTAGACCTAATAGACACCTACCGAACTCTCCAGCCCAGACCAGCAGAATATATATCCTTCTCAGCACCACATAGCAGTTTTTCTAAAATTGACCACATAATTTAAAGTAAAACACTCCTCAGAAAATTAAAAAGAATAGAGATCATGTATATTTATATCACATGTTTATATCAGCACGTATATTTAGTGCAGCACTATTCACAAAAGCAAAGACTTGAAACCAACCCAACTGTCCATCAATGACAGACTGGATAAAGAAAATGTGGCACATACACACCATGGAATACTAAGCAGCCATAAAAAGGAATGAGTTTAGCTCTTTTGCAGGGACATGGATGAAGGCGGAAACTATCATTCTTAGCAAACTAACACAGTAAGAGAAAACCAAATACACATGTTCTCACTTATGAATGAGAGTTGAACAATGTGAACGCATGGACACAGGATGAGGGCCAGGGCGAGGGATGGTATTAGGAGAAGTACCTAATGTAGATGATGGGTTGATGGGTACAACAAACCACCACTGAACATGTATATCTAAGTAACAAACCTGCACGTTCTGCACATGTATCCCAGAACTTAAAGTATGATGAAAAAAAAGGACATGATTACCATCTCATTCAATGTCTCCCTAAGCTTGATAAATAAAATCACTTGCATATCTCAGATAAAAGTTTTTCTTTTTTTTTTCAAATGCCAGAAACTTGATACATAATTTGAAGTTGCAGATTTAGGTATTCAAAGTGTGAGAATGCAGAGGTGTTCTCTACACTTCTATGGACATTATAGCTAAAGGACGAGAATGTCATTAAAATTTTCAGATCTACTCAATGTATTTGTGTAAACCTGGATGGGTTTAAATGCTCTATGGTCCTTGAAACAGTTATAAGTGTAAAAATGCCAAGGACATTGAAAGGGGAAAGCTGGTGGACCGCTGCCTCATTATTTAAGGAGAAATCTGGTCTAACTGCTCTAGCAGACAGAGTAACTCTCAAATAGGAAGAGACACTATTCTACTTGCAGAATTTAGGGACAGTTTGTGTATTACTGCAAAACTGTCAGTTATGACAGAATGCCTTAGAGGTAAACACGCCACTAGAGTAAAGCCTGGTAGGCATCTCATAGGTTTACATACAATCTGGTAATTCTGTACAATGTATAATTAAAATAAAAATTGTCCCCAACTCCAAAAACATCTCTTCCAAATGATAGAATAGAAGGAAAACTTGTATTACATAATTAACCCTGCATGTGATTTAAATCATAGGTAATCTTCTAAATGATTGCAAAAACAGAAGGTTTCCATAATTAATCCTCAAGAAGAAAACTTGACAGCATCATCTGTCATATACTGTTCATCAAAAAAATCATCGGGTGCTTGAGGAAACCATCTATATCTGCAAATTGGCATATGTGAATAAAAAAGAATGTTGTCTCCATTTCTTTAGGACATGAAGTAGTTTTTCAAATTGCAGTCAGGAGACTGTTGAATTTGTTTTCTACCCTGCTACATAAACTGTGGGATGGGGCTCTAATATGTTTTCTATTTACTTTTCAAAGCAATAGTTCCAAGGCCCTGCAGGAAGATATGTCTGAGTTAAAAAAAAAAAGGATTGTATAGCTGTTTAAATTATTTACATATATGTCAAAGAGACAGAGAATAAATTTACATGTAGAAGTTCTTTTTGAATTAAACGGTTTAAAAATAAATCAAAATTTTTCTCTTATTTTTTAGTTGGAAATTTTTCTAATTTGTTTTTTATACTTCCAGTTTGTACCTAATGCTTACAACAACCAGGTTCAGAAACTTGGTGTTAAATTCATGGGAATTTGAATTTTAAGAGTCCTGAGTTTAGGCAACTGAGAGGTGGACTTATCCAGATTGTGGGCACATAAAAGAGAGGTTGTGAGGCAAAAAAAGAGGCAGACATGGGAAAGGTGCTGTCTAGAACTGACGTGTGAAAAACCATGCAGATTTGGTGGAAAAACTACTGTGTGGTACAGATACTGGAACAAATACTGCTATGATCTGATTTGTTTGTGTCAATAGGAATGAGATTATGGTCAAGTTGTCCAGAAGCCAAAGTGGTAACAAAATCATGATGCTGCACCTTAATCAGGGTCTGAGGGTAGGAATACACAAGGAGTTTCCTAAGCACCTATGTAGATTTTTGGTGGGAACTTCTGGGAGCAAATACATTGTGGGAATAATTTCTGTGCTTGAACACTTGTCTTGGGAGAAGCACAGCCTCATTATTACCTACAGCACATGTGCATACATGGGTGGAAACACCATGGTGGCAGAAGAAGATGAATCAGAATCTGGGAGAATATTAAATAGGGACTCATCATGGAAAGTATACTATTGTCCCAAATGGGTGTGAAGTATTTTAGTATTACCAGGGACTGGTAGGTAAATTCCTTATGTAATATTGAAGGGTGTTAATTTTTTTTTGATATGAAGTTTTGCTCTTGTTGCCCAGGCTGGAGTGTGATGGCATGATCTCAACTCCCTGAAACCTCTGACTCTTGAGTTCAAGAGATTCTTCTGCCTCAGGCTCTGAAATATATAGGATTACAGGCATGTGCCACTACTTCCAGCTAAATTTTGTATTTTTAGTAGAGATGGGATTTCCTCACGTTGGCCAAGCTGGTGTCAAACTCCTAACCTCAGGTGATCCACTCAACTTGGCCTCCCAAAGTGTTGGGATTACAAGCATGATCCCAGCTGTCAGTGACTTTTTATTACCAGTGGCAAGAACCTGAATTATTCGAATTACTGGCAGCATACCTAGATTAGTTTACAGCAATTTCAGTTTTGCCCTCTGCATACCAAAGAATTTGACTGAGGGGGCAAGGCAGAAAGACACCAAGGCAACTTTCAGAGCTGAAGTTTATTTTTAAATACTCTAGAATGGAAAATTAAAAAAAATGATTTGCTTGAAAGAGATTCAAGTGGCCATGTGAAGGATAGAAAGATTCTTTAACGTTTATGTTAGTGCTTTATATGGTCTCCTCTTTCCCATGATTTCTCCCTTAGGGTGGGCTTCCCAAATGTGCACTGCCCCTCTTACCCCTTGGAATTTAGCACACACAGTGTGCTTAGGAAGTTGCACAGTTGCCCAACTGAGGCTTTCTATCCTTTTTCTCATGGAGTATACCCAGAATGTCATATTTGCCATTTTATCTCCGTGTGCATGCCCAGAAATTTTATTCTGTCTGATGTTTGCATTCAATTAACACTTTCATGATATTAGCTGCAGACCATGACAAAATGTCCTCTTCCTGGTTCCCTGGGTAGGTTGTTAAATTATCATCATTTAGAAAGACAGTGTGATAATTGTCAAACCACCACCTGACATTCTTAGTGGTTGTGGTAGGGAGAGCTCTCTCCTGCCCTGTTCATGCCTATTTACCTGTAACATTTCACTCTCAAGAGCCAAGACCTCAAATCTTTGGGGAAAAAAGATGAAGATAACTGCTTTGTTCTGACAGGTGGATGGTGGTGGTTTTGTGGGTCTTTGTCTCTTGTTAGCTATCAGGGCAGGAGGATGACTCCATGTGTTGGAGAAAGCAGAATCTAGCGAGGTCCAAGGGTGATGGGGGCAAGATTTCACCTCCTTTCTGTCTTGGTCATGGGCAGTTTAGAGGTCCTGTGTCAAAGGGTACCTCTTGAATATTGAGGACAGTATCTCTCACTGAGGATCATCTAGAGCTTGAGGGCCTGAAGGTGAGACAAGACAACTGGTTTATTAGATTCAGAAATTATGGGCCAAAGCAAATTAATAAGGTAAGTACAGCTTCCAAAATCCTGAGGCTGCCAACATGCCCAGGTAACTGATGGCTACAGTTATGCATGGTAAGACTTGGGTGCATGTGATTTGGCATTGATTAACTCCCTGGGTGTTATTTTGAAGAAAAAGACAACCTGAGTATTGTCTAACCAAACCCATTCTGCTATAGTGCTTAGATTAGCTACTGGCAAATATTGGTTATACTCAGCAGGCTGAAATCAGGAACTTTTGAATACTGCATACGCTTTGGTGTCCTGGGAAAAAAAATGGACTTATCTCCTAGTTTCCCAGGGGAAGGTAATGCTTGAAAGTTTGGGGAATCTAGGCCGGGCGCGGTGGCTCACGCTTGTAATCCCAGCACTTTGGGAGGCCGAGGCGGGCGGATCACAAGGTCAGGAGATCGAGACCACGGTGAAACCCCGTCTCTACTAAAAAATACAAAAAATTAGCTGGGCGCGGTGGCGGGCTCCTGTAGTCCCAGCTACTCGGAGGCTGAGGCAGGAGAATGGCGCGAACCCAGGAGGCGGAGCTTGCAGTGAGCCGAGATTGCGCCACTGCACTCCAGCCCGGGCGACAGAGCGAGACTCTGTCTCAAAAAAAAAAAAAAAAAAAAAAAAAAAGTTTGGGGAATCTTGGTTGATGTCAGAAATTACTGTAAGTTTATAATAGATAAGAATGTTGGTTAGTGAAAATAACATTACAATCTAAATTTATTTCATTTTTCTTTTCAGCTGTAACACAAATAGGGGCTATTAGCATAAAATCAATTTTGTTGGGGTGGAGTCAAGATGGCTGAATAGGAATAGCTCCAGTCTACAGCTCCCACCATGAGCGACACAGAAGATGGGTGATTTCTGCATTTCCAAATGAGGTACTGGGTTCATCTCAATGGGGAGTATCAGACAGTAGGCGCAGGACAGTGAATGTAGCACTCTGAGCATGAGATGAAGCAGGGTAAGTCCTCACCAAAAAGTGCAAAGAGTCAGGGAATTCCCTTTCATAGTCAAAGAAAGGGGTGACAGACAGCACCAGGAAAATCAGGTCACTCCTGCCCTAATACTGCACTTTCCTAATGGTCTTAGTAAATGGCACACCAGGAGATTATATCCTGCACCTGGCTGAGAGGGTCCTATGCTCACTCATTGTTAACACAACAGTCTGAGATCAAACTGCAAGGTGGCAGTGAGGATGGGGGAGTGGTGACCACCATTTTTGAAGCTTGAGTAGGTAAACAAAGAGGCTGGAAACCTCAAACTAGATGGAGCCCACTGCAGCTCAAGGAGGCCTGCTTGCCTCTGTAGACTGCACCTCTGGGGGCAGGGCATAGCCAAACAAAAGGCAGCAGAAAACTCTGCAGACTTGAATGTCCCTGTCTGACAGCTTTGAAGAGAGTAGTGATTCTCCAACATGCAGCTGGAGATCTGAACAAAGAGAGGCTGCCTCCTCAAGTGGGTCCCTGAACGCTGAGTAGCCTAACTGGGAGGCACCCACCAGTAGGGGCAGTTGGGCGCCTCACATGACCAGGTACTCCTCTGAGACAAAACTTCCAGGGGAACAATCAGGCAGCAACATTTGCTATTCACCAATATCCGCTGTTCTGCAGCCTCCCCTGCTGATACCCAGGCAAAGAGGGTCTGGAGTGGACCTCTGGGAAACTCCAATAGACTTGCAGCTGAGGGTCCTGACTGTCAGAAGGAAAACTAACAAACAGAAAGGACATCCACACCAAAACCCCGTCTGTACGTCACCATCATCAAAGACCAAAGGCAGATAAAACCACCAAGATGGGGAAAAAACAGAGAAGAAAAACTGGGAACTCTAAAAATTAGAGTGCCTTTCCTACTCCAAAGGAATGCAGCTACTCATCATCAGTAGAACAAACCTGGATGGAGAATGACTTTGACAAGTTGAGAGAAGAAGGCTTCAGAAGATCAAACCACTATGAGTTAAAGGAGGAAGTCAGATCTCATGACAAAGAAGTTAAAAATCTTGAAAAAAAATAGATGAATAGCTAACTATAATAACCAATGGAGAGAAGTCCTTAAAGGACCTGATGGAGCTGAAAGCCATGGCATGAGAACTATCAGATTAATGTGCAAGCCTCAGTAGCTGATTTGATCAACTGGAAGAAAGGGTATCAGTGATTGAAGATCAAATGAATGAAATGAAGCAAGAAGAGAAGTTTAGAGAAGCAAGAAGAGAAGTTTAGAGAAGAAAGAATAAAAAGAAATGAACAAAGCCTCCAAGAAATATGGGACTATGTGAAGACCAAATCTGCATCTGATTAGTGTATCTGAAAGTGACAGGGAGAATGGAACCAAGTTGGAAAACACTCTGCAGGTTATTATCCAGGAGAACTTCCCCAATCTAGCAAGGCAGGCCAATATTCAAATACAGGAAATACAGAGAACGCCACAAAGATACTCCTCAAGAAAAGCAACTCCAAGGTACATAATTGTCAGATTCACCAAAGTTGAAATGAAGGAAAAAATGTTAAGGGCAACCAGAGAGAAAGGTCGGGTTACCCACAAAGGGAAGCCCCACAGACTAAAAGCAGATCTGTGGGCAGAAACTCTGCAAGCCAGAAGAGAGTGGAGATCAATATTCACCATTCTTAAACAAAAGAATTTTCAACCCAGAATTTCATATCCAGCCAAACTAAGATTGGTAAGTGAAGGAGAATTAAAATACTTTACAGAGAAGCAAATGCTGACAGATTTTGTCACCTCGAGGCCTGCCATACAAGACCCCATGAAGGAAACACTAAACATAGAAAGGAACAACTGGCACCAGCCACTGCAGAAACATGCCAAGTTGTAAAGACCGTCGAGGCTAGGAAGAAACTGCATAAACTAACGAGCAAAATAACCAGCTAACATCATAATGACGGGATCAAGTTCATACATAACAATATTAAACTTGAATGTTAATAAGCTAAATGCTCCAATTAAAAGACACAGACTGGCAAATTGGATAAAGAGTCCAGAGCCATCAGTGTGCTGTATTCAGGAAACCCATCTCATGTGCAGAGACAAACATAGACTCAAAATAAAGCGATGGAGGAAGATCTACCAATCTACCAATGGAAAACAAAACAAGGCAGGGGTTGCAATACTAGTCTCTGATAAAAAAGACTTTAAATGAAATAAGATCAAAAGAGACAAAGAAGATCATTACATAAAGGTAAAGGGATCAATTCAACAAGAAGAGCTAAGTATCCTAAATATATATGCACCCAATACAGGAGCACCCAGATTTGTAAAGAAGTCCTCAGGGAACTACAAAGAGACTTAGACTCCCACACAATAATGATGGGAGACTTTAACACCCCACTGTCAATATTAGACAGATCAATGAGACAGAAAGTTAACAAGGATATCCACGAATTGAACTCAGCTCTGCACCAAGGGGACCTAATAGACATCTACAGAACTCTCCACCCCAAATCAACAGAATATATTTTCTTTTCAGCACCACACCACACCTATTCCAAAATTGACCACGTAGTTGGAAGTAAAGCTCTCCTCAACAAATGTAAAAGAATAGAAATTGTAACAAACTGTCTCTTAGACCACAGTGCAATCAAACTAGAACTCAGGATTAATAAACTCACTCAGAACTGCTCAATTACATGGAAACTGAACAACCTGCTCCTGAATGACTACTGGGTACATTACAAAATGAAGGCGGAAATAAAAAAGTTCTTTGAAACCAACAAGAACAAAGACAAAACATATCAGAATCTCTGGGGCACATTCAAAGCAGTGTGTAGAGAGAAATTTATAGCACTAAATGCCCACAAGAGAAAGCATTAAAGATCTAAAATTGACACCCTAACAACACAATTAAAATAGAGAAGGAAGAGCAAACACATTCAAAAGCTAGCAGAAGGCAAGAAGTAACTAAGATCAGAGTAGAACTGAAGGAAATAGAGACACAAAGAGCACTTCAAAAAAATCACTGAATCCAGGAGCCGGTTTTTGGACAAGATCAGCAAAATTGACAGACTTCTAGCAAGACTAATAAAGAATAAAAGAGAGAGAATCAATTAGACACAACAAAACAATGATAAACAGGATATCACCATTGATCCCACAGAAATACAAACTACCATCAGAGAATACTATAAACATCTCTACACAAATAAACTAGAAAATCTAGAAGAAATGGATAAATTCCTCGACACAAACGCCCTCCCAAGACTAAAGCAGGAAGAAGTTGAATCTCTGAATAGACCAATAACAGGCTCTGAAATTGAGGCAATAATCAATAGCCTACCAACCAAAAAAATTCCAGGTCCATATGGATTCACAGCCGAATTCTACCAGAGGTACAAGGAGGAGCTGGTACCATTCCTTCTAAACTATTCCAATCAATAGAAAAAGAGGAAAACCTCCCTAACTCACTTTATAAGGCAAGCATTATCCTTATACCAAAGCCTGGCAGAGACACAACAAAAAAAGAGAATTTTAGACCAATATCCCTGATGAACATCAATGTAAAAATCCTCAGTAAAATACTGGCAAACTGAATCCAGCAGCATATCAAAAAGCTTGTCCACCATGATCAAGTGGGCTTCATCCCTGGGATGCAAGTCTCGTTCAACATACACAAATCAATAAACACAATCCATCATATAAAAAGAACCAACAAAAAAAAACCACAGGATTATCTGAATAGATGCAGAAAAGGCCTTTCCCAAAATTCAACAACCCTTCATGTGAAAAACTCTCAATGAATTGGGTAGTGATGGGACATATCTCAAAATAATTAGAGCTATCTGTGACAGACCCATAGCAAATATCATACTAAATGGGCAAAAACTGGAAGCATTCCCTTTGAAAACTGACACAAGACAGGGATGCCTTCTCTCACCACTCCTATTCAATATAGTGTTGGAAGTTTTGGCCAGGGTAATCAGGCAGGAGAAGGAAATAAAGGGTATTCAGTTAGGAAAAGAGGAAGTCAAATTGTTTCTGTTTGCAGATGACATGATTGTATATCTAGAAAACTGCATCATCACAGCCCAAAATCTCCTTAAGCTGATAGGCAACTTCAGCAAAGTCTCAGGGATATAAAATCAACATGCAAAAATCACAAGCATTTTTATACCCTGATAACAGACAAACAGAGAGCCAAATCATGAGTGAACTCCCATTCACAATTGCTTCAAAGAGAATAAAATACCTAGGAATCCAACTTACAAGGGATGTGAAAGACCTCTTCAAGGAGAACCACAAACTACTGCTCAATGAAATAAAAGAGGATACAAATGGAAGAACATTCCATGCTCATGGATAGGAAGAATCAATATCGTGAAAATGGCCATACTGCCCAAAGTAACTTATAGATTCAATGCCATCTCCATCAAGCTACCAATGACTTTCTTCACAGAATTGGAAATAATACTTTAAAATTCATATGGAACCAAAAAAGAGCCTGCTTTGCCAAGTCAATCCTGAGCCAAAAGAACAAAGTGGGAGGCATCACGCTACCTGACTTCAAACTATACTACAAGCCTACAGTAACCAAAACAGCATGGTTCTGGTACCAAAACAGAGATATAGACCAATGGAACAGAACAGAGCCCTCAGAAATAATGTCGCATATCTACAACTATCTAATCTTTGACAAACCTGACAAAAACAAGAAATGGGAAAAGGAATACCTATTTAATGAATGGTGCTGGGAAAACTGGTTAGCCATATGTAGAAAGCTGAAGCTGGATCTCTTTCTTACACTTATACAAAAATTAATGCAAGATGGATTGAAGACTTACATGTTAGACCTAAAACCATAAAAACCCTAGAAGAAAACCTAGGCAATACCATTCAGGACATAGGCATGGGCAAGGACTTTATATCTAAGACACCAAAAGCAATGGCAACAAAAGCCAAAATTGACAAATGGGATCTAATTAAACTAAAGAGCCTCTGTGCAGCAAAAGAAACTACCATCAGAGTGCACAGGTAACCTACAGAATGGGAGAAAATTTTTGCAACCTACTCATCTGACAAAAGGCTAATATCCAGAATCTACAAGGAACTCAAACAAATTTACAAGAAAAAAAGTAACTCCATCAAAAAGTGGGTGAAGGATATGAACAGAAACTATTCCAAAGAAGACATTTATGAAGCCAAAAGACACATGAAAAAATGCTCATCATCACTGGACACCAGAGGAATGCAAATCAAAACTACAATGAGATACCATCTCACACAAATTAGAATAGAGATCATCAAAAAGTCAGGAAACAACACGTGCTGGAGAGGATGTGGAGAAATATGAACACTTTGACACTGTTGGTGGGACGGTAAACTAGTTCAATATTGTGGAATTCAGTGTGGCAATTACTCAGAGATCTAAAACTAGAAATACCATTTGACCCAGCCATCTCATTACTGTGTATATACACAAAGGATTATAAATCTTGCTGCTATAAAGGCACATGCACACATATGTTTATTGCAGCACTATTCACAATTGCAAAACTTGGAAACAACCAAAAAGTCCAACAATGATAGACTGGATTAAGAAAATGTGGCACATATACAACATGGAATACTATGAAGCCATGAAAAATGATGAGTTCATGTGCTTTGTAGGGACATGGATGAAGACTGAAACCATCGTTCTCAGCAAACTATCACAAGGACCAAAAAAACAACACCACATGTTCTCACTCATAGGTGAGAATTGAACAATGGGAACACATGGACACAGGAAGGGGAACATCACACACCAGGGCCTGTTGTGGGATGGGGTCAGAGGGGAGGGATAGCATTAGGAAATATACCAAATGTTAAATGATGAGTTAATGGGTGCAGCACACCAACATGGCACATGTATATGTATGTAACAAACCTGCACGTTGTGCACATGTACCCTAAATACTTTTTTATTAAAGTATAATAAAAAATTTTAGAAAGTCAATATTAGAAAAATATGTCCAAAAATTAAAGGTTTCCTGTAGTTGTCAGATAAATCTCCCTTTACTCTTTCAAGACGGCTATTCCCACAATTGAACATTCCTCTCAGATTAGGGTCTCATTGTTAGGCAGTGTGTAATTCTGCATCTGTGGTTGTGCAGTCTCTCGGTTAAGGTGGTTAAGGAATCTCTGGCCTTGTAGTGGAAGAGCTAGTACATAGCCACCAATTGTTGAGATAAGGGGATCCTGTGCTCTGGAGCATTTGCTAAGCTTTTTCCAATAATGGGAAATCAGGATGATTCTATACTACCGGTAAGGGAGCGAGTACAAAAACCAGCAGCAGCAGGACTATGGTGACCTATAGTAATTTTGAGTGAGAGATTGCTTATAAAGGGAAATGCCACTGGAACTCCTGGTGGTATACAACTAAGAATTAAAATAGTGAAAGCAATCAGAGCAACATTTCTAATATTAGAATTTCATTAATTTAAGGTGAAAAGACGTTACTTATCCTTCTGCTTAAAGAGGAACCTTAGACCTTCCAGCAACTCACACATGTATTCTGGAGATGAAGGCATTGCTTCCAGGTCTGGTATCTCAGAGCTGACTGTAGTAATCTGCCAGTCCTACCCAGGGAATGTACTTCTCCTTTAAATTGTATATATCAATGAAGGGGACTTCATTGAGGGTTTTCATTTGTTCTTTCAACTTTTCTTAACTATTGTGTTCCTCAGGCTGAATGAAGGTACCACTTTATGCCTAAGGCCCTACTGGCCTGTAAAATTATTTGGGAAATAAAAGATGGATTATTTTCAATTTAAAATGACTCAGAGAAACTAAACCAGAAAGTGAGTTCCTTTAAGAGGAATTTTGTTACTTCCTATCCCTTCTCAACTTTGTGGGGGTAGTCTTCTACCCATTCTAAAAAGTGTCTACACAGAACAGGAGCTACTTATAACTGAAGCTGCAGGGCTCTGAGTGGAGTAATCTGCCAGTCCTCTGCAGGGTATATACTTGTCCTTTAAATTGGATGTATCAATGAAGGGGACTTTACTCTATGGGAATTATTTTAGGTCACACAGGGCACAGGCTTGACAAGACAGTAGGATAGTTTTGTTTAATCCTTTCTCACTGAATATTAACTTACAAATCTGTGCTAGACTATCCTTTCTAAGGTAGCAAGAATCAGGTAAGCCCTTGATAACTTTCCATTAAGAAGCTTCAAATAGATGAAGTTCTCTTAGCCTATACCATTCCCTGTTTTTTATACTCATGTTGAGTTCCCCAGCCTATTGTTTATTAGAGTATTGGAGAAGGGGCAGTTCATTGGGGAGAGAAAGAATTGAAGCCCTCATTAAGGTGTCTTTCTGAGATAGCTGCCTCTTTAACTTGTTATTTAGCTAGGCTATATTCCCTTTCAGTTTTATCAGAGCCTTTCTAATGTCCCTTAGAGTGCACTACTGCAACTTCATGGGGCAGATGAACAGACTCCAGTAGCTCTAAGATTTGAAGTCTATGTTTAATAGGCATATCTTGAGCTGTTAGATATGCGCTTTACTTCCAGATAGCTGTGGTATGAAGCATCATAAGAGCATATTTGGAATCTGCAGAAATTGTTCTTTTCTTTCTTTAACCAAGTTTTGGGGCTCTGGTCAGTGCAGTGAGTTGAGCTAGTTGCACTGAGGTCCCAAGTGTACCCTACAGGGTGCCTTGAATATTTAATTTCATTTCTGACAGAGCTTTTGCTATCTGAAAACCAAATTGCATGCAGATTATTTAGGGGATGATATTTTAAGTCATCTTTGCTTGCATATAATTGGTTAAGAAGCTCACAACGTGAATATGTTGAGGCATTCATGCCTTTTACTAAGCCCTTTTCTTTTCTTCTCTTCCTGCTCCTAGTTACAGAAGACCAAGGATGTTACTTTAATTATGTCAGAAATAGAAGTGTTAGATGTCAGCTGATTCCAATATGTTCTAAGAACTAGAATATAGATCCAGTACTTACATTTCCTACCCTTTTCTTTCTCCTGACCTGAAGACAGAGATTGGTGGTCCATTCACAGGAATAAGCAGGGTTAGTGTAAAATGAAGACAAATCTTATAAATAATTGCTGAAACTAGAATTTACTAGTAGGTACATTTAACTCTGGAAACAAGCTTTTCTGTTTAATTCTCATTTTTGTTAGAATAAAACAAATAATAATATTACTGGTTTGTTTGCAAAATAAACTTTAGTCTTATTCTACTTAATGTAATTAATTGCATAAAATGCAACAAGAAAATTATTTTCATATTTATCCATAAATTTATCTACCCTATGAGTTGGGTAGATTTCTCCTGTGGTCCAAGGAAAACTTGGTGCTACTGAATCTGTTAAAAACTGACTTTTTTGTTTTTTTAGGTCACTGCAGGTTAGGATCCCTGTACAAGGACTGTGTAGACAAAATATGAGGCCATTTTTCCCAACCTTCTATTATTGGCTATATAAGTCAAGCTTGATTCCTTAAAGGAAAGCATGTTATTCCAGTCAAAGCCTTGGTAAAACAACCAGTTTCTCCAATTGTGTTTTGTTGTAAAAAAATTATTGAATTGGCCAGGCGCGGTGGCTCACGCTTGTAATCCCAGTACTTTGGGAGGCCGAGGCGGGTGGATCACGAGGTCAGGAGATCGAGACCACGGTGAAACCCCTTCTCTACTAAAAATACAAAAAAATTAGCTGGGTGTGGTGGCAGATGCCTGTAGTCCCAGCTACTCGGAGAGGCTGAGGCAGGAGAATGGTGTGAACCTGGGAGGCGGAGCTTGCAGTGAGCTGAGATTGCACCACTGCACTCCAGCCTGGGCGACAGAGCGAGACTCCATCTCAAAAAAAAAAAAAATTATTGCACTTATGCAAAATGATTATATTGCCATATGAATACTCACAAATAGTTTCCAAATCCTGAAGAAATGAAGTAGATGGAGAAAAAAATGTGTTCAAAATTTTTTTCAAGGGAGTAAACTTCACATAATTGTTAAAAGCTGTAAATAGCTCAAATGTTTTTTTGATTCTGAAAAAAAAAAGCATCAGCAACATTTAGTTAACTCCTGTCCTTGATATTTCTGAACATTTCAGCTCTAATATAGGTATAGCTTAGGTATCCCCTTTTAATTAAGCTAATACTTTCTTTTTTTTAACTAGATTTTAGCTGAGCCAAATGGCCAATACTTTTGTATTTAAAACTTTATAAAAAGTAATCTCACGGGCAAAACCAATGTCTTTACTAAGGTTATGACTTAGCCATAAGTATACATGGTATTTTTGGAGAAAATAAGCAGCTGTTTTTTAAGATTTAGAATTTAGAAATGTAGCTCAAAAAAAAAAAAAGAAATTTCAAGATAGCAAGTCAAACACTGTTCACGGAATGAATATAGTAAGTATTTGTACAAGTTTACATACAGAGGAAAGCCAAAAGTCTTACTGGTAGAATTTCTAGCCTTTTGCCAGCATGCCAGGCTTCTGGGTTCTCTTTCTCTGAGCTCTAGCAGCCCTGAAGTCTTGTCAAGTGGCAGCAAATAAAGAGGTTGTGTACATACTGTAGGAACTTATCCTTCCTCAAGAGATTGCTTAGTTAGATTTTTGCTAAGGATTGTCTAAATAAGTGTGTGCTATTTCTAGAGATTAGAGGTAGGGCTGTCTAGGTTGAAGATACTGGTTAAAAGTGTAGGTTGCTTCCCCAGGAGAAATAGGACAAATAGAAAGATGAACTCAGATGTCTAGTAAATATTAAATGAGCACCAACCTTAGCATATTTTTGCCCCCAAAACAAATGGGCTATTTAGACATTACCAGGCACCAGTAGAAGTATGATAATTGATCCCTTAAGTAACATAAAGGGATGTGAATTCTTTCTTTTAGAAGGTAAGGATGTCATTTGCTTTACCCAACAGGCTTAAACCTCTCCTCCTCATTCTACTCTCAGTTATCAGAGACTAAAGAGGCTAATCTGAAGACTTCCTACACTGAGGCACTGAGTTCCGGGCTGGCTTTTGTAATTTCCTCCCATGATATTTGTAAGTCCAGCAGTGTCACAAAGAAAAACTAGTTTTTATAAGGTTCAGGAAAACTAAATTTTCCCAGCTTTAGGTGATGCATTCAATGGGAGTGTCTTGAGGTCCAGAGAAGTGTTTACTCATCTTCAAAGACAGAACAGAGTAGACAAAAAAGAAAAGGAAAAATAAAAAAGAAGATGTATTAGTCTGTATTCCTGCTGCTGAAAAAGATATACCTGAGACTGGGCAATTTACAAAAAAAAAAAAAGGTTTAATTGCATTTACAGTTCCATGTGGCTGGGGAAGCCTCATAATAATGAAAGAAGGCAAGGAAGGAAATGGATGGCAGTAGGCAAAAATAGCTTGTTCAAGGAAACTCCCATTTTTTAAAAACCATCAGATCTTGTGAGACCCATTCACTATCATGAGAACAGTACAGGAAGACCTACTACAATGATTCAACTATCTCCCACCAGGTCCTTCCCACAACACATGGGAATTATGGGAGCTACAATATGAGATTTGGGTGGGAACACAGAGCCAATCAATATAATTCCACCACTGGCCCCTCACAATCTTATATCTTCACAATTCAAAACTAATTCTGGCTTATTAAGAGTCCCCCAAAATCTTAAGTCATTTCAGCATTAACTCAAAAGTCCACAGTCCAAAGTCTCATTCAGTATAAGGCAAGTGCTTTCTACCTATGAGCTCTATGAGCTTGTAAAATCACAAGCAAGTTAGTCACTTCCTGGATGCAACATGCATACAGGAATTAGATAAACACAGCCATTCCAAATGGATAAATTGGCCAAAACAAATGGTCTACAGGCCCCATACGTGTCCAAAATCCAATGAGGAAGTCAAATCATAAAGCTCCAAAACAGTTCACCTTTGACTCCGTGTCTCACATCCCGGTCACACTGATGCAAGAGGGGGGTTCCCATGGTCTTAGGGAGCTTTGTGCTTGTGACATTGTAGGGTATAGCCTCCTTCTCAGCAGCTTTGATGGGCTGGCATTGAGTGTATACAGCTTTTCCAGGTGCACAGTGCCAACTCTCAGTGGATCTACCATTCTAGGTTCTGGAGGATGGGGGCTATCTTCTCACAGCTCCACTAGGTGGTGCCCCATTAAGGACTCTGTGTGGAGACTCCAACCCCACATTTCCCTTTTGAACTGCCCTAGCAGAGGTTCTTCATGAGGGCCCTGGCCCTGCAGCAAACATCTTCCTGGACATCCAGGCATTTCCATACATCCTCTGAGGATGGAGGCTTCCATACCCAAAACCTTGACTTTTGTTTACTCACAGGCTCAGCATCACATGAAAGCTGCCAAGGCTCAGAGCTTGCACCCTCTGAAGCCATGGTCTGAGCTCTACCCTGGCTCCTTTCAGCCATGACTTGAGTAGCTGAAATGCAGAGCAACAAGTCCCTAGGCTGCACACAGCACAAGAACCCTGGATCTGGCCCATGAAAGCATTTTTCACTCCTGGCATTGAGGCCTGTGATGAGACGGGCTTCTGTGAAAATTTCTGGTATGCCCTAGAGACATGATTTCCACTGTCTTGTAGATTAACATTTGGCTTATTGTTACTTAGGGAAATTTTTGCAGCTATCTTGAATTTCTTCTCAGAAAATGGGACTGAATTTTCTATTGCATTGTCAGGTTACAAATTCTTCAAACTTTTCTGCTGTTCTTACCTCATAAAACTGAATGCTTTTATCAGCAACCAAGTCACACACCAAAAGCTTCACTGCTTAGAAATTTATTTTGACAGATACCCTAAATCTTATTTCTCAAGTTCAAAATACCACAAATCTATACAGCAGGGGCAAAATGTTGCTAGTCTCTTTGCTAATACATAACAAGGATCACTTTTGCTCTGGTTTCCAATAAGTTTCTCATTTCCATCTCAGATCACCTCAGCCTGGATCTTATTGTCCCTATGGTTATCAGCATTTTGATCAAAGCCATTCAACAAGCCTCTAGAAAGTCCCAAACTTTCCCACATTTTCCTGTCTTCTTTTGAGCCCTGCAAACTGTTGCAGTGTCTGCTTGTTACCCAGTTCCAAAACGGCTTTTATATTTTCAGATTAATTGGACTTACAGTTCTCTGTGGCTGAGGAATCCTCAAAATTATGCAAGGAGGAGCAAATTATGCCTGACACAGCAGGAGGCAAAAAGAGCTTGTACAGGGAAAGTCCTGTTTTTAAAAAACCATCAGATCTCATGAGACCCATTAACTATCATGAGAACAGCATTGAAAAGACTCACTCCCATGATTCAGTCATCTCTCACTGGGCACCTTTCACAAAGCATGGGAATTATGGGAGTTATAAGATGAGATCTGGGTGGGCACACAAAGTCAAACCATATTAGAAGGCATTTCTTTTTTTCACCATCATTCTGAATGAGATATTTTTCATTGTCCTGGGTTCAAGACTTAACCAGTCTTTACCATGTACCCTGCTTGGTGGGTTCAAGGCTTAATGAGTTTTTCCTATACACAATTTGTCCTGGGTTCCAGACTTAAGAAGTCTTTATGTTTGTTCCCATCTCATTGCAATGGCCCATCTTGGGAACAGAGGAGATACTTTAGTCAACAGAAGGGCCCTTGTCCATCCTTGAAGCTCTGGACATAACTGGCCTCATCTAACACAATTACCTATCTGAGAACAGAGTAGATATTTGGGTGGACAGTGAAAACTTGTTCATCTTTGGGATTCCATCCTTAGCTGGTCTTTACTGTGTACCCCCAAGCCTTTCATCTGTATTCCAATGGGACTGTGTTAGCCTGGGAGCAGCCCCTATCTCTGTTTCACTGGTCACTTTCCTCTGCAGCCTTGGGAAAGTGTGTATTCTTCTCTTCAAGACCTTATAGTGACTCCCACTTAAGGTATTTCTGTAATAAAATGATAATCTCTTCTTAGAAGCTTATTTTTCAGTTAATTGCCAAAAGGGCTGAAATTCCCATTTTTAGATTATGACTTAAAAGGACTTGATGTATGTTAAGAAGAACATGAACGTAATTAGAAAAATGAACTCTATAGTAGAAAGTGGAAGGAAATAAAAAATTCCTCATGGCTCATGGAAAGCCTTCATATGCTCAAAAAACCAGCAGCCCTTGGATTCAAGAGGGCTGGATGTGAAGTAACTGCTAGAGGACTAGGGTATTGGGGTAAGAATTTCTCTTTCTTTCAAAGCAGTGCTAGCTTAAAAAGCAAATTTGATGGAGTCCTTAAAAAACCAGAGTAAAGGCCTATCCAAGAGGACAAGCTACTTTTAAAAGCCATTGAAAAATTTAGCCCTGGGGCATACAGCAATGAAAAGAATGTGATGAGTTATAAGAAGCTGCCAAAGCTGGAGTCCCAATCAATGTCTGTCTTGAAAAAGAGCCAATTTTAGTAGAAAGCAATAGCAAGGGAAGGACTAAAGGTCGCCCAAGCTGGCAGAACCAAATATAAACCTCAAGGGATATTCATAAGGAACCCCATGCCTTTAGAGTCACACAAACACAGAGAGCTCCAAGTGTATGAAGGGAGTGTGTGTTTAAGAAGTCTCATCACATGCAAAGTAAAAACAAAAGAGACAGGCTTGCCCTCAAGGCAGAAGTTCTGATGTCTGCACAAAGCCATTTCAGACCATCCATAGATAAAGCAGATGAGGCAGGAAATGTCAGCCAAGGCGGTAGAATGTCTCCAGCCAAAGAAGATAAGGCATGAAGATACCTTATCACTAGGAAGTTGTCTGATTAATGCTCACAAAGTAAGTTACTTGTGGCAGGAATCCAAGTTACCTGAGTTACTGTTGACATACTTAGATTTGTCTGCAGGAACTTCAGTCCCTCCCTCTTCATACAGAAGTATTTGACTGAGGGAAATAAAACAGAAATATGCCAAGGAAGTTTTCAGAACAGGATTGGAAGTTTATTTTAAAAGGCTTTAGAACAAAAAATTTTAAAAGTTTGGAAGATATTCAACAAGGCATGTGAACGTTAAAAGATTAGCTTAGATCCCAGAGCTTTATAGGATTTATAGGCTTGCCTCTTTCCCATGATTCTTCCCTTAGTGTGGGCTTCCCACATGTGCAGTCCCCTTTTGACCTGTGGGATTAAAGCACATACAGTGTGTTTAGAAAATTTTATAGTTCCTCAACTGTGGCGTTGTTTCCTTTTTTTGTTGGAGAGTACATGAAAGGTCATATTTTGTCTTTCATTGTCCATGCCCAGGAAGTTTCTTCCTTCTGACATCTGAATTCAGTTAACACTTTAATGTTAATACCCATTAATCATCAGGAAATGGCATCTTCCTGGCACTGTAGATGGGCTGCAAAATTATCATTTTTAGAGAGGCAGTGCAATAATTGGCAAACCATTACCTGACAGTCCTAGTGGGTGAGGGGTGGGAAGAGCCCTCTCCTGTCCCACACATGCCTATCTAATATCTGTAACAATTTCATTTCAAATGGAAGGCAATATGGTTTTGCTGTGTTTCCACCCAAACCTCATCCTGAAGTTTAGCACCCATATAATCCTCACCTATCATTGGAGGAACCCAATGGGAGGTAATTGAATCATGCAGGTGAATTTTTTTCATGCTATTCTCAATATAATAAGTCTCATGAGATCTGATTATTTCAATAGGGCAGTTTCCTGCACATGCTCTCTTGCCTGCCATGTAAGATGCGCCTTTGTTCCTTCTTCATCTTCTACTATGATTGTGAAGCCTCTTCAGCCATATGGAACTGTGAGTCTATTAAACCTCTTTTTCTTTATAAATTAATGAATTTCAGGTTTGTATTCAGAGAAGTATGAGAATAAACTAATACAAAGGGCATGCCATTTGCCTCCATTACCTAAGAGGAATCGGAGGAGGGTTGCTCAGGGATTAGCACCAATTAGGCAGCTTTTTAAACCCAGAAAATAAAATTTAATTTAATTCTATTTAATGCCTCAGATTTGCTCTGTACTTTATCTTGTTAATAACTATGTCTGAATTGAAAGCCAGCCAGAGCAAATAGCCCCTGCAGCTTAAGGTCATCAGGGATTGGGACTCTCTCCCAGGGGCCCATTTGCTTTCAAGGCAGTTTTGTTTTTCATGGCTGAGTTTTTGGCAGAGTGAGCAAATCATGTGAGGCTTTTTTCCATTTATATCATTGGTGGCAGTTCGCCTTACAGTGGCCTGGCCTTCTGTACTGATTACAGTTACAAGAAAAGTGTACTTAGGACGAACTGGAAGGGTTTTAACCTTTTAAAGCAGCAAAAATCATTTTACCTCTTGTTTCTGCATTTTTTTTCTTCTTAACACTGTCCTTCCTTATTCTGCTGTCAGTTAAAAAAGACTAACAAGGCTAATATAAGAATATATTTCATAGGGACCATCACATATTGCACTAAAAAGTTAAATTATTTTTGGAGTCTGACGGTTAAATTTATTTCAATGTTTTAAAATGTGGCCCAGGCATGAGGCTAAAAAAATGGAGGGGCTTTGTCTCACAACAGGAACAGAAAGAATATCCACTGGGGACACAAATCACAATTTCTCTTGGGCATGCAGACATTGAAAAGGGGCTTCATTCACAACTGTTAAGGGATTTTGAGATTCACTTTCCAAAGGGTCATCTACTTATTAGAAAAAAAAAATTCTGGTGCTAGGACTTTATGCTGTATGAACACTTGTTGAGTGTCCCCAGGTAAGTGCAGGTACCCATTACTAGGTGGAAAGTCCTTGTACATGTTACACTGGGCTCTCAGTCTGTTATAATAAGTAGTCACACAAACACGACAGGCCAGGAGAGGTCCCCCCCTACAACCAGCAATATTGGGTAACCATTATATAATAGTCAGGTATTTTTAAACTGTCTCCCTAATATAATAATTGCTCACAGCCAATTGCAGGGAAAGGCAGTCTCCCAATAAACAAAAACACACAAAACTGGTAATCAGCAGCTTATTAATAGAAATTTAGGGTTTGGGTAACTGAGCTTAAGCATGCACATGAAGAAGCAAAATGATAGAATTTAATTATGTATATAATCTTCTAGGGACATTTGCCTGGTAACGAAAGAATACCTTAAGTGAGTGTGTATACAACTTCAATAAATATACTGATGGGGTCACCTTCCAGGTGCTGGCAGACCTCTGTACATGTGGACAGCACAAGTGAAGAGTCAGAGGGAAAGGAACACAGCTCCAAAAGTATGCCAATGTATACTAAATCAAAGATCAAATTGTGCACTTAATCTCTCAAGTCACTTACTTGGGCCTCTTCCAACTGTACTTTCCTTATTTTCTCTTCTGGTGTAAACTCTTAATAAAATTTCACTTCTGCCCTAAAACTTGCCTTGCTCTTTGATTCTTTAGTAAAAATCTCAGTCACATTATATTTTTGTACATTGATTTTGTATCCTGAGAGTTTCCTACAGTTGCTTATCAGCTTAAGGAAATTTTGGGCTGAGACAATGGGGTTTTCTAGAAATACAACCATGTCATCTGCAAACAGGGACAATTTGACTTCCTCTTTTCCTAATTGAATATGCTTTATTTCCTTCTCCTGCCTGATTGCCCTGGCCAGAACTTCCAACACTATGTTGAACAAAGCCCAAAGAGTTGTGTGGAGAGGTTGCTCTCAGGTATAAATTCCAGTGCCTTTTAAATTGAATATCTCAATTATTTTAGCTTCTAGATGCATATGCCTGTACATGTATGTATA
The DNA here is from genome assembly GCF_028878055.3 of Symphalangus syndactylus. Classification (NCBI taxonomy): domain Eukaryota; kingdom Metazoa; phylum Chordata; class Mammalia; order Primates; family Hylobatidae; genus Symphalangus; species Symphalangus syndactylus. Next base: position 23,879,318 of record NC_072448.2, on the reverse strand, counting down.
TGTTTATACCTGTGTTTGTATATTATCTATATGCTACCAAATTAAATTAAAGCTAAATGAGTGCTTGTAAATTGAATCAGCCCAAATGTTTTGAAAGTTAATGCTACTTTAGCATATTTTATTTTAATAAATTTTCCAATAAACATAATTAATTTAGTATTGTTGGTGTAATAGAAACCAATGTCTTCTTACTTATCATCAAAAGATACTTGTATTTCACTTAAATTTTTGCTTTTATAAAACATGCCTAGCATACAGCAATATAAAATTAGTTAACAAAAAATTTAACTTGAAATAAATACCAGATTTTTCAAATGTCTCATGAGAATTTCCATATATAGTTAACAATGGATAAATATAATAGACATAAGTAAAACTTTGGAGATAAATATATAATAATAATAATGTTTAATAATATGCTTATTAGAAATGTTTTTGTGTTAGTCTATTTTCAAAGTACTGATAAAGACACTCAACTTTGGGTAATTTATAAAGCTATGTCCTATATGATGGTAGGAACTCCCTTTTATGAAAAATCAGATCTCATGATACTTATTTACTATCATGAGAAAAGCAAGGGAAAGACCTGCCCCCATGATTCAATTACCTTTCACTGGGTCTCTCCCATGACAATGTGGAAATTATAGGATCTATAATTCCAGATTTAGATGGGGATACAGACCATACCATTTTGCCCCAAGCCCCTCCCAAATCTCATGTCTTCACATTTTAAAACTAATCATGCCTTCCCAACAGTATCCACCATCTTAACTCATTTCAACGATAACCCAAGAGTCCAAATTTCAAAGTTTCATTTGAGACAAGGTAAGTCACTTCCACTATGAGCCCATAAAATCAAAAAAGCAACTTAATTACTTCCTAGATACAATGGAGATACAGGCATTGGGTAACTATACCTCTTCCAAAGGAAAAAAAAAAATGGTTAAAATGAAGAGACTACAGAACCCATGCAAGGCCAAAATTCAACAGGGCAGCCAAATCTTTTTTTTTTTTTTTTGAGACGGAGTCTCACTCTTTCACACAGGCCAGAGTGCAATGGCGTAATCTTGGCTCATTGCAAGCTCCGCTCCCAGAGTTCATGCCATTCTTCTGCCTCAGCCTCTCGAGTAGCTGGGACTACAGGTGCGCACCACCATACCTGGTTAATTTTTTGTATTTTTAGTAGAGACAAGGTTTCACCGTGTTAACCAGGATGGTCTTGATTTCCTGACCTCATGATCCGCCCGCCTCGGCCTCCCAAAATGCTGGGATTACAGGCATGAGCCACTGTGCCCAGCCGCAGCCACATCTTAAAGCTCTCAAATAGTCTCCTTGGATTTCATGTCTCACATCCAGGACAGGCTGATGCAAGTGGTGGGTTCCATGGTTATAGACACCTTCAGCACTGTGGTTTTGCAGGATATAGCCTCTCTTTTAGCTTCTTTTATGGGCTAGTATTGAGTGTCTGCAACATTTGTGGACCTACCATTCTCAGTTCGAGAGAACGATGGCTTTCTTCTCAGGACTCGACTAGGCAGTGCGTCAGTGAGGATGCTGTGTGGAGGCTTCAACACCACATTTTCCTTTTATACTGCCCTAGCAGAAATTTTCCACTAGGGCACTACCCCTGCAGCAAACTTCTGCCTGGACTTCCACCTGTTTAGATAAATCTTCTGAAATGTAGATAGAGGTATCCAAACCTCAATTTATGACTTCCATGAGACCACAGGCTCAACACCACATGAAAGGTGCCAACTCTTCTTGGAGATTGCACTCTCTGAAGCCATGGTCTTGAGCTGTACCTTGGCTCTTTGTAGCCATGGCTAGAGCAGCTGGGATGCAGAACAAGAAGTCCCTAGGCTACTCACAGCAAAGTCCCTGGACCTAGCCCACAAAACCATTTTTATCTTCTAGGCCTCTGGGCCTGTTATGGGAAAAGCTGCCATGAAGCTCTCTGACATTGCCTGAAGACATTTTTCCCATTGTGACTAACAAATATTCCCATTTGTGACTAACACAGGGCTCCTTATTACTTATACAAATTTCTGCTGCAGGCTTGAATTTCTCCCCCAAAATGGCTCTTCCTTTTCCATCGCACATTCAGCCTGCAAATTTTCCACGTGTTCATACTTTTGTTTCTCTTGAACTCTTTGATGCTTAGAAATTTCTTCCACCCAATACTCTAAATCATCTCTCTCATGTTCAAAGTCTCACAGATGTCCAGGGAACAGACAAAATGCCTTCAGTAGCAAAACTGACCTTTACTACAATTTCCAAAAAGCTTCTCATTTTTATCTGAGACCATCTCAACCTGGATTTACCATTCATATCACTATCAGCATGTTGGTCAAGGCCACTCAACAAATCTCTAGGAAGTTCCAAACTTTTTCATGTTTTTCTGTTTTCTTCTGAGGCCTACAAACTGTTCCAGCCTCTGCTGGTTACCCAATTCTAAAGCTGCTTCCACATTTTCAGGTGTCTTTAGAGGGGCAACCTACTACCTAATACCAGTTTACTATATTAGTCCATATTTATGCTGTTGATAAGTACATACCCAAGACTGGGCAATTTATAAAGAAAAAGAAGTTTAATTGACTCATAATTCCACATTGTTGGGGAGGCCTTATAATTATGGCAGTAGGTGAAAGGCACATCTTACATGGTAGCCGGCAAAAAAGAAATCATGTGTGAGGGACCTCTTCTTTTTAAAACTAACAGAACCCAAAAGATTTATTCACTATCAATTATAAGAGCAGTGCAGAAAAGACCCATCCACATGATTCTTCAACTACCTCCCCCCATGTCTTTCCACTGACAAGTGTGAATTAAGGGAGCTACAATTCAAAATTTGGGTGAGGACAGAGCCAGACTGTATCAGCTTCCATATGCTTAGTTTTGTAAAGCCAAATTAAATAATAAATATTTATTAGCTATGTGCATCAATTCTAAATATGATACAATTACTGACATTAATTGCTAATTATAAATTGAAATTTATGTAATGTTGACATTTGATTTCAGATAAAAGATATCTAGATATTAGTAAACGTTATTTTTCAATCTGAAAAACTTAATTAAAACTACATTTAAAAAAATTATAAAATGTGTACTCCTAAATTCTTGGTATGTGAATGAGTAAAAATTGTTTGCTTCTTAGGTTTTTACGATAAATTAATGTTACTAGATTTAACATTTTTTCTAACATACAGTAACTAAAACTAGAAATACGATAAATTATGCTATACATGGCACATATAAGGAAAATAAGATTTTTTTTAGTAAAAAATTCTAATAAGAGACACAGGATGCAATATAAAAATAATTTTGCCTAATTTAGAGGTTAAATGTATTAAATTGAAGAAATGTAACAAGTGAGATAGATAAATTGAATACACACATAAAATTGAAGAAAAGTGAATTTGAAAATTGTAAGAAGTTGTAAAAGGTTTATAGATCTCACCATGGTGGCTTAAATTTTTAATTTAAGTATTTTGGGGAGCTGAGTTGGAAAGGTCATTTTAGCTCAGGAGTTCAAGATCAGTCTGGGCAACATAGAAAACCTGGTTTATTCAAAGCAATCAAAGCATTAGCTCTGCATGCTGGCATATGCCTTATGTCCCAGCTACTGAGGAAACTGGGAGGATAATTGCTTGCAGCTGGGAGGTTGAGGCTTGAGTGACTCATGACCATGCCTCTATACTCCAGTCTCAGTAAGAGAGTGAGACCTGTCTGAACAAAACAAACTAATGAACAAATAAAAGTTTTATAAAAACTGTATCTGTGGAACTGATTGAGATTATAAAACCTCTTTACTAAAATTAGCTTTGATTTAATAATGCAATACAGCAAAGAGAAAATTTAATATTGTTTTTAAACAAGATTTATGGCCAGATTCAGCGGCTCACACCTATAATCTCAGCACTTTGTGGGGCTGAGGTGGGTAGATCATGAGATCAGGAGTTTGAGACCAGTCTGGCCAACATGGTGAAACCCCATCTCTACTAAAAATACAAAAATTCACTGGGCATCATGGTGGGCACCTGTAATCCCAGCTACTTGGAAAGCTGAGGTAGGAAAATAGCTTGAACCTGGGAGGAGGAAGTTGTAGTGAGCTGAGATCATGCCATTGCACTCCAGTCTGGGTGACAGAGAAAGATTCCATCTCAAAAAAAAAAAAAACAAAGCAAAACATAAAATACAAAAATCAGCAGGGCATGGTGGCACACATATGTAATCACAGCTACTCAGAAAGCTAAGACAGGAAAATCACTTGAACCTGGGAGGCAGTGAGCCATGATAGTGATAGTGCCACTGCACTCTAGCCTGGGCGGCAGAACAAGACTCCATCTTGGAAAAATAAAATATATTTATATAAAGTATTTATAAGCAATAATAAAAGACTTTGGTTTATCTTTTGAGTGAAATGTGGAAAATAAAAATGACCAAATATCTTTGTCAATTGAATTTTTAATCATGACCATTTTAAATCTTGATCAATTTTTTTGTTGGGTACATCTTTCTGAGCTTCTGAGCTTCACAGAGACAAACACATTTTACTGGGCAAACAGTTTATTCTAGTTTTACATATGAGTTTTAAAAAAAAAAAAAAAAACTCTTTATTCCTGCATACCTCTCTCTCTTTTTTAGAGTGGTAAAATGTACTAATGGATTAATTAAAAAAATCCAAAATTTGTGGAAATTTTAATCTTCCTGGCCTAAGGCTCTTTTGTTAGTATGATATAACCTGTGTTGTGTCTAATTTGGAAAATATTAGGTTTCCTCCTTTAGAATAATAACAGCAAGTTCTATGCACCTGGATAAAGTAGTCTACAAAGCAGCTCTCCTTAAAGGTATTTTTTCTTGCAAGACCTTATAAAGTGCCTTACTATAAATATTAAATTGATTCAAGATTTTTTTAAAAGCAATATTCCAGGAAAATAAACATAAAAAATAATTGCCTTAAACCTGAAAATTCTGTTTATTGAAAAAGCCATCAAATAAAAAGTCCTCTCTAATTCTGCTGGAAGAATCCAGATAAGCTATTTGTGGTCAATCCTCATGCTGTTAAATTGAAGAGCCATGTCTTTTAGGATATTTGTGTAACTCTCCAACTACCCACAGCTCTGAAGTAACCCAACACTGGAATAGTTATTTCAAAATTTTCTCTAGGCTTGACCACTGACAATTTCAGATAGAAATTCTCCTTGAAGAAAACTTCCTAATTATCTCTCTGGTTATCAAGTTAGTTAGTTAGTTTCTTCCACATTATTGGGAGAATGCTTTTATTTTTAAGTGATGTAACTTTCCATGGTTGGAAATAATTTAATATCCTTAGGAAAAATTGCTGATAAAGCTGAGATCTCCATTACAGTTTACAAAAAATTATGGTTCACTGCCTGAGATAGCAGTAGACAATGACATTGCTTTACATTATGTGTTAGCTAAGCACAGAGGTGTATGTATGGTGACAAATTCTTCTGGGGTATATATTAATACTTCCCATCATGTAAAAATTTATCCAGGAAAAATGAGAGAAGAAGCCACTTAGCTACCACAATTCTCTGAATATAAACCTGTCTTTAATCATGTTTACAATGTTCTTAATTACCATCTTAATGGAATAGGTTTTGGATCTTTTTGTTGTTCTGGCACAGAAATTACTTTTTCATAATCTGAATGTGCATTGCATTTCTACTATTAAAATTATTGATAATATGTATCTCTTATTGTTATACTTCTTCTGAAATAAAATAAAATAAAAATATCATGTTTCATTTTCCATGTAGACCAATGGGCTGAATAATTATTTTTTGAACTGGCTTGCTATGTTGGCTCTAGATTGACACAACCATAATTAACCTAATAAATACACTTGCTGGCTACAAGTTATTACCCTAGAGTATAGCAATGTATAGTCAAACACTAATCAATGTTATTTCTGTGTAGTCATGAGAAGTCATGACACACAACTTTTACTGGTTTATCCCTATTTGTCTTTTTGTCTTTGAAAGCCTGCTTATAACAAAATTCAAACAAAGCTTACATCCAAGGATACATAGGTCTGAAACCTACAGGTACCTGCCTTCACCTTATCTAGAGTAAACTCTATAATATTTTATTTTGTGTCTCAGTTTTTTTCTTAGATAAACAAATGTGTAAAACAAAGACAAACACAATGTCAGTAATAATATTGTAACAAATCATAAAAAACACAAAAATTTAAACAACTCAAGTTCCAAAAAAATTAAAATTGGTGAGTAAATTGTATGACTCTTGGCTTAAACCTCAGGGGGTATACAGCAAACTGAGGCAAACAAACAATAAAATACAATTTCAGTGTAATAGTAATAAAATAATTAAAACAATATAAGTTACTCAAAACTCAAAGAGGTAAAACCAAGCAAAACTCTTTTTGATGATAGCTAAGCTGCAAAAAATAATAAAAGTAATTAGGACTGTGGTCAACCCTGGGTACAAAAAGTAGATGAGATCAAAGAAACACTGTAACTGCTCAAGCCCTATTTATTTACCTGCTGAGTACATGGAAGGTTACATTCTTGTTATTTAAACTAAGAATAAGTTGATTTATGTGAAAATTATGTTTGTTTCCTCAAATTATATTACAAATTTACTCTTTCAACGTAGAAAAAAATTTTATGAATTTATGAAATCAAATTATTGAATTGTTGAAATAAGTTGAATTTATATAGCAGTAAGATTTTATAAAGTAAAGAAAATTAAATCAACTAAGGGAAGTAGCTTATTTTATTGAAAGTTCATAAGAAGCCACACACTCAGCACGTTAAACAGACTCCTAAGCTTGGTGGAGAAGCTCTTCAGTGTAACTTGCTCCTAAATAGTAAGTAAAAAATCCTAAGAAGCTGACAAATGTAATTCTGAGAGTCCCACACATTTCACTGTCTATTGCTCACATGATGAAAACACTTTCTTTGTCAGGGTCTTAATTCTCACTAGTGCCCAAATTCACTTGGAGTCAGTTTAAGGTTATCACCTGTGATATCTTTTTTTTTTTTCCTGAAAATATGTCTGACACAAAATGTCTGAAGTTAGCCACACATTAACTAATTCTTTAACACCAGTTGAGTTTCCAACAATTCAATTATGTTACATTCCAGATTAGCACAGAAACACAAGTTCAGGACTCAGTCCTACAAACTACCCCTAGTATTTTTGCTAGTCACAACCTCTGGGAGACCATCATAATTATGAGCAATTCTCTGTGAATTGCAGGATCGCATAACCCATCAAGTCTAATAATTTCATAGAATTACTGACAGTAATAAAATAAATATTTGATTTATGTTCATCAGCTTATACCAGGTAATTCAACTCAGAAAGAGCCAGGTAAAAGAGATGTACAAGACAAGATAAAGTGGTGGAAGAAGATGGAAAAATTTGATGAATACTGGTTAAATAGCTTTGGTTTTTAAAATCTCTTAGTTCTCAGTGTTCTGAAAGAGCAACTTACTGCAAAGAAACACCCTTCCCATTATAACTTAAATAACAGTCTCTTATTAATCTGTCACAACACTGGAAAAAGAAACTGCAAATTCTCATTTATTTATTATAAACCATTAGCTTTTTTTTTCCATGGTCAGATCAAAATACTTGCTAACCAAATTTTACTTAAATTTATCTATTTTTGTCAGGACCATGTACTCCGATCCATGCTCACAAAAACCAGCATTCAACCCTCTAATTCAACCTTTTAAGAGCAGGCTGACTTCTGAATGAAACAGTCTCTAATCTTAAATCTGATCTTGACACCCTCCATTCTTGTTTGTTTCTCATCCCAGGCTCAACAGTTTAATTGTATTGATTTCAAGTTTAATTGCTTTCAGAAAGTATTTACAAAAAATATGTGTTTCTCTGTGCCTGGCTTATTTTTCTTAACATAATAATCTTCAGTTTTGTTCATGTTGTTGCAAATGACTAGTCTCATTGTTTTTTATGGCTGACTATTGTTTTCTTTGTCAGTCCACCTGTTGATGATCACAGGTTGCTCTCAGATTTTAGCTATTATTGCAAATCATGCTGCAATAAACACAGAAGTACAGATTTCTATTTTATATACTTTTTTGGGGGGTATATACTTAGAAATGGGATTTCTGGGTCATATGATAGCTTATTTTTAGTTTTAGGAGAAATCTTCAAACAATTCTCCATAGTGGTTGTACAAATTTACATTTTTTCCAACAGTGTACAAGGTTTCCTTTTCTCCACATTGTAGGCAGCAATTGTTATTGTTTGTCTTTTGGATGTGTTTATTTTAACTGGGGATAGAAAATATCTAATTGTAGTTTTAATTTGCATTCCTCCAACAGTCAATGATGTTGAGCACTTTTTTATATGCCTGTTAGCCATTTGCATATCTTTTTGAAGAAGATTTATTCAATTTTTTCTCATTTTTCCAATGAATTATTTAATTATTTAATTTTCCTTGAGTTGCTTGAACTTACTATGTATTCTGGTTACTAATGTCTTGTGAGGCATACAGTTTTTAAATATTTTTAAAGAGATTAAAAATAAAATGAATAGATTTGAAAGAGATTAAAAATAAAATGAAGAAATTCTTTGGGAGTTTCTTCATTTTATGTATTGTATGGTTTTATTTGCCAGAGCCTTTTAACTTGATAGTATTCTGTTTATTTTTGGTTTAGTTTGCTATGCTTGTGGGATATTGTTCAAAAAAGTCTTTGCCACAGTAAATATTGTAAAGCTTTTTTCCAATGCTTTATTATAGTAGTCTTATAGATTTTTATCTTAGATTTAATTTTTAACTAATTTTGATATCTTTTTTGTATATAGTGAGACAAGGGATTTAGTTTTATTCTTCTACATATGGATATATGGTTATTTGAGCATCATTAATTGAACAGACTGTCTTTTCTCCAGCGTATGTTTTTGGCATTATTGTCAAAATGAGCTTACTGTAGGTATGTTGGTTTGTTTCTAGGTTCTCTGTTATTTTTCACTGGTCTATGTGTGTGTTTTTATTTTAGTACCATGCATTTTGTGTTACTATAGATCTGTAGTGTATTTAAGAGTAAAGTAATGTAATTTTGTTGGTTTGTTCTCTTTGCTCAGGGCAGCTATAGCTATTCTAGATTCTTGGTAGTTACACATTAATTGTAGGATTGTTTTTTCTACTTATGTAAAGATGCCCTTGGTATTTTGATAGAGCTTGCATTAAGTCTGTAGATTGTTTCTGGTGATATAGACATATTAACAATATTAATTCTTTCAATCCCTGATTATGGAATATTTTCCAATTTTTTATGTCCTCAAACTTTCTTTGTTAGTGTTTTATAGTTTTCATTATAGAGCTCTTTCATTTTTTATCAGTTAATTTCTAAGTATTTTTTTCAATATGTGGCAATTTTGAATATAATTAGTTTTTTAATCTCTTCTCAACAATGTTTATTGTTGGCTTATAGAAATGTTACCAATTTTTTCTGTTGATTTTGTACCTTCAACTTAGTGAATTAATGTTTTCATATTTTTCTCACAAAATATTTACAATGTTTCCAAAGTCAAAATTATATGATCTAAAAACAAAGACAATTTTACTTTTCTCATTCTGATTTGAGTGCTCTTGATATTATTCTTTGGTATGAATGACCTATCCAGGACTTCTACTTCTATGTTGAATGGCAAATTATGTCAGTGGACATTCTTGCCATATTCCTGATCTTAGAAAAAAAGCTTTCAGTTTTTTTTCATTCAATATGGTACTAGTTGTGGTTCTATCATATACAGTTTTTAATTTGTTGATATAAATTCTTTTCATTGAAGTGGGATAATTTAGGAATCAGAGAGACTGAGGGTTTGAGGAGGATACTTATTTTTTATTAGTTAGGTGCACTGGCCCAGTCAGATTAACATCTAAAGGACTGACCCCAAACAAAGAGTCAAGCTACCTTTTAAGCATTTCATGGGGTTGGGGAAGATGTGTGCAGGGGAAAGCATATTATAGAAGTGAGAAACAAAGACAGTTATTCAATCGAGATATGCTTTACATCATTTCTTACTTTTCAAGGAACAACATGTTTTACAACTTGAGATTATCTGCCTAGTGACCTTGCAGCTGCACAGCTAGAGAAACAGGGTCTTCACAATGCCTGGCAAAGGGAGAAATAAGGCTCACTAGCCACAGAAAAACAGGCAGTTAATTTTTAAAGGACTTCAGCTCTTCCTCTTCCTCAAGGGAAACTGGGATTTCTTACATACAACTGAGTTTTTGCTTACACATTCTTTAATTTCTTTTAATTCCTGTTTCATTATTAAGAGATTTTTGAAGATTTTTGGCATAAATAAATGTTGAATTTTATCAAATGTTATCTTCACATATGTTTACATGATTATACAGTTCCTATTCTTTATTCTCTTGATATTTGATAAAGACAGGTTGCAGAAAAACTTTCAGCAGAAAATGTGGGCCTCTGGCAAAGCCCTGCCCTCAAGTTTCAAAGCTTGAGACCACAGCTCAAAGTGAAAAATTATGTCCTGTTTTGTTTTATTTTGTTTTTCCTCAAATTTTACCTTTTTCTAAATCATCCATTGCCCTTCCCCTCTCAATTCTGTGTCTATGGAGGCTGTGGCTTAATATTGGAGACAGGCAGATAGACTTCAGAGAGACTCCTCTCAGGAAAAAAAAAAAAAAAAAGAGAGAGCCCTCAGTAAGATTTTTCTTTTAGTGAAAGTAGCACACAAACTATTATTTTTCTAAGAAACAGCAGTCTGTAAAATTAAGCTGCAGACATAGATAAGAAAGCTGGAAACTTGCAGAAGTGAATGCCAGAAGCTGTGTCAAAAGAAAAAGGTTACTTGGGGTCCAGACATTTTTAACATGGTGACTCCATATTCACTTTTTTAAAAAAATTTTTGTCAACCATATGTACAGTAAGAAACAGACCACAGGGAGCAGGCCAGGTAGAGACCCCATCTGAGTAATAAAAGATTAGGGTGAGATGGCCAGGTACTTTGCATACTATGCAAATGTCACACCTGGTTTGACCAATCTGTTGATTCCTACATAAATCACACACCACCTCTTCAAGCTCATCTATAAAATTCAGTGCATTTCACTATGAAACCAGAAGACTTGTTCCGGTGACCCTCTCTCTTTCTCTGAGATGCAGAACTATTCTCTTTTCTTATTATTTTGTCTATTAAACCTCCACTCTTAAACTCACGTTTTGTGTTTTCATGTCTTTCACTTTCTTGGCATGAGAAAACCAAACTCAGGTGTTTACCCTAGACAATAATGCCACATGAAGTCCAACCAAGAAAGTTTCTCCTCAGAAGCAGTTGACAGCATTGGCATAGACATCTTTTTTGTAAGATGATAAACCAAGACTTCTCTGCTGCTATGAGACTTTTAGGTTTTAGATTTTCCCTTGCTTATGGCTCTATAAACAACAGAAATAAAAACAAGTCTTGTGTACTCATGGGGTATGTTTTTTGTATAGAGGATTCTGCAGCCAACCATGCATTCATAGATGAAAAATGAAGAGTCAATGTAAGTGAGAAATTTTAATGGGATATGTGTTGTTTTATAATGTCAGAAACACAACACTGGGCCACCTCTTTTTTTTTTTTCTTTCTTTTTTGAGACAAAGCCTCACTCTGTCACCCAGACTGGAGTGCAGTGGTGCAATCTCAGCTCACTGCAAGTTCCACCTCCCAGGTTCATGCCATTCTCCTGCCTCAGCCTCCTGAGTAGCTGGGATTACAGGTGCCTGCCACCATGCCTGATTAATTTTTGTATTTTTAGTAGAGATGGGATTTCACCATGTTATCCAGGATGGTCTCAATTTCCTGACCTCGTGATCCACCTGCCTTAGCCTCCCAAAGTGCTGGGATTACAGGTGTGAACAACTGCGTCCGGCCTGGGCCACTTCTCTTAATCTACTTCATAGGTTAAGGAGAACATTGCAGGCATAGGTTAAAGAGCATTTCCAGGATGTCTTCACTCTTCTTAATGGATATAAATTATTATGTGTTTGTTTTCATGCTTTACAGTAAATAGTTATTCATCATAATAGGCTCTGTAAAATATTCTACCATAAAGGTTATGGTTACACAATAGACTTTAGTTTTTTTGCAAAAGTTTTACTAAATAATATAATTTCTCTAGATTACTTACTGAATAAGCAGAGAAATATCTGTGCAGTTGCTTATAGTTCCAGTTACACATGAAGGAACACATTGGGTATTATGGACATTTAGTTGTAGGGAATTAATGAACAGGCTGCTTAGATGAAATGAGTGGACACGTTACCTATCTTATTCTTTAGACTAGGTTCCAAAAGATCAATCCATTCCAAAATTGAATCAATTATGCTAAATACAGTGTAATCAGAATGAAAGTTTAAGGACATAAATACAAAAACAAACCATGTATTTCTTATTTTCTATAAAAATTAGATTTCAACACAAGGAGGTCACTGTATTTAATCATCTTAAAGTATAATAAGGTTAAGTTTGTCCTCAATTTACAAAACCCACAGTTCTGAAATTTTACAGTGTGATTAGAAATCAAGTAAGCATAAATACTATGAAGACAGAGTAATATCAATGACTGAAGTTTGGGTCTATCAAAATTGAGAAGATGACCAAAGGAAATAAATTTTTAAATTAAGCTGTGCTTAAATCTGCCCCCTAACATGTTTAATTTTAGAAAATTGTTTTTGTGCACAGTAAACTAAAATCTAATTGAATGTGTTGTCAATGGAAGAAAATGATGAGACTAGTCTTAATCACGCTGGGAGATTTATTTGCCAAAGGTCATGTCCAGAAGACAACCCTGTGCCATTCCCCAAGGACGATTTTGAGTGCTCCGAATTTGAAGGGGGAAATGCAGGATATTGAGAAGCACACAGCATTCACACAAATGAAAAAGGGCAGAGAAAAATATGAGGAATCTACATTTTACACAAGATGACCCAGACAAAATGGGGTAGGGAAACAATCAGTTATGCATTTGTGTCTGGCGCCCCAGGGTGACTGCAAATGTAAAGAAAAGCTATCAATTTGCATAGCCATGGTGAAGTTTTAAGAGCTCATCAGAAATTTTCTTGTGGGAAAACTATGTCATCTGCAAATGGAAAATTTGACTTCCTCTTTTCCTAATAGAATGCTCTTTATTTCCTTCTCCTGCCTGATTGTCCAGGCCAGAACTTCCAACACCATGTTGAATAGGAGTGGTGAGAGAGGGCATCTCTGTCTTGTGCCAGTTTTCAAAGGAAATGCTTCCAGTTTTTGTCCATTCAGTATGATATTGGCTGTGGGTTTGTCATACATAGCTCTTATTATTTTGAGATAAGTCCCATCAATACCTAATTTAGTGAGAGTTTTTAGCATGAAGAGTTGTTGAATTTTGTCAAAGGCCTTTTCTGCATCTACGGAGATAATCATGTGGTTTTTGTTTTTGGTTCTGTTTATATGCTGGATTACATTTATTGATTTTCATGTGTTGAACCAGCCTTGCATTCCAGGAATGAAGCCCACTTGATCATGGTGGATAAGCTTTTTGATGTGTTGCTGGATTCAGTTTCCTAGTATTTTATTGAGGATTTTTGCATCAATGTTCATCAAGGATATTGGTCTAACATTCTCTTTTTTTGTTGTGTCTCTGCCAGGCTTTGATATCAGATGATGCTGGCCTCATAAAATGAGATAGGGAGGATTCCCTATTTTTCTATTGACTGGAAGAGTTTTAGAAGGTAAGGTACTAGCTCCTCCTTGTACCACTGATAGAATTCTGCTGTGAATCCATCTTGTCCTGGACTGCTTTTTTGTTGGTAAGGTATTAATTATTACCTCATCTTCAGAGCCTGTCATTGGTCTATTCAGAGATTCAACTTCTTCCTGGTTTAGTCTTGGGAGAGTGTATGTGTTGAGGAATTTACCCATTTCTTCTAGATTTTCTAGTTTATTTGCATAGAGGTGTTTATAGTATTATCTGTTGGCAGCTTGTATTTTGTGGGATCAGTGGTGATATTCCCCTTTTCATTTTTTATTGCATCTATTTTATTCTTCTCTCTTTTCTTCTTTATTAGTCTTGCTAGTGGTCTATAAATTTTGTTGATTTTTTTTCAAAAAAACAGATCCTGGATTCATTTATTTTTTGAAGGTTTTTTAGTGTCTCTGCCTCCTTCAGTTCTGCTCTGATCTTAGTTATTTCTTGACTTCTGATAGCTTTTGAATGTGTTTCCTCTTGCTTCTCTAGTTCTTTTAATTGTGATGTTAGAGTGTCAATTTTTGATCTCTTCTGCTTTCTCTTGTGGGCATTTAGGCTATAAATTTGCCTCTTCACACTCTCTTTAAGCAGATAAGCAACTTCAGCAAAGTCTCAAGATAGAAAATCAATGTGCAAGAATCACAAGCATTCTTATACACCAATAACTGACAAACAAAGAGCTAAATCATGAGTGAACTCCCATTCATAATTGCTTCAAAGAGAATAAAATACCTAGGAATCCAACTTACAAAGGATGTGAAGGACCTCTTCAAGGAGAACTACAAACCACTTCTCAATGAAATAAAAGAGGATATGAACAAGTGGAGAAACATTCCATTCTCATAGGTAGGAAGAATCAATATCGTGAAAATGGCCATACTGCCCAAGGTAATTTATAGATTCAATGCCATCCTCATCGAGCTACCAATGACTTTCTTCACAGAATTGGAAAAAAACTACTTTAAAGTTCATATGGAACCAAAAAAGAGCCCACATCACCAAGTCAACCCTAAGCCAAAAGAACAAATCTGGAGGCATCACACTACCTGACCAAACTGTACTACAAGGCTACAGTAAACAAAACAGCATGGCACTGGTACCAAAACAGAGATATTGACCAATGGAACAGAACAGAGCCCTCAGAAATAATGCTGCATATATACAAGTATCTGATCTTTGACAAACCTGACAAAAACAAGCAATGGGGAAAGGATTCCCTGTTCACTAAATGGTCCTGGGAAAACTGGCTAGCCGTATGTAGAAAGATGAAACTGGATCCCTTCCTTATACCTTATACAAAAATTAATTGATGATGGATTGAAGACTAACATGTTAGACCTAAAAGCTTAAAAACCCTAGAAGGAAACCTAGGCAATACCATTCAGGACATACGCATGGGTAAGAACTTCATGTCTAAAACACCAAAAGTAATGGCAACAAAAGCCAAAATTGACAAATGGAATCAAATTAAACTAAAGAGCTTCTGCACAGCAAAAGAAACCACCATCAGAGTGAACAGACAACCTACAGAATGGAAGAAAATTTTTGCAAACTACTCATCTGACAAAGGGCTAATATCCAGAATCTGCAATGAACTCCAATAAATTTAGAAGAAAAAAACAAAGAACCCCATCAAAAAGTGAGTGAAGGATATGAGCAGACACTTCTCAAAAGAAGGTACTTATGCAGCCAAAAAACACATGAAAAGATGCTCATCATCACTGGCCATCAGAGAAATGCAAATCAAAACCACAGTGAGATACCATCTCAAATCAGTTAGAACGGCGATCATTAAAAAGGCAGGAAACAACAGGTGCTAGAGAGGATGTGGAGAAATAGGAACACTTTTACACTGTTGGTGGGACTGTAAACTAGTTCAACCATTGTGGAAGTCAGTGTGGCAATTCCTCAGGGATCAAGAACTAGAAATACCATTTGACCCAGCCATCCCATCACTGGGTATATATCCAAAGGATTATTAATCATGCTGCTATATAGACACATGCACATGTATGTTTATTGTGGCACTATTCACAATAGCAAAGACTTGGAACCAACCCAAATGTCCAACAATGATAGACTGGATTAAGAAAATGTGTCACATATACACCATGGAATACTATGCAGCCATAAAATATGATGAGTTCCTGTCCTTTGTAGTGACATGGATGAAGCTGGAAACTATCATTATCAACACACTATTGCAAGGACAAAAAAACAAACATCACATGTTCTCACTCACAGATGGGAATTGAACAATGAGAACAGATGGACACAAGAAGGGGAACATCAAACACTGGGGACTGTTGAGGGGTGGGGGGAGGGGGGAGGGACAGCATTAGGAGATATACCTAATGCTAAATGATGAGTTAATGCGTGCAGCACACCAATGTGGCACCTGTGTACATATGTAAAAAACCTGCACATTGTGCACATGTACCATAAACCTTAAAGTATAATAATAATAAAAAAATTAATAAATAAAAAACAAAACTATGTAGAATGTGTGTAGTCTTTTGTCTATGTAACCATCTTATTTAGGAACCAATATGGGGAGACAGGTCTGCATGTCCCAGTTTCCAGCTTGACTTTTTGGCTTGGCTTAATGAGTTTGGGGTCCCAAAATTGAGTTTTCATTCACTTTTTTTTTGTTTTAAAAACCCCAAAACTTAAAGTATAATAATAATAATAATAATAAATCCTTTGGGTAAAAGCATTTTATAAAGAAATATGGGTTTTTGGCCTCAGGTTGCTTTTTTCTCCCTTTTTATTTTCCTGCTGCATTCTCTTTGCAAGGAAAGTTTATTCCTGAAAGTTTAGGGCCTACATGCCTAGGAATGCTCATTCCTAGGAATTCATATTTCACATTCCTATGAGGGTTCATTGTTATGAAGTCTTTCATAAGTCACTAGAAAGACTCATTATTAGGAAGTCATGTTCTATGAAGATAAAAATGGGAAGAAGGTAGAGAAAGAGAAAAAATATTGTATATCTATATATATGTATGTGTATATATATACACATATATACACATATATATGTAGGCTCTAAACTTTCAGGAATAAACTTTCCTATAGGGCCCATCTCTTGACTATAATAGTGTACTGGTCTCTGAAGGTCACCGTGTTTCTGGGTCGGTAACCTGGATGCAGTATCTCCAGTTTCATGTATAAAAAGGGGGAAAGGTTATTTGTCATTTGGGTGCCCTAAGCCTGGGCCATAGTTTGAATTCTTTTTATTTATTGTACTGCTGATTATCCTTATAGGGTACACATGATGGAATTAAGTTGTCCATTTTTAGATATGCATTCAAAAGTTTAATCATAAGGAAGAAATTTGGCATTCAGTTTCTACAATAGCCTACCAGGCCCCCAAATCCTCTTAGTGATAGTCATTAAGAAAGGTAAAATTCCTCTCACTCTGTCAGAGTTTATACCAGTTCTTTGGCTGAGATAATACATCCCAAATATTTAACTTGCATTAAGCATAGCTGAAGTTTGTCTGTGATACTTTGGGTCCCTTGGTGGCTAAGTGAATAAGTTTAAACTATCTTCCTAAGAGAAAGATAATGAGTCTGAATAAAGGAGAAAGTAATCTATGTATTGAGTCCTGGGGAAAAATTCAATCCTTAATATTTGGGAAAAGTAAGTGGGACCTTCTGTATACACTTGGGGTGTTATAATTTATATATATTGTCATTGTTTCCAAATAAAGACAAACAAAGACTGGATGGATAGATCTACAGGAATAGAAAAAAAAAAAAAAAGGTACTGCAGTGATCCACAACTGAGAAATACTGAATGGCAGTTGTTATAAGTGATAGAAGGGTATGGGTTTGGGGACTGTTGGGTGCCTGATTATTATGGTATTGTTTATTGCCCTCAAGTCCTGCACATATCTTCATCCTCTTCCACTTGGTTTCTTTACTGTGAATATAGGACTGTTGCAGGGACTTGTGCAGTGAATAATAAGCCCCCTTTTTTCAGATTATCTTGGATGGTAGGAGAAGTTCCATCTATGGCATCATGTTGTAGAGGATATTGTTTAAAGTTGGGTAGGGATTTCTTTGAGTTTATCTCTACCTTTATTTTTGTGGCTAAGAATATTTTCTTGTCTTTCTTTACTTTCCCCTTACCTGAGCAAGACTGTGAAAGGTTTGCATTTACAATTCCTGCAGTAAACAATATGCAGCATGCTAAGCATTTTCATTGTCTTGCAGATGGGTCTAGTAATGGTAAACCCTCTTATTCTGGCTCAGAAAGCAAAGTTTTCCAGGTACCCTATACTTCAGCTCAAAAAGCAGAGCTTGTAGCTGTATTTGAGGTATTGAGTGTTTTTGATATGCCTATTAATTGATTTCTGATTCTTCTTATGTGGTTCATTCCACGTAGTTAATTTAAAATGCTGTTACAATTTCAAACAGATAAACAATTGATGACAAAAACAAAAATGGGGGAGAAATAGGGACTATGGGAGAGACCATACGCAACTTTAAATGAGCCTGCCCAAAGGTCAAATGTTATCAGCAGCTGAAGAGCATCTACAGAAACCAGCTGCAAAGACAGAAGGAGAACAACTGGTTCAATGGAGATATCCAATAACAAAAAGTTTGGCAATAGGTTAAAACAATAACTTAAGGTAGAGGTTATGCTTGTGTTTCTCCAGGCCAACATCAACAGCTGATCTGGATACCATCAAGAAACCTGAAACCTTATCATGAGCCAGATACTAAGGAAGACATTCCAGGAGGATCCTGAGGACCAACTGGTTGCAGCCATGTTGAGGGTGATGCTGAGGAAGAACCCAACCGTCATGAGCAATACCCATCAAACACAGCCAACCACCTGGGGTCAGATCAGGAAGCTGTCACAGATGGTGGAAGAAAACCTGAGGAAAGTGGGACAACCAGTCACAAAAAGTAATTTAATAGTAGCTATGATCATGATGATCACCATTGCTGTGATTATTCCTTCAACAAGGGCTGACATAGAGAACATTTATTGGGGATATTTATCAATCTTGGCTGGTAATAATGCCTGGATATAATCACTCTATGACACAGTTACACATGCTTTCTGATCTCAGTATTTACCATAATAATTAAATAAAAAGTACCTAAGAAAACCTATTTGTAAACACAATTGAACTCAGTTAGAAATAATGAACATACTTGTTTAGGATGATTGCATTGCAGAACAGGCAGAGGTGCTGCACAATGATTCCTATGGAATCATTATTGGTTGGTCCCCTAAGGGGATGTTTAGCTTGAATTGCTACTCTTAGTCTGTGTGACATGGCCACACTATGTTTAGCTGGTCTGAACAAAAGAGTCAGATGGTAGAAATGATAAGAAATATGGCATGAGTTCCTATTATTTGGAAACCTGGCAGTATAGTGGCACCTCAAACTCAAATGATATGGCCCATTATAGGAGCTAAAACAAGGATTTGTGGAAAGTATTAATAGCTCTTAAAAAGATCAAAATTTAGGAAAAGATAAAAAAGCATCTAGAAGGACACTCTACAAACTTGCCTTTGGATATTGCAAAATTGAAAGAAGTAATATTTAAAACATCCCAGGCACACCTGACCTTAATGCCAGGAACTGGAGTTCTTGAAGGAGCTGAAGACAGATTGGCAGCTAGTAACTGATTAAAATGGATAAAAACACTTGGAAGCTCTGCGACTTCAACAATGATTATGCTTTTAATCTGTGTTGTTTGTCTTTGTATAGTCTGCACATGCAGATCCTGAATCCTGCAAGAAGTAGCTTACCATGACAAAGCTACCTTTTCTTTTATTGCTTTGCAAATCAAAGAAGGGGGACCTGTTGGGAATAGGCCCTGCAAAATCTGACCAAAAACTGGCCCCAAAACTGTCCATAAACAAAATCTCTGAAGTACTGTGACATGTCTGTGATGGCCATGATACCCATGCTGAAGGTTGTGGGTTTACTGGAAGGAAGGCAAGGAACACCTGGCCCACCCAGGCAGAAAACCACTTAAAGGCATTCTTAAACCACAAACAATAGCATGAACTATCTGTGCCTTAAAGACATGCTGCTGCTGCAGATAACTAGCCAGACCCATCCCTCTATTTTGACCCATCCTTTTATTTCCCATAAGGAATACTATAGTTAATCTATAATCTATATAAACAATGCTTATCACTGGCTTGCTGTCAATAAATATATGGCTAAGTCCCTGAGGCTCTCAGCTCTGAAGGCTGTGAGACCCCTGATTTCCCACTTGACACCTCTATATTTCTATGTGTGTATCTCTAATTCCTCTAGCACCACTGGGTTAGGGTCTCCCCAACCGAACTTGTCTTGGCATGGCTCCATTGGGTTTTTAGGGCTCAAGTCTGTTATAAGGCCTGACTATTGTGCTTTTTAAAGCAATTATTTACCTTTAGCTTCTGAGACTAACATGAGCCATTGACCAGAATTTGTAGACAATTGCCAGGGTTTCCCCACTTGTTGCCAGTTTTTCCTGTAAGTCCTCCACCTTTTCTATGTATTCCAGATGAGACACTGCCCATAGGGCTGACAGGGAATCTTCAGTCATAGGATCATTGAAGTGATTCCCACCTGCTTGATATTGAGTGAATGTTAAACATGCAGGAGAAGGGGAGCACAGGTCTGATCTGGGAAGTTCAGAGAGGTCAGGGCACAGTGGAGTTATAGGTGTGGGTGGGGGAGATGACAAGGAAAAAGAAAGGAATTCTGAAGATTTCTTTGAAATAAAAGATTAGAGAACTTTTGATTAACATTTCTAAGTTGCTTTTTCATCTCTTGTAGGGAGATCATGTGGTCTTCACTCCTTTTGATACTCTCCAGGTACCACTGAAAATAACTCTTCCATTCTGGTTGCTTAGTTTCTGTGCCTGCATTTTCCATACTGGTTCAAAGGTACACTAATTTGAGAATCTCAAAATATTCCCATTTAGGCCATTGTAACTTAGAATCTGCTTTCATTATTGTTGTCTACATAGCTAAATATTTCCGTGATGAATCACTATAAGTATTTTGCTTATACCCTTCAGGAGTTCCTAAATGGGGAATGTTATATTCTGTATCTGCTGGGATCATAAAGGCCTTTTTCTCCATTATTTAGGGTTTCTCTTTGGATTTTACAAATTTGGGTCTTCTCTTGGACCAAAAATGTGTTGCTTGAAGACCTAGGTTTTCAAGGCTGTCCAAAGCCCTGGACTGGTTTGGTTCACCCTTGTTGCAGCTACCTGGCATAAATGTGTCAGGGGCTCAAAGTGTGAGAGTGATTGGTTTCTTAAATGTACCTGCCAGCTGAGATTATATCCTGAGTATGT
This sequence comes from Symphalangus syndactylus, assembly GCF_028878055.3. NCBI lineage: Eukaryota > Metazoa > Chordata > Mammalia > Primates > Hylobatidae > Symphalangus > Symphalangus syndactylus. The sequence goes on along the minus strand of NC_072448.2, from coordinate 23,858,228 downwards.
TCTTCTGAAAAAGAAAAGCTACTTAGAACCACTACATGTCTTAGGGTTCATTTCTCCCAAATGCCCTCCCATGATTTTCCGTCACCTGAGAGTGCCCCAAATGGCTAAGGAAAGCAAGGTGTTCTATTTATTTGGATTGGAAGATTCTACACTTCTGAGCTGAGCTCAAGTGTTCAGAGTTGGTGAAATCTGATAGGAAAGGACTGAAACACACACAAAACAGAGACAAACAAAAACAATTAGGCAAAATTAACAATGATCACAAAAAGTATATGATTTCTGACCAATAAGTGTAAGCAAAAAGTACTTAGGATTACAGGCAGCAGCCACCATTCCCAGCCATTCCAAAATTGAATTTCCTTTCACAGTGTAAACAGACTGTAACCCACTCTTGTGCCATTCAATGAACTTAGTCCAACAAAAAGTGGGTCTACTGATAAAACTGTGTTTAAATAAGACCAATCTTGAGGTGTAAGTGATCTGGATGTATCTGCATCTCACTTCGGTTTTCTGTATGGCATTTTGCTTTATTTCTCCATATATCTTCTGCTACTCCACATTAGGAAATTACTGCCAAATTTATGAATCATTTTTTCCCAATTATGCTTTGTTAAATTTAAGTTTTTAATCATTTTGAACACTTTTCACATTTCTTTATTGATAAAAAATAATGTTGTTGAGCTTTGATTTCTTAAACTCATCCCTCAGTCATTTTCTTAAATCATTGTTTTTCCAAGAAGTTTCTTCAATTTGTTAAAAAATCATTACTACCAGCAAACAGTAACATATAGGTAAACATCGAAAAGAAGTCTGGCTTCTATTTCAGAAGCGTAAGTGACCAGGACTTCAAAAATTTAGCAAATCTACCTAAGTAGTATGCTCTATGGAGGTTTATTATCTTTGAAGTCAGGCAGAATTAAGCCTGAGTTCTAGTTCAGCCACATATTACTGTGGGTCACAGAGCAAGTTTCTTGACTTGGAAAAGTTTTATAAATCTCAACTCCAAAAAAAAAAAAAAACACAGCAGAATAATATTGATTGAAGAAAAGGCAGGGTTTTTTATTCTTTCTGTAGCGATGCCTATTGAAAAGTACTCATACAGCTCTTCCAATTGAGAAGCTGCATCTGTTTTCCAAACCTTGTACCTGGCTATCCTTATTTGCTTAGAGCTACAGAAATGTGAACAGTGGTGTTTCATGGCTCACACCTGTGATTCTACATGTTGACTGGCTGGAATGAGAGAATTACTTGAGCTATTAGTTCAAAACAAGTTTAGATAACATGGAAAGACCCACGCTGTATAAAAATATTATTTTAAAAAATCATTAGCTAGGGATGGTGGCAAAATTCTGTAGTGCCAATTCACTGGGATACTAAAGTGAGGGAATTGCTTAAACTTTGGAAGTTAAGGCTGCCATTAGCCGTGGTCATATGACTTCACTCAAGCCTGTGTGGTGGAGCAAGACCCATTTTTTAAAAAGGAGCAAATAAAGAAAGGAAGAAAAAAGAAAGGAATGAAGAAAGGAAGGAAGGGAGAAATGAACGAATAAGAAAGACAGAAAAAGAAAAAAGTAAGAAAGGCAAGAAAGAGAGAAAAAAAGAAAAAAGAAAACAAGATAGAAAGATAAAGAAGGACAAGAAAGAAAGAAAGAAAGAACGAAAGCAAGCACAAAGATAAAGAGAAGTATAAAAATGGCCAGGTGAACTGGCTCACGCCTGTAATCCCAACACTTTGAGAGGCTGAGATGGAAGATCACAAATTCAGGAGTTTGAGACCAGCCTGACCAACATGGTGAAACTCATTTCCACTAAAAATACAAAAAAATTAGCCCATCGTGGTGGCACATGCCTATAATCCCAGCTACTCAGGAGGCTCAGGCAAGAGAATCACTAGAGGCAGAGGTTGCAGCAAGCCAAGATTGTGCCACTGTTCTCCAGGCAGGGTGACAGAGCAAGACTCTGTCTCAAAAAAAAAAATGTATAAAGACAAAAAAGAAAGAAAGAGAGAAAACAAAGAAAGGAAAGAAAGAATGAAAAGAAACAAATCTGTGAACATGACAATATGCTAGTGCTAGTTTGGGGACTGAACTCAAAGTTCCTGAATTCTTCTTCACCTGACCTTCCTCCTCCTCCTCCTTCTTCTACTTCTTCTTCTTCTCCTCCTTCTTCCTTCTTCTTCTCCTTCTCCTTCCTTCTTCCTTCTTCCTTCTTCTTTTCTTCTTCTTCCTCCTCCTCCTCTTCCTCCTCTTCCTCTTCTTCCTCTTCTTCTTCTTCCTCTTCCTCCTCCTCCTCCTCCTTCTTCTTTTCTTTCTCTCTCTTCTTTTAGGAATACTGCCATTGTTCTGAGAGAAAACAAATTTTACCAGCTGGGGCATAAGATATAATGTGGAAATCCAGCAAGACACCCATATTGATAGGTCACTCTCAGGACTACAGCTGTCTAGTCAATCAGCAGCTGATTGTGCATGCCTGAAGGTGCTCAACTCAGACCAAAATGATCCAGCTGAGTCCATCCTATATGTCTGACTAGCTCAATCATGAGCTAATGTAATAAATTTGGGTTGTTCTTTTTTTCTTTTATGGAAGAGTAGGTAATTCAAATGTGCACTCAATGCAGATAGAATGCCAGGATTCAGCAATAGGTTAATTGCTGGTTACCTGCAAACAACGGGTATCTTACAGAAGTTGACTTCCTTTTCCTGTTATTTAAAGTTGAATGTCTTATAAGATAATATTGAGTAATACAGAAATGCATGTAGACATGTATACAGATAATTGATGCTTACATTCATATAATCCCCCACACCATAGCAGGAAACAGACAACCACAGCCTGATTATTAGGGCCAAGGCCACATAGCAAAACAGAATTATTTCTAGTCTGTTTTACCCCATATCTAATCATTGGAGATCAAAGCTGTTAAGAAATATGAAGACACGGGGTTCTCTTATTTTATGTCCTCATCATTGTTTGTTTACTCTCAGATCTCTGAAAGGAATGTGGACAGCAGGTGGGCAGCAATGTTCTACCTGTAGATATTTTATTCTTGCAGCCATCTTTTCTCTGTAGGGGTGCTTCCTCTTCCACCATTTTACTTGAGGGAAGATGATGCTTGAGAGAGGCTGTCTCATCACCTCTAGCAGAAATAGAATGTTCAGGCCATTCACCTCTTTGATGTCAGAGCTATACTGCAATGTCCTGTCTACTGGCTATGTGTGACTACTGAGTTCCTGTTACTCACCCAACCCAAGGTGTACTAAAAAGGGAAAAGACAGAGTTTCAAAACATCAGTAATACATACATAGAGAGACACATTTTGTTAACAATTAAAAGTTAATTACATATTTGAAGAATAGTATTTAGGATATATTCAGTTAAGCACATTGTTACAATCAATTTCACCTTTTTTAAAAAAACTTTAAAAAACTGTGGCTACTAGAAAATTCAAAAGTCATATGTTACTCACATTTTACATCAGAGAATTGCCTCTTTTATGAAATATCAGGCAGCCCACTCAAAAGACCAGAAGCCAGAAATGTCATAAAATCTGAAATTTAAAATAATTGTCATTACATATAATTTTCAATGTGTGAATAACATAATGTTTATAAATTGATATGATCTTATACCCATGGTTAAATGCAAATATTCTGTGAGTTATGCTTGTATCAGTGCAGGGAGTAAGCCCTATGTAAAAAGACTGCAGCCTAGGCTTTCCTTCTTGCCTCATTGGGCCCAGTGCCTGATAACAATGAAGAAGTGTCATTCAAGGTCTGAGGGAATGGAGGGTGAAGCCTTATCTAATCAAGACTGAGACCTGGATTATAAGGTTATTGTTCTAGAAGATCTGGCAGGGATATCCACCAACCTGAATACAGGGCTCTGTGGGTGTGCTGCCAGGACACATTGGTTGTCAAGAAAGGGCCATGGAGACAGTTGCAATCACAGGCAGCATTCAAAGCTGGATTCTTTAAATACCTAATTTCTCCTAACAAAATGACATGTCCACCAGCCACTGACACATGCCCTCTGAAACTTCTTTGCCTAGGATGCTCACATCTGTTCACCCTGAATATTTCACTTTCTGCCTCCAAGGACAAAATTAAATGAGTAACACAATAGACTTCAGACAAAAAGCAAACAACTAAAGTATTATAACAATCTCAGGAAAACAAAAAGGAGACTTTTTCCAAGACTTGTCTTTCTTTTTAAAGAGCAATAGATGAGAATGCTATTAGCTGCTACTGTTTGTTTTCCTCCTAAGACTCTGAGGCAACCAAAACCAAAATGAAACAAGCAAAAATCCATTAAGGGTAGAGCTTTCACATGCAGATGTAGTTGACAAGCAGTAAAATTGAGACATTAAATATATTCTTGAGTGATCCTTAATGCTTACTCAGGTAGCTGTTAATATCAAACCCCAAAGTATTATTTTGCTCTTTTTTCATTTTTCTATTCAAAATATTGGGTTTAAAATACATAAAGTACAGAGGGAAAAAATATCAGGTCTTCCAGAAATATCTTCATTTAGAAATATGACTTATGAAGTGTTGGTGGGATGGTCACTAGGATCCAAAAATGTTGAGTTTCATTTCTCAGCCCAACTTTCCACATTTGGAAGTACCAACATTTATGAACTAAATCAACATCCACCAGAAATAACATTAAATATAGCTTACAGTTTTGGAACATGACAATAATGCACACAGACTTCACCCACCAATTCTTAACCTGCAGAAACAAACACTTGCATTTAAAGTTTTCTAAAATGTCAAATTAGTGTATTCTCTTCTTAATGTAAGGCTTAAATAAGCTTGATTCAATCTGCTTTTATTAAAATACTCTGGAAACCTGTATTTAATTCTTGAGAAAAGTTAATTTTATGCTCTATTCAAAGATAGAATACTTTTAGTGACAACTAAATACAGTTGTATGTTTTCTTTTAAAAATTAATTTAAGTTGGATTAAAGACTTAAGTGTTAGACATAAAACCATAAAAGCCCTGGAAGAAAACCTAGGCAATACCATTCAGGGCATAGGCATGGGCAAGGACTTCATGTCTAAAACACCAAAAGCAATGGCAACAAAAGCCAAAATTGACAAATGGGATCTAATTAAACTAAAGAGCTTCTGCACAGCAAAAGAAACCACCATCAGAGTGAACAGGCAACCTAAAGACTGGGAGAAAATTTTTTCAATCTACTCATCTGAAAAAGGGCTAATATCCAGAATCTACAAAGAACTCAAACAAATTTGCAAGAAAAAGACAAACAATCCCATCAAAAGGTGGGTGAAGCATATGAAAAGACAATTCTCAAAAGCAGACATTTATGCAGGCAACAGACACAAGAAAAAATGCTCATCACCACTGGCCATCAGAGAAATGCAAATCAAAACCACAATGAGATATCATATCACACCAGTTAGAATGGTGATCATTAAAAAGTCAGGAAACAACAGGTGCTGGAGAAGCTGTGGAGAAATAGGAACAACTTTACACTGTTGGTGGGACTGTAAACTAGTTCAACCATTGTGGAAAACAGTGTGGTGATTCCTCAAGGATCCAGACATCCTATTACTGGGTATATACCCAAAGGATTATAAATGATGCTGGTATAAAGACGCATGCACACGCATGTTTATTGTGGCACTATTCACAATAGCAAAGACTTGGAACCAACCCAAATTTCCATCAATGATAGACTGGATTAAGAAAATGCAGCACATGCACACCATGGAATACTATGCAGCCATGAAAAAGGATGAGTTCATGTCCTTTGTAGGGACATGGATGAAGCTGGAAACCATCATTCTCAGCTAACTATTGCAAGGACAAAAAACCAAACACCGCATATTCTCACTCATAGGTGGAAATTGAACAGTGAGAACACTTGGACACAGGAAAGGGAGCATCACACACTGGGGCCTGTCATCGGGTAAGTTGAGGGGGGAAGGATAGCATTATGAAATATACCTAATGTAAATGATGAATTAATGGGTGCAGCACACAAATATGGCACATGTATACATATGTAAGAAACCTGCACCTTGTACACATGTACCCTAGAACTTAAAGTGTAATTAAAAAATATTTTTCCACTAATGACCTTCATCTGTAGTGTTACAAAAATAATATTTTAATTCTTCTGGAAATGTATCCTTGGAGCTGCCAGAAGTTTGAAAACATCTGCAGAAAGCACTTCTTGCTTCTGTCTTGCTCTTTACTAAGATTCTTTGGGTCTGGAATTTGTTTTTTCTCATTTTATTTTCCAAGACAGCAGACTGGTGAAAGTTGGCCCTGCTGGCCCACTGAACTTTACTTTTCTTTGGAGTACTGGAGGCTTTCTAAGTCTCTGTTAAAACACATGTTGAGCAGTTTAACCTGGTTCTCAGCTACCTCAGCTCCCTTTCCACCATTTAAATTCCAGGGCTGCCCATATCAGTAAAAGCTCAAATAATGAAGTGAACACCACTGTGAAACACAGGCAAGTACTGCATTCTCCACTCTGTGTGTGGAGAATGCACACACAGAAAATGGAAAATAAGACAAGCTACACAATTGAGAAAAATTGTTCAACACCATGTGTAGCACTCAAGGAGAAGCCTTGTATAAATAAGAACCAGTAGTCAAGAAGGACAGTGCCAACAAGGAAAAGGAATTGGGTCAAGGATGTGCCCACCATATTTTGGTTGAAATGCTGGGGAAGGTGGGAAACATCAAGTCCAAGAACATCTAAGAGCCCTCTACAAGATTTCTGCAATGCATGAAAAGTGAGTATGTTCTCTGCATGAACATATCCACTCTCAGCTTGGACCTCTGAAAGTGACCGATGAACTACTAGGGGTCATTGCCACCACCACAGACTCTAGAAAGGAATTTTCTTTGTTAGAACAAATCTGCTATTGAGAAAATTACTCATTTTTTTTTCCTTTCTTCACAGAGAATGTCTTTATGTCTACATCCTGTTTGAAGGATATTTTGCCCAGGTATTCTATTATATGTAAGTTTTATTTAGTTATTCAGAACTTTAAATATGTCATACCACTCTCTCATTCCACTAAAAGTTTTGCTGCTAGACCTATTGAAACTTTCTTTTATGTGATTTGCTGCATTTCTCTTGCTGCTTCTAAGTTTTTTTTCTTTACTCTTGACGTTTAGGAGTTTGTTTATTAAATGTGTTATGGTAGTCTTCACAGGGTTAAATATTCTTGGTATTCTGTAACCTTCCTTTACATAATGTTGGTATCTTTCTCTAGGTTTTGTGAGTTATCTGTGATTATCTCTTTGAATAAACTTTCTGCCTCTATCTCTTAATCATTTTTTAAGGTCAATAACTCAGAGATTTTTTTTTGAGGCTATTTTCTAGACACTGTAGACAAACTTTTCTTTATTCTGAAGTCTCTTCTTACCGTATATTTTCAAATAGCCTATTTTATTATTATTATTATTATTATACTTTAAGTTTTAGGGTGCATGTGCAAAATGTGCAGGTTTGTTACATATGTATACATGTGCCATGTTTGTGTGCTGCACCCATCAACTCATAATTTAGCATTAGGTATATCTCCCAATGGTATCCCTCCCCTCTCCCTCCACCCCACAACAGTCCCTGGTGTGTGATGTTCCCTTTCTTGTGTCCGTCTGTTCTCACTGTTCAATTCCCACTTATGAGTGAGAACATGCGGTATTTGGTTTTTTGTCCTTGCAATAGTTAGCTGAGAATGATGGTTTCCAGTTTCATCCATGTCCCTACAAAGGACATGAACTTATCCTTTTTCATGGGTGCATAGTATTCCATGGTGTGTATGGGCTGAGTTTTCTTAATCCAGTCTATCGTTGATGGACATTTGGGTTGGTTCCAAGTCTTTGCTACTGTGAATAGTGTTTCCATAAACATACATGTGCATGTGTCTTTACAGCAGCATGATTTATAATCCTTTGGGTATATATCCAGTAATGGGATGGCTGGGTCAAATGGTATTTCTAGTTCTAGATCCCTGAGGAATTGCCACACCAACTTCCACAATGGTTGAACTAGTATACAGTCCCACCAACAGTGTAAAAGTGTTCCTATTTCTCCACTTCCTTTCCAGCACCTGTTGTTTCCTGACTTTTTAATGATTGCCATTCTAACTGGTGTGAAATGGTATCTCATTGTGGGTTTGATTTGCATTTCTCTGATGGCCAGTGATGAGCATTTTTTCAGTGTTTTTTGGCTGCATAAGTGTCTTCTTTTGAGAAGTGTCTGTTCATATCCACCCACTTTTTGATGGGGTTGTTTTTTTCTTGTAAATTTGTTTGTGTTCTTTGTAGACTCTAGGTATTAGCCCTTTGTCAGATGAGTGGATTGCAAAAATTTTCTCCCATTCTGTAGGTTGCCTGTTCACTCTGATGATGGTTTCTTTTGCTGTGCAGAAGCTCTTTAGTTTAATTAGATCCCATCTGTCAATTTTGGCTTTTGTTGCCATTGCTTTTCAAATAGCCAGCTTTCAACCTCACAATTTTTTTTTGTTATTATTGTTAATTCTGCTCTTAAAAGTCTCTGATGCTGGCCAGGCATGGTGGTTCATGCCTGTAATCTCAGCACTTTGGGAGGCTGAGTTGGGCAGATCATGAGGTCACGAGATCAAAACCATCCTGGTCAACATGGTGAAACCTTGTCTTTACTAAAAAATACAAAAATTATCTGGGCATGGTGGTGTACAAGCATAGTCCCAGCTACTCAGAAGGCTGAGGTAGGAGAATCACTTGAACCTGGGAGGTGGAGGTTGCAGTGAGCTGAGATCGCACCACTGCACTCCAGCCTGGTGACAGAGTGAGACTCCATCTCAAAAAAAAAAAAAAAAAAATCTTTGATGCTTTCTTTTATATGACAATTAATTATTTCAGCCCAGAGTTTCTGCTTAATTTTTAAAATTTCAATATCTCTGTTAAATTTACCTGACAGTATTTTGAATTATTTTATTGTATTTTCTTAAGTTTATTTATGTTTTTGTCTAAACAGCTATTTTAAATTCTTTGTCTGAAAGGTCACACATATTTGTTTGTCCAGAATTGGTCTCTAGTGCTCTATTTGGTTCATTTGTTGAGGGTATGCTTTTTCTAGACAGTATTCATGCTAGTCTTTTGTGTCTGAGTATTAAAGAGTTAAATATTTATTACAGTCTTTACAGTCTGGGCTTATGGGTAGCCCACACTTTTTAGAAAAGATTTCCAGATATTTTAAAGAAATTTTTTCTTTACCTTCCCCACACATGCAAAGTCTCTCTCTTTCTTCTGAGCTACCTTTTCCTATTCAAAATACTGAGTTTATTATACATTAAAGCACAGAGAAAAAAAGGTGACACAAACACCTTGTGGCCACCACTATTATTATTACATGCAGTCAGATCTGAAGTCAACATAACACTGGATCTCACTCAAAGTCTGCTGTAACCACTCTCTAAATACTGCTTATATTTCCTCAAGTTTCTAGGATTCTTAAAAACTGGCAAACTTGGCTGGGTGTGGTGGTTCATGCCTGTAATCCCAGTACTTTGGGAGGTGAAGACAGTGGATCATGAGGTCAAGAGATCAAGAGCATTTTGGCATGGCCAACATGGTGATACCCTTTCTCTACTAAAAAATACAGAAATTAGCTGGATGTGATGGAATGCTCCTATAGTCCCAGCTGCTCCAGCCTGGTGACAGAGCAAAACTCAATATCAAAAAAAAAAAAAAGCAAACTTATTGAGGCCGGTGTTTTTTACTTCAAAGAAGTAAGGTCCTTCATATTCCAGATGGATACATAAGTGTCATCTGTGGGTCACAGGCATGAGTCAATAACCTCAGAAGTCTGCTTGAAGTTCTACTGTATCATGGCTTAGCTGGCACTAAAATAACAACACACAGTGCTTCCCTCTCATTTCTCCTTTTACCAAAGACAGAGGAGCTTCATGCCATTGCTATTCCCACCCCAGGCTGTGATGAATACTGTCCAGGCTACTGCAGATGTTTTCTTAGTGGCCAAAGTCTCTTAAGTTAGCATGCCATGAATCCTGCATCACTTGAACTCAATATTCAGGGAAACAGAATCCCCTCTGGTACTGGACAGTTCTGCACATGCTGAATTTTCACCTGCCTGGGACCTGCTGACAAAAAGTAAAGTCTTGAAATACAGAGACCCCAGTAGCCTATTTGAAGCTTTATCTCTCTGTGGCTATGGTGATACCTAAGGTGCAAGACCAAATTTATTTTACTTTTCAATCTGATTGTTTGATGCAGAAGTTGTTTTTGTTTTGTTTTGTTTTTTGTTTTGTTTTTGTTTTTTCCCAAAGTTACTATAGCTTGTAATGTGTTGAACCTCATCTGAAGTCAACAAACCTCAGAGGCTCACTGAAGGATCTCAGTGAAGTACTTGGGTAACAGTTCTGCTTATTTAGGGTCCAAGGGATCTTCCGTTAGCAGGTAATAAATGCTGGCAGGACTGAGACTTTTTCTTCAAGGCACCAAGGTCCCTTGTAGCCCAGAGTGTTCCTCCTTTTTTTTAAATTATACTTTAAGTTTTAGGATACATATGCACAATGTGCAGGTTTGTTACATATGTACACGTGCCATGCTGGTGTACTGCACCTATTAACTCATCACTTAACATTAGGTGTATCTCCTAATGCTATCCCTCCCCCCGCCACCACCCCACAAAAGTCGCTAGTGTGTAATGTTCCCTTTCCTGTGTCCATGTGTTCTCATTGTTGAATTCCCACCTATGAGTGAGAACATGCAGTGTGTTTCTACACATGTCTTCTGGGATCCAGGGCCTTAAACAGCGACCTCCTGACTGTGTATTGACCTACCCTTTTTTGTGCTATTTTGATCTATTTTATATGTAAGAGAAAATCCTCCCAATGCTTTTCTACTATCTTTGAAAGTGAAAGAAAGCTGTCTCTTTTGGAGCTATACTAGACAAAGCTTGGAATTAGGGGAGAAGCATTTAACTTGTGTCTCTGTAGGTCATGTGCCTCTTCTGTTTACTGTCTCTGGACCTAGTTCAGCACCAGAAATTATTTGAGAATTATAATCTTCATGGCCTTCCTAGACTGTCTTTCAAGTTTACTTAAAGGAACAGAGTACTCAATGGTAAAGTTTGTAGGAACTCAAGTTCAGATTACTTGGATCCTCTATTCTCCTGATGAGGGCTGATTTAAATGTTCTTTCTATGGAAAGGTGTTAGCTGAGTTTAGTCTGGTTTGTCTTCTGTAACAAAAAAAGCATTGAGTTCAATGCTTCACAATTCCTTCATGTTTCCTCTTCCAGTTGCCGGATACTTGCCCATCTGATCTATTAATGCCCAGGCAGAAAAGCATGTTGTTAATGTTTTAGGAATGTTTTTTCTGCCTCTTCCATGCCTCTTTCAGTTATATGAAGTTAAAACCAGGTACTACGAGTGCTCACCTAGTTTTTGATTCTCATAATGCTGATTTTTCTGTGTAGAATATAGTTAAATTGGTGTCCTTGTGAGGGGGACAATTGGTGGAGCCTTCTGTTCAGCAATTTTTCTCCAGGTTCTCCTTTACAGTAGAATTTTTCACCTTTTATGTTACAAGAAATGACATATTGCAAGAGACCCTTGAATTTGAGAGTTGCAAGAACCTAGTCCAGATGTATTTACTGTAAAAATGTTTGAGTGTTTACTATTGCAGGTGACTTTACTTCCCCTTAATTTTTTAAATCGACAAATCAGTTGGAACCTGGTGATTTCAACTGGCAAGAACTTTGTCATTTGAGGGTTATCATTTAAAATTTAAAAAGTGCATGCTTTTAAAACAATGTACATATCTAATAAATGATTACTGAAACAAAGCACAATTTGATTGGTGATTATTTAGATAATATTCTCTATTTTCTATAGATTTTTTTGAAATTTTTGAGTTTAAAAAATTTGCTAGCATCATAATGTTAATCCCAAGCTTTTGCAATGTACAACATGAGTTTCAGCCAGTGACTAGTTACAGTTTATTGAACCAGTCACTGCCGGTAAAGCCAATGCCCTCCTGTTGACTTTTTAAAAGGTAGTTTTGATCAGTGATTAGTGTTACTCTTCAAAAAATGCACACAGTTCATAGACAAGTAAATTATCTGGCTAAAAGTATGATTACTAAATACTCAGGCCACAGCTGCATCATTATCATTTATATTTTTTCTCTGCAGATATTTTCAAGGCTTCATACAGTGTTTCAGTTTAACGTAAAGAGCATATAGCTTGACACACAACTTGTTTGTTGGCTGTTTCTAAATTTACACTTCATTATTGGAGCAGAGCACAGTAATTTGAAGGTCATTCTCAGTCAATTTTATCTGCATTTGGCTAGAACACACTTCAGATTCTGTATATAGGGGGTAATTTTAATGCAAATTTAGATTGTTGCTCTTATTACTGTGGACAAAAAAAGTACAAGATAGAGCTGCTCATTAGATAAAATCAGAACTTACCTGAATTTGAACCCATTGAAAGCCACACAAAATTTCAAGCAAAATTCTGCTATTGAACGTTCTAAGAGCTTGTGAATACATCATGTTTATTTGCAGAATAAAAAGCCATAACAAATCTCTGTTATTTTCCACATAGGAGTTGCATTTGAATTCCAAATTGAGCTTAACCAACAACAATTTAAAATAAATAAATAGTAGTTCTAAAATAAATAATAAAATATAGTGAAATTAATGAATTATTAACTACAGCAACAACTAAAGCAAAGATTATTATAAAGACAACACTCCAGATGCTGTTTGACAAAATATTTCTGTATCAATATTTCTTTAATTTAAAAATTTTCAAAGATGACTAAACTTAAAGAGCCAGAATAGTCTGTAGGTTGTCTATCTGATGTCTTGATAACAAGTTTAAAAATAAGGTGTGACCAGCACTTTGGGAGGCTGAGGCAGGCGGACCACGAGGTCAGGAGATTGAGACCACGGTGAAACCCCATCTCTACTAAAAATACAAAAAATTAGCCGGGCGTGGTGGCGGGTGCCTGTAGTCCCAGCTACTCGGAGAGGCTGAGGCAGGAGAATGGCGTGAACCCGGGAGGAGGAGCTTGCAGTGAGCCGAGATTGCACTACAGCACTCCAGCCTGAGCGACAGAGCAAGACTCCATCTAAAATAAATAAATAAATAAGGTGTGTATTACTTTTCATTTAGGTAACAAAGATGGAAGCAAAAAATTACAAAAATAATTTTAAAATAATATTAATATATTTAAAAGAATTAGAAAAACGTCCAGAAACAATTTGAGTTTTGAAAAATAAGAAATTTTATATTTGAAGGTTTTAATTCAGTTTAATGCTTGAAGAATCTGCAGAATGTGGCTAGCACTATATATTTAGATTGCCTTTTTATTAAAATGTATCAAAATTTCTAAATAAATTTCTTAGGTATTAAAATTTTATTTGAAAATATTTGGTTTTATGATCTAAATAAAGATACATAAAATACTGTAGAACTGAATAAGTAAACATTTTAAATTATCATTCGCTATGTTTATAGAATTAATAAGAGATGTTCAAAAATAATTTGTAGAAAATAGGATTAAATATATTATGTAGCAAATTATAAAGGTGGTAGTCATGACCAAGATGGCTGACCAGAAGAAATTTGTGTGTATAATTCTCATAAAGATGAATAAAAAGTGGCATTTCAGCCCTTTATACATTCAGATACTCACGTTAGGACTAAGTAAAGAAACAATTTGGCTCATGCATAATGGAGAAAATAAAGGCAGGGGGACACCCAATCTGGGAATGAAATGGAGTCAGAGGAACCTCCCCTACCCGGAGAAACAGTGACTGAGTGAGCTATCCGGGGAACTCATGCTTCTCTCATGGACCTTTGCCCACCTAGGGTCAGAAGATTCTATCAGAAACACATTTCACCAGGTCCTTCAGTGTGACACACATAACTACATGGAGTCTCAGTAAAACAGGTACTCCGGCACATGAAAAGACCGGAGAGCCTTAGAGACCTGGGCTTTCCAGGCTTCCTGGAAAAATCAGCTGCCATACTGGCAAAGTGGGAGGTCAGAACTCCATGTATAACCTTAGGGAAGTGCTGAATCCAGGGGGCTGACAGTGATAGTCTGCAGGTCTTGCTTCCATGGCAGCTAACAGGAGAAAACCCACTGGCTTAGAACTCCAGTCAGCCACTGGAAGAAGCATTATACATCCCTGAAACAGAGCTCCCAGGCATAGGGGTGGGCAGCCATCTTTGCTGTTTTGCCAATCAGCCATTCTGGTCTTCAGGTTTCGAACAATCTGAGATAACCAGGGGCTGAAGCAGATCCCTAGCAAAACACAGCTGTTCTATGAAAATGTGACCAGATTGCTTTTTTTTTTTTTATTATACTTTAGGGTTTTAGGGTACATGTGCACAATGTGCATGTTTGTTACATATGTATCCATGTGCCATGTTGATTTCCTGCACCCATTAACTCATCATTTAGCATTAGGTGTATCTCCTAATGCTGTCCCTCCCCCCTCCCCCCTCACCCCACCCCACAACAGTCCCCGGAGCGTGATGTTCCCCTTCCTGTGTCCATGAGTTCTCATTGTTCAATTCCCACCTATGAGTGAGAACATGCCCTGTTTGGTTTTTTGTCCTTGCGATAGTTTACTGAGAATGATGTTTTCCAGTTTCATCCATGTCCCTACAAAGGACACGAACTCATCATTTTTTATGGCTGCATAGTATTCCATGGTGTATATGTGCCACATTTTCTTAATCCAGTCTATCGTTGTTGGACATTTGGGTTGGTTCCAACTCTTTGCTATTGTGAATAGTGCCGCAATAAACATACGTGTGCATGTGTCTTTATAGCAGCATGATTTATAGTCCTTTGGGTATATACCCAGTAATGGGATGGCTGGGTCAAATGGTATTTCTAGTTCTAGATCGCTGAGGAATCGCCACACTGACTTCCACAATGGTTGAACTAGTTTACAGTCCCACCAACAGTGTAAAAGTGTTCCTATTTCTCCACATCCTCTCCAGCACCTGTTGTTTCCTGATTTTTTAATGATGGCCATTCTAACTGGTGTGAGATGGTATCTCACTGTGGTTTTGATTTGCATTTCTCTGATGGCCAGTGATAAGGAGATTTCTTCATGTGTTTTTTGGCTGCATAAATGTCTTCTTTTGAGAAGTGTCTGTTCATGTCCTCTGCCCACTTTTTGATGGGGTTGTTTGTTTTTTTCTTGTAAATTTGTTTGGGTTCATTGTAGATTCTGGATATTAGCCCTTTGTCAGATGAGTAGGTTGCAAAAATTTTCTCCCATTGTGTAGGTTGCCTGTTCACTTTGATGATAGTTTCTTTTGCTGGGCAGAAGCTCTTTAGTTTAATGAGATCCCATTTGTCGATTTTGGCTTTTGTTGCCATTGCTTTTGGTGTTTTAGACATGAAGTCCTTGCCCACGCCTATGTCCTGAATGGTATTGCCTAGGTTTTCTTGTAGGATTTTAATGGTTTTAGGTCTAACATATAAGTCTTTAATCCATCTTGAGTTAATTTTTGTATAAGGTGTAAGGAAGGGATCCAGTTGCAGCTTTCTACATATGGCTAGCCAGTTTTCCCAGCACCATTTATTAAATAGGGAATCCTTTCCCCATTTCTTGTTTTTGTCAGGTTTGTCAAAGATCAGATAGTTGTAGCTATGTGGCATCATTTCTGAGGTCTCTGTTCTGTTCCATTGATCTATGTCTCTGTTGTGGTACCAGTACCATGCTGTTTTGGTTACTGTAGCCTTGTAGTATAGTTTAAAGCCAGGTAGCGTGATGCCTCCAGCTTTGTTCTTTTGGCTTAGGATTGACTTGGCGATTCAGGCTCTTTTTTGGTTCCATATAAACTTTAAAGTAGTTTTTTCCAATTCTGTGAAGAAAGTCGTTGGTAGCTTGATGGGGATGGCATTGAATCTATAAATCACCTTGGGCAGTACGGCCATTTTCACGATATTGATTCTTCCAACCCATGAGCATGGAATGTTCTTCCATTTGTTTGTATCCTCTTTGATTTCATTGAGCAGTGGTTTGTAGTTCTCCTTGAAGAGGTCCTTCACATCCCTTGTAAGTTGGATTCCTAGGTATTTTATTCTCTTTGAAGCAATTGTGAATGGGAGTTCACTCATGATTTGGCTCTCTGTTTGTCTGTTATTGGTGTACAAGAATGCTTGTGATTTTTGTACATTAATTTTGTATCCTGAGACTTTGCTGAAGTTACTAATCAGCTTAAGGAGATTTTGGGCTGAGACAATGGGGTTTTCTAGATATACAATCATGTCATCTGCAAACAGGGACAATTTGACTTCCTCTTTTCCTAATTGAATACCCTTTATTTCCTTCTCCTGCCTGATTGCTCTGGCCAGAATTTCCAGCACTATGTTGAATAGGAGCGGTGAGAGAGGGCATCCCTGTCTTGTGCCAGTTTTCAGAGGGAATGCTTCCAGTTTTTGCCCATTCAGTATGATATTGGCTGTGGGTTTGTTGTAGATAGCTCTTATTATTTTGAGATACGTCCCATCAATACCTAATTTATTGAGAGTTTTTAGCATGAAGGGTTGTTGAATTTTGTCAAAGGCCTTTTCTGCATCTATTGAGATAATCATGTGGTTTTTGCCTTTGGTTCTGTTTATATGCTGGATTACATTTATTGATTTGCGTATGTTGAACCAGCCTTGCATCCCCGGGATGAAGCCCACTTGATTATGGTAGATAAGCTTTTTGATGTGCTGCTGGATTCGGTTTGCCAGTATTTTATTGAGGATTTTTGCATCAATGTTTATCAAGGATATTGGTCTGAAATTCTCTTTTTTGGTTATGTCTCTGCCAGGTTTTGGTATCAGGACAATGCTGGCTTCGTAAAATGTGTTAGGGAGGATTCCCTCTTTTTCTATCGATTGGAATAGTTTCAGAAGGAATGGTACCAGTTCCTCCTTGTACCTCTGGTAGAATTCAGCTGTGAATCCATCAGGTCCTGGACTCTTTTTGGTTGGTAAGCTATTGATTATTGTCACAATTTCAGAACCTGTTATTGGTCTAGTGGCGCAATCGGTTAGTGCGCGGTACTTATAAGACCAGATTGCTTTTTAAAGCAAGACACCAATCCTGATTTTATCGCTGAGTGAGACCTACCAACTGTGGTCTCCAGCTACTCCTGCTAGTGTTTTCTGGGAAATGAAGGTTTCAAACCTCCCTGAGACTGAACGACTAAAGGGAGGAGCGGGCTGCCATCTTTGCTCTTTGCCAACTTAGTCATTCTGGCCTTCAGGTTCTGAAAAGTTTGAGGCAAGCTGGGACTGAAGCAGACACCTAGCACAGCATAGCTTCTCTATGAAAATGTGGCCAGCCTCTTTATTTTTTTTGTTTTTGAGACGGAATCTCGCTCTGTTGCCCAGGCTATAGTGCAGTGGCATGATCTCTGCTCACTGCAAGATCTTCCTTCTGGGTTCACGCCATTCTCCTGCCTCAACCTCCCAAGTAGCTGGGACTATAGGTGCCTGCCACCAGGCCCAGCTAACTCTTTTTGGATTTTTAGTAGAGACAGAGTTTCACCGTTTGGCCAGGAAAGTCTTGATCTCCTGACCTTGTGATCTGCCTGTCTCAGCCTCCCAAAGTGCTGGGATAACAAGTGTGAGCCATCTCTCCTGGCCTACTTTTTAAAGCAGATCCCTAAGTTTGTTCCTGCCCAGTGGGCAGAACCTCCTAAATGGGTTCTCCAGTCACTTCCTAGAGGAAGTGCTATGCTGTCATTTTTTCAGTTCTGTAGCCTTCACTGTTAATACTTTTGGGTACTGGAACATCCAAGTGATGTGTTTCAGCTATGTCCCCCCCAAAATCTCTTCTTGAATTGTAAGTCCCATAAGCTTCATGTGATATGAGAGTTATTTGTGGAAGGTAACTTTATCATGGGGTGGTTTTCCTCATGCTGTTTTTGTGGTAGTGAGTGAATTCTAACAAGACCTGATGGTTTTGTAAGCATCTGGAATGTGCCCTGCTCTCACTCATTTTCTTTTGCTGCCATGGAGAGCTGCCTTCTGCCATAATCATAAGATTCCTGAGGCCTCCTCAACTACGCAGAACTGTCAGCTAAGAAATCTCTTTTGCTTTATAAACTACCCAGTCTCAGATGTTTCTTTATAGCAATGTAAGAATGGAATAATACACAATGTGACTAGGAACTAGTGTAGGCCCTTACCACATTGCAGCAGCCCTTTAAAAAAGTGGTCAGACTGTTACCTGGCAGCCCATTTCCATGTCTCCTTACTAGGCAGGTTCTCCAATCTTGGGCCTACAGCCACCCCCAGCTAGGGTTACTGAGCCAGTAGCAGCTCCTTACCTCTATGGACAAAGCTCCTAGTTGGAGGGCTGGGTTGCCATCTTTGCTGTCTTTTAGCTCTTACTCTTACTGTTTTCAGGCTCAAGAGAGTCTACAGGGCCAAAGGATCTGGTCCAACTTTCAGCACATAGCAACACCTCACAGAAAAATGGCCAGACAGTTCTCTACACAGATCCCAGTCCCCAGTTCTCACTGGACAGACCTGCTCCACCTGAAACTTCAGGACAACCATCCTTCCCCTCCCTGATTACTTCAATTAGTGAAAGTCCAGCATTTCTCCAGAAAGGGAATCCCAGATTCTACCCATAACTCTTCTGCAACTACGGTTGCAGTAGCACAGCTGTAACAGCACTGAGACTAGGGTGGAACAAAGGGTGTAGTCATAATATTGCCACGTGCAGCACATCAGAGACACCAAAAGAAAGGAATCCAGTCACTCTTTCCTGAGAACCCCCACCTCCACTATAAACTAAGAAAGGCCCATGGCTCATGAACACGGAAGTCACCACACATATTGCTGAGTATGTTCTCTGGTAATGATCCAGTTTCCCCAGGGAGAGGCTCCCAGAGACAAATAACAGCCCCTCTGCCACTGCTACAGTAACAGTTCTAATTCCTGCTTTTCTTGGCGTGAGGAAGAAATAAAGAGCCTGAGGGCTGAAACCAAGCTTAGAGCATACCACAGCCACCACACAGAGGAGACTAATCTCTCCTCCCTATGAGCGTTCAGCCCTCTGCTCCCCAAAAAACAGAACTCCAAGTTTGTGCCAAGAGTGCAGCTTTCTCACCCCACAGGCTAAGTATTCTTAGTAATAGTGGCTCCATGGCTTTTGAAGGTGGAGCTCCCAGAGGAAAGAGAAAGCCTCTCTGCCACTGCCTCTGCAGTAAAACTGCCCTTCCACCCTCAGACTAATGAAAGAGCGAAAACCCTAAGTGTTATATCCACACCTCCAACAAGCTGCAGTCAACTCAATGAGAGGAGGTCAGTACATCTATCATGAGCCTAAACCATTACCATCGTTATCACTAGTTAGGAAACCCCCAGCATATGACCATAGCACAGACGGTGCAACTTGGGCTGACTACACCGAGTGATTGATGACCTGCATCTCTCTGCTCCCAGGAAATAAGCAAAATACTGCTGGTTACAACAAGCACTAAGGTTTCTTTCCATGTTTCCTCAAAGTTAAGAGAAATTATAAACCCTGAAATTACTCCAGAGCTGCTGTGTTTAGCCCCAGAATGGCAAGCCATGATTTACAGCCAGCACTGAAGTGGGAAGAGAAATCCACACTTTAAGAGTAATGTAAAGAAACCTGGCTGCAACTATGAGGGAACAGGGGAACCACACAACTAAGCAAGTGTCTATCAACTGACCTATATGCTTAGGCACCATTTACTGTATCACAACCCAAAGCTTCCACACCAAAAATACTTAGCTAACACACCCTACTGTGAAACCAAAGAAGTCAGTTTCAAATAAAGATTTTACGTAAAGCCATGACTTTGGGAAAATATCAAGAAAAAAGCTTTATCGACTGTACTCAACACTGACGTTAAAGAACCACCCACATGCTGAGATGAGGAAGAATTCCAGTGACTCGACTTTCCTGAGTGTCCTCCAAATGACTACACCAGTTCTCCAACAAAAGTTCTTTGTTCATTCTATATTTATTTATTTATTTTTAAATTTTCAACTTTTAAGTTCAGGGTACATATACAAGATGTACAGGTTTGTTACATAGATAAATGTGGGCCATGTTGGTTTGCCACACGGGCCAACTCATCACCTAGATATTAAGCCAGACATCATTAGCTATTCTTCCTGATTCTCTTTTCTTCAACACGCAAACTGATAGGCCCTGGTATGTGTTGTTTATACTCATGTGTCCATGTGTTTTTATCATTTAGCTCCCACTTAGAAGTAAGACAATGTGGCATATCCTATTACAAGAATACAATATAAGAATATCCTAGTTTTGCATTAGTTTGCTGAAAATAATAGCTTCTGGCTCCAATCATGTCCCAAACTGAATAAGGACAGGATCTCATTCATTTTTATGGCTACATGGTATTCCGTGGTGTATATGTACCAGGTTTTCTTTATCCCATTTATTATTGATGCACATTTGAGTTTATGTCTTTGCTTTTGAAATGGTGCTACAATGAACACATAGGTGCATAAGTCTTTATAATAGAACAATTTATATTCCTTTGTGTATATAACCAGTAATAGGATTGCTGAGTCGAATATTATTTCTTACTCTAGGTCTCTGCTGAATCACTACACCATCTTGTACAATGTTTGAACTAGTTTAGAATCCCACCAACAGTCTAAAATGTTCCCTTTCTCTACAACCTATCAAAATCTTTACTTTCTCTCTTTCTATTTGAATATCCTTTAATTCTCTCTTGGCTGGTATCTCATTGTGGTTTTGATTTGCATTTCTCTAATGACCAGTGATGGTGAGCTCTTTTTCATGTTTGTTAGCTGTGTAAGTGCCTTTTTTTAAGAAGTGTTTGTTTATGTCCTTTACCCACTTTTTGATGGAGTTGTTTCTTTTTATTCTTGTATATCTGTTTAAGTTCCTTGTAGATTCTGGATACTAGCCCTTTATCAGATAGACAAATTGCAAAAATTTTCTCCCATTCTGTAGGTTGCCTGTTCACTCTAATGATAGTTTCTTTTGCTGTGCAGAAGCTATTTAATTTAATTAGATCCCATTTGTAAATTTTGGCTTTTGTTGTCATTGCTTTTGGTGTTTTAGTCATGAAGACTTCCAGCATGCCTATGTCCTGAATGATATTGCCTAGGTTTTCTTCTAGGGTTTTTATGGTTTTTCGACTTAAATTGAAGTATTTAATCCATCATGAGTTAATTTTTGTATTAAGTGTAAGGAAGGGGTTCAGTTTCAATTTTCTGCATATGGCTGGCCAGTTTTCTTGACAACATTCATTAAACAGGGAATCTTTCCCCATGCTTCTTTTTCTCATGTTTGTCAAAGATCAGATGGTTATTGATGTATGGTGTTATTTCTGAGGCCTCTGTTCTGTTCCACTGGTCTATTCCACTGTTTTGGTACCCATCCCATGCTATTTGGTTACTGTAGCCTCGTAGTATAGTCTGAAGTAAGGAAGCATGTTGTCTGGCTTTGTTCTTTTTGCTTAAGATTGTCTTTGCTGTAAGAGCTCTTCATTGGTTCCATATGAAATATAAAGTTTTCTTTTCTAATTTTGTGAAGAAAGTCAATGGTATCTTGATGGGGATAGCATTGAATCTATAAATTACTTTGGGCAATATGGCCATTTTCATGAGACTGATTCTTCCTATCCACAAGCATGTAATGTTTTTTCATTTGTTTGTATTCTCTCTTATTTCCTTGAGCAGTGGTTTATACTTTTCCTTGAACAGATCGTTCACATCCCTTGTAAGTTGTATTCTTATGTATTTTACTCTCTTTGTAGCAATTGCGAATGGGAGTTCACTCATGATTTGGTTCTTTGTCTTTTATTGGTGTATAGAAATGCTTGTGATTTTTGTACATTGATCTGTATCTGGAGAATTTACTGAAGTTGTTTATCAGCTTAAGGAGATTTTAGGCCGAGATGATGGGATTTTCTAAATATACAATTATGTCATCTTCAAACAGAGACAATTTGACTTTCTCTCTTCCTATGTGAATACCCATTATTTCTTTCTCTTCCCTGATTGCCCTGGCCAGAAATTCCAATACCATGTGGAATAGGAGTGGTAAGAAAGGGGATTCTTGTCTGGTGCCGATTTTCAAAGAGAATGCTTCCAGTTTTTGCCTGTTCAGTTTGATATTGGCTGTAGTTTTGTCATAAATAGCTCTTACTATTTTGAGATGTGTTTTATCAATACCTAGTTTATTGAGAGTTTTTAGCATGAAGCAGTGTTGAATTTTGTCAAAGGCATTTTCTGCATTTATTGAGATAATAATGTGATTTTATTTCTTTGGCTCTGCTTATATGATGAATTATATTTATTGATTTGTGTATGTTGAACCAGCCTTGCATCCCAGGGGTGAAGCCAACTTGATCATTGTTGGTAAGTTTTTTGATGTGCTGTTGGATTCAGTTTACCAGTATTTTATTGAGGTTTCTTACATCAGTGTTCATAAGGATATTGGCCTGAAATTTTCATTTTTTTGTTGTGTCTCTGCCAGGTTGTGGTATCAGAATGATGCTGGCCTCATAAAATGAGTTAGGGAGGAATCTCACTTTTTATGTTGTTGGGAATGGTTTCAGAAATAATGGTATCAGCTCCTCTTTGTTCCTCTGGTAGAATACTCTGTGATTTCATCTGGTCCTGGGCTTTTCTTTGTTGGTAGGCTATTAATTACTGCCTCAATTTCAGAACACTTTATTGGTCTATGCAGAGATTCACCTTCTTCCTGGTTTAGTTTAAGGAAGGTGTATGTATCCAGGAATTTATTCATTTCTTCTAGATGTTCTAGTTTATTTGTGTAGAGAGGTTTACAGTATTCTCTGGCAGTAGTTAGTTTTCCTGCAGGATCAGTGGTGATATCCCCTTTATCATTTTGTATTGTGTCGATTTGATTTATCTCTCTTTTCTTCTGTATTAATCTGGCTAGCAGTCTATTTATTTGGTTAATCTTTTCACAAAAAACAGCTCCTGGATTCACTAATTTGTTGAAGGGTTTTTTCTGTCCCTACTTCCTTCAGTTCTGCTCTGTTCTTTGTTGTTTCTTGTTATTTCTTGTCTTCTGCTAGCTTTTGAATTTGTTTGCTCTTGCTTCTCTAGTTCTTTTCATTGTGATATTAGTGAGTCGATTTTAGATCTTTTCCACTGTCTTTTATGGGCATTTGGTGCTATATATTTCTCTTTAAACACTGCCTTACCTGTGTCCTAGAGATTCTGGTATATTGTGTCTTCATTCTCTTTGGTTTCAAAGAACTTATTTATTTCTGCCTTAATTTTGTTATTTATCCAGTAGTCATTCCGCAGCAGGTTGTTCAGCTTCATGTAGTTGTTCAGTTTTGAGTTAATTTCTTCATCTTGAGTTCTAATTTGATTGCAGCATGGTCTGAGAGAATTTATTAGGATTTCCTTTCTTTTGCAAGTGCTGAGGATTGTTATATTTCCAATTATGTGG
Source organism: Symphalangus syndactylus (assembly GCF_028878055.3). Taxonomy (NCBI): domain Eukaryota; kingdom Metazoa; phylum Chordata; class Mammalia; order Primates; family Hylobatidae; genus Symphalangus; species Symphalangus syndactylus. The sequence goes on along the minus strand of NC_072448.2, from coordinate 23,834,731 downwards.
TCAATTTTAGAATAAGTGTCATGTGGTGCTGAGAAGAATGTATATTCTGTTGATTTGGGTTGAAGAGTTCTGTAGATGTCTATTAGGTCTGCTTGGTCCAGAGCTGAGTTCCAGTCTTGAATATCCTTGTCAATTTTCTGTGTCATTGATCTAATATTGAAAATGGGGCATTAATGTCTCCCAATATTATTGTGTGGGAGTCTAAGACTCTTTGTAGGTCTCTAACAACTTGCTTAATGAATCTGGGTGCTACTGCATTGGGCACATATATATTTAAGATAATTAGCTCTTATTGTTGCAGTGATCCCTTTACATTTATGTAATGCCCTTCTTTGTCTTTTTTGATCTTTGTTGGTTTAAAGTCTGTTTTATCAGAGATTATAATTTCAATTTCTGCTGTTTTTTTTCTATTTAGTTGTTAAATATTCCCCCATTCCCTTTATTTTGAGCCTATGTGTTTCTTTCCATGTGAGATGGATCTCCTGAACACAGCAACCAAAGAGTCTTTAGTCTTTATCCAATTTGAAAGTCCGTGTCTTTTAATCGCTGAATGGGGCATTTAGACCAGTTACACTTAAGGTTAATATTATTATTTGTGAAATTCATTCTGTCATTATGATGCTAGCTGGTTATTTTGGCTGTTAGTTGATGCAGTTCCTTCACAGTGTTGATGGTCTTTACAATTTGGTTTGTTTTTTGCAGTGGCTGGTATAGGTTTTTCCTTTCCATATTAGTGCTTCCTTCTTGAGCTCTTTTAAGGTAGGACTGGTTACAAAAATCTCTCAATATTTTCTTGTCTGCTAAGGATTTTATTTATCCTTTGCTTATGAAGCTTAGTTTGGCTCTATATAAAACTCTGGTTTGAAATTCTTTTATTTAAAAATGTTGAATATTTGCCCCCACTCTCTCCTGACTTGTAGGGTTTCTGGAGAGAGATCCACTGTTAGGCTGATGGCCTTCTCTTTGTGAGTTACTTGACCTCTCTCTGTGGCTGCCATTGACACTTCCTTTATTTCAACCTTAGTGAATCTGATGATTATGTGTCTTATGGTTGGTGTTCTCAAGGAGTATCTTTGTGGTGTTCTTTTCATTTCCTGAATGTGAATGTTGGCTTGTCTTGCGAGGTTGTGGAATTTCCCCCGGATAATATTCTGAAGAGTGTTTTCCAACTTGGTTCCATTCACTCCGACACTCAGGTACACCAATCAAACTTGGATTGGAGTTTTCACATAGTCTCATATTTCTTGGAGGCTTTGTTTGTTCCTTTTCATTCTTTTTTCCCTCATCTTGTCTTGATGCTTTATTTTATTAAGTTGATCTTCAATATCAGATATTCTTTATTATGCTTGATTGATTCAGCTATTGATACTGTATATGCTTTATGAAGATCTTGTGCTGTGTTTTTCAGCTCTATCTGGTCATTTGTGTTCTTCTTTAAACTGGTTATTCTAGTTAGTAGTCCCTGTAATGTTGTATCAAGTTTCTTAGCTTCATTTCATTGGGTTAGAACATGTTCCTTTAGCTCAGAGGAGTTTGTTATTACTCACCTTCTGAAGCCTACTTCCACCAGTTCATCTAACTCATTCTCCATCAAGTTTCGGTCCCTAGCTGCTGAGGAGTTGTGATCTTTTGGCAGAGAAGAGGCGTTCTGGTTTGTGAAATTTTTAACCTTTTTGCACTGGCTTTTCCTCACATTTGTGGATTTATCGGCCTTTGGTATTTGATGTTGGTGACCTTCAGATTTGGTGTATGTATGTACTTTTGCTACTGTTGTTTTTGTTGTTGTTGATGATGCTCCTTCTTTCTGTTTGTTAGTTTTCCTGCTGTCAGGCCTCTCTGCTACAGGTCTGCTGCAGTTTGCTTCAGGTCCACTCCAGAATCTACTTGCCTGAGTATCACTGGCAGCGGATGGAGAACAGTAAAAAATTGCTGCCTGTTTCTTTCTCTGGAAGACTTGTCCCAAAGGGGCTCTTGCCTGATGCTGGCCAGAGCTCTCCTGTGTGAGTTGCCTGTCAACCCCTATTGGGAAATTTCTCCCAATCAGGAGACATAGGAGTCAGGGACCCATTTGAGGAGGCAGTCTGTCCCTTAGCAGAGCTCTAGTGCTGTGCTGCAAGATCTGCTGCACTCCTCAGAGCTGGCAAGCGGAAATGTTTAAATTCAATGAAGCTGCATTTGCAACTGCCTGTTCCTCCAAGTGTACTGTCCCAGGGAGATGGGAGTTTGATCTATAAGGGCTTGACTAGGGCTGCTGCATTTCTTTCAGAGATACCCTGCCCAGAGACGTGGAATCTACAGAGACAGTCTGGCTACAGCAGCTTTGTCCAGCTGCAGTGTGCTCTGACCAACGTGAACTTCCTAGTGTCTTTATTTACACCATGAGGGGAAAACCACCTACTCAAGCCTTAGTAATGGATGACACCCCTTCCCCCACCAGGACGGAGCATCACAGGGTGACTTCATGCCGCTGTGCTGGCAGCAAGAATTTCAAACTTGGCCGGGCGCGGTGGCTCATGCTTGTAATCCCAGCACTTTGGGAGGCCGAGGCGGGCGGATCACGAGGTCAGGAGATCGAGACCACGGTGAAACCCCGTCTCTACTAAAAAATACAAAAAAAAAATTAGCCAGGCGTGGTGGCGGGCGACTGTAGTCCCAGCTACTCAGAGAGGCTGAGGCAGGAGAATGGCATGAACCCGGGAGGCGGAGCTTGCAGTGAGCTGAGATTGCGCCACTGCACTCCAGCCTGGGTGACAGAGCAAGACTCCATCTCAAAAAAAAAAAAAAAAAAGAATTTCAAACTTGTGGATCTTAGCTTGAAGAGCTCCATGGGGATGGGATCTGCTGAACTAGACCACTTGGCTGCCTGTCAGGGGAGTGAAGATTCTGTCTCACTGGCATTACAGGTGCCACTGGGGTATGAAAAATATCCTGCAGCTAGCTCTGTGTCTGCCCAAATGGCTGCCCAGTTTTGATTGAAACCCAGGGCCTTGGTGGTATAGGAACCCAATGGGATCTCCTGGTTTGCGGGTTGCCAAGACCGTGGGAAAAGCACAGCATCTGGGCCAGAATGCACTGTTCCTCACATCACCGTCCCTCATGGCTTCCCTTGGCTATGGGACGGAGTTCCCTGACACCTTGTGCTTCCTTGCCTCATCCTGCTTCTGCTCACCCTCTGTGGGCTGCACTCACTGTCTAACCAGTCCCAGTGAGATGTGCCAGGTACCTTAGTTATAAATGCAGAAATCACCTGCATTCTTTCTTCCCTTTTGGGAGCTACAGACCAGAGCTTTTCCTATTTGGCTGTCTTGTTCAGGAATCCCCATGAATGGTTTCCAAACATTTCATATCTTTCCATATTAAGCTTCCTACAGAACAAAAAAAAATAAGATTTTTTTCAAATAAACCAACGTCAAGTCAGTCTGATACCTCCACACTTGCTCTACAAGATATCTTGAAAGGAGCACTAACTATAGAAAAAAAAACAACTACTATGATCTAATAAAATATTCATTTACATAGAACAATGACACTATACAGCAACCACATATACAAACCAACAAAATAACCAGCTAACAACACAATGAGAAAATCAAGCCCACATATATCAATACTAATCTGAACATAAATGGACTAAATGCCTTCTCTTAAAAGGCAGAGTAGCAAGGTAAATATAAAAGAAAGACCCCGGCCGGGCGCAGTGGCTCACGCCTGTAATCCCAGCACTTTGGGAGGCTGAGGCAGGTGGATCACGAGGTCAGGAGATCGAGACCACGGTGAAACCCCGTCTCTAATAAAAAAAATACAAAAAATTAGCCAGGCACGGTGGCGGGCACCTGTAGTCCCAGCTACTCCAGAGGCTGAGGCAGGAGAATGGCATGAACCTGGGAGGCAGAGCTTGCAGTGAGCCGAGATCGCACCACTGCACTCCAGCCTGGGTGACAGAGCGAGACTCCGTCTCAAAAAAAAAAAAAAAAAAGAAAGAAAGACCCCATTGTACACTGTCTTCAAGAGACCAATCTCACCCATAATAATATACATAGGCTGCAAATATAAAGATTAAAAAGACTACCAACCAATGGAAAATAAAAAAAAAGGAAGGATTGTATCCTACTTTAAACAAAAGAGATTTTAAACCAAAAAAGATCAAAAAAGACATAAAAATGGAATTACATAGTGGGAAATGGATCAATTCAATAAGAAGTTCTAACTATTCCAATCATGTATGCATTCAACACAAGAGCACCCAGATTCATAAAGCAAGCTTTTAGAGACCTACTAAGAGATATAGCCTGTGACACAGTAATCTTGTGAAACTCTAACAATCACTAACAATATAAGATCATTGAGGCAAAAAATTAAAAAAGGTACCCAGGACCTGAACTCAACAGTGGAACAAATAAAGCTGATAGGCTTCTTCAGAATATCTCATCCCTAAACAACAGAATATATATTTTTTCTCAGCACCATATGGCACATAGTCTAAAACTAACTACATAATTAGACATAAAACAATCCACAGCAAATACAAAAAATCCAAAATCATACCAAACGCACTCTGAAACCACAGTACGATAAAAATAGAGGTCAAGATTAAGAAAATTGCTAAAATCCAGGAAATTACATAGAAACTATACAACATGCTCATGAATGACTTTTGGATAAATAATAATATTACTGCAGATATAAAATTTTTACAAGAATGAGAACAAAATTAACCTATAAGAATCCCTGGGAAACAACTAATGCAGAGTTAAAAAGGAATTTCATATCTAAATGCTCACAACAGAAAGTTAGAATGATCTCAAATTAACAACCTAACATTACAGCTAAAAATATGGAGAAGTAAGAAAAAAATAAAACCCAAAGTTAGCAGAAGACAAGAATCAACCAGAATAAGAGCAGAATTGACCACAAAACACATCTAAAAAAGTAATAAATTATGAGTTTGTTTTGTTTTCTGAAAAAAGCTCTTGATAACATAGGCCACTAGATAACCTAGTAAAGAAGAAGAAAGAGAAGATGCAAATATACACAATTAAACATGACAAAAAAAGTTAACACTCGTCCTACAAAAGCAAAAAAATGGACCATAAAACATTACTATGAACACTTCTGTCACACAAACTAGAAAACCTAAAACAGGTAGAAAAATTCCTGGACATATGTACTTGCTAATGACTTATCTGAAAGAAATTGATTGTCTGGATAATAAACTCTGAAATCTATTCATAATACGTAGCCTATAAACAAAAAACACACAAATTCACAGTTGAATTCTACCTGATGTATAAAGAAGAGCCGGTACAATTCCTACTGAAACTATCCAAAAAAACTGAATAGGAGGAAGTCTTAACAAACTCCTTCTTTGAGAGCAGTATCACCCTGATACCAACAACTGGCAGAGACACACATACAAAAAACTTTATGCAAAAATTTTTGATTCACATAAATTCAAATATCAACAAGATATCTGCAAATCAAATTCAGCAGTACATCAAAAAGCTAATTTTCCATGATCAGGTAGGCTTCATCCCTGGAATGCAAGGTTGTTTCAACGTATGCAAATCAATAAAAATCATTTATCACAGAAACAGAACTAAAGACAAAAACCAAGTAATTATGTAAATAGATGAACAAAAGTCTTTCAATACAATTTCACGTCCCTTTATGTTAAAAATTCTCAGTAAACTGAATATAAGGATCACATTCAAAGTAATAACAGCCAATTATGGCAAACTCACTGCCAACATCATACTTAATGGGCAAAGACTGGAAGACATTTCCTTGAAAACCAGCAGAAGACAAGAATTCCCAACCTCACCATTTCTTTTCATGATAGAATTAGAAGTTCTAGCCAGAGCAACTAGGCAAACAAAGAAACAAAGGCTATTCAATTAGAAAGAGAAAAAGTCAAATATCTTTGTTTGCAAATTATGTAATTCTACATCAAGCAAACCCTCAGTCTTGGCTCAAAAGTTCCTTCAGCTGATTAACAAATTCAGCAAAGTTTCAGAATATAAAATTAATGTACAAAAGTATTCGCATTTTTATGCACCAATGATAGCCAAACTGAGAGCCAAATTAAAAAGATGGTCCCAGCCACAATTGTCACAAAAAGAATAAAATGCCTAGGAATACAACTAACTAAGGAGGTGAAAGATCCCTACAATGAGAATTACAAAACGCTACTCAAAAAAATCAGAGAAGATAAACAAGTAGTAAAACATCCCAACCTCACAGATAAAGAGAAACAATATTATTATAATTGTCAAACTGCCCAGAGCAATTTATAGATTTAATGCTATTCATATCAAACTACCAATGATATTCTTCAAAAAATTAGAAAAAGCTATTTTAAAATTCAAATGGAACCAAAAATCATCAAGGCAATTCTAATCAAAAAAGTCAAACCTGGAGACATTACATTGTTCTACTTAAAACTATACTACAATTTTCAGTAGCCCAAACCACATAATATTGAAAGAAAAACAGTCTTATATACCAACAGAACAGAACAGAGAGTTGAAAAATAAGGTCACACACCTACTATAACCATCTGATATTTGATAATTTTGGGGAAAAAAAGCATTGCAAAAATGACTTCCTATTCAATAAACAGTTCTTACATAACTGGCTAGTCATATGCAAAAGATTAAGACTGAAACCTTTCCATACACAATGCACAAAAATTAAATCAAATGTAATGAATATTTATATGTAAAGCTAAAACTATAAAAACCCTGGAAGACAAATTTGGCAATACCAACCTTGACAGAAGAATGGGCAAAAATTTAATGACAAAGACACCAAAAACAATCACAACAAAAGCACAAATTGACAAATGAAATCTAAGTAAACATAGGAGATTCTATACAGCAAAATAAAATATCAAAAGGGAAAACAGACAACCTACAAAACTGGAAGAAATATTTCCAAAGTATGCATTGGTAATATACAGCATCTATATGGAACTTAAGCAAATTTACAAAACATAAACTAACAACCTCATCTAAAAGTAGGAAAAAGACATGAACAGACACTTTTTTCAAAAGAATACATGCATGCAGCAAACAAGCGTATTAAACAATTTCAGTATCACTGATCATTAAAGAAACTCAAATCAAAACCACAATGACACACCATCTCACAACAGTTGTAATGGTTATTACTGAAGAGTCAAAAAATCCACACCTGTAATCCCAGCACTATGGGAGGCCAAGGCGGATGGGTCATGAACACAGGAAATCAAGACCATCCCGGCCAACGTGGTGAAATCCTATCTTTACTAAAAATACAAAAAATCAGCTGGGCATGCTGGTGCACAACTGTAGTCCCAGCTAATCAAGAGGTTGAAGCAAGAGGATTGCTTTAACCCAGGAGATGGAAGTTGCAGTGAGCCAAGATTGTGCCATGGCACTCCAGCCTCACCATAGAGCCAGAGTCTATCTCAATACAAAACAAAAACGACAACAACAAAAGTCAAAAAATTACTGATAGTAAAGATGTTGTGGAGGAAAGAATAGCTAACATATTACTGGTGGAAGTCTAAATTAGTTTAATCACTGTGGAAATCAGCATGCTGATTTCTCAAAGAGCTAAAACAGAATTATCATTTGACCCAGTAGTTTCATTACTGGATATATACCCAGAAGAATATAAATCATTCCACCAAAAAGAAACATCCATGTGATCTTTTACTGCAGCGTTATTCACAATAACAAAAACAGAAAATTAATCTAAAAGTCTATCAATAATAGACTAGTAGAGAAAATGTACATATACACCATGGAGTACTACTCAGCCATACAAAATTAAAACATGTCTTTGGTGGGAACATGAATGGAGCTGGAGGCTATTATCCTTTGCAAACTAATGCAGAAACAGAAAACCAAATATCATATGTTTACAGTTATAAGTTGGAGCTAAATGATAAGAACTCATAGATACAAAGAAGAGAACCACAGACATTGGGGTCTTCTTGAAAGTGGAGGTTGGGATTGGGAAGAGGAACAGAAAAAGTAACTATTGGGTACTGAGCTTAACACCTGCATGATTAAATAATCTGTACAACAAAATGCTATCACCATGACACAAGTTTACCTCTGTAACAAACCTTCACATGTACCATTGAACCTAAAATAGAAGCTAAAAAAATAAAGTAGCACCAAAATAAAACAAAAATAAACAAACAACACTGAGTGTTTTCATGCTTATTTTTTACCAAAATGAAAAGTTGTTTTAGCTCCAGTAGAGAAGATGCTATGATTCCAGAAGCCATATCCTCATTAGTCAGAACCAGATTCTATCTTAGAATATTTTAGTATTATTAGTTTTATCCCCAATTTCTCTTTCTGTAAAAAAGACTTCATGTGTTCTCAGTGGTCCCAATGACAACAACTCATTTCAGCCAGGTATCTTATTTTGATAACCACTGTTTCATTAATCATAAACTTCGCCAGGCAAGAGAAGAAAAGATAACTTAGAGTAGGTCAGTGTCTGCTAGGAATATCACACACACACACACAAACACACAAATTGACTTTTCTATTTATAAAAGTGGCATTATAGTTAAAAATATTTTAAGATAAATTTAAATGTAAATAGACCAAGGTGCATTATAACCAGATTGTGAAAAGTAAAAGTTAATAAGTAATTTTGAGAGCCACAAGAATAGAAACTCATCTCACAGATTTCAACTCTGTCTGGGCTATTACCTAAATTATCAACAAAGTTCTCCCAAGGCAGAAGATAATGCAATACAGCATTAATTATGCTAAAAGAATGTTTTAATTGTCATATAAGAATACTTTAAACAGCATGGGTCTTTCTCAGATATAAAAAAGACATAAATTAATTTCAAGAAAAAAATAGCTCTGGAAGTTTATGATTAGTTAATTGTATAAACTAAATAATGAGAACAAATGGCTACACACAGGGTAAGAGCACACGCGAGGGCTCTTCAGAGGGTGAGGGTGAAAGTAGGGGTATGATCACTAAAAATAATGTGTACCAGTCATAATATCTGGATGATAAAATAATCTGTACAACAAACCCCCAAGACATGTTTCCTTATGTAATAATCTTGCACTTGTACACCTGTACAGAAAAAAAAGGAAAAGAAAAAAAGAGACAGAGAGAGATAAATAAGTTTCTAATTTATATTATGGCTTAAAACAAATTAATTTTCAAATACTACTTTTCTTGAAATGTAATGTTATAGTCAGTAAATTTGTAGCTAATATTTTTCAAACAGTGTTAAATGGTATTAATATTAAAATAGTAATGAAGTATCAATGAAAAGTGTATCTATTAACAATGGTTTATAGGTATCATTCATACATAGGTGTATTGGAACACAATAAATAAGCATGTGAAAAAATAAAAATATAATGTCTTCCCCTTTAAGTAAAAGTTAAGAAAGATCGCACAAAGTTGAGTATTAATAATGTTTTAAATAATTTTCATCGTAATAAGCAAAAAATAATAATCATAAAGGCAAAAAAAGTGAAATCAATCCAAAGGATTACTAGAATAAAACAACAACAATAAGAAACTAAAAATTGACTAAAACACTAAAAACAATGGCAACAAAAGCCAAAATTGACAAATGAGATCTGATTAAACTAAAGAGCTTCTGCACAGCAAAAGGAATTATCATCAGAGTAAACAGGCAACCTACAGAATGGGAGAAAATTTTTGCATTCTATCCATGTGACAAAGCATTAATATCCAGAATCTCCAAAGACCTTAAAAAAATTTACAAGAAAAAAAACAACCCTATCACAAAGTGTGCAAAGGATGTGAGCAGAAACTTCTTAAAAGAAGACATTTAAGCAGCCAACCAACATATGAAAGAAGGCTCATTATCACTGCTTATTAGAGAAATGTGAGTCAAAACCACAATGGGGTACCATCTCACACCAGTTAGAATAGCGATTATTAAAGGTAAGGAAACAACATTCTGAAGAGGATGTGGAGAAATAGGAACACATTTACACTGTTACTGGGAGTGCAAATTAGTTCAACCATTGTGGAAGACAGGGTGGCAATTCTCCAAGGGTTTAGAACTGGAATTAACATTTGAACCAGCAATCCCATTACTGGGCATATACCCAAAGAATTATAAATCATTCTACTGTAAAGACAAATGCAAATGTATATTTACTGTGGCACTGTTTGAAATAGCAAAGACTTGGAACCAACCCAAATGCCCGTCAATGATAGACTGGATAAGGAAAATATGGCACATATACACCATGGAATACTATGTAGCCATAAAAAAGGATGAGTTCATGTCTTTTGCAGGGACTTGGATGAAGCTGGAAACTATCATTTTCAGCAAACTAACACAAGAAGAAAAAACCAAATACTGCATGTTCTCACTCCTAAGAGGGAGGTGAACCATGAGAACACATAGACACAGGGAGGGAAACATCACACACTGGGGCTTGTTAGAGGTAGGGGGTCTAGGGGAGAGATAGCATTAGCAGAAATACCTAATGTAGATGACAGGTTGATGTGTGCAGCAAACCACCATGTCATTTGTATACCTATGTAACAAACCTGTACGTTCTGTACATGTACCCCCGAACTTAAAGTATAATTTAAAAACAGAAACTAAAAGTTGGAAAAATGCTATATATAAGTTACAAAAAGGTCAGTGAAAAACTGAGAGAAATTCCTGGAGGAGGTTTTCATCAGTAAAAATAAACTGGATATTTTTATAGAATTGCATAATCCAGTCACATTTAAAGTAATTTAGCAAAACTAAAATGCTAAAAGAAAAAACAAGTATAAAATCCTACAGTCTGATGTCTTCAGAAATCACCCTTTAGACTAGAGGGGATTCAAAAAAATGGGAATAAAAAAATAAAAACATGTATTTCAAGCAAATAGCAACCAAAAGCTGGCAGAAGTAGCTATTGAATGTAAATAGGAAACAGTGTTGACTGTACATTTGCACAAGATAATTTATTTCTTTAAGTGTATTTCTATAACACAAAAAAGTATTATAAAGAATCTGTTTCAGAAAATAAACTAAATGGCTACTTGGTTACTATGGATAGACTCCTAATGAGGCTCAATATTGAACATTTCTCATTTGGTTCAGTTTGGTTCATAGAGCAATGACAAAGAAGAATTATTAAAACTCTTGATATCACTCCCCCAGTAACTATGGTGTGTATACTTTGAAAACATTTAACTATTTGCATGCAGAATTTTCAAGACATCAAATGCATTTTTTCCTGTGGAATACTAAATACTTTTTTTTTTTTTTTTTTTTTTTTTTTTTTGAGACGGAGTCTCTCGCTGTCGCCCAGGCTGGAGTGCAGTGGCGCAATCTCGGCTCACTGCAAGCTCCGCCTCCCGGGTTCACGCTATTCTCCTGCCTCAGCCTCTCCGAGTAGCTGGGACGACAGGCGCCCGCCACCGCGCCCGGCTAATTTTTTTTTTTTTTGTATTTTTAGTAGAGACGGGGTTTCACCGTGGTCTCGATCTTCTGACCTCGTGATCCGCCCGCCTCGGCCTCCCAAAGTGCTGGGATTACAAGCGTGAGCCACCGCGCCCGGCTAAATACTTTTTTAAAGTTTGATTGTGAAGAAACCATAACTAACGAATGACATACATAAACTCCAATCCCAGTATTATGATAACTGTGAGAAACGCTAAAGCCTGAGATATTAGTCAAACTCTCAAATACTAAAGAATTGTGTCAAAAGGATAAAACATTTAACAAAGTGTTTGGAGGCTTATGTTTCTGACTGAACTTTTTCCCTAGGCCCTGATAGACATGACCAAACCCAAACAGACATAGTGTCATTCAGGCACTGTCACATATCCCAAAAAATAACTTTTGGAAGCAGAAAGAAACATTAATACGTGAAAAATGAAATGTATGCATCTCATACAGAGGTCCCCAAAAAACCTTTACTGTACTAACAAGGGTGGCATAAATGCCAATATTTTGGTCAATATTTATAGTGGAGAGGTTTACCTACAAAGAGAAAATGGTAAATTTACTGTAGCCCAAAGCCAGTTCTACACATAAGTTTAGTTTGATCTACACATTTTTTCATGATAAAACATCCTTGAATATGTAAGGACTGTAACCTATTCTTATCTGTCGGAGCCTCTTTGAGTTACAGGCAGTCAACTCTCAAACCTGGCCCAAAAATGGCAAACACCCAGGTGTAATAAACCCAGTGGTTTCTGTACCTCATAATTTCATTTGTTCACTTTTCTCTTCTTTTTCTGCTTGTAAATTTGTAGATTTTACCAGAGCATGTGGCAGGTATGGGGTCAGTCTGAACTTATTCTGGTTTGGTGCTATCTAATTTACAAAGTATTCATTGCCCAATAATTCTTTGTAAATTTTAACTTATCTAATAAAATGTCCTTAAGTATGTAGATTCTTTACATTCTGTATCCTTTATGGGTTTTCTCTCAGCTCTTCCATCTGGCTGCTTCTAGTTACCCATGTCACCCAGCTTTAACCACATTTTAAAAATGCATTCATCTTTTGATAAACACTTCAGTTGCTTCCACATCTTAACATTGTAAACAGTAGTGAAACAAAAATACTGAAAATATATCTTGGGCATACTGATGTCTTTGCTTTTGGGTATATATCAAGCCGTTAAATTCCTGGATCATATAATAGCTCAATTTTTAGCTTGTTTTGAGGGACCTCCAAAGTGTTTTCTATAGTGTCTGTACTAATTTATATATCCACAACAGTGTTCAAAATTGTCTTTCCTTTACATCCTGAACATTTTTTATTGCCTGCCTTTTGAATATAAGCCATATTAACTGGAGTAATATGATATTTCATTGTAGTTTTGATTTGTATTTTTCTGATGACCAAAATTGCTGACCAATTTTTATCCTTCTGTTTTTATTTCTATTTCTTCTTTTGGGAAATGTCTATTCAACTCTTTGGCTTATTTTTTTGATCAAATTATTAAGAATTTTTTTCTATATAGAGTTGTTCACGCTCCTTATACATTTTGGTTATTAATCTCTTATCAGATGGGTAATTTGCAAAGAATTTCTCCTATTCTGTTCGTTGTATCTTCACTTTGTTAATAATGTCCTTTGCTGTGCAGATGCTTTTTAACTTGATGTGACCTCACTGGTCCATTTTTCTTTGGTTACCTTTGCCTGTTTATTGTTCTGAAGTTTTTTTCCAGACCAATGTTCAGGAGATCATCCCCAAAGTTTCATGTACTAGTTTCATATCTTCAGATCTTAGATTTAAGTCTTTAATATATTTTGATTTGATTTCTAAATATGGCAAAAGATCACAATCTAGTTTTATTCATTTGCATACAGATACCCAGTTTTTTCAGCATCATTTGTGAAGAAAGTGTCCTTTCAATGTATGTTCTTAACATCTTTGTCAAATATAAGTTTACTGTATGGATTTTTTTCTGGGTTCTTCATTCTATTCCATTGGTTTATGTGTCTGTTTTTATGCCACTACCACACCATTTGGCTTCTATACCTCTGTACTATAGTTGAAAGGCAGGTAATATTATTTCTACAGTTCTGTTATTTTTAATTACAACAGCTTTTGTTGGTCTGGGTCTTTTGTGTTTCATATACATTTTAGAATATTTTTGTATTTTTGTAAATACTAACAATATTTTAATAGGAATTTCATTGAATCTGTAGATTTCTTTGGGTAGGATTAACATTTTAAGGATACTAATATTCCAGTCCATGAATATAATTTTTTTTGCAATTTTTTGTGTCCTCTTCAATTTTTTTATCAATGTTCTGTAATTTTGTTTGTTTTGTTGTTGCTTATTTTTTTTTTTTTTTTTTTGAGACAGAGTCTAACCCTTTCACCCAGGCTGAAGTGGAGTGGCATGATCTTGGGTCACTGTCACCTCCATCAACCAGGTTCAAGCAATTCTCCTGCCTCAGCTTCCTGAGTAGCTAGAACTACAATCACATACCACAATGCCTGCCTAATTTTTTCTATGTTAGCAGGGACAGGGTTTTACCATGTTGCCCAGCCTGGTCTTGAGGTCCTGAGCTCAGTCAATCCACCCGCCTTGTCCACCCACAGTGCTAGGATTACAGGCATGAGCCATCACAACTGGCTGTAGTGTTTTTTATGGAGACATTTACATTTTTGTTTAATTTAATTTGTATGAGTTTAATTTTATGTGTGGCTATTGTAAACAGGATTACATTTTTATATTTTTTCACATTGTTAACTGTTGACATGTAAAAATGGTAATTTTATGCTAATTCTGTATCCTGTAATTTTATGCCATTTGTTTATTAGTTCTAACAATTTTCTTGTGGAGTCTTCAGTTCTTTAAATATAAGATTATTTCATCAGCAAACAGATAGCTTGAATTATTTCTTTTGAATTTGGATGTCCTGCATCTTTCTCATGTCCTTTTATTCCAGATCTAGCAGAAAGTCTTTTAGATTTTCCCCATTCAACATGATACTAGCTGTGGGTTGTTGTATATGGCTTTCATTATGCAGAAGTATGTGTTTTCTTTTATCAACATATTTTTGAGGATTTTTTCATAAGAAATGCTGAATTATTTCAAATGATTTTTCATCATAAATTGACATCATCATGCTGTTTTCATGCTTCACTCTGTAGAAATAGTGTATTATATTTACTGATTTGCATGTTGTGAACCATCCTTTCATCCCAGTGATAAATCCCACTTAGTTATCATGAATCGTCTTTCTAAAGTATTGCCGAATTTAGTTTGCAAGTATTTTGTTGCATTTGCATCAATGTTTATCAGACATACTGGCCTATAGTGTTGTGTTTTCAATGTATCTCTCTCTGGTTTTTGTATTAGAATAATAGTGGCCTAATGGAATGAATGTATAACTATTCCCTTCTCTCATTTTTTGAAATAGTTTGAGTATGATTCATATTAGTTCTTTAAATCTTTGGCAGAATTCAGCAGGGAAGCCATAGGGGTCCTCCCTGGCTTTTCTTTCCTGGAAGAGATTTTACATGGATTCAATCTTATAACTTCTTTTGGGTCTGTTCAGGTTTTGGATTTTTTATTTTTCCTGATTCAACGTTGGTAGGTTGTGTGTATTAAATATTTGTCAATTTACTTTAGATTTTGCAATTTATTGGTGCATAGTTGCTTATAGCCACTAATGATCCTTTGAATTTCTGGAGAATTAACTGTAATGTCTCCTTTTTCATTTATGACTTTATTTATTTTTATCTCCTCTTTTTTTAAAGTCTGGGTAAAGGTCTGTGAATTTTGTCTAACTTTTCAAAACAACAAAATTTGTTTCATTGATTTTTTTGTATGTTTTAAATTACAACATCATTTATATCTGATCTGATTTTCTTTCTACTAATATTGAATTTGTTTTTCTATTGCTTTTCTCATTGTTTAAAGTGCATTGCTACATTGTTATTTGAAATTTTAACTCTTCCATGATGTAGCCACTTATCACTAAACGTTTTCCTCTCTGGACTGCTTTTTCTGTATCCCATAGGTTTTGGTATGTTGTGTTTTTATTATCACTTGTTTCAAGAAATATTTGAATTTTTTTTAATTCTTCATTGACTGATTATTCAGGGGAAAATTGTTTAATTTTCATATTTTTATAGTTTCTAAAACTCCTCTTGTTATTAATTTCTAGGTATTTTATTGAAATAAAAATTCTTCTTTTTATTTTTAAGAATTTTTTTGAATATTTTAAGACTTTTTAATGACCTAATACATAACCTAGGTTTGAGAATAATCTATGTACTGGAAAAATATTGTGCATTTTTCAGCCCTTGGATGAAATATTGGTAAATGTCTATTAGATACGTTTCATCTAGAACACAGATTAAGTCTAATATTTTTGTGTTGACTTTTTTCTGGAAGTGTTGTCCAGTGCAAAGAGTAAGGAGTTGACATCTCCAGCATTTATTGTGTTGGGGCCTAACTCTGTCTTTTTCTCTAATTTTTATGTATATCCAGGTGCTTCAATGTTGTGCGCATATATATTTACAATTGTTTTGCCTTCTTGCCGAATTTACCCTTTTATCATTATATAGTGATCTTTCTTGTCTCTTCTTTTTTGTTTGTTTGTTTGTTTGTTTTAAGATGCAGATTCTGTTGTCAGGGTGAAGTGCAGTGGCATGATCTTGGCTCACTGCAACTTTCGCCTCCTGGACTCAAGTGATTCTCCTGCCTCAGCCTCCTGATCATCTATGTTTACAGGTGCCCACTACCACTCCAGACTAATGTTTCTATTTTTAGTAGTGATGGGGTTTCGCCATGTTGGCCAGGCTGATTTTGAATTCCTGACCTCAAGTGATCTGCCTGCCTTGACCTCCCAAAGTGCTAGGATTACAGGTGTGAACCACTGTGTCCAGCCTATTATCTTTTCTTATAATTTTGTCTTAAAATCTATTTTGTATTATAAAAGTATAGAAACTCCTTTTCTTTTTATATTTCCATTGTCATGGAATATACTTTTCTATTTCTTTATTTTTATTCAATGTGTGTCTTTATTGGTGTAGTGCATTTCTTGTAGACAACAGAATAATGAGTCTTGTTATTTCATCTATTCAGCTTACCATGTATTTTGATAATAAAATTTAGTTTATTTGTATTCAAAGTTATTATTGATAAATAAGAACTTTTATGAATTTGTTGTTTTCTGGTCTTCTTTCATTTTCATCTTTGTCTAGTGATATAACTTAGTTTATCTTTTTAAATTTTTTGTGATTTTATTATATTTATTTGTTTATTGACTTGCAAATCCTGTATTATAACACATTGTAAAGCCTGATAGCAACATCACAATATTTGCATAAACAAGTGAAAAGAAAGCCAATAAAAACTGTCTTAACTTCATCCCTTCAGTTCTTATCATGTTTATATATTATTTTACTATATCTTGAAGAACTGCAGTTGTTTTTTTAATTGATTTATCATTTACTTTTTCTACTTAGCATGAGAGTAGTTAATACATCACAGTTACACTGTTATAATACTCTGTGTTTTTCTGTTTACTTGCAATTATCACTGAACTTTGTACCATCAGGTGATTATTGCTGATTAATTTTTTTTTCTAGTTAAAGTACTCCCTTTAGCATTTCTTGTAGGACAGATCTGGTATTGATAAAATTTCTCAGCTTTTGCTTCCATGAAAAGTATTTGTCTCTCCTTTATATTTAAATAATATTTTCATCAGATATACTATTTTATTCTAAGTTATTTTCTTTTTCAAAACTATAAATATGTCATGTCACTTTTTCTTGGCCTGTAAAGTTTGTACTAAAAATTCTGCTGCCAAATGTTTTGGGTCTTCATTTTACACTCTTTGTTTCTTTGCTCTTGCTCCTTTTAGAATCCTTTATTTATTCCAGCTCTTTTTTTTTCCTTCAATAATTCAAGTACGTCATGTCACCCTTTCCTGGCCTGAAAGGTTTTCAGTTAAAAGTCTGCTGCAAAATATACAGGGTCTTCACTGTATGCTGTTTGTCCCTTTGTTCTTGTTATTTGTAGGTTTTTTTTTTTTTTTTTTTTTTTTTTTTTTTAATTCTAGCCCTCAATGCCTCAAGATAGTCTTCTTCTTTGGGTTGAAACTTCTTTGTTTTCCACAACTTTGTTATTCTTGGATGTTGATATCTTTCTCTAGGCCTTGGATGTTCTCTGTTATCACTTGGAATAACTCATAACCCCTTTTTCTATATCTTCTTTAAAGCCAGTAACTCTCAAAGTAGCCTTTTTGAGGTTATTTTTAAAATGTATTTTTGGCATGTTTTATTTTTTATTTTTTTGACTTATCTGTGTATTTTGAATTATCCTGTTTTCAAGCTCACTTCTTTTCCCTTCTGTTTGATCAGTTCATCTATAAAAAACTCAGATGCATTTTTAAGATATCAATTGCATTTTTTAGCTTCAGAATTTTGACTTGATATTTAAAAATATTTTAATGTCTGTTAAATTTATCTGAGGAAATTTTGATATTCCTCTCTGTGTTATCTTAAATTTCTTTGAGTTTCCTTAACACTGTTTTTTTTTTAATTTTCTGTCTGAAAAGGCTCATGTCTTTGTTTCTCCAGAATTTGTTTCTAGTGGCTTAGTTAATTTGTTTAGAACATGTTTTCTTAGATGGTATTGATTCTAGTAGGCATTCTTCAGCTTCTGGATATTGAAGAATTAAGTATTTTTTGTAGTCTTTACTTGCTGGATTTACTCACAGCCATTATCCTGTGTACACGTCAGATATTTGAAAGAACTTGGGTGTTACGATCTAAACTGAATCTGCTTTATTGGGCACCCCAATCTCAGTAACACTGTTGTTCTTGTAGCCTTGTAGAGATACTTTTCTGATGGTCTTCAAAAAGATCTGGAATAATTCTCTGGACTGAAGAGACTCTTATTTCTCTCTTACTTTCTCTCAAACATATGAATCTTCCTCTCTGTTATGAGCCACCTATAGCTAGGGTTTGAGTTACACAGTAACCCCTGTGGCCACAATAACTATGACTACACTGGTTCAGAACTTCAATCATCACAATGCTGGGTCTCAGCCACGGCTTGCTATAATCTTTTTCTATCTATTGCCTATGTTCACTCAAGAACTCAGGGTTTTATTAGCATCAAGTGTCAAAGAATCCAGGCCCATTCATTTAGGGTAGCAAGATTTCCCAAGCCCCAGATGTGTTCAGAAGTGCCATCAGGAATTAGCGACTACTGTCATAAAATGTAGATGTCTACCCTGTTTTTTATTGTATTGTGGCTGAGCCAGCATGAAAACCACATAATGCAGTCTTTCCCGCTCTTTCCTCTTCTTTACAAACGGAGAGAAACCTCACCTTGTAGTCACCACCAAACCAGGCCAAGACATGTACTGCCTCACTACTGCTGATGTTATATGAAGGCCCAAGGTTTCTTAAGGCAGTTTGTTACAAATGCTACCTGGTCTGGAACTCTTCTTTCAGTGAAGCTGAGTTATGTCTAGCTCAATGCAGGTTCAGCAATATCATTGTTAAGTAAAGTCCTGTAATTGGGGACCTTGATTTTCTTCTTGGTGCTCTACACTACTGTGGCTCTGCTGCTACTTAAGTTTCAAGTCAAAGTTTCCCTTACTTTTTCCTCTGTTTTTCTAAAGCAGGAGTTTTTGCCACATAAACACAACAGCTGGTTACTTGAACAGTACCATGGAAAGACAAAAGTTCTGTTTTATCCAGCTTCTCGATGTTGTAACAGGGCATTACTGCTGCTTATTCAGAGCCCATGGGGTTGGGGTCCTGACAAATTTCAGGTGGTATAGGTGATTCATGACATTCTTTAAAATCTCTGTATTGCCTTTTTTTCAGTGATATGAAACTACACTAGGCACTTTGGGTGCTCATTTATTTCTGTTTCTTATGAATGGGCAGATAGTTGTCAACCTTGTGTTTTTGCAGTGGAGGGATGATCAGTGGACCATTCTATTCTGCCAGCTTACTCTTCCCTTCCAATTTACTTTCTTTTGAAAGCAGCAGCCAATGTGATTGCTGACTTTATTGATAGTTTTTTTTTCAGTTACTTGAGAAATCTTTAGACTACTTTCTTTAGTAGCTGCCTTAATTTCCATTTCCACCATCAGTGCCTGTTTTATTATTATTATCAGAACATTTTTTATCTTCTAATGTTTTTCTGATTTTTTGATAGTAGCCATTCTAATTAGTGTGAGGTGGTATATAATTTGGTTTTTATATTTCTTAAAGACAGACCACAAAAACCAGATATTCAGGTAGCCAGAGTGGATCCTTCCCTCCAAGTGAGCACACTACCTCCCCAGAAATCATTAACTGGTTTAAATTTTCTGAAATGACAGATGTATAATTAACTATCTGAGTGTCAAATAAGCTACTTGAGATAAGAAATATTTTAACACTTAATCCAAGAATTTCAAGTCATGTGATAAAATAATTCTTAGGCAGAAAAATACAGATTCCATTTTAAGAAAGACCCAAATTGAGCTCCTTGAGACAAAAATGGACAAGCATCACATCATACAATCATTGTTAATAACAAGATGATAGACTAAGCTAAGCAAATAATTTCAGAGCTGGTAATTCAAATCAGTAAAACTTGACAAAAATTAAATTAAAACACGTCAGGAAATGAAAACTTCTTATTAATGAGGGATTATGTACAGCAATGAAATCCATGACTTACAAACATAGTTGTTCTCAAAATAACAATTATGCATTATCTATCAATGACATTGAAAAATGACTGTGTAGGTTTGTCAAAGATCAGATAGTTGTAGATATGCGGCATTATTTCTGAGGGCTCTGTTCTGTTCCATTGATCTATGTCTCTGTTGTTGCACCAGTACCATGCTGTTTTGGTTACTGTAGCCTTGTAGTATAGTTTGAAGTCAGGTAGCATGATGCCTCCAGCTTTGTTCCTTTGGCTCAGGATTGACTTGGTGATGCGGGCTCTTTTTTGGTTCCATATGAATTTTAAAGTAGTTTTTTCCAATTCTGTGAAGAAAGTCATTGGTAGGTTGATGGAGATGGCATCGAATCTATAAATTACCTTGGGCAGTATGGCCATTTTCACGATATTGATTCTTCCAACCCATGAGAATGGAATGTTCTTCCATTTGTATCCTCTTTTATTTCATTGAGCAGTGGTTTGTAGTTCTCCTTGAAGAGGTCCTTCACATCCCTTGTAAGTTGGATTCTTAGGTATTTTATTCTCTTTGAAGCAATTGTGAATGGGAGTTCACTCATCATTTTGCTCTCTGTTTGTCTGTGATTGGTGTACAAGAATGCTTGTGATTTTTGTACATTGATTTTGTATCCTGAGACTTTGCTGAAGTTGCTAATCAGCTTAAGGAGATTTTGGGCTGAGACAATGGGGTTTTCTATATATATAATAATGTCATCTGCAAATGGATAATTTGACTTCGTCTTTTCCTAATTGAATACACTTTATTTCCTTCTCCTGCCTGATTGCTCTGGCCAGAATTTCCAGCACTGTGTTGAATAGGAGCGGTGAGAGAGGGCATCCCTGTCTTATGCCAGTTTTCAAAAGGAATGCCTCCAGTTTTTGCCCATTCAGTATGATATTGGCTGTGGGTTTGTCATAGATAGCTCTTATTATTTTGAGATATGTCCCATCAATACCTAATTTATTGAGAATTTTTAGCATGAAGGTTGTTGAATTTTGTCAAAGGCCTTTTCTGCATCTATTGAGATAATCATGTGGTTTTTGTCTTTGGTTCTGTTTATATGGTGGATTACATTTATTGATTTGCATATGTTGAATCAGCCTTGCATCCCAGGGATGAAGCCCACTTGATCATGGTGGATAAGCTTTTGGATATGCTGCTGGATTCCCTTTGCCAATATTTTATTGAGGATTTTTGCATCAATGTTCATCAAGGATATTGGTCCGAAATTCACTTCTTTGGTTATGTCTCTGTCAGGCTTTGTTATCAGGATGATGCTGGCCTCATAAAATGTGTTAGGGAGGATTCCCTCTTTTTCTATCGATTGGAATAGTTTCAGAAGGAATGGTAGCAGTTCCTCCTTGTACTTCTGGTAGAATTCAGCTGTGAATCCATCAGGTCCTGGACTCTTTTTGGTTGGTAGGCTATTGATTATTGCCTCAATTTCAGAGCCTGTTATTGGTCTATTCAGAGATTCAACTTCTTCCTGGTTTAGTCTTGGGAGGGTGTATTTGTCGTGGAATTTATCCACTTCTTCTAGATTTTCTAGTTTATTTGCATAGAGGTGTTTGTGGTATTCTCTGATGATAGATTGTATTTCTGTGGGATCAGTGGTGATATCCCCTTTTTCATTTTTTATTGCATCTATTTGATTCTTCTCTCTTTTCTTCTTTATTAGTCTTGCTAGTGGTGTATCAATTTTGTTGATCTTTTCAAAAAACCAGCTCCTGGATTCATTAATCTTTTGAATGGTTTTTGTGTCTCTATTTCCTTCAGTTCTGCTCTGATTTTAGTTATTTCTTGTCTTCTGCTAGCTTCTGAATGTGTTTGCTCTTATTTCTCTAGTTCTTTTAATTGTGATGTTAGGGTGTCAATTTTGGATCTTTCCTGTTTTCTCTCGTGGATATTTAGTGCTATAAATTTTCCTCTACACCCTGCTTTGTATGTGTCCCACAGATTCTTGTATGTTGTGTCTTTTTTCTCATTGGTTTCAGGGAACATCTTTATTGCTGCCTTCATTTCATCATGTACTCAGTAGTCATTCAGGAGCAGGTTGTTCAGTTTCCATGTAGTTGAGCGGTTTTGAGTGAGTTTCTTAATCCAGAGTTCTAGTTTGATTGCACTGTGATCTGAGAGACAGTTTGTTATAATTTCTGTCCTTTTACATTTGCTGAGGAGTGCTTTGTTTCCCACTATGTGGTCAATTTTTCTTACTGATTTGTTTGAGTTCCTTGTGGATTCTGGATACTCTTACTGTCAGATATGTGGTTTGCAAACATTTTCTCCTATAGGATGGTTTCTGATTATTTCTTTTGCCATGCAGAAGATTTATAGTTTAATTAGGACCAATTTGTTTACTTCATTCTTTTTGCGTTTGGTTTTGGGATCTTAGTCATAAATTCTTTGTCTACGTTAATGTCTAGAAGAGTTTTTCCAACGTTGTCTCTAGAATTTTTATAGTTTCTGGTCTTAGATTTAAGTCTTTCATCTATCTTCTGTTGATTTTCATTAGTTGGGAGATAAGATCCTGTTTCATTCTTCTACATGTGGCTTCTTGCTCTGCTGCTCAGGCTGGAGTGCAGTGGTGCCATCTCGGCTTACTGCAAGCTCCACTTCCCAGGATCACGCCATGCTCCTGCCTCAGCCTCCTGAATAACTGCGACTACAGCTCCCTGCCACCACGCCCAGCTAATTTTTTGCATTTTTAGTAGAGATGGGGTTTCATCTTGTTAGCCAGGATGGTCTCGATCTCCTGACCTCGTGATCCACCCACCTCGGCCTCCCAAAGTGCTGGGAATACAGGGATGAGCTGCCATGCCCAGCCTCCCTTCACCATTTATTACATAGGATATTCATTCCCCAAACTATGTTATTGTATGTTTTGTTGAAGTTCAGTTTGCAGTACATACTTGGCTTTATTTCTGTGTTCTCTTATGTTCCGTTAATCTGCATGCCAATTTTTATACCAGTGTTATACTGTTTTGGTAACTACAGTCCAGCAATGCAATGGCTCCAGATTTGTTCTTTTTCCTTAGGATTGCTACTGATTCATAAATGAAAGCTGTAGCATTGAACAGTTTCTACTGCTCTTCCTAGTCTAGTAACCTAGAGAAGCCAATTTCAAGCTTGCAAGGGATTTTAACTGCTTAGGGGAAAAAATTAGTATTATCACATGGGCCCTAAAATTCCTGTTCTCTGGATAGTGGAAATTCCTGTCCTCTGGATGGTGGAAATTAAAGTATCCCCACAGGGTCACAAGTTTAAGCTCTTAAGGAGACACAACAAGATAGAGAGATTTCATACAATATTGGTTTCAGGAAACCATAGCAAAGTTTGTACCTGATCAGCCTGCTGAACTGGATTAAAAAGCAGGCTTATAGGGATGCTAAATCCACATTTCATTCCATGATATGGCTCTCCCCATTACAGAACACAGAAAGACAAATTTTCAGTACCAAGTACACTACATTTGCTATAGACTAAGACTAGTCTTGTAAATCATTTTTCTATTGATAAGACCCTTGAAGAGAGATGAATAGCGATATTTACCATTTACACAGATAGAGAAAGAGAGAGAAAGTACAGAAACTTGGCTGGTAAGAATTTCTTACCTTTTTTGCTAGCATACCAGATTTCCAGGTTCCCTTTCTCTGCAGTTTCCAGAAGAACAGAGCAGTTTCTGATGACTGTGCTTGCTCTTTCCATAGCTGTGAGGTTCAAGGTACTTTAGAAGAGAAAAGGAACTTTTTCTATTTTATGGAACCATAGGCAAAATTCTTAATTTGCCAGACACTGCACAACAGGCTGTGTGGGGAACTGAATTAACATTTCTTTTATCCCAGCAAAACACACATAACAAAACAGACACCAGACACTTTGTTCAGCAACCAAT
The DNA here is from genome assembly GCF_028878055.3 of Symphalangus syndactylus. Taxonomy (NCBI): domain Eukaryota; kingdom Metazoa; phylum Chordata; class Mammalia; order Primates; family Hylobatidae; genus Symphalangus; species Symphalangus syndactylus. The sequence continues at coordinate 23,810,658 of NC_072448.2, read as the reverse complement.
ATCAACCTGGCAAATCTCAAACATTTTCCCCTTGGTCCTTGTTGTCTTTGATCCACTCCAAGTGGGGAAGGATGATTTCAGAGTGAAAATTTATGATGGGGTCTCTGGCAAAGGAAAAGAGCAGATAGTCACCCAAAGACAGGCTGTTGAACCTTCTCCAAGGCTCACCTAATATAACCAGACAAATATGGAGGGCTCTCTGAGTTAGCCCTGCTGTACTTCAGCAATTCCTTCTGAGTTATTTCACCACATATACAAGCATGCATAAAGATAATGTTAGAAACTAGTACTTGGTGCCACAAAATAGAACTAGCACTTAGGAAAAAGTTTTCTTCGCAAGGCAATTTATTTCTGCAGAAGGTTGCTGCCTGTATCAGTCATGATCACAAGAGCCTACCAAACAATGGAGGGAAAGCGTTTTTATCCCTCCCACAGTCTGTACCTCTGTGTCACTCCCCCTTGGGCTGGGGTTGGACCACACAATCTAAGCTGACCCTATTGGCTATTTGTGAATACTTTCCAAAATAAGGAAGGGAAAGGGGTGTGGGTTACAATGGCAGGACATTTTGGAGGGAAGAATAGCTGCATAGCAAGTAACCAAGGGAAAAGATGTCAATTATTGTTTAGAACTGGTGGGAAGGTTGTTTACCATTAACTAAGGACAAACAGGCACAGATAATGAGAAAGCTGGGCTTTGAAAATAGAAAACAAAGAACAAGAATATAGAAAACAAAGAACAAGAAAATATGACAAGATGACTCTTTGAAGAGGAACTTACTATACCTAAAAATTTCCCTCTCTTAATTTTTATAATTATTCTTCAAACCTTTTTAGCATGTCTTGGGTTTGCTGTTCTGCTTGGTTTTCTAAAAGGAAAAGCTTATCTGAATAAGGTAGAGGAGAGATAAGAGAGGTTTTGGTAATTGCTGTCTCTATGAGCCTTTGTACTAATCCATGAATGCATTGTATGATACAGCATCCAACAAGAATAATGATACCTACAACAATTGCAAGACAAGTACGTATTAAGGACATTAATTCTTTCCATTTCCCCAAACAAGTTTCCATTAAACTTGTAGAGGGGTCATTTTTCCAGAATTATTTCCCAACTCATTGGATAAGGAGAAAGTGAGGCCCTGCAAATCTTTTGTAATTGTCCCACTGGGGGCTGTGTTATTAGGAATAAAGGTACAACATTGGACTCCAATCATGACACAGACTTCCCCTTTTTTGGCTAACATCATGTCAAGGGCCAATCTATTTTCCCAGGCTATTTGGCTGGTGAGGCCTAATTATTCAGCCATCCCTTTGATGGCATGTCTTCTGTAATTTACAAACATTTGCTGATGATAATAAATGTAATTTATCCAATCTACATTTTTATTTAGAGTTGACCATCAAAACAGTACAGATTCAAATCTTGCAGCTATTTGATTTCAGACATTAAATTCATGTGGTACCCCTCATGAGATTCCAATAGCATCTGTATAAACAAGAAAGTCAAAGGATCCATGAGGGGCATTTCTTCTTTTACATTTTTCTTTTTTATCATGTTGATAGTATGCTAGGGTGAAGGAGATGGCCAATTGGACTAGGGCAAAGTGGCATTCCAGTTACCTGCAGAGTGTCCAGTAAGGGTCCACCACAATATCACCATATGTCTGCTTGAGGATGAACAAGGGCAGACTGATTGGTAAGCTCTTGGAAGGGCTGTACTTCACTGGAACGCTTTACGTTTCCAAGAAACGCCAAATTTTCCCCTTGTTATGAGAGATATGAAGTAAAATTGGTGTCAGAAGATGGAGGCTGAATGGTCCATGGGGGCTGACCCACAGGGTGTTGGACTTCAGGGAGTAGCGGAGAGAGACTTTGGCAGGATTTATTGCCCTAGGCTGTGGGATCTTGGAAAAGAGCTACCTGCCTTGTCAGCTGGAGGACCATCCCAGTGGAGAGGGGTGACCTGTGCCTCTGGTCTACCATATGCACAAGCAAAACAATAGCTTTTGTTTAGAGTTCAAACGGAATATTTAATCCATCCCAACCAAGCACTTGCATCTTGATATCCTATTTCAAAGGCTACAGTTTGTTTTAAATCCTTAACTTCTAAAATAGCCACTTTGGTTTTATCATTGTGTAGAGGAAGAATACTAGTTTCACTGGGGAATAGTGTAGAAGGAAGTGTAGGAGGTGAAGGAGTAATAAAACATATCTTAAAAGATTCAGTAAGATATGTCCCTGACATTTCAGTTCCCGTGCCTTATAAGTGACTTAAGTAGGAGAATTGGGAGTGAGATAGAAATTTGCACTGGATTAGATTGGTTATACTGGCAATTGGGGGTGGTGTGCTTCCTTTAGCACAGTGAATGTATGGTTTTAAGGACATACAATCTATTGATGTAGTACAGCCTTGATATTTGGCTATTTACATATTTTCATTTTCCCTATTGCAGATTTGTTTTCCTGCGTTTGTCAAGGAACAAGGGTCTTGAGAAGGAGGCCTTTTTGTCTTAAAGGGGAAGAGATACTTCTGTGAGGCTAGGTATTGACTTTGGAGATCTTCACAGGGTATAATAAGACAAGCATCAAAGGTAATAGTTTGGGGTCAGCTTGACCTGGTTATGTTAATAAGGGGAGGACTAGCAATAGCAGGGGAAGACAAAGAAATACAACATAAGAATATCAAACCTGTTTTAACTTTAACTTGATTGGAGTTGGCCCTGGAACAATTGTCCATGATTCTGGAGGGCATGGTGCTCTTTTGTTCCTAGTGTGATGAATCCATCCCCTTTTGGCAGTACAGACAGCTAACTTGGTCATTAGAAGCACCAAATACTGTCCTTCCTAGGTGAGATTGAGCTTCCCATTTTCCAAACTTTGAAGAGGACATAGTCTCTGGGCTGGTGTGGTGTACTGGGTGGCATCTGTGCTAAGAGGCCTTTGGTTCTAAGGGAAGAGAAAGTGGGGTATAGAGAAACTATACAGTTTTTGAGGAACTGATATTTTGTTTTGAACACTGGGATGTCAGCACTGGAGTGTAGACAAGGGAACCCATACAGCATTTCATAAGGGAATAAGCCAATATCTTTCTGAGGGATAGTTCAGATTTTTAACATGGGGATGGGGAGGCATTTAGTCCATGGCAACTGAGTTTTTAGGACTGATTTAGATAGGCAGTATTTGAAAGTCTAGTTCATTCTTTCTACTTGTCCTGTTGAAGGTGGGTCCCAGGGGGTATGGAAGTTCTGGGTTATATCTAGTATTGGGGCTAGTTTTTTAATGACATAGGCAGTGAAATGAGTCCCATTATCTGAATTGATATTTTCTATTAATCCAAACCTGGGTATAATATTTTCCACTAATGCCTTGACTACATTATTAGCAGTTATATTTGAAAAGGGAATAGCTTCTACTCAATAAGGATGATGATCTACTATCATTAATAAATATTTTAGGTGGCTGATTGGGGGCATTTTAGTGCAATCAGTTGGACACTATGGAACAGTCTTAATCCTGGATTTCTCTTTCCAGGAGATAGTTTTCTGAGGGTCTGCTTATTAGTCTTTTTACATACCAGGCAGCTATTTGTAAATTATCTTGCTAAAGTATAAATTCCTGTACATCCATGAACCCTGAGGCTACATCATCCATAGCTTGAGGTCCCCAGTGAGTCCCTTGATGCGAATGAGAAAGAGCTTCTCTCATGAGCGGTTTGGATAACATTTCTCTTTGGTCTGATAACACCCATAAAGGTTGTCTAATAGTGGCTTGAGTTCTCTTTTCAGATTTTGGATCTTCAAATTTGTTAAAGGAGCATTAATAAAACTAATGCCTCCTCCTCCTAGGGGCACCTCTCTTAAGGAGAAGAGGGCTGAAGCTGATTCTCCTGAGGTAGAGGGGAATTGGGAGTTCTGAATATCTTTTTTCACATTGCTCTATCTCACGTTGAAGTCCTTTCAGAGAAGGATACTTAGGCTGGTCATGAACAGGCTCTTGGGATGATTCCCAAGAGGAAGGGGTATAAGGAGGTGGGACAATGTGAGTAGGAGAAGGGTCTGAGACAACTGCCTCTGCTTGAGGGGGAGGTAAATTAGAGTTAGGAGCATTGGATTGGGCAAGTTTTTCTAGGGGGTCCCATGTGTTGCTGGGCGGTCTAGGAATAGGGACTTTATCTTTTTCAGAGGAATTAGTCCTTGACTTTCTCCCTCCAGCTTCTAGAAGGTAAAGGAGGACAGGTCCTCCTTTGTTTACAGAAGTTTTTATTTACAGAGTTTTTACTTACCTACACAGGGCATAATTTATCTCCTCCTTGGAGACAAAGCTCTTGTCATCATTATGTTCTATTAAAAGCTGACAAATCCAATCCTCATTTGACTCAAACTTTGGCCAGAAAACTGAGGGTTTGAATATTGGTTCTTGGGTCCAAATGACATAACAATATTTTATCATCTGTTGCTTTCTCTTGTGTTTACTCCTTTCATTGTCTTTCCAATATTTTAGCATGAGTCATTGGGGCCTCTCAGAGGGAATGTTATTGCTGCTAGTTTTATCCTTTTTTACTCTCTATCTTACTTGGGGTATTTCCCATCTTAATAATTTAGAGGTGATGCTCAATCTCCCCTATTGGAAATGTCTTACCTTCTCTATTACCAGAGGTTTGTGTTAGGCTCAATCCCTCCTACTGGAGATTTCTCATCTTTCTTATCCTAGAGTTTCAACCCCCACAACTGGAGGTTTTTTACACTCTTATCCTTCTGCTTCGTCCTCTCTGGCTACTTCCCCAGAGGGAATTTAAGTCCCTTTTAACATTAGCAGGTCAGTATAAACCCTTGACAGGACCCCCAAAGGGGCACCATAGCTAAACTTCAGATTGCACTCGCTCACTCTGCACTTAGTGTACTTGAATCTGAATCACACACTTTCAACCTCCAAGATATCTTGACCACCAAGAAAGGACTTTGTCACCTTTGCGATGCTTGTTACCTTGGTCTGTGCACAGAATTACCTGGTTGCCATGGTATGTGAGGATCGTTTCTTCCAAGTTGTTGGCCTGTTTCTTTCCACATTGCTGAGAGTCCAGGTTTATTTGTCACACTGAGTGGGTCCCAATCTGTCACCTTGAGGCTGCCACAATAAGGCAGCAGGACATATCTCCTGATGAGAGGTGACCAGAGACCCTTTCTCTGGTGGAGAATGGGAATCCCTGATGAGCCTCCAGATTGTCAGAAACAAGTACTGAGTGCTGCAAAGAAGAACTAGCACTTAGGCAAAAAGTTTTCTCAGCAAGGCAATTTACTTCTGCAGAAGGGTGCTTCCTGCATCCATCATGATTACAAGAGCACACCAAACAAAGGAGGAAAAGTGTTGTTATTCCTAAAGCAGTCCCTACCCGTGTTTCACTCCCACATGGGCTGGGGTCTGATTGCACAATCTAAGCTGACCCAACTGGCTATTTGTGAATGCTTTTCCAAATAAGGAAAGGAAGGGGGATGTGAGTGGCAGAACAAGTGGTTTCAGCAGGAAGAATAGCTGCAGAGTGGGTAACCAGGGGAACAGATGTGAGTCATTGATTAGAACTGGCAGGAATGTTGTTTACCATAACTAGTGGCAAGGAGGCACAAAGAATGAAGAAGCTAGGCTTTGAAAATAGACAACAATGAAGTAAGTTGAACAAGCTGACTCTTTCAAGAGGAACTTACTGTACCGAATAATTAGGCAAGGAGAAGGCCTTCCAAATCAGATGATATGTAAACAAAATCTCCAAGAGTATCCCTTCCAAACTTTGCTCCTATTCTCCACGTGACAAATATATTTGAATTTTCCTGGATGAGAAGTCCCCCAAACAAAGACTCTTCCTGCTAGTTAGAAAGAACCAGCCAAGACCAGCCCCTCACTCCAGCAGCTGAAGAGACATTATGCAATGGGGCTGCAGACAAAGACATCCCATAGTGGAGCTACAAACTGACACCCCATAATGAGGCTACAGATACCACACAATAGGGCTAGAAACAGGAAAAGGAAGGTAGCATTGGCAGCACCTAGGACACTCATAAATCTAGGCACCCCACAATGGGGCCACAGACAGACACCCCATCATAGTGTTTCCAGACCAAACTGTGAGGGATTGAGCAACTATTTACCACAGTTCAATTATGAGATACAAATCAGCTGGGGAGGAAGAGAGTTTTAATTTCTGTAAGTGGTTACAGGAAGAAGGCCTGGAAATTATTATCAGAACAACTCAAAATTAGAAAGTTTTCCAGAGCTTATGTATTTTCTAAGCTATATGTCTACGCATAAGTGTACATTCATCTAAACATATAAGTGATTAGCTTTTTAAAATTTATAACTAGGTCTGAGTCTTGAAGACCTTCTTCTGGAACATCAGTAAGTTTACTTAATCTAAATTGGTCTAAGTGCTAAGCTGATTATCCTTATTTTGTCTCTTGCTAAATCATGGAGGTTTGGGGAGTTCCTTCAACCCTCAATAAATTTATTTGTGGAGGTGTGAGAAGTTTTCTCAAACCCACAATAAAACTTGTTTAGTTCTAAATGGGTCCTGTTAAGAATCCCCTCATTATTTTGTCATGCTTTCAGGTCCAGGAATGGCCTAGTCAAAACTCTTGGTGTTTTTTTGTTTGTTTGTTTGTTTGTTTGACATCCCAGCCTTGTATAAAGTCACTGGCTTTTTTTTTTAGCTTTTAATGTTTAACATAATCACTCAGTCAGTGCTGAAACTGTTGTTTTGGAGACCTGGCCTGTCACAATCCCCACCGTCAATTTGTGCATGGTTTCTATTATGCTTGTATGGAGGGAAATGGGGCATCATGATCCTTTTGGCTACTTCCTGCTGAGATGGCGGTCATCATTATGGGACACCCAACCCAGTGTTGGAGTATAAGAGGGTGATTTGTTTCCAGTAGCACTCTCTGTTTCAAGGAGTTAGAGGAAGCATCTGCTGAAACATCTAGTCTTCAGTTCACAGAGTGTTAAGAAGGCACACATTAGATTTTAGTGATTTCCAATTAGGACAAAATGGGGAAAAAGAAAAAGGAAAAAAATTGAAAATGTTATTTTGGAATTTAACTCAAACTGGAGAAAATAATAAAAATTTAAAAACACCAGGCAAGACTAGAATTTAACAACAGATATACTATAGTTTTGGAAACATTTTTTGTCTCTGCAGTTTCCCATTTTTATGAAAGACAAATCATGATAGGACATATTTACTTTATTATACTTGGCCAGATTATTTTAATAAAGTGCAGCATGGATAGTTGTTTTTTATATAGGGCTTTTAAATTGGCATTGATAGAACTTTTTTCCATAGAAGGAATCTGAGATAAGAAGGTTTCAAACTTGAGCCCAGCCATGGATTTCTACCATCAAATACCTATGAGTTGGGTGAATTCCTCCCCTTTTGAGGTTCCAAGATAACATGGGTTTCCTGCCTGTCAGAAAGTGATATTCTTTATTTAACACAGATCAGAATCCCTGTATACAGGGACTGTGTACACAAAATATCAGACCTGTTTTCCAAGGGCTTTATTGGCTCCATAAGGCAAGTTTGATGCTTTAAAAGACAGCATCCCATTCCAATCAAATATTTGGTAAAATACGCTGTGTCTCCAATTGTGTCCTATTACAAACAAAACAGACTTTTATTGCTCTTACACAAATAACTTTACTGCCATAAGTTAAGAATACTCATAAGTAGTTTCCAAAGTCTGGAGAATAAGGTAGAGAGAAACAAATATGCTCCAAATTTTTTTCATAGGGATACATTTTGCTAAATTGTTAAAAGCTGTTAGTAGCTCAAAATAAAACTTTCCTTGATGCTAAGAAACAAACCAAAGATTAGCATACTCAATAGTCTCAAGGCATACAAACTGGTTAGCTCAATCTTTTAGCATGTTTGTTCCTGACTTCCATTCTTCCATAGTAGTGAAAGGAATGTGCAGAATTGTGCATGGAACAGCTCTCTGGAGGGTCCCTATTGTCACAACCTTTCAGTCAATGAATTCAGCAGTGTCCTTATCTCCTTGCTGACATGCCAAACTTGTTCCCAGACCAAAGAGAGGGTCAGACTGCTATTTCTCATGGCCTGAAAACGAGATGCAGGTAAACTGAGGAGGAGGAGAGTTTTTATTTCTGTAACTGGTTACAGAGAGAAACCCTGGGAATTATCACCAGATCAACTCAAAATTATAAAGTTTTCTAGGGTTCATATATCTTCTAAGCTCTATGTCTACATGTCAGTGGGCATTCATCTAAAGATATATGATTAACTGTTTTATTCTATAACTAAAGTCTGAGTCTCAAAGACCATTTTCTAGAGCCTCAGAAAGTTTACTTAATCTAAATGGGTCTAGATGCTGGAGTAATTACCTTATCTTGCCTCCTGCTGAATCATGGAGGTTTGGGGAATTATTTCAGACCCCCAATAGACTTGTTTGGGGAGGCCTGGGGAATTTCTTCAGACCCGCAATAAGACTTGTTTAATTCTAAATGCTGTTAAGAATTCCTTCATTTTCTTTTATGCTTTCAAGCCAGGAAAGGCCTAGGAAAAGCTCTTGGTGGGCTTTGCTTACATCAGCCTTTATATAAGGGCAGTGGTGTTTTTTAATTTTTCATATTTAACTTAAACACTCAACCAATATAAAATAGTTATTGCTGGCCTGCACAATGGGGCTACAGAACCAGTGGAAAGAAGGAAGGAGTGATTGGAAGCATCTAGGATACTCACCAAGCCAGACACTTCACAATGGGACTACAGACAGAAACCCCACCATAGTGCTACAGAACCAGTTGGGAAAAAGAAAGGAGGGATTGGCAGTGCCTAGGATACTCACCAATCCAGACACCATGTAATGGAGCTAGAAATAGACCCCCCACAATTGGGCTACAGAGAAACACCCTGTGACAGTGCTACAGTTAAGAGATGTCTCCCCATGACTCTTTCCCATTTCAACTAAATCCATGAACATTGCATCAGTGGTGCCCCACAAGTACAGACAGTACCAGAGCCACCCCCTAGCCCAAGAGAACTAGGTAGCCACTTGGGCTAGCTTTTAGATCCATTGCTGGAGTGAGGCCACCAAACCATGGGCAGGTAGCCACAAAGGTTTTTCCTGAAAAATGCACCAAATTTGTAACTGCACAATGGGGTCACTTTGCCAAATACCTAGACAGAGCTGATTTACCAAGACAGGGGAATTGCAATAAAAGAGTAATTCATGCAGAGCTGGCTGTGTGGGAAACCAGAGTTTTATAATTACTCAAATCACTTTTCTCAAACATCTGGATATCAGAGTTTTCAATGATAATTTGGTGGATAGCGGCTTGGGAGGCAGGGAGTTCTTACTGGGCAAGTTAGAGACAGAATCACAGGGGGTCAAAGTTAAGTTTTCCTAATGTCTTCTATACTTGGGTGTGATGGTAGAACTGGTTGGGCCAGATCATTGGTCTGGATGGTGTCAGCTGATCCACTGAGTGCAGGGTCTGCAAAATTTCCCAAGTAGTGATCTTAGGTTTTACAATAGTGATGTTATCCCCAAGAGCAATTTAGAGGAGATTCAGACACTTGGAACCAGAGGCTGCATGACCCCTAAATTGTACTTTCTAATCTTGTAGCTAATTTATTAGTCCTGCAAAGGCAGACTGGACCTCATGCAAGAAAAGGGTCTTTTCGGGAAAGAGCTTTTATCAATTTTGTTTTAGAGTTGAACCATGAACTGAATTTCTCCCAAATGAACAAGGACAGCTTAAGGATTAGAAGCAACAAAGAGCTGGTATTGTCGATTTCTTTCACTGTCATAATTTCCTCAGTTCTAACATGAAAGTCTTTAATTCATCTTGAATTAATTTTGCACATGGTGTAAGGAAGGGATCCAGTTTCAGGTTTCTACATATGGCTAGCCACTTTTCCCAGCACCATTTATTAAATAGGGAATCCTTTCCCCATTCTTGTTTTTGTCAGGTTTGATAAAGATCAGATAGTTGTAGATATGCAGCATTATTTCTGAGGGCTCTGGTGTCTGTAAACCATAAAAACCCTAGAAGAAAACCTAGCCATTACCATTCAGGATACAGGTACGGGCAAGGACTTCATGTCTAAAACACCAAAAGCAATGGCAACAAAAGCCGAAATTGACAAATGAGATCTAATTAAACTAAAGAGCTTCTGCACAGCAAAAGAAACTGCCATCAGAGTGAACAGGCAACATACAAAATGAGAGAAAATTTTTGCAACCTACTCATCTGACAAAGGGCTAATATCCAGAATCTACAATGAACTTGAACAAACTTACAAGAAAAAAACAAACAACTCCATCGAAAAGTGGGCAAAGGACATGAACAGTCACTTCTCAAAAGAAGACATTTATGCAGTGAAAAAACACATGAAAAAATGCTCATCATCATTGGCCATCAGAGAAGTGCAAATCAAAACCACAGTGAGATAACATCTCACACCAGTTAGAATGGTGATCATTAAAAAGTCAGGAAACAATAGATGCTGGAGAGGATGTGGAGAAATAGGAAGACTTTTGCACTGTTGGTGGGACTGTAAACTGTAAACCATTATGGAAGTCAGTGTAACAATTCCTCAGGGATCTAGAACTAGAAATACCATTTGATCCAGCCATCCCTTTACTGGGTATATACCCAAAGGACTATAAATCATGCTGCTATAAAGACACATGCACACATATGTTTATTGTGGCACTATTCACAATAGCAAAGACTTGGAATCAACCCAAATGTCCAACAACAATAGACTGGATTAAGAAAATGTGGCACATATACACCATGGAATACTATGCAGCCGTAAAAAATGACGAGTCCATGTCCTTTGTAGGGACATGGATGAAACTGGAAATCATCATTCTCAGTAAACCATTGCAAGGACAAAAATCAAACACCACATGTTCTCACTCATAGGTGGGAATTGAACAATGAGAACACATGGACACAGGAAGGAGAGTGTCACACACTGGGGACTGTTGTGTGGTGTGGGGAGGGAGGAGGGATAGCATTAGGAGATATACCTAATGCTAGATGATGAGTTGGTGGGTGCAGCACACCAACATGGCGCATGGATACATATGTGACAAGCCTGCATATTGTGCACATGTACCCTAAAACTTAAAGTATAATAATAAAAAAAGAATGTAAATGAGAGAATGTAAAAAATAATAATAATAATAGTAATTTCCTCCGTTACAATTTTGCAAAGGTGGTTTCTTTGGCTTTAGAGTTTGTGCTCATAAAGGTTTTTATAATAGTACTAAATGATCTTTTGAATTTCTGTGGTGCTGTTTTAAGTGTCTCTGTTTTTATTTCTAATTGAGCTTATTTGGGTATTCTCTCTTGTTTAATCTAGCTAAAAGTATAACTTTATTTTCCCAAAGAAAAACAGCTGTTTGTTTCATTGATCTTTTTTTTATTTTTTATTTTTATTTTATTATTTTATTTTTTTATTATTATACTTAAGGTTTAGGGTTGATATTTTGTGTTGTTTCTTTTGTTTGAATTTCATTTATTCTGCTCTGATATTTGTTATTTGTTTTCTTCTTCTAGCTTTGGGTTTAGTTTGTTCTTGTTTCTCTAGTTCATTGAGGTATGACAGGATGTTGTCAATTTCTGCCGTTTTGCCCTTCAGGCTTTTCTACATAGACATTCAGTGCTATAAACATTTTTTGTAAAGCACTGATTTCACTGTATCCCACACCTTTCATTAATTTGTGTCATTACCATTATTCGATGCAAAGGATTATTTAACTTTTATTTTGATTTGATTGTTAACCTAGATAGCATTCAGGAGCAGATTATTTAATTTTAATTTATTTATGTACTTATGAGTGTTTCTTTTAGAGTTGATTTCTACTTTTCTCCACTGTGATGTGAGAAGATATTTGATATAATTCTTATTAAATATTTCTTGGGTAGAATTTTTTATGAATATTTGTTATGTCCACATGTTCTAGTGTGTCATTTAAGCTTATTGTTTCTCTGTTGACTTTCCTTCTCAAAGATCTGCCTAGTTCTGTCAGAAGTGTATTGAAGTCTCCACTATTATTGGGTTGCTTTCTTTCTCTTTTCTTAGGTCTAGTAGTAATTGTTTTATTAATTTGGAAACTTAGTGTTAGATGTATGTAAATTTGGATTTTAATGGCTTCTTGATGGATTGATCTTTTTAATATTATATAATGACCAACTTTAACTTTTTTTTTCTGTTGTTACTTTGCAGTCTGTTTTCTCTGGTGTAAGAATAGCTACAAGGTGAGTGGATTATTTGAGGTCAAGAGTTTCAGAGCAGCCTGGCCAATGAGGTGAAACCCCATCTCTACTAAAAATAATTTCTAAAAAAGCCAGATACCGTGGCACATGCCTTTAATCCCAGCTACTGGGAAGTATAAGGCAGGAGAATTTCTTGAACCCAGGAACTGAAAGTTGTAGTGAGCCAAGACCATTCCATTGTACTCCAGACTGGGTGAAAAAGTGAGACTCCATCTCAAAACAAAAACAAACAAACAAAAAAGGATTAGCTACCTTTGTTTTCTTTTGGTTTCCATTTTCATGTGATTTCTTTCTTTCTTTCTCTCTTTCTTTCTTTCTTTCTTTCTTTCTTTCTTTCTTTCTTTCTTTCTTTCTTTCTTTCTTTCTTTCTTTCTTTGTTTCTTTCTTTTTAACCTAGAGTTTGCATGAATTCTTTCATGGTAGGTAAGTCTTTTTAAGACATAAGATATTTGAATTGAAGTTTCTTAGTTCTTTCTTGCATTCTGTATCTTTAAGTAAAGTGCTTACGTCATTTACATTCGATGTGTTAATATTCAGATGTTAAGTACTGTTGTCTTATTGTGTTAATTGTTAATGTAGGTTGTTTATTATTGTGTTATTGTTTTTCAGGCCCTGTGAGTTTTAAGCTTTTAAGAGTTTCTATTTTCCTGCATATTAGGCTTTTGCTTCAAGGTTTAAAACTTACTTTATCATTTCCAGTTGGCACTGCTGCTGTGGTAATGCAAATTCTCTTGATATGTATTTGTATGAAAATGACTTTTTATTGTTCAATTATAAAACTTAGTTTCACAAAGTATAAAATTCTTGGCTGATAGTTCTTTTTAAGGAAGTTGAAGATAAGACCCCAGTCCCCTCTTGCATTTCCTGCTGAGAAGTGTGCAGTTACTCTGATTTTTTTTTTCTTTTGGAGATTACCTGTTGTTGGATTTAAATATCCTTAAGACTAAATGCGTTGGTGAATATCTTTTGCAATAAATTTCTCAGGAGTCCTGTATGCTTCTTGGATTTGGTTATCTCTAGACAGGCCAAGGAAGTTTTCCTCATTTATGATATGATGATGATATCTATATCATAGAAAAAGTTTTGTTTACAACCTGAACTGCTTTTTACATTTCTTTATAATGGTTTGCTTTTCATCTTTCTCTGATATGTCCTGGAGTAGCTTAATAATTGACCTTCTGAAACCCTTATCTGGTATTTAAAATATTTTATTATGACTTGGATTCATTGCTGAAGAGAAAGTGTGATATTTTGGGGTTTTCATTGAACGCTGTTTTGTTGTATTACTGGAATTACTTTTATGGTTGCTACTCATTTCAGTATACATTTTTTTCTAATTGTTCTCAAATTTATGTTTAATTTGTCTTTTTTCTGCTTGTTTGATGATATTTTTTACTTTTTTTTTAAATTATACTTTAAATTCTAGGGTACATGTGCACAACATGCAGGTTTGTAACATAGGTATACATGTGACATGTTGGTTTGCTGCACCCATCAACTTGTCATTTATGTTAGGTATTTATCCTAATGCTATCAGTCCCTCAGCCCTCCACCCCCAACAGGCCCTGTGTGTGATGTTCCCTACCCTGTTTCCAAGTGTTCTCATTTTCAATTCCCACCTATGAGTGAGAACATATGATGTTTGGTTTTCTGTCCTTGTGACAGTTTTCTGAGAATGACAGTTTCCAGCTTCATCCAAGTCCATACAAATGACATGAACTCATCCTTTTTTGTGGCTGCATAGTATTCCATGGTGTATATGTGCCACATTTTCTTAATTCAGTCTATCATTGATGGACATTTGGGTTGATTCAAATATTTGCTTTTGTGAATAATGCTCAATAGACATATATGGGCATGTGTCTTCATAGTAGCATGAATTATAATCCTCTGAGTATATAATGAATAATAGGATCACTGGGTCAAATGGTATTTTTAGTTCTAGATCCTTGAGGAATTGCCACACTGTCTTCCACAATTGTTGAACTAATTTACACTCCCACCAACAGTGTAAAAGCGTTCCTATTTCTCCACATCCTCTCCAGCATCTGTTGTTTCCTGACATTTAATGATCACCATTCTAACCAGCGTGCATTGTGGTTTTGATTTACATTTCTTTAATGAACAGTGATGATGAGCATTTTTTCATGTGTCTGTTGGCTTCATAAATGTCTCCTTTTGAGAAGTGTATTCATATCCTTTGCCCACATTTTGATGGGGTTGTTTGTTTTTTTCTTGTAAACTTAAGTTCTTTGTAGATTCTGTCAGATAGATAGATTCCAAAAATTTTCTCTCATTCAGTAGGTTGCCTGTTCATTCTGATAGTAGTTTCTTTTGCCATGCAGAAGCTCTTTAATTAGATCCAATTTGTCTGTTTTAGCTTTTGTTGCCATTGCTTTTGGTGTTTTAGTCATGAAGTCTGCCCATACCTATGTCCTTAATGGCATTGCCTAGGTTGCCTTCTGGGGTTTTTATGATTTTAGGTTTAACATTGAAGTATTTAATTCATCTTGAATTAATTTTTGTATAAGGTGTAAGGAAGGGACCAAGTTTCAGCTTTCTACATATGGCTAGCCAGTTTTCCCAGCACCATTTAATAAATAGGGAATCCTTTCCCCATTTATTTATTTTGTCAGGTTTGCCAAAGATCAGATATTTGTACATGTCTGGTGTTATTTCCAAGGGCTCTATTCTCTTCCATTGGTCTATATCTCTGTTTTGGTACCAGTACCATGCTGTTTTGATTACTGTAGCCTTGTAGTATAGTTTGAAGTCAGGTAGCATGATGTCTCATGCTTTGTTCTTTTGGCTTAGGATTGTCTTGGCAATGCAGGTTCTTTTTTGGTTCCATATGAACTTTAAAGCAGTTTTTTCCAATTCTGTGAAGAAAGTCTTTGGTAGCTTGATCAGGATGGTATTGAATCTATAAATTACTTTGGGCAATATCACCATTTATGATATTGATTCTTCCTATCCATGAGCCTGGAATTTTCTTCCATTTGTTTGTGTCTTTTTATTTTGTTGAAGAGTTGTTTGTAGTTCTCCTTGAAGAGATCCTTCACATCCCTTATAAGTTGGATTCCTAGATATTTTATTCTCTTTGCAAAAATTATGAATGGGAGTTCACTCATGATTTGGCTGTCTGTTTTTCTGTTACTGGTGTATAGGAAAGCTTGTGAATTTTACACATTGATTTTGTATTTTGAGATTTTGCTGAAGTTGCTTATCAGCTTAAGGAGATTTTGAGCTGAGACAATGGGGTTTTCTAAATATACAATCATGTCATCTGCAAACAGAGATAATTTGACTTCCTCTTTTCCTAATTGAATACCGTTTATTTCTTCCCCTTGCATAATTGCCCTGGCTGGAACATCCACATTATGTTGAATAGGAGTGGTGAGAGAGGTCATCACTGTCTTGTGCTGGTTTTCAAAGGGAATTATTCCAATTTTTGCCCATTCAGTATGATATTGGCTGTGGATTTATCATAAATAGCTCTTATTATTTTGATATATGTTCCATCAATGCCTAGTTAATTGAGAGATTTTAGCATGAAAGTCTGTTGAATTTTGTCGAAGGCCTTTTCTGCATCCATTGAGATAATCATGTGGCTTTTTCCATGGGTTCCAATTATGTGATGGATTATGTTTATTGTTTTGTGTGTATTGAATCAGCTGAACATCGATGCAAAAATTCTCAATAAAATACTGGCAAACCGAACCTAGCAGCACATCGAAAATCTTATCCACCGCAATCAAGTTGGCTTCGTCCCTGGGATGCAGAATCTTTCTGGTCCTGGACTTTTTTTGGTTGGTAGGCTATTAATAATTGCTTGAATTCAGAACCTGTTATTGGTCTATTCAGAGATTCAACTTCTTCCTGGTTAGTCTTGGGAGGGGGTATATTTCCAGGACTTTATCCATTTCTTCTAGATTTTCTAGTTTATTTGCAAAGAGGTGTTTTTAGTATTTATTCTTTGATAGTAGTTTGTATTTCTGTGGGATTCGTGGTGATATCCCCTTTACCAATTTTTGTTCCATTTATTTGATTCTTCTCTCTTTTTTTTATTATTCTTCCTAGTGGTCTACTTATTTTGCTGATCTTTTCAAAACACCAGATCTTCAGTTCATTGATTTTTTTGAAGGGTTTTATGTGTCTCTATCTCCTTCAGTTCTACTCTGATCTTAGTTATTTCTTGCCTTCTGCTAGCTTTTGAATTTGCTCTTGCTTCTTTAATTCTTTTAATTGTGCGTTATGGTGTTGATTTTAGATCTTTCCTCTTTCTTTTGTGGGCATTCAGTCCTATAAGCTTCCCTCTACATACTGTTTTAACTGTGTCCCAGAAATTCTGGTATGTTGTATCTTTGTTCTCACTGGTTTCAAAGAGCATCTTTATTTCTGCCTTCATTTCATTATTTACCTAGTAGTCATTCAGGAGCAGGTTGTTCAGTTTTCATGTAGTTGGGCGGTTTTGAGTGAGTTTCTTAATTCTGAGTTCTAATTTGATTGCACTGTGGTCTGAGAGATAGTTTGTTGTGCTTTTTGTTGTTTTACATTTGCTGAGGTGTGTTTTACTTCTGATTTTGTGGTCAATTTTAGAATAAGTGGAATGTGGTGTTGGGAAAAATGTATATTCTGTTAATTTAGGGTGCAGAGTTCTGTAGATGTCTATTAGGTCCACTTGGTGCAGAGCTGAGTTCAAGTCCTGGATATCCTTGTTGACTTTCTGTCCCATTGATCTGTCTAATATTGACAGTGGGGTGTTAAATTCTCCCATTATTATTGTGTGGAAGTCTAAGTCTCTTTGTAGGTCTTTAAAGACTTGCTTTATGAATCTGGGTGCTCCTGTATTGGGTGCATATACACTAAGGATAGTTAGGTCTTATTGTTGAATTGATCCTTTTACCATTATTTAATGGCCTTCTTTGTCTCTTTTGATCTTTATTGGTTTAAAGTCTGTTTCATCAGAGACTAGTACTGCATTTGGTTTTTTTTTCTTTCCATTTGCTTGGAAGATCTTCCTCCATCCCTTTATTTTGAGCCTTTGTGTGTCCCTGCACCATTTATTAAATAGGGAATCCTTTCCCCATTTCTTGTTTTTGTCACATTGATCAGATGGTTGTAGATGTATAGTGTTATTTCTGAGGCTCCCATTTTGTCACATTGGCATATATGTTTTGGTACCAGTATCATGCTGTTTTGTTTACTGTAGCCTTGTAGTATAGTGAGATGGGTCTCCTGAATACAGCACATTGATAGGTCTTGACTCTTTATCCAATTTGCCAGTGTGTATCTTTTAACTGGGGCATTTAGCTTATTTACATTTAAGGTTAATGTGGTTCTGTGTGAATTTCATCCTGTCATTATGATACTAGCTGGTTATTTTGCAGATTAATTGATGCAGTTTCTTCATAGCATTGATGGTCTTTACAATTTGGCATGTTTTTTGCAGTGGCTGGTACTGGTTTCTCCTCTCCATGTTTAGTGCTTCCTTTAGGAGCTCTTGTAAGGTAGGCCTGGTGGTGAGAAAACCTCTCAGCATTTGCTTGTCTGTAAGTGATTTTATTTCTCCTTCACTTATGAAGTTAGTTTGGCTGAATATGAGATTCCAGGTTGAAAATTCTTTTCTTTAAGAACATTGAATATTGGCCCCCACTCTCTTCTGGCTTGCAGGGTTCCTGCCATAAGATCTACTGTTAGTCTCATGGGTTTCCCTTTGTGGGTAATCTGACCTTTCTTTCTGGCTACACTTAACATTTTTTCCTTAATTTCAAACTTGGTGAATCTGTCATGTGTCTTGGAGTTTTTCTTCTCAAGGAGTATCTTTGTGGTGTTCTCTGTGTTTCCTGAATTTGAATGTTGGCCTGCCTTGCTAGTTTGGGAAAGTTCTCCTGGATAATATATTGAAGAGTGTTTTCTAACTTGGTTCCCTTTTCCCCATCATTTTCAGGTATACCAATCAAACAGATTTGGTCTTTTCACATAGTCCCATATTTATTGAAGTCTTTACTTCTTTTCACTCTTTTTTTTTTCCCTAATCTTGTATTTTCACTTTTTTTATGAATTTATCTACAAACACTGATATTTTTTCTTCCACTTGATCAAATATGCTATTGAAGCTTGTGCACGCCTAATGAAGTTCTCGTGGTGTGGTTTTCAGCTCCATCAGGACATTTAAAGTCTTCTCTATAATGTTTATTCTAGTTAGCCATTCATCTAACCTTTTTTCAAGGTTTTTAGCTTCCCTACATTTGGTTAGAACATGCTCCTTTAGCATAGAGAAGCTTGTTATTACCAACTTTCTGAAGCCTACTTCTGTCAACTCGTCAATGTCATTCTCTGTCCAGGTTTGTTCTGTTGCTGATGAGGGGCTGCAATCATTTGGAGGATAAGAGGCACTCTGGTTTTTGGAATTTTCAGGTTTCCTGCTCTGGTTTCACCCCATCTTTGTGGTTTTATCTACCTTTGGTCTTTGATATTGTGACAAATAACAAAGTGACCTACAGATGGGGATTTTGTGTGTATCTCCTTTTTGTTGATGTTGATGCCATTCCTTTATGTTTGTTAGTTTTCCTTCTAAGAGCCAGGCCCCTCAGCTGCAGGCCTGTCAAACAGCAAATATTGCAGAACAGCAAATATTGCTGCCTGATCCTTCCTCTGGAAGCTTCAACCTGGAGGGTCACCAGCCTGTATGAAGTGTCTGTTGTCCCCTACTGGGAGCTATTTCCCACTTAGGCTACTCGGTGGTCAGGGACACACTTGAGGAGGCTGTCTCTCTGTTCTCAGAACTCAAACGCCATCCTGGGAGAAACACTGCTCTCTTCAGTGCTGTTAGAAGGGACGTTTAAGTCTGCAGAAACTGTCTGCTGCCTTTTGTTCAGCTATACCCTGCCCAAAGAGGTGGAGCCTAGAGAGGCAGTAGACCTTACTGAGTTGTGGTGGACTCCATGCAGTTTGAGCTTCCCAGCTCGTTTGCTTACCTACTCAAGCCTCAACAATGGTGGGCACCCCTCTTTCCCCCCTAGGCTGCAGCCTCACAGGTTGATCTCAGACTGTGGTGCTAGCAGTGAGCAAGACTCCATAGACATGGGACCCTCTGAGCAAAGCATGGAAGGGAGTCTCCTGGTCTGCTGGTTGCTAAGACTGTGGGAAAAGTGCAATATTTGGATGGGAATATACCATTTTTCCAGGTATAGTCTGTCATGGCTTCCCTTGGATAGGAAAGCGAAATCCCCCAACCCCTTGTGCTTTCTGGATGAGGTGACACCCCACCACGCTTTAGCTCACCCTCTGTGAGCTACACCCACTGTCCAACCAGTCCCAATGAGATGAACTCAGTACTCTCAGTTGGAAATGCAGAAATCACCTGTCTTCTGTGTCAACCTCACTGGGAGCTGCAGACTGGAGTTGTTCCTGTTCAGTCATCTTGGAAGCAACCATGGATTTGATTCTGTTGCCATGATGCTAGCTGGTTCTTTTGCAGACTTGTTTATGTGACTGCTTTATAGTTTCACTGACTTGTATACTTCAGTGTGTGTTTTGTGTGTGTGTGTGTGTGGCTGGTGTGGTTTTTTTCTTTCCATATTTAATGATTCCTTCAGGAGCTGTTGTAAGGCAGGTCTGGTGTTAAAAATTTCTGCTAACATTTACTTATCTGAAATGGGTCTCATTTCTCCTTCAGTTTTGAAGCTTCTGTTGGCTGGATTTGAAATTCTGGACTGGAGTTTCTTTTTTTAAATAATGTTGAATATTGGCCCCTAATCTCTAATGGGTTGTAGAGTTTATGCTGAGAGGTCTGCTGTTAGTCTGATGAACTTCCCTTTGTAGGTGACCTGGTTTTCCTCTCTGGGTGATCCTGACTTTTTTTATTTTCCTTTGACCTTGGAGAACTTTAGACTATGTGTCTTGAGGATAATCTCCTTATGAAGTATCATATTGGGGTTCTCTTCATTTCCCAAATTTGAATCTTGGCTTCTCTTGCTAAGTTGGGGAAGTTCTCCTGGATGATTTCATGAATATGTTTTCCAACTTGGTGTAATTTTTCCTGTCTTTTTCTTGTGGAACTTTCCTTTAACAGAAAGCAGCCTCAAATCATTTCTTCTTTAACAGAAAGCAGCCTGATAAATATGCCAAATAGAAGCTTTTGTACCTAAATGCAGCTGTACCTGGAAGCCAGGTATATTCAATATGGTGATTCCCACTTTTTTTTTTTCTTTTCACCATGTTTACTCGTGTCATGGCACCATCCAGTTAAAACTGCAATTTGGAGACCATCTTGTTGTTGACTTGCTTTGTCAGCATGAGGAAGCCTTTTCTCTCTCTTCTATTAAACTTTCCACTCCTAAATTCACTCCTTTTGCGTGTCTGTGTCCTGAATTCTTTTTCAACCATGACTAAGAACCAGGGTATATATACTCCAGAGGATAGAGCCATTTCATTTTTGGTGTTCTCACCTGGGATCAGGATCAGAACAAGAAATAGAAACATCAGAGTGGTGAGTTTAGAGTGAATCTCATCTGTTCTTTAATCTCAAGGCTCTCTTCTAAACAGTTTTCTTTCACAGAAGTCCTCACCATTACCTGAGGCTGGGGAAAGTCCTAGGACAACAGAGAATTTCTGACCAGGGAACATTCAGGTGTGATTCAAAGGCTTACGGACTGAATCCAGACTCTGACAGCCAGTCTGGATGTTTGTAATGGATCTCCAGCTATCTTGTTGCACAATTTTACTTCCTTTTCTATCCTCAGTCACTGTGGCTTATATTCTCTCTGTTTGTGCAATGTGAAGGGAGTTTAACAGTTCAGGGAAACAGACCTATTAAGAGATATTAGCAAACACATGTTACTCAATAAGTGCCTTGCTGTCTCTATTGGTTCTCTGATGATCCCATTGTATTTCTGAGCCAACATCTCCACCTAGTGGAAATACAAATCCTCTTCATCCGGCACTTTGAAGTTTCCTAATTCTCTCCTTTTGCACTGCTAGAAATCAGGCTGTAAGTCCCTTCTGGGAAAAGAAAGAGTTCAACAATTAGGAGTTAAGTGTCCTCTATAGTCAAATTTTAGTCCCAATAATGTTCCAACAGCAGGAAAGACATCTGTTCTTTTAAGACATCTGTTCTGTCTCTAAATAGAACAGTACTTAATTAGTAAGTGGATTTTAATGATCTAGAAGTTAACCAGAACCACTTTTCTAACAGTAAATGTTTTAGCACGGACTGTAATAGGAGGCAATCTAGCACATTGCCTTCATTAAAGAAGCTTCGACCAAAGACAAGATAGTTTCTTTGAAGACTCATTTTTCAGAGAGCCAGGCAGATCACAAAGGAGGATAAGCAAAGCTTGCATGAGTAAAGTGTGGTTAATCCCATCACTTAGTTTATCCCATTCCATGGCTTGGAGAACCATGCTCACAACTGTGAGCAGCACATTTAACCCAGTGCTGGGACTCAAAACTCAAGGAGAGAAAATAGTTGGGGGAACACTCCCACTGCCTTCTCATCAGTCTTGGGTCACAATAAAAGAAGTGGGGAATCATTCTCACCTCTTATTCCAGATAGGTAACAGACACTTTTAGCTTGCACGCCTCTGAAATGCAATCTGAAACACTGGAACTTTTTTAACCTAACGAATTTGAAGAGAAAAGCAACTCATTTTCTTTTGCTGAAGGCCATGGCATTTTTACTAAACCTTTGCAAGCTTGTAAAATCAACCCAGCTTTCTTAACAGGCATGTCAGGCAGGCATATAGAGAATAACTCACCAGAATTAGAAGCAATTTCCATGGAACAATCTGAGTATTTATTTGGGGCCACCTCAAATTCCCTTTTCATTGCAGGACCTTAGGCAAATAAAGGAAAACTTAGGCCAATTTTTTGACAACACCAGTAGGCATGTTGAAGATTTACAGAATTAAACTCAGGTGTTTCACCCCACATGGAAGGATGTTATGCTGTTCTTAAACCAAACCCTAACCACAGCTGAAAAATGCAGCTCTATAGGCAGCAGATAATTTCAGAGATGAGAAATATATCTCCTATATTAGACCAAGAAAGAAGAAAACAGATAGAAAAAGCAAATAAATAGCAGAAACACCATTCCCAATAGGAAGGGAAGCAGTTCTTTTTGATTCCCTGATACTCAGTAGTTCTACAGATAAATGGAAAAGAAGCACTTTTTAATATACATTTTAGAAGGCCTGTGAAAAACTAAGGCCAAACCTCTCAATTATCCTAAACTGTCTATGATAGACCAAAAGCCAAATGAGAATTGTGCAGGCTTTAAGGAAAGGCTGAGCTAGACACTCATAGAGTACCCCTCCTTATCCCCTGATTCAGTCAAAGAACAGCTCATTCTAAAGAATAAGCTTATTACACAGGCAGCTCCAAATGTTAGAAGGAAACTACAGAAGCAAGCTACAGGACCAGGCAGCAACTTAGAGAATCTCCTGAAGGTGGCCACTTTGGTCTTTCATAATAGCTAGAAAGAGGAGGCCCAAATGAAAGAGAGAAAACTCAGGGGAAGGACAAATTTTCTAGTGACTGCTTTGCAGGGTTGCAAAATGCAACATCCCTGAGGTGCATCCACTAGGTGCTCTCAGTTTGGCAAACCAGGTTATTTTAAGAAGGAGTGCCCAAATAGCAAGAAAAAGCCAGCTCGACCCTGTTCAGCCTGTGGTGAAGGCAACTGGAGATGAAACTTCTCCCAGGGGAGGAGGGCAGTGGGTTAAAAATCAGTCTCACAGATGGTCTAGCAGGATCTACGGGTCCTGGCGTTCAAATTCCTGGTTCCAGTGGCTCAAACTGCCAGTATAGAACAGGAAGCCCCAGGTGATTCTGGAAATTGAAGGAAGGAAAGTAGACCTCCTTCTAAATACTAGGGCCAGTCTCTATTTTTCTACTTTCTGATCCAGGCCTCCCCTCTTCTCATAGCATAACCACAGAGGGCATCTCAGGGAAAACTGTAGTTCAATATTTTTCTCAACCTCATCATTGCCGTTAGGAAGAATTGTTTTTCACACATGCTTCCAAACCATTTTCACTATGACTCTGCTGGTCAATAAACCCCCTCCAAATTAACCCAAAGACATAATAACTTAACTTTTTACAGCCCCACATAATGTAGCAGGATTGCTGTTCTGTACAGGGAGCTCTTAGCTAATAAACAGCAGGTAAAACAAGAAGTACATAAGGCAGGACAAGCTGTAGCCACTCTAAATAATGTCACTCCACTTAATTAGCTGAACTAATATCTCTTACAAGAGGACCTAAATTAAGCAAGGGAAAGGTAGTTAACATTTACACTAATTCCAAGTATCTTTATCAGTTCTCCATGCTCATCCTAGCATTTGAAAGAAAAGTCCCCTTTTTTTAACCGTTGATGAATCTCCCATAAAATATCACCAGAAAAATAACAGGTTATTATTAGTTTTTATTCCACCATAAATAGCAGGGATGCATCATAAGGAACATCAAAAGGGAATAGATAAACTAGCCAAAGGAAATAGGTTAGCGGATCAGGCAGCTAAGTAAACAGCAAGAAAGATTAAAGGCATTAACATGTTCCAAATCATTCTAATGAAGAAGGCTCCATAAGAGAAATTAAACCTTAGAATTTTCCTGCAGGAATAGAATGGGCCACTTCTGAGGATATACTTTTCAACCCTCAGAATGGCTACAGTTAGAGGATGGCAAACTCCATCTGCCTCATGCCAATGGAAATTTCTTAAAATCCTTCACTAAGCTTTTCACGTAGAAAAGGATAAAATTGATCAATTTGCTAAGAGATTGTTTCCAGGCAGACAACCTCTAAATTGGTTAAGCTTGTAAGCTCTCTAGCTCACTTCCAATAGGAATTGAAACAACTAGCAGAAGCCCGACCATGGGAATACAACCACATTTACTTAATCCTGGAAGTTTGGTATTAGTGAAAACTCATCTCTCTCTCTTTTCTAAGCCAAGATGTTAAGGGGCCTACATTGTTCTTTCAACTTCCTTCGCGGTAAAAGTTACAAGTATCAATTTCTGAATACATCATACTCAACTCAAAGACTGAAGAACTGAGGGAGCAATTCCTGAAAGCCCAGAGGAATGTCCTGAATATCAATGTGAAGAAATAGAAGATCTTAAGCTGAAAATAATGAAAGTAACTGAGTGAGGGCTACTCATCTTATTAAGTTCCTCTCACACCTCACCATACATTTTAATCGTTTCCACCTTTTCTCTCAAAATTCACCACCAAATATTAGAACTTATTTTTAACCATAACTACAGAGATATTTTAATTATACATGAAACTGCATTTGCAACTTCATAGATCCCTGGAGGGAAATGTTATATCTTGGCAAGTAAAATTTTAAACTAAAATTATTTACTGCACCATTCTTGAGGGAACTGCTATAGTCACGTTACTGTTTCCAAAAGAACTGTGTGCTGTGACACTCGCAATGTGGACTTCCGGTTGCAAAATTATAATTACTGCAGTATTTTGTGAAATTATCATCTTAATAATGAATACTTGCAGGAAAGATTTTGTCAAGATTATTTTGCTTATATTTGGAGTAATAGTTACAAACAAGAAATATGCATGAAAGTTTTACTCTCATTAAGTTTGTTAGCAGTTTTTATTGAAAATTAGAAATATGGAACATGCTAAGCTATGGAAATAAGATTATAAAGAAAGAGATTTTATACAAGGAAGGATCTTGAATGGTAAATTCTTGTCCTAAAAGGAAATGATTGGAATGGCAGTCATTTAAAGGAAGGATGTTTATGACAGGTCAGAAAGTTTGAGAATGTCGTAAAATGTATTGTAGAAGTCACAAAATAATTTAATAATTAAAGGAAAGAAATTCCTGAGACTGACAGTGAAGTTATTTTAGCCAGCCAATAATGTACTTCTTCCAATCATATCCCAAATTATAAAAATGACCTAAACCTAAAATTTTTTCCTAAAGGTAAATCAAAGTAGAGAGATATATGCTTTCCTCAAAGAAAATGTTGCTTTTATATTAACACTTCTGGTAGTGTTCAGTAACATCAACATCTAGTGGAGGCAAACCAGTATTACAATCCATTGGTGTAAGTAACAGGTTTCAAGTTCTACAGTCATAGTTAAAGTCTATAGTACCCCTACTAACAGTGGTAATCTTAATATTCATATTCTAACCCTATATTTTAAACACTCATAAAATTTATCTCCTTTTTCCTAGAAATAATCAAACTTCAAATGGTGCTGCAGACAGAGTCAGACATGGACACACCATTCTTCTGAGAACACTTATATCAACCTCAGGAGGACCCCCAACGGCTGTCCCCTGACATGACACCCCTTTCAGCAAGAAGCAGAGAGAAAGAACCATTGACCAACACCTCCTAACAGCAGTTAGGGTCACATCTCCTGAGGCGAGAAATAATAGAGGAGTTATTTAAAAATTATTTTGAAACAGGTTTTAGAAAGGGGTAAAAGAAACCTTAGTTGAATTTTCCCTAATAAAAAGCAGCCCCAAACCATTTCTTCTCTAACAGAAAGCAGCCTGATGAATATGCAGACTAGAAGCTTTTATATCTAAATGCTGGCAGTTGAACCTGGAAGCCAGGTACATTCAATATGACATTTTTCTTGTCACCATGTTTATGGGTGTCATGGCACCCTCCAGGTAAAACCATGTGTGCAGGTATCATGGTGACCTCCAAGTAGATGCCACATTTGAACAATAAAAGCCTATGGTGGGAGGGCCAGTATTTTGTGGGCTGTCAATGGAACACCTGATCACACCAATCCCTTGTGCCCTATGTAAATCAAGCACCACCTCCTTAAGCCTCTGTTCAAAGCCAATTGTGTTCTGCCACAATAGAATCTCTTTTAGGTGACCTGGTTTTTCAGCATGAGAAAACATCTTTTTTCTTTGTCTGTTGTTTTTTGTCTATTAAACTTTCCACTATTAAACCTACTCCTTGTGTGTTTCTTTATGTCTTTCTTGACCATGACACAGAACCAGGGTATGTACACTCCAGACAATAAAGCTGTTTCATCACGATTTTCAGCTTCCTTGTATTGGGTTACAACAAGATCCTTTAGCTCAGTGAAATCTGTTTGTATTCACATTCCGAAATCTACTGTGGCATTTCAGCTATCTCAGCTTTAACCCAGTTCTGAATGCTTGCTAGAGAGGTGTTGTAGTCATTCAGAGGAAGGAGGGCATTTGTGCTTTCTGAAACACTTGAGTTTTCAGTGTTCTTGTGCTGATTTTTTTTTTTTTCATCTTTTTGGGCTTATGTAGCTTCAATCTTTGAGGTTACAGACCCCTGGGTGTGGCTTTTGCTTTGTTGTTGCTGTTTTATTATTTATCTTTTCAAACAGTCTGTTTCATGCACATCTGTGTGAAGAGACCACTAAACACGCTTTGTGTGAGCAACAAAGCTTTTAATCACCTGGGTTCAGGAGGGCTGAGTCCGAAAAGAGTCAGAGAACGGAGATGAGTGGGGCCATTTTACAAGATTTGGGTAGGTAAAGGAAAATTACAGTCAAAGGGGGTTTGTTCTCTGGCGGGCAGAAGTGGGGGTTGCAAGGTGCTCAGTGGGGGAGATTTTTGACCCAGGAAAAGGGCTTTCACAAGATAATGTCATCACTTAAGGCAAGGACTGGCCATTTTCACTTCTTTTGTGGTGAAATGTCATCAGTTAAGGCAAGGACCAGCCATTTACACTTCTTTTGGAGTGGAATGTCATCAGTTAAGGTGAGGCAGGGCATTTTCACTTCTTTTGTGATCCTTCAGTTACTACAAGCCATCTGGGCATATATATGTACAAGTCACAGGGGATGCGTTGGCTTGGCTTGGGCTCAGAGGCCTGACATTCCTGCCTTCTTATGTTAATAAGAAAAATAAAACAAGATAGTGTTGAAGTGTTGGGGGGGCAAAAATTTTTGGGGGGTGGTATGGAGAGAGAGAATGAGTGATGTTTCTCTGAGCTGCTTCAAGCGGGATTAGGGGTAGCGTGGGAACCTAGAGTGGGAAAGATTAAGCTGAAGGGAGATCTTGTGGTAAGGGGTGACATTGTGGGGTTCTATATGAAACATTTGTCATATAGAATGACTGGTGATGGCCTGGATATGGTTTTGGATGAATTGGGAAACTAAACAGAAGATACAAGGTCCAAATAAAAGGAGAAAAAATGGGTATTAAAGTATTAATAATTGGGAGGACCAAGGACGTCCAATTAGAGAGTGCCAAAGGGGATTCAGCATAATTACTTTCTTGGTTGGCAAGTTTTGGGGCTCTATCCTTTAGTTTTGTTTATGTTGTCATACACCAGGCCACGTTGATTTAGGTAAAAACAACACTTTTCATTTAAGAATATACAGGGTCCTCTTTTGTCAGCAGTGAGTAAGTCAAGGCCTTGGCGGTTTTGGAGGACACTGCAGCTAACGAGTAAACTTGGGCCTGTAGGACTGATAAAGTTTGTGATATGTCTGTAATGCTAGCAGAAAAGTCATTAGACAGGCTATGGAAGGTCATGACAGAGGTTGAAATGCCTGCTCTTCCAGTACTGAGAGCAATAGTGGAGGCAGAAAGTCCTAAATCGACCATCAAATGAATTAGTGGAATAACTCTTTTTTGTCATGTCTGTGTCATGAAGGGAATAGGGAGCTCTTTGGTCCTATTTGCACATTGAATTTTGGGGGTAAAAAAAACTAGTCTGCATGTGCCTGTCCAATTAGCAGGTAGACACATGTAGGTAGAGGAGCCACAGAGGAAGAAGAGAACTTGTGTGAGGCAAAACTGGAGATGCAAAGTAGCAAAGTAAAAAGGTGAGAAGGAATGCTGAAAGGGGTGTCTTGTACCCAGACTCCTAGGGATCCAGCTAGGGTGGCAGCCGTCAAAGGTTGTAATGGGAACTGATGGGGTAACTGTGTAGAGGGGGTGGTTCAATTGTCATGGTGTATAAGAAAACGCTGAGTATCTACAATCTTTCACTGTTATTTTTGGGGCTGGGAATAAGTAAACAAGAAGAAGGCCTGAGAGAAAAGTCTGACAAGCAAGGGTAATGCAGCCAAGGATGGAGGGAAATACAGGGTAAGTGTCTTCCTAAGCAATAATTACTGCTAACTTTTTTAAGTATGTCAGTATTGATAGAGGGCTTGTCTGTAATATGGAGCTGGAAGTCTCCAATTGTTTCTCTGATGTGTGTAGTTGGGCTTTGGAGATGAAGAGTAAAGGAACATTGAGAAGGTGAAAGATTACCTAGGGGAATTCCAGTGGGTCTTTGCCAAGAGATACATAAAGGAGCAGCCATGGGAATAGTAGTTTGTGTTGTGAGAGGTCCAAATATGGGGGGAGCAGAGTTAATACAAGGAGAAAGGTTTTTTTTAAATAAGTGCGAAGGAGGGAGGCAGCTTGCTGATGTGAAATGTCTGGGGAAGTCTTGCTGGACTTGTCTAGAAAGTAAATGAGTTCTTCAGAAGGGTAAAGGTGAGGGCTGTTAAAGGAAGTTCAGAGGTGTAAGGAGACAGATGTTGCCCAGTCTGTCTGTAAGGTGGGGACAGCTGTGTAGACACTGGAGGAAAGGGAAATGCAAAGCCAGCAGTTGTTCACTAAGGAGGGATTAGAAGTGGCTAGGAGAGAATGGGTAAGGTTGATAGTGTGGGGCAGATAGCTGGGGAGAGATAGAGGGTGGCATAAGAATGGTAATGAGAATAAAAGTGAGTATAAAAGTAAAGAATAGAACTTCATCAGGGTGGAAGTATTGGAAGGTGCCTTGCTAGCAAAGTTCATCTATCTACTCTAAGAGAAAATTAAGAGTGGCAGTCTGGGGATAGCACCAAGAGATATCAGCTGTGATGGCTTGAAGAAACAGTGTAAACTGGCAGTGTAAACAAGAGTAGGGCATTTATAAGTAGCTGAGAAGGGAGAATAGAAGTATGACTAGACAGAAAATAGTAGGTATGACAAGTTTTTTGTGGCTCGGCCTAAGTGGTGGGGATGACTTCATAAAGCCCTGTTGCAACAAGTAGGGTAAGGATGAAGAGACCTAATAGAATGAAGGGATGTATTAGGCTCATATGGGTTATCACTGTTTTTCAGAAATACGAGTGAGTTTAAGGGAAGTAAGGGAGAGTACTTGTGACTTCCACGAGGAAGAGGAGGGATTAGGCTGGCTTCCGATGGACACAGCTTTATTCTGGAATGGTGAACTCAGTGGGGAGGATATTGCAGGTGGACGGCAGTCAGGATACTATAGATGACTAAGTAGGGTCCGGTCCATCGAGCTTGTAGAGTTTGAGGGGTCAGATTCTTAAGAAGAACTGATCATCCAGCTAGGGTGTCTTCATATGGCTGGGGATCTGGAGTAGGCAAGAGAAGATTAGCAGCGTGGTGAATTTCCTGTCTAGCCTGTTGGAGGACCGGAAGATAGTTGCCTAGAGGGCTGGTGTCTGGGATGAGGTTGGGGCCAAGCAAGAAAGCGCATCTATATAAAAGTTCAAATGGACTGTACCTTGTGGCATCTTGAGGACAGGCTGAAATTCTGAGAAGGGCAAGAGGTAAAAGTATGGTCCAATCCTTTTTAATTTGGAGGCTGAGCTTGGTGAGGTGTGTCTTTAAAAGACCATTAGTCCGTTCTACTTTTCCTGAAGATTGAGGATGGTAAGGGATATGAAGGTTCTACTGAATACTAAGAGCCTGAGAAACAGCTTGGTGATTTGACTAGTAAAGGCTGGTCCGTTATGAGATTGTATAGAGGTGGGAAGGCCAAACCAAGAAATTATGTCTTATAGAATGGAAGAAATGACTTCAGTGGCCTTCTTAGACCCTGTGGGAAAAGCCTGTACCTATACAGTGAAATTGTCTACCTAAGCTAAGAGATATTTTAGTTTTCTGACTTGAGGCATGTGAGTAAAGTCAATTTGCCAGTCCTGGGCAGGGGCAAATCCCTGAGCTTCATTTGTAGGAAAGGGAGGAGCCCTGAACAACCCCTGAGGGGTAGTAGAATAGCAGATGGAACACTGAGAAGTGATCTCCTTGAGGATAGATTTCCATGACGAAAAGGAAATGAGAGGTTCTAAGAGAGAGGCTAGCGGCTTGTAACCTACATGGAAGAGGTTGTGAAATGACGACAGAATAGAATGGGCCTGTGAGGCTGGAAGGAGACATTTTCCTTGGTCTAAGAACTATTTGTCTTATATGGGAAGAGATTGATAGGTGGAAGTTTCAGTGGGGGAGTAAGTGGGAGTGACTGATGTGAAGGAGAAAAACTGGCCATGAGGTACAGAAGTTGAAGAGCTAGCTGCTTGTCTAGCCACCTTATCAGCATAAGCGTTGCCTAGGGCAATGGGGATCTGACACCTTTTGATGCCCCTTGCAGTGAATGACTCCAGCTTCCTTTGGAAGTAAAGCGGCCTTGAGCAGAGTTTTTATTAAAGAGGCAATAATGATGGAGAACACTTGTGTAGTGAGGAAACTTCTTTTAGCCCATATGACCGCATGGTGGTGCAGAATATGAAAGGCATATTTAGAATCAGTATCGATATTGACATGCAGTCCTTTTGCAAGAGTGAGGGCTTGAGTTAAGGCAACTAGTTCAGCTTGCTGAGAAGTAGTGGAGGAGGTAGAGTGGTACCCTCAATGATAGATGTGGAAGGTACTATAGTATAGCCTGCCTTTGCTGGTGAATGGCGATTAGGACTGGTGGAACTGCCATCAATAAACCAAGTGTAATCAGGGTGAGAAATAGGGAAGAAGGAAATGTGGGGAAATGGGGCAAACATCCGGTGAATCAGAGAGATGCAGTCATAATGGTCAGGTGTGGTATCTGGAATAATGTGGGAGGCCAGATTGATGTCTGGGCCAGGAACAATGGTAATTGTGGGAGACTCAACAAAGAGTGAGTATAGCTGAAGGATCCAGGGAGCAGAAATTATATGCATCAGGTGTGAGGAATAAAATAGATTTTGGAAATTATGAGAGCAGTAGAGAGTGAGTTGAGCATAGTTTGTTATTTTGAGGGTCTCTAAAAGTATTAGAGCAGCAGCAGCTGCTGCACGGAGACATGATGGCCAGCCTAAAACAGTAAGGTCAAGTTGTTTAGACAAAAAGGCTACAGGACGCGATCCTGGTCCTTGTGTAAGAATTCTGTCGCACAGCCCTGCACTTTGGCTGTGTATAATGAAAAGGGTTGGGATGAGTCAGGGAGAGCTAGAGTGGGGGCAGTCTCTAACGTTGTCTTCAAGGAATGGAAAGAGGAGTGGGGAAAGGATTTAGGATCTCTGGGGTCAGCTAGGTTTCCCCTTGTGAGTTTGTATAATGGTTTTGTTAGGATGGCAAAACCAGGTATCTAAAAGTGAAAGCATCTAACTATGCCTAGAAAGGAAAGGAGTTGTTGTTTTGTAGAAGGGGTTGGGATTTGAGAGATCCATCAGACATGATCAGCAGGGAGAGCACATGTGTTTTTATGAAGAATTATGCTGAGGTAGGTAACCGATGCATAACAAATTTGAGCTTTGGAGGGGGATACTTGATATCTTTTGGAGAATAAATGCTGAAGGAGCAGAAGTGTGTCTTGAGAAGATTCAAAGGAGGGGCTACAAAGAAGAAGGTCATCAATATATTGAATAAGGTGAGAAGTGGAGGCATGGAAAGAAAGTAAATCATGAGAAAGAGCTTGGCTGAAGTAAGAGGGCTGTCCTTGAAACCTTGCAGCAGTACAGCCTAGGTAAGTTGCTGGGACTGATGGGTGTCAGGGTCAGCCCAGGTGAAAGCAAAGAGACGCTGGGATGCGGGGTGCAGGGGAATAGTGAAAAAAGCATCTTTAAGATCAAGAATGGAATATTGAGTTGTGGAGGAAGGTATTGAGGAAAAATGAGTGCACAGGTTGGGCACCACAGGGTGGATAGGCAAAACAATTTGGTTGATAAGGCACAGATCATGAACTAATCTGTAAGACTTGTCTGGTTTTTGGACAGGTAAAATGGGGGAATTGTAAGGAGAGTTTATAGGTTTTAAAAGCTCATGCTGTAGCAGGTGAGTGATAACAGGCTTTAATCCTTTTAAAGCATGATGTGGGATGGGATATTGGCATTGAGCAGGGTAAGGGTGGTTAAGCTTTAATGGGATGGTAATGGGCATGTGGTTGGCTGCCAGGGAAGGAGTAGAGATGTCCTATACTTGTGAGTTAAGGTGGGGTGATATGAGAGGAAGACACAAAAGAGGCTTTGGGTTGCGGAGAAGGGTGGCAATGAGATGCAGCTGTAGTCCAGGAATAGTCAGGGAAGCAGATAATTTGGTTAAAATATCTCAGCCTAATAAGGGAACTGGGCAGGTGGGGATAACTAAAAAAGAGTGCATAAAAGAGTGTTGTCCAAGTTGGCACAAGAATGGGGGAGTTTTCAGGGGTCTTGATATTTGGCCGTCAATACCTACAACAGTTATCACGGCAAGGGAAACAGGCCTTTGAAAAGAAGAAAATGCGGAGTGTGTAGCCCCCATATCGATTAAACAGGGGATGGGCTTACCTTCCACTGTGAGAGTTACTTGAAGCTCGGTGTCTGTGAAGGTCCACAGGGCTTCTGAGGCGATCGGTCAGTGTCAATCCTCAGTCACTAAGCCAAGCAGATCTAGGAAGGAGTCAGTCAGAGAGCCTTGGGCTAGAGTTTTAGGGGCTCTAAGAGTAGCTGCCTGGTGAGCTGGGCAGTCCATCTTGCACAGATTGGACATGGCTTGGGAGGAATCTCTGGCTGCGGGCATTCCTTGGCCTAGTGGCCAGATTTCTGGCACTTGAAGCAACATCCTGATGGAGGAAATCTTGTAGGAATGCTTGACTACTGTGGCTTAGGTGTGTGTGGCTTAGGCCTTTTGAAGTTCTTGTATGCTGGAAATGTGGCTGGGTTTTGTCTCACAGCAGAGGCAAGTAATTGTAATTTAGAAACGCGTTGCCATCTGGCTGCTTCCTCTCTATTGTTGTACACCTTGAAGGCGAGGTTCATTGATTCCTATTGTGGGGTTTGAGGGCCAGATTCTAATTTTTGAAGTTTTTTCCTAATGTCAGGAGTGGATTGGGTGATAAAATGCATATTAAGAATAAGGCAGCCTTCTGGCCCTTCTGGGTCTAGGGCAGTATAGCATCTAAGGGTTGCTGCTAAGCAGGCCATGAACTGGGCTGGGTTTTTATCTTTACTTTGGGTAGTTTCTTTAAGCTTGTCATAATTAACAGCTTTGTAAGCTGCTTTTTCAAGCCCTTCAACTAGGCAGGAAATCATGTAAACTCACCTCAGGAATTTTCCTGATAGTTCCATCGGGGATCCTCTTGGGGAACTGCTCTAATGTCTTCCTGAAGTTCTGGCTCATGAAGCCGGTGGTTATCAGCGTGAGATTGGGCTAGAGAAAAAACTCTTTCCTGTTCATCTGGGGAGAGGATAGAAGTAAGGATGACATTTAAGTCACTCCAAGTTAAATTGTAGGACAGAGTTAGATATTGGAATTACTGTATATATTTAGTGGGGTCTCAAGAGAAAGAGCCTAAACACTGACTGATCTGAGAGAGGTCTGATAGAGAAAAAGGTACATGTGCCTTGACTCTGCCTTCAGCTCCAGCCACCTCTCTAAGAGGAAATTGTTGGGGGCATGAGGGGAAGAACTAGTCACGGAACTAAACTGTAAGCTGGCATGAGGAGGGTAGGTGGTAGAAGGAGCAGAGGCTGAGGAAGAATTGGGACTTAGCTGGTCCTGGCGATGAGCAGCCTGGGGGAGGAAGGGAAAGGTCAGATGGGTCTATAGAAAAGGAAGACTGGAAAGACTCAGCGATGCTTGGGGTTGGGACTGAGGGGACAGGCAGGAGGGAAAGAAGGAGGATTTGGGAGGAATCACATTGGGAACAGAGACTAGGGAGGGAATGAAGTGTGAAAAATGCCTGGCTGTAAGGCACTTCAGATCATTCACCTATTTTGTGACAAAAATTATTTAGGTCTTGTAGGATGGAGAAATTGAAAATGCAATTTTCTGGTGATTTAGAGCCATTGCTAACTTTGTATTGGGGCCAAGTGATGTTGCAGAAGAAAATAAGGCATTTAAGTTTTAGGTCACGTGTGAGTTGAAGAGGTTTTAAGTTTTTGAGAACACAGGCTAAGGGAGAAGAAGGAGGAATGGAGGGTGGAAGTTTGTCCATAGTGAAGGAAGCAAACCTAGAGAAAAGATAGAGACACAGAGGGAGGGGGTTCAGGGGTTTTTACCATCCAGAAAAGTAGTAAAGGGGTTGGGGCATGGAAATAAGGGGTGTGGAAATAAGGGATTGGGGAGCAGAGATAAGAGATTGGGGAGCAGAAATAAGGGATTGGGGGGCACAGATAAGAAGTTGGGGCATGGAAATAAGGGATTGGAGTGTACAGATAAGAGGGTGGGTGTGGAAATAAGGGATTGGGTGCAGAGATAAGAGGTCAAGGAGCAGAAATAAGGGACTGGGGGTTCTTGCCCCATAGAAAAGTGGGACTTGCCACTAAGGGTGAAGGAGAAGGGGTTAAGGGGTTTTGCCCCTTCCCCAGAAAAGCAGAGAAGGGGTAGAAACATGGAGAGAAGGGGTTGGGGTACTTGCCTCTACCCTAGAAAAGTGGGACTTGCCACTAAGGGTGAAGGACCAAGGCAGGCATCCCTGTGTGGTCTGACACCTCTGAAACCTGGGTGAATAATCAGAGAGGCATCCCTGCAGTGATTAAACTCCAAGGGAAGGCTGCCTTCCCTAGTCCATGACGGGCATTGGAGTTTTGGGTCCATGGATAAAACATGTCTCCTTTGTCTCTACCAGAAAATGAAAGGAATTGAAATTAAGAGAAGGGAGAGATTGAAGTGTGGCACCAAGATTGAAAGGAGAAAGAGGTTGATGGATAGTGATGGAGGTTGGAGAAGAGAGTGAAAAGTGGCTGCTTACTGGATTTGAAATTGGTGAGATGTTTCTTGGGCTGATCAGTCTGAGGACCTGAGTTTGTAAGTAGACCTTTCTCATGGAGCAAAGAGCAGGAGGACAGGGGTTTGATCTCCCAAGGCAGGTCCCCTTATCTGAGTCACAGCACCAAATTTCATGCACATCCATGTGAAGAGACCACTAAACAGGCTTTGTGTGAGCAATAAAGGTTTTAATCACCAGGGTTCAGGCGGGCTGAGTCCAAAAAGAGAGTCAGTGAAGGGAGATGGGGGTAGGGCTGTTTTATAAGATTTGGGTAGGTAAAGGAAAATTACAGTCAAAGGCAGTTTGTTCTCTGGCGGGCAGGAGTACGGGTCGCAAGGTGCTCAGTGGGGGATATTTTTGAGTCAGGATGAGTAAGGAGAAGGACTTTCACAAGGTAATGTCATCACTTAAGGAAAGGACCAGCCATTTTCACTTCTTTTGTGGTAGAATGTCATCAGTTAAATCAGGGCAAGGCATTTTCATTTCTTTTGTGATTCTTCAGTTACTTCAGGCCATCTAGGTGTATATGTGCAAGTCACAGGGGATGCAATGGCTTAGCTTGGGCTCAGAGGCCTGACAGTCTGCCCACTTTCCCATACAGCTGCTGCAGTTTGCTCAGGGTCTACTCCAGACCCTAGTCACCACATCTTTTCCAGTACCTGGAGGTTTCACCACTGAAGGCTATGAAACAGCAAAGATAGTAGTATGAACCTTCCTCTGTGAGTGCAATCCATGGGAGTATGAAGTTTTTGATGACTGAAATGCACCTGTAGGATGTGGCTGGAGGTCTTGGTTTTGAGGTCTTACCCAGTGAGGAGAAATGGATTGGGGTCCCAGTTGAAGCAGCAGTCTGGCCATTTTTGTTATAGCAGCTGTTCTGTGCTGGTGTGGGGGTCTCTTACTCAGTTTGGACTTTCCTAAGCCCACAGGCTGGAATACCTGAGCCATCCAAACAGCAAAGTTGGCAGCTGGCCACTCCCCTAGGCATCTTGCCTTAGGGAGAAGTTAGAAATCTGTTGTCTATAGAATATAAGCAGGTGTGGCTGGAGTCCATGCTTGGGAGGTCTCACCCGGTGAGGAGGAATGGATAAAGGTCCTGCTTAAAGAAGCAGTCTGGCTACATTTTGGTAGAGCAGCTGTTCTGTGCTGGGGGAGCCCTCCTCCACCCAATTTGTACTCTCTAAAATCACAGACTGAAATTGCTGAGTTGTGCACACAGCAAATGTGGGGGCCTCACCTTCCTCTGGGAGCTCCATCCTGCTTCAGGTTGGTGCTACATTGTTGACTGTGGCTGGCTGGCATTCCATGTCAGCCTTATTATTTGAGGTGCTGTGGAAGTGAGAACCTCAGACCAAAGCTGCTTGGTCCCTTGGATTTAGCTCATTTCCTATGGGTATTCACAGACCTGCTACCTCGCCTTGCAGTCACCTTAGTCATGGATCTCAGGCCCTGATTGTGTAAATGCCCTGGATCTCTGTGCATGCCTGAGAAACAGCTCTAGTGAGAGTCTATGCAGCTATATGTGTCAGGCCCAAGGCCCTGGTTCACAGTTGTACCTGCTGATCTGAGTGTTTCAGAGATCCATGGAAGAAGCTTGGTTTCCTGGGGTCACACATTCACTCAGCAGTTCTCTGGCTGGGGGTGGGGGATTTCCTTTTTTCCATGTTGCTCCTGCATGGGCTATCATCCTGCCCTGCTTGTCTCCATTTTCCATGGGACAAGACATTTCCCTGATCAGTCCCAATGAGAATACCTGGATGTTTCAGTTGAAGGTGCATTATTTAGTCACATATTTTGTTGCTCTCTGTGAGATCCATGCAGTGCAGCTGCTTCTAGTCTGCCACCTTTCTTCACTACCCTGACTTTTTAATAATAGCCATTCTGACTTGTGAGATGGCATCAGATTGTGGTTTTGATTTGAACTTAATTATTAGCAAATTTGACTTTTTAAATATACGTTCATTAGCCATCTGAATGTCATCTTTCGAGAAGAGTGTGTTCATGTCCTTTGTCTCCTTTTTAAAATGAGGTTCTTTGGTTTTTGCTTTGTAAGTTTCTTCTCGATTCTGGGTAATATAGCTTTGCTGGATGCATAGTTTGCAATATTTTTGAATTCTCTACACTGTTTACTGCATTTATTTTATGGTGCAGAAGCTGTTTAGTTGGTCAAACTTGCCATTATTTTCATTTATTGCCATTGTTTTCAGAGTCTTCATCATGAAGTATTTACTAGGGTTGATATGCACTGTAGTATTTCCTAGGTTTTCTTCTAGAGTCTCTATAGTTTTAGCTTTTACATTCAAGTTCTTAAATCCACCTTATATTAATTTTTGTACATAAAACTTTGTACAAAATTATGTAATATTTTACATAAATGGTGAACCCCACATTTTCTTTCTGCATTGCCCTAGTACAGGTTCTCCATAAGGGCTCTGCCCTGCAGCATATTTCTGCCTAGATATTCAGGCTTTTCCATACATCCTCTGAAATCTAGGCAGAGGATCTCAAGCCTCAACTCTTGTACTCTTTGTACCCACAAGCTTTACACTGTGTCAAATCTACCAAGGCTTATTATGTCCTTTACCTTCTGAAACAGTGGCCCCAAGATGTACCTTTTGCATTTTGAGCAGAGGTTGGAATTTGAGCAGGTGGGATGCACAAAGTAGTGTCCTGAGGCTACGTAGAGCAGCAGCACCCTTGTCCTGGCCAATAACATCATTCTGTCCTCCTCAGTATCTTAGTCTATGATGAGAGAAACTGCCACTAAGGTCCCTGAAGTGTCTTTGAGGCATTTTCCTCATTACCTTGCCTGTCAACATTTGTCTTCTTGAAGTTCTTAACTTATGTAAATTTTTACAATAGCTAAGTTTCTCTCCAGAAAATGTTTTTTTTTTCTTTTTTTCTACCACATGCCAGCTAAAACTTTTTCAAATTTCTATTCTGTGGTTTTCTTTTAAATACAACTTTCAGTTTTACATTATTTATTTGCTAAAGAATATAAACTTAAGCTGCTAGAAGCAGCTGGCCACATCTGAATGCTTTGCTGTTTTAGAAATTTATTTCTCCAAATACCCTAAATTATCACTTTCAAGTACACAATGCTCCAACCTCTTTCTTAATAATTTGTAAGAAAGGTGATCCTTTCTTCAGTTTCCCGTAAGTTACTCATCTTCGTCTGACACATTCTTAGCCTGGACTTCATTGTTTGTGTCACTATCACAGTTTGGTCACAGTAATTTAAATATCTTTGGGAAGTCCCAGGCTTTTCTTCGTCTTCCTGTTGAAACCCAGTAGTGGGATTGCTGGATCAAATGATAGTTCTTTAAGGAATCTCCACATTGTTTTCCATAGTAGTGGAGGTGAAGAGAAAAAAGAACTTCTGTAGCCAACACTGCTATGACTTCACTAGGTCAGAACTGAAGCCAGCTCAGCACTGGGTCTCACTCATGGGCTACTGCCCATGTTGACCCTAGACTTTGTGGCTCTACAATTAGCTAGTGGCAAAACAGCAAGTCATGTGTTCTTTGCTTCAGGCCGGTAAGGCGACCCAGGTTCCACGTGCATTCAGAAGTGCTGTATGGAAATCTGTAACTAGAATCGAAAACATCGGAACTGTAACTGGTGTTCTATTGTATTGCAGATGAGCTAGAACTCAAGGCATAAGAGACAGTTTTTTTCCCCATTCTTTTCTCCTCTTTCTAAAGGCAGAAGGCCCTTATCCTGTAACCACTACCACCTCAACCCACAAAGACTACTGAAAGTCTACTGAGAATATTCCCTTATAGTTTGAGCTTTTTTTAAACTATTATTTTAAGGTCAGGGATGTAACAAATGCAGATTTTTTACATAGGTAAACTTGTGTCATGACGGTTTGTTGTACAGATTATTTTATCATTCAGGCATTAAGCCTAGTACCCATTAGTTATTTTTCTTGATCTTCCTCCTCATCCTTACAACCTCTGAAATGCCTCATGTGAATTGCTTAACTCTATGTGTTCGTGGAATGCTTCCTGTCCTGGAATTCACTTATCAGGGCTTTTCTCTGGCAGGGTAAATCCAGAAATGCTGTCCAAAAGTCAAATTCTGGATTATGGGATCCCAAGAACCTACTTAGTGTTCTACCCCTCCACCCCATATGGGTTTGCTGGTACCTAAGGAGACAAAACTCTCTTTACTTTTTCCTCATTTTTGCAACCAGAAGAAGTTTTGCCACATATCCACCACAGTTGGTAATTTTCTATGTCTCTTCTCAAGCCAGCAAGGCTCAGAGACTCTTTAAAAGCCTTCAGTGTAGTACCCAGGTATCACTGCTGGTTGGTTATTCAGGGTCCAAAGGTATATTTGTTGTTTGCATGTATGTCTTTTTGAAAAACTGTCCATTTCATGTTCTTTGATGACAATTTTTATAGGATTATTTGTTTATTTATTGTAAATTTAAGACTCTTATAGATGCTTAATATTAAACTTTTTTCAGCTACATAGTTTGTAATTTTTTCTCCCATTGTATAAGTTCTCTGTTTATTCTATTGATAAATTATTTTTATGTGTAGAAGTTCTTAAGTTTAATTAGATCTCATTTGTCAATTTTGATTTTGTTGCAATTTCTTTTGATGTTTTCATCATAAAATCGGTAGCATTTCACAATTCCAGAATGATACTGCATAGGTTGCCTTTCAGGGTATTTACAGTTTACGACTGTACATTGAAGTCTTTAATTATCCTCAGTTAATGATTGTATATAATATAAGAATGTGTCTAGTTTCAATCTTTTGAATAGGGTAGCGATCTCTTTTTGTATAAAAAAACTCACAATAAACTAGGTATTAAAGAAATATATCTCAAAATAGTAAGACCTACCTATGACAAACACACAGCCAACCTCATCCTCAACTGGCAAAAGCTGTATGCATTCTTCCTTGAAAACCACTACAGGAGGATGCTGTCTTTCATCTCTCCTATTTAACATAGCATTGAATGTCCTTTCCAGAGCAGTCAGGAGGGAGGAATAAATAAAGTGCTCTCAAATAGAGAAACAAGAAATCATACCATTCCCCTTTGCAAACAACATGATCCTATATGTGAATAACCCTATAGATTTAACCCCAAATATCCTAAAGTTAATAAACAACTTCAGTGAAGTCTAATAATACAAATTCAATGTGCAAAACTTGCTAACGTTCCTGATTACAAATAGCAACCAAGCAGACAGCAAATCAGGTACACAATATTATTTACAATTGACACACACACACATAAAAATACCTAGGAATAGTTCTAACCAGGGAAAGGAAATATCTCCATAGAAAGAACTACAAAACACTGTTTAAAAGGAACAAAGGAGAACACAAAAAAATGGAGTATATTCCATGTTCATGGATAGAAAAAAATCAGTTTGTGTGTGTGTGTGTGTGTGTGTTATATTTTTTAGATGGAGTCTCACTCTGTCAACAGACTGGAGTGCATTGGCACAGTCTTGGCTCACTGCAACCTCTGCCTCCTGTGTTCAAGTGATTCTCCTGCCTCAGAATCATGAGTAGCTGGGACTATGGGTGCCCGCTACCATGCCCAGCTAATTTTTGGTATTTTCAGTAGAGATGGGGTTTCACCATGTTGGCCAAGTTGGTATTGATCTCTTGACCTTGTGATCCACTTGCCTCAGCCTCCCAAATTGCTGGGATTACAGGCATGAGCCATCACACCTGGCTCAAAATCAGTATTATTAAAATGGCCATACTGCCCACAGCAATTCGTAGATTCAGTGCTATTTTATTAAACTACTATTGACATTCTTTATAAAACTAGAATAAAAACTATTTAATTTTTCGTTTATGGAAACCAAAAAAAAGGCAAACTACCCAAGGCAATCCTAAGCATAAAGAACAAAGCTGAAGTCATCATGTTGCCAAACTTCAAACCATACTATATGGTTACAGTAACAAAAACCACATGGTACTGGTATCAACAAAGATACGGAAATAAATTAAAAAGTATAGACAACACAGAAACAAAGCTGAGTGCATATAACTATCTGATCTTTGACAAATCTGGCAAAAACAAGCAATGTATAAAGGATCCTTTATTTAAGAAATCGTGCTGAGATTGCATTGAGATTTGAGAGATTGTTATGGTTTCAATTCTTCTGCATTTGCTGAGGAGTGTTTTACTTTTGATTATGTGATCAGTTTTAAAGTATGTACCATGTAGTGATGAGAAGAATGTATAATCTGTTGTTTTTGTGTAAAGAGTTATGTAGATGTCTATCAGGTCTATTTGATTTAGCACTGAGTTCAGTTCTTGAGTAAAATTTTTAATTTTTCATCCTCATTATTTTTCTAATATTGTCAGTGAGGTGTTAAAGTTTTCCACTATTGTAGTGTGGCAGTTTAAGTATCTTTGATGGTTTCTAGGAGATCACTTTAAAATTCTGGTTGTTCCTGTGTTGGGTGCATATATATGATAGTTAGATCTAGTGATTTGTCTGATGATTTGTCTAATATTGTCTGTGAGGTGTTAAAGATTTCCACTATTGTAGTATGGGAGGTTAAGTATCTTTGATGGTTTCTAGGAGCTCACTTTATAACCCAGGGTGTACCTGTGTTGGGTGCATATATATGATAGATCCTTTTGTTGAATCAAAATCTTTACCATTATAAAATGCCATTATTTGTCTTTTTTTATCTTTGTTGGCTTAAAGTCTGTTTTGTCAGAAGCTATGATTGCAGTTTTCCTGTTTTCCTTTTGCTTGATAGGTTTTTCTTCTTCTTTTTTTTTATTTTGAGACTATTTGTGTTATTGTATAAACAGAATAGTACACCTCGTGAAAAGTATCTTTCAAACATGAAAGAGCAATAATGACCTATTAAAAGATACAAAAGATAAGGGATTTTTATCAACACCAGACTTGTCCTATTAGAAGTACCATAGGCAGTTTTTGTGCATGAAAAAAATTATTAGTGAGAAGAGAAATTATCTAAATGTGTGAGATTGATTGATAATAGTAAGCATTCAAAAATACAGAACATTCAGACACTGTAATTGTTGTATGTACACTATTCATATCTTTAGTAGAAAACCTAAATAATAAACCAATCGAAAATGATAACTATAGCAACATGCCAAGAAAGAGTATGATAAAACATAAAGAGAAACAAAGAAAGATTAAAAATTGGGGAGATTAAGTTCAAATGTAGTTTCTTTAGTTTACATGTTGTATGTTTGTATGTTTCCACAATCAGTGTTCAGTGGCCATGAGTTTAAAATAATGAGCTATAACATATTATTTACAACCCCTATGATATGCTCGAATTGAAAAACATAAAACAGATACCCAAAAATGAAAAGCAGAAAATTTAATCATGTCATGAGAAATTATTTTTTACCTTTACTAAAAGGAAGATAGAAATAAAAGCAGAAAGAGGCCAAAAAAACTAAATAATAATATTTAAAATTCAACTTTT
Organism: Symphalangus syndactylus; assembly: GCF_028878055.3. Classification (NCBI taxonomy): domain Eukaryota; kingdom Metazoa; phylum Chordata; class Mammalia; order Primates; family Hylobatidae; genus Symphalangus; species Symphalangus syndactylus. The sequence continues at coordinate 23,767,975 of NC_072448.2, read as the reverse complement.
TACTTACAAATAAAATAATATTCATGTAAATACAGTAAAATCTCCAACAAAAATACATGGAGTAGCTGAATGAATAAAGAAACAAAACTCAATAATCTATTTGTTACAGAAATACATATCACATATATTATATGCATAGACTGAAAATAAAGGAATGAAAATAGGTATCCCAAGCAAAATATCTAAAACCAAATACAAAGAAAGCAGGAGAAGCTATACGTGCATGAAACAATATACACTTCATGATAAAAATTGTAAGAACAGAGAATAAGGTGGTAATATAATAATATGAGAATCTATTTGGGGAAAAAAATTTATTGTAAAAATATAGGCACCCAATACTGGAGCACCCAGATTACAGTCAAGGAGAAAAATAGATCTGAGTATAACAAGAGCTGGAGACTTCATTATCCACCTCTTAATGTTGGAAATATTTTCCAGACAGGTAATTAACAAAGAAACAGTGAGCTTAGTTTGCACTATAGATAAAATGGCCTTAGTAGATCTTTAGAGGACAACTTATTTAATTGCAGAATACCATCTTTTACTAAGCACAAATATCATATATTAGTATAATCTATGTCAGGTCACAATACAAGTCATATGTCTATATATTAGGTTCTAAAAAGATCAGAAAAAATTTGAAAACTTGAAATAATATAAAGTACCTTCCTTGATCACAATACAATATAACTAGAAACAACATGATGAATTTTGGGAATCTATGCAAATGTAGAAATTAAACAATATGGTCCTGTATGGCTGGGTTAATAAAGAAATTAAGATAAATTTAAAAAGACTTGAAACATATAAGGAAAGAGTACAAGATACCAAAATCTATGAAGTACAGTGTAAGCAGTACTAAGAAAAAAATTTATGTGTCTACCTCAAATAAAGAAGAAAAAGTTAAATTAACTACTGATGAATTTAAAAGACTAAACAAGCAAGAGAAAGTGAAACAAAAGATTAGTAAAAGAAAAAAATAATAAAGAGCAGATCAAAAGTAATAAACATAAAATGAATCAAAGAATAACAAACATTAATAAAGGAAAAGGGTTTTTTTTGTTTTGGCAGACATCAGAAAAAAATTGGTAGACAGGAGGCAGGACTAAACTGCAGCTCCAGCTGGGACAGATAGAGCAGCAGGTGGAGACTTGCACTGTGAACTCTTATTTCAATAACTACTGCAGAAATATACCAGGAAAGCTGAGATAGTTCAGAGACTCTTTGAAAAAAAAAAAAAATTACTCCTGCGGTACCTGGGGACAATCCAAAAACTGAGTGTCCAAATTGTGGAAGTGGGAGAGAGGGATCATTTGCCCCTGAAAACACATCCCACTAGGGAACCTAAAGGTCGAGGTCAGGATAGTAGAACTGCACCTCACTTGAAGCTGAGTTAATTTAGAATGCCAAGAAAAATATCTGGGTAGAGGAGGCAGTAGTAAAAGCCCTTTGAGTTCTCTGGGTCCCCAAGAAAGTCATTTCACACTTTTCTCCCTCGGGTCTTCATGGTGGCTGCCAGACGAACTGGAAAAAGACTACAAGAAGAAAGGAACCTCCAACTGAAATTTTAAACAATTACAATCAAATATGAAGTCTCCTGGTCAGAACTCGAGGAAGAAATTAATCCAGTGTGCAGACTTGAAAGACAGGGAGGTGGGAACGTCCTGCTTGCTTTCTCAGTAGCCTGCTACAAGTTCTCAGCCCTGCTGGCTCACTGTCTGGAAACAAACTCAGTGCTGTTGAGAGGAACAGTGTGGGAGTGAAACTGGATTTTTGGGTTGTGTGGAAGCTGAGTGAGGCCTGTAACTGCTGAATTTTCCCCACATCTCTGAAAACCTGAATGGCACAACAGATGCAGCCATAAAACTCCTGGGAACATAACTCCACTGACCTGAAAGATCCCCATCCCTATAGCAACGGAAGCAAGACCTTCCAGAAGGGAGACTGAGCTCACACTCATCTAATCTTTCCTCCACCTCATGGTCCTTCCCTATCCAAGCTTGTAACATTGTAGCTGAGGACAAAGGTCTTATTCTGTTGAGAGTTCTGGGGGTCCATCCACTGTCCAATCCTTTCTATACTTACCAGAGCTAGTGCTCTCTTGAAAGCACCAACTTCTGAGAGGATATCAACCAGCAATAAACTAGTGCATTAAAGAACTACAACTAAGTACCCCCACAGAGTCATTGTGCTTCCCTTTCACCTCCACTGGTGCAAGTGCTGGTATCCATGGCTAAGAGACCTGAATATGGCTCACATCACAGGACTCTGCACTTTAGTATCAGTGTGGGGCTTGTTAGCTTGCTGAGTGGCTAGATCCTGAACAAAAATAAAAATCACTACAGTTCAGCTCAGAGAAAGCCACATCTCTAGTAAGAGGGGCAGAGTACTACATCAAGAGAACCCCAAGGAAGGAAAGAATCTGAACAGCAGTCATAAGCCCCAGGTCTTTTTTCTGAAATAGCCTACCCAAAGGAGAAGAAACCAGGAAAGTAACTCTGGTAATTTGACAAAACAAAGTTCTTTAACATCCACAGAATATCACACTAGCTCACCAGCAGTATATCCAAACTAAGAAAAAAATCCCTGAATTGCCTAAAGAAGAATTTGAAAGCTTTGATTATTAAATTAATCATGGAGCCTCCAGAGAAAATAAATTGTCATGAAAGAGATAGCATTAAAAAATTACAATTTCAAGAAATAAAGGACACATTTAGAAAAATGCAAAAAGGACTGCAAAATCACAGCAACAGACTCAAACAAGTATAAGAAAATACCTCAGGCCTCAAAGAAATGGTTTTGAATTAACCCAGTCTAAAAAAGACACACACACATACAAAAGAACAAAGCCTCCATGATATTTAGGATTATGTTAAATAATAAACCTAAGAATAATTGGTATTTCTGAGGAAGATAAATCTAAGATTTTAGAAAATGTATTTGAAGAAATAATAATTCAGAAAAAATTTCTGGCCTTGCTGGAGGTATAGACATCCAAATACAAGAAACTCAACACCTGAGAAATTTATTGCAAAAATATCATCACCAAGACACGTTGTCTTTAGGCTTTCTAAAGTCAAAAGGAAGGAAAGAATCATAATAGCTGTGCAGCAAAGGCACTAGGTAATTTATAAAGAGTAACCTATTAGATTAACAGCAGATTTTTCAGCAGTAACCCCACAAGCTGAAAGGAACTGGGGTTTATTTTTAGCCTCCTTAAATGAAGCAATTATCAGCCAAAAATTTCATATCATGTGAAACTGAGATTCATAAATAAAGGAAACATACACTATTTTTTAGACAAACCAATGATGAGTGAGTTCACCACTATCAAGCCAGCACTTAAAGAAACTCTATCCCCCCCCAAAAAACTCTACATTTTCAAACAAATCCTGGAAATGCATCAAAACAGAGCATATTTACAGCATAAATCTTACAGGACCTATAAAAATAAAAATTAAAGGGGTGTTCAGGCAACTAACAGCATAATGAATGGAAGAGTATCTCGCATTTCAATACTAATGTCAAGTGTGGATGGACTAAATGCTATACTTAGAAAACAGAGAATAGCAGAATGAATGAGAATTCACCAATCAAGTATCAGCTGTCTTCAAGAAACTCACCTAACTCATAAGCACTCACATAAAGAAATGGGTGAAAAAAAAATTATGCAAATGCACACCAAAATTGAGCAAAAGTAGCTATTCTTATTTTGGACACAGCAAACTTTAAAGTAACATCAGTTAAAAAAGACAGTGAATTATTATACTATAATAAAAGGCCTTGTCAAAGAGAAAAATATTACAATCCTAAATATATATGCACCTAACACTGGAACTCCCAAATTTATGAAACAATTACTACTAAATTAAGAAATAACATAGCAACATTGAAATAATGTGGGAGTTAAATACTGTAGCTACAACACTGTACAGGTTATCAAAACAGAAAGTCAGCAAAGAAACAAGGGGTTTAAACTCTAACCTAGGGCAAATAGAATTAACAGGTATTTACAGAACATTCTACCCAATGACTACAGAATATACATTCTATTCCTTAGTAGATGGAACTTACTTTAAGATAAACCATATGATAGACCACAGAAGAAGCCTCAATAAATTTAAGAAAATTGAAATTATATCAAATACTCTCTCAGAACACACTGGAATACAATTAAAAACAAACTCCAGGCCAGGTGCAGTGGCTCATGTCTGTAATCCCAGAAGTTTGGGAGGCTGAGATGGGTAGATCACATGAAATTGGGAGTTCAAGACCAGCCTGACCAACATGAAGAAACCCTGTCTCTATAAAAATGCAAAATTAGTTGGGCATGGTGGTGCATGCCTGTAATTCCAGCTACTCAGGAGGCTGAGGCAGGAGAATTATGTGAACCCAGGAGATGGAGGTTGCAGTGAGCAGAGATCACAGCATTGCACCTCAGCCTGGGCAACAAAAGTGAAACTCAGTCTAAAAAAAACAAAACGGAACCTTCAAAACCCTGTAAATACATAGAAATTAAATAACATACTCCTGAATGATCATTGGATCAAAAATGAAATCAAGATAAACACTAAAACATTTTTGCACTGAACAATAATGGTGAAAACAACCTATCAAAACCTCCAGGATACAGCAAAGTGGCTGCTGAGAGGAAAGTTTTTAGCTTTAAACCCTTACATTAAAAAAGACTGAAAGAGCACAAATAGGCAATCTAAGATCACACCTCAAGGAGCTAGAGAAAGAAGAAGAAATCAATCAAAAACTCAGCAGAAGAAAGGAAATAACTGAGATCAGAGAGGAGCTAAATGAACCTGAAACAAAAATATGCAAAAGATAAATGAAAGAAAAAGCAATTTTTTAAGATTAATAACATGGATAGACCATTGGCAATATTAACCAAGAAAAGAAGAGAGAAGTTCCAAATACTTAGAAACAAAATGAGAGATATTACAACTGACACCACAGAAATACAAAAGATTATTCAAGACTACTATCAACACTTTTACATACATGAGCTAGAAAACCTAGAAGAAATGAAAAAATTCCTGAAAATATACAATGCTCTTAGCATAAACCAATAAGAATTAGAAACCCTTAGCAGACCAACAACAAGGAGCAAGACTGAAAAAGTAATTTAAAAATTACCAGCAACAAAAACAAAGGCCAAGACTAGATAGATTCACCACTGAATTCTATGAGGGATTCCAAAAAAAAAAAAAAAATACTTCAAATCTATTGATAATATTCCACAAGAGAAAGCCAGTATCACCTTATTACCAACAACAATAAAGAATATAGCAACAACATAAAACTACAGATCAATATCTCTGATTAATATAGATGTGACAATCCTTAACCAAACACTATAGCTGAGTGAATTCAACAACATATCTAAAAGATAATCTACCATGATCCTGTGGATTTTATGCCAGGGATGCAGGGATTGTTTAACCCTCAACCAATGTGATTTACCACGTAAACATAATTAAAAATAGAAATCATAGGATCTCAATAGACACAGATAAAAGCATTTGACAAAACTCAACATCCCTTTGTGATTAAAGTCCCCAGCAAAGTTAGCATAAAACGGACATATCTCAGTGTAATAAAAACCATATATGACAAACTCACAGCAAACATAATACTGAATGAAGAAAAGTTGAAAATGTTTTCTCTGAGAACTGAAAAAAAAACAAGGATGCCCTTTCTCATCACTTCTATTCAACAGGGAACTGAAAGTCTTAGCTAATGTAGTCAGACAAGAGAAGAAACTAAAGATATCTAAATTGGTAAAGCAGGAGTCAAACTGTCCCTGTTTGCTGATGATTTAATCATATACCTAGAAAATGCCCAATACATTTCCAAAAACCTTATAGAACTGAAAAATAAATTCAAAAAAATGTCAGGATACAAAATTAATGTACACAAATAAGTAGCTCTGCTATACACCAACAGCAACCAAGTGGAGAATCAAATCAAGAATTCCACCTCTTTTACAATAGCTGCAAAAAATACTTAGAAACATAACTAACCAAGTATATAAAAGACGCCTACAAGGAAAACTACAAAACAGTGCTGAAAGAAATCATAGATGACACAAACCAATAGAAACACATTGCATGCTCATAGCTAGGCAGAATCAAAACTGTGAAAATAACCATACTGTCAAAGGCAACTAAAAATTTAATGTTATTTTCATCAAAATACCACTATTATTCTTTACAGAAGTAGAGAAAAAAATCCTAAAATTCATATGCCACCAGAAAAAAAAAAAAATCCTGTCTAGCCAAAGCAAGACTAAGACTAAGAAAAAAGAACAAATCTGGAGGCATTACATTACCTGACTTCAAACTACACTATAAGGCCACAGTCACCAAAACAACATGGTACTGGTATAAACATAGGCACATAGACCAATGAAAGAAAATAGACAACACAGGAATAAAGCCAAATATTTGTGGCCAACTGATCTTCAGCAAGAAAAATAAAACATAAAGTGGGTAAATACATCCTTTTCAACAAATGGTCCTGGGATAATTGGGAAGCCACATGTAGGAGAATGGAACTGGATACTCATTTCTCACCATATAAAAAAATCAATTCAAGATGGATCAAGAACTCAAATCTAAGACTTTAAACTATAAAAATTCTAGAAGATAACATCAGATAAACCCTTGCAAGACATTTTCTTAGGCAAAGACTTCACGACCAAGAATGCAGAAGCAAATGCAGCAAAAACACCCACAGATAAATAGGTGAAACATAATTAACCTAACGAGCTTCTACACAGTAAATGGGTCAGCAGAGTAAACAGCCCACAGAGTGGAAGAAAATATTTACAATTTATATATTTGTCAAAAGACTAATATCCAAAATCTACAAGGAACTCAAACCCACTAACAATGAAAAAACAAACAATCCTATCAAAAAATGGGCTAAGAACATGAATAGGCAATTCTCAAAAAAGGATATATGAGTGAACAACAAACATGTTTAAAAATGCTCAACATTAATAATAACCAGGGATGCAAATAAAAATCACAATCACAACGTGATACCACATTACTCCTGCAAGAATGTCCATAATTAAAAAAAAATGTTGGTATAGGTGTGGTTAAAAGGGAACATTTTACACTGTTGGTGGAAATCTAAACTAGTACAACCACTATGGAGAGCACTGTGAAGATTTTTAAATGTAGAACTACCATTTGATCCAGAAATTTCTCTACTGGATGTCTACCCAAAAGAAAAAAAGTTATTATATGTGAAACATACTTGCACATGCATATTTATAGCAGCACAATTTGCAATTGCAAAAAATGGAACCAGCCCAAATTTCTGTCAATCCACTAGTTGATAAATAAGATATATATATACACACACATATATACATATATATATAGTATTTTGTATATGTATATGTATATGTACCTATATATGTAGTATTTTTGGTGTGTATATATATGGTGTGTGTACATATATATGTAGTATTGTGTATATATGTAGTATTTTCATGTGTGTGTATATACATGGTGTGTGTACATACATATGTAGTATTTTGTATATATATGTAGTATTTTGGTGTGTGTGTATATACATATGGTGTGTGTACCTATATGTGTATTATTTTGTGTATATATATATGTAGTATTTTGGTGTGTGTGTACATATATGGTGTTTGTATATATATATGTAGTATTTTGGTGTGTGTGTGTATATATACATACATGTATATATACATATGTATATGTGTGTATATGTATACCTATGTCTTTATACATATACATATATGCAGATGTGTATATATACATATATACAGATGTATACATACATATATTTGTGTGTATATACATGTATGTATATATATACACCATACATATGATGTATGTATATATATACACCATACATATGGTGTATGTATATATATATCTATATTCACACACCAAAATACTACATATATATACAAAATACTACATATATGTGTACACACACCGTATATATATACACCATATATATATATACACACATATATATACACACACAATATATATATATATCACACCATATATATATATACACACACACACACACACACCAAAATACTACTCAGCCATAAAAAGAAATAAATTAATAGCATTCTCAAGACCCTGGATGGAACTGTATACTATTATTCTACGTGAAGTTACTTAGGTAGATATGAAAAACAAAACATCATATGTTCTCACTTATAAGTGATAGCTAAGCTATGAGGATGAAAAAACATAAGAATGGTATAATGGACATTGAGGACTAAGGGGAAAGGAGGGAGGGAGATAAGGAATAATACACTACCAATTGGGTTTAGTTGTATACTGCTCAGGTGATGGATGCATCAAAATCTCACAGATAATCTCTAAAGACCTCACTGTAACGAAATACCACCTGTTTCCACCAAAACCCGAGAAAATAAAAAATTTTTTAAAAAGCATTTTAAAAAGATTAACAGTATTGACAAATCTTAATCAGACTAATGAAGAAAAATTTGGAGAAAATTTAATTAAATAGAGTTAGAGACTGTATTAGTCTGCATTTGCACCATTACAAAGACATAAGTGAGACTTAGTAATTTATAAAGAGATGTTATATTGGCTCACAATTCTATAAGCTGTACAGATATCTGCTTCTAGAGAGGCCTCAGGAAGCATACAATCATGGCTGAAGGTAAAGAGAAACCAAGCAACTTTGCATATGGCCATCAAGAAAGAAAGAGAGAAGTGGGGTACTACACACTTTCAAACAACCAGATCTTGTGAGAACTCCATCATAAGCCAGAACTAGGACAGGAGGTAGAAATAAAGCATTAGAAATCACCTCCATGATCCAGTCACCTCCTATAAGGGTCCATCTCCAACAATGGGGATTAAAATTCAACTTGAGATTTGGGTAGAGACACAGAGCAAAATCGTATCAGAGATTTAAAAAAAGACTTTACAACTTATACTACAAATATTTAAATATTATTAGCAGATAATATGAGCAACCATATACCAATTAATTGGAAATTTGGGAGAAGGTGGTAAATTGCAAGATGCACACAATCTGCTATAATTGAATCAAGAATAAATCCAAAACCTGAACAGAACAATAACAAAGTAATGAAAAGAAAATTATAATAAAATATGATTTTTTAAATTTGTTTTAGACAGACTTTTGCTCTTGTTGCCCAGGCTGGAGAGGACTGCACACTCTTGGATCACTGCAACCTCCACCTCCTGGGTTCAAGCCATTGTCTTGCCTCAGCCCCCCGAGTAGCTGGGATTACAGGGTTGCACCACTGCCCCTGGCTAATTTTGTATTTTTAGTAGTGATGGGGTTTCTACGTGTTGGTCAGGCTGTTCCTGAACCCCCAAACTAAGGTAATTTGCCCACCTCAGCCTCCCAAAGTGCTGGGATTATAGGTGTGAGCCACTGCACCCAGCCAATAAAATATCTTTAATTAAAAAAAAAAAAAGTCCAGTAGCTGATGGCTTCACCGCTAAGTTTTACAAAACACTTAAAGAATAACTATCATGAATTCTACTAAAATTATTTCAAAAAATGGAAAGGAGAGAATATTTTCATACTCATTCTAGGAGACTAGGGTTACCTTAATAACAAAAATGACAGACACATAAAAAAATAAACTGGAGCCAATATCTCTAATAAGTACTTATGCAACAATTGTCAACAAAATATTAGCAAACCAAATTCAACACACTAAAGGCATCATTCAATGTGACCAAATGGCATTTATCTCAGGGATGCAAGAATAGTTCAATATATGTAAATCAATGTGACAGTTATATTAACTGAATGAAGATCAATATCATATAATCATTTCAATTGATGTGGAAAAAATCATTTGATAAAGTTGAACACTTCTTTATACTTAAACGCCATATTTTGCAAGATATTATAGAAAAATACAGGCCAGTCATGACGGCTCGTGCCTGTATTTCCAGCACTTTGAGAGGCCGAGATGGGAGGATCACTTAAGGTCGGGTGTTGGAGACCAGCCTGACCAACATGGAGAAACCCGATTTCTACTAAAAATACAAAATTAGTTGAACACGGTGGCACTTGCTTGTAATCCCAGCTACTCAAGAGGCTGAGGCAGGAAAATCACTTGAGCCCAGGAGGCGGAGGTTGCAGTGAGCCAAGATTGTTCCATTGTACTCAAGCCTGGGCAACAAGAGCAAAAGTCTGTCTTGAAAACAAAAAAAATCCATATACAACAGACCCATAACTAGCATCATACTGAATGGTGAAAAAAATGTTTTTGTATCAGATCTGCAGCAGTGTTGGAATCCTTCTTAAGATGTCCACTTTTACCACTGTTACTCAACATAGTCTTGGAAGTCCTAAAAGGAACAATCAGAATGGAGCGAGAAAAAAAACATAGAAAACAAAATCAGAAAAGAAGTCAAATTATCTGTTTTCAGATAAACAATCTTTAGAAAAGAAGTCAAATTATCTGTTTTCAGATAATATAATCCATTTAGAAAATAATAAAGCATCCACCAAAAACTATTAGAAGTGGTAAGCAAATTTGATAAAGTTGAAAAATAAAAAAAAAGACATACCGGAAGGGGCCAATATGGTTGACTAGAAGCAAGGGTGATCAAAGGTTCCAATCAAAAATATCCAAAGCAACATCAGAACCCTGAACTAGCAATTGGGCATTCAGTCTCTGTCATTAGGAGTGACTAGGCAGCTAGCGTGACCTACGGACAGAAACAGAGCTGTGCAGTGCTGCAGCCCACCTGACAGCCATACGGGGCAGCGGAACTTCCACCCTCAGCCGATGGAGTCAGTGAGTGAGCATGCTACACAGCCAAAGAAACTATGCTTTTTCTGGAAACTGTGAAACCCACAGATCAGATCTCTCTCAGGGCCCACACCCCTGTGGCCTTGGGCCCCAAACACAAAGTCATGTACATTGTTAACACCCACATGGCTAAAATTGGCCTAATCCTTCTGAGTTATCAAGGAAGAGGGGTCACCATAACCACTGCTGAAGCTGCCTGAAGTCTAAGCTATCTGAGCTCCACGAGGCAGGTGCGGCAGCCAACACTATGGCTTCAGCGTCTCCTTGTAGGAACTCCAACTCCAGTCAGGGGTCAGGAACAGAACTATGATCTCCCTGGGCCCAAGCCCCCAGGAGGAGAGAAGGCCATAGTCGCCATAGACCAACAGACTCAGTTGTTTCTTCTGCTAGTTCTGAGGAATCTGTGCAGCCCAGACGAGTAGTTTTCCCCCCAGTGCAGCACACTCCTTCCAGCAAATATAGTGAAAATGCATCATTAAATTGGTCCTCCTTCCCATACCACCTAACTGGGTGAGACCCCACAACAGGGGTTGTCAGAAATCCTATACATGAACATACCTACTGACATCAAGTCAGCACCCCTTGAGGTCAGAAATTCCAGAGGAAGGAGAAGTCATCCATATTTCCTGTCTTCGGGACTCCTCAAGTGATATCTCCAGGCACAGGAGTGAACCAGATAAATGGGCTTGAAATTAAACCCCAGCAAACAGCAGCAGCCCTGCAAAAGAGGGAATTGACTGTTGGAAAACACACACACACACAAAGTAACAACGGCGTCAACAAAAAAAGTCACCACAAAGACCTCGTCAAAAGATCAGCAGTCTAAAAGATCGAAACTGAACAAACTCAAAAAGATGAGAAATAATCAACAAAAAATGGTAGAAACCCAAAAAGCTGGAGTGCCTTTTCTCCTCCAAATAATCACAATGCCTCTTCAGAACTGTATGGAAGGTGAGATGAATGAATTTACAAAAGAAGACTTCAGAAAGTGGGTAAAACTTCACTGGGGCAAAAGAGCATGTTCTAAGTCAATGCAAAAAAGCTAAGAACCTTAATAAAAGGTTAGAAGAGGTGCTAACTAAAATGACCAATTTAGAGACGAACATAGATGACCTGGGGGGTGGAGGTGAAAAATGCAGCACAAGGACTTCATAAAGCAAACACAAGTATCAATAGCTGAATCAAAAAAGCAGAAAAAAAGAATACTAGAGATGAAAGACTATCTTGCTGAGATAAGGCAGGCAGACAAGATTAGAGAAAAAGAATGAAAATTAATGAACAAAACCTTTGAGAAATATGAGACTATCTAAAAAGACCAAATCAATTACTTATTGGGAGTACCTGAAAGATACAGAGAAAATAGAACCAAATTGAAAACCACACTTTAGGATATTAACCAGGAGAACTTCCCCAATCTAGCGAGACAAACCAACCTTAAAATTCAGGAAATACAGAGAACCCCACTAAGACATTCCACAAGAAGATCAACCCCAAGATACATAAGCATCAGATTCTTTAAGGTCTAAATGAAGAGGAAAACATTAAGGACAGCCAGAGAGAAAGGCCAAGTAACCTACAAAGGAAAGATCATAAGAATAACAATCAATCTCTTAGTAGATCACCCTACCAACATAAGAGATTGGGGGCCTATATTTAACATACTTAATGAAAATAATTTTCAACCCAGAATCCAGCCAACTAAACTAAACTTCATAAGAAAAAAGAAAAATACAATTATTTTCAGACAAGCAACAATTGAGGGAGTTCGTCACCAGGCCTGTCTTGCAAGGGCTCCTGAAGAAAGCAAGAAATACAGAAAAAAAAAACATGGCACCGGTCACTGCAAAACACATGAAAATATAAAGACCAATAATACTGTGAAGAAACAGCATCAACTATTGTGTAAAATAACCAGCTGGCATCATGAAGACAGGATCAAATTCACACATCACAATATTAAACTTAAAGGTAAATAGGCTAAATGCCACAATTAAAAAACACAGAATGGCAAGCTGAATCAAGAGCAAAGACAAATTGGTGTGCTGTATTGAAGTGACACATCTCATGTGCAAGACACATATACATTACAAATAAAGGGATGGAAGAAAATTTACCAAGAAAACAGAAAACAGAAGAAAGTGGGATTGGAATCCTAGTATCTGGATAAAACAGACTTCAAACCAACAAAGACAAAAAAAAGACAAATGCATTACATAATGGTAAAAAGTTCAATTCAACAAGAAGGGCTAAGTATCCTAAAAATATATCCTCCCAATATAGGGGCACATATATTTATTAAACAAATTCTTAGAGGCCTATAAAGACAGTTCGACTCCCACACAATGTTAGTTGGGGACTTTAACACCCCACTGTTGATATTAGACAAATCAATGCAGCAGAAAATTAAAAAGAATATTTAGGGCTTGACTCAGTGTCAAGCATATCAAGTGGACCTAATAGATACCTATAGGCCTCTCCATCCCAAATCGACAAACTATACATTCTTCTCAGTGCCACATGGCACTTACTCTAAGATCAACAACATAATTGAAAGTAAAATACTCCTCAGCAAATGCAAAGAAATGAAATTATAAAAGTCTCTTAGACCACAGTGCAATCAAATTAGAACTCAGGATTAACAAACTCACTCCAAATTGCACATCTACATGAAAATTAAGCAAGCTATTACTGAATGATATTTGGGTAAATAAGGCAGAAATTATGAAGTTATTTGAAACCAATGAGAACAAAGGGATAACATTCCAGACACTGAGACACAGCTAAAGCAGTGTTGAGGTAAATTTAGAGCACTAAATGTCCATATCAGAAAGCTAGAAAGAATTCAAATTGACACCCTAAAATCACAATTAAAAGAACTAAAATAGCAAGAGGAAATGAATCCACAAGCAAGCAGAAGACGAGAAATAACTAAAGTCAGAGCAGAATTGAAAAAGATAGAGGCATGAAAAACCCTTAACAAATCAGTAAATCAAGGAGATTGTTTTTGAAGAAACTTAATCCTAGCTATACTAAAATGAAGAAAAAAATAGAGAAGAATCAAATAGATACAATAAAAAATGATATACGGGATATCACCACTGACTCCTCAGAAATACAGTCTACCATCAGAAAGCACTATAAACACCTCTGTGCAAATAAATCAGAAAATCTAGAAGAAATGGATAAATTCTGAGACCCATACACTCTTCCAAGGCTAAATCAGAAAGAAGTCAAATTGATGAATAGACCAATAACAAGTTCTGAAAATAATGCAGTAATAAATAGCATACCAACACCCAGCCCCGCCCCCACAAAAAAAAAAAAAAACCCAGAACCAGAAAGATTCACAGCTGAATTTTACAAGCGGTACAAGAAGGAGCTGGTACCATTCCTTCACAAACTATTCCAAACCATTAAAAAGGAGGAACTCCTTCCTAAACCATTTTATTTTTTGTTTTTTTATTAGACTTTAAGTTTTAGGGTACATGTGCACAATGTGCAGGTTTGTTACATATGTATACATGTGCCATGTTGGCGTGCTGCACCCATTAACTAGTCATTTAGCATTAGATATATCTCCTAATGATATCCCACGCCCTCCCCACACCCCACAACAGTCTCCGGTGTGTGATGTTCCCCTTCTTGTGTCCATGTGTTCTCGTTGTTCAATTCCCACCTATGAGTGAGAACATGCGGTATTTGGTTTTTGTCCTTGTGATAGTTTGCTGAGAATGATGGTTTCTAGTTTCATCCATGTCCCTACAAAGGACATGAACTCATCAGTTTTTATGGCTGCATAGTATTCCATGGTGTATATGTGCCACATTTTCTTAATCCAGTCTATCGTTGTTGGACATTTGGGTTGGTTCCAACTCTTTGCTATTGTGAATAGTGCCGCAATAAACATACGTGTGCATGTGTCTTTATAGCAGCACGATTTATAGTCCTTTGGGTATATACCCAGTAATGGGATGGCTGGGTCAAATGGTATTTCTAGTTCCAGATCCCTGAGGAATCGCCACACTGACTTCCACAGTGGTTGAACTAGTTTACAGTCCCACCAAAAATGTAAAAGTGTTCCTATTTCTCACATCCTCTCCAGCACCTGTTGCTTCCTGACTTCTTAATGATCGCCATTGTAACTGGTGTGAGATGGTATCTCACTGTGGTTTTGATTTTCATCTCTGTGATGTCCAGTGATGATGAGCGTTTTTTCATGTGTTTTTTGGCTGTATAAATGTCTTCTTTTGAGAAGTGTCTGATCATATCCTTTGCCAACTTTTTAATGGGATTATTTGTTTTTTTCTTGTAAATTTGTTTGAGTTCATTGTAGATTCTGGATATGAGTCCTTTGCCAGAGAAGTAGGTTGCAAAAATTTTCTCCCATTCTGTAGCTTGTCTGTTCACTCTGATGGTAGTTTCTTTTGCTTTGCAGAAGCTCTTTAGTTTAATTAGATCCCATTTGTCAATTTTGGCTTTTGTTGCCATTGCTTTTGGTGTTTTACACATGAAGTCCTTCCCCATGCCAATGTCCCGAATGGTATTGCCTAGGTTTTCTTCTAGGGTTTTTATGGTTTTAGGTCTAACATTTAAGTCTTTAGTCTATCTTGAATTAACATTTGTATAAGGTATAAGCAAGGGATCTAATTTCAGATTTCTACATATGGCTAGTCAGTTTTCTCAGCACCATTTATTAAATAGGGAATCCTTTCCCCATTGTTTGTTTTTGTCAGGTTTGTTAAAGATCAGATAGTTGTAGATATGCAGCATTATTTCTGAGCCCTCTGTTCTGTTCCATTGATCTATGTTTCTGCTTTTGTGCCAGTACCATGGTGTTTTGGTTACTGTAGCCTTGTAGTACAGTTTGAAGTCAGGTAGAGCGATGCCTCCAGCTTTGTTCTTTTGGCTTAGGATTGACTTGGCGATGCCAGCTCTTTTTTGGTTCCATATGAACTTTAAAGTAGTTTTTTCCAAATCTGTGAAGAAAGTCATTGGTAGCTTGCTGGGGATGGCATTGAATCCATAAATTACCTTGGGCAGTATGGCCATTTTCATGATATTGATTCTTCCTACACATGAGCATGAAATGTTCTTCCATTTGTTTGTATCTTCTTTTATTTCATTGAGCAGTGGTTTTTAGTTCTCCTTGAAGAGGTCCTTCACATGCCTTGTAAGTTGGATTCCTAGGTGTTTTATTCTCTTTGAAGCAATTGTGAATGGGAGTTCACTCATGATTTGGCTATTTGTCTGTTATTGGTGTATAAGAATGCTTGTCATTTTTGTACATTGATTTTGTATCCTGAGACTTTGCTGAAGTTGCTTATCAGCTTAAGGAGGTTTTGGGCTGAGACAATGGGGTTTTCTAAATATACAATCATGTCATCTGCAAACAGGGACAGTTTGACTTCCTCTTTTCCTAATTGAATACCCTTTATTTCCTTCTCCTGCCTGATTGCTCTGGCCAGAACTTCCAACACTCTGTTGAATAGGAGTGGTGAGAGAGGGCATCCCTGTCTTGTGCCAGTTTTCAAAGGGAATGTTTCCAGTTTTTGCCCATTCAGTATGCTATTGGCTGTGGGTTTGTCATAGATAGCTCTTATTATTTTGAGATATGTCCCATCAATACCCAATTTATTGAGAGCTTTTAGCATGAAGCGTTGTTGAATTTTGTCAAATGCCTTTTCGGCAGCTGTTGAGATAATCATGTGGTTTTTGTGTTGGGTTCTGTTTATATGTTCAATTACATTTATTGATTTGTGTATGTCAAACCAGCCTTGCATCCCAGGGATGAAGCCCACTTGATCATGGTGGATAAACTTTTTAATGTGCTGCTGGATTTCGTTTGCCAGTATTTTATTGACAATTTTTGCATTGATGTTCATCAAGGATATTAATCTAAAATTCTCTTTTTTGGTTGTGTCTCTGCCCAGCTTTGGTATCAGGATGATGCTGGCCTCATAAAATGAGTTATGGAGGAGTCCCTGTTTTTCTGTTGATTGGAATAGTTTCAGAAGGAATGGTACCATCTCCTCCTTGTACCTCTGGTAGAATTCAGCTGTGAATCCTTCTGGTCCTGGACTTTTTTTGGTTTATAAGCTATTGATTATTGTCTCAATTTCAGAGCCTGTTATTCGTCTATTCAGAGATTCAATTTCATCCTGGTTTCATCTTGGGAGGATGTATGTGTTGAGGAATTTATCCATTTCTTCTAGATTTTCTAGTTTATTTGCATAGAGGTGTTTACAGTATTATCTGATGTTAGTTTGTATTTCTGTAGGATTGGTAGTGATATCCCCTTTATCATTTTTTATTGCATCTATTTGATTCTTCTCTCTTTTCTTCTTTATTAGTCTTGCTAGTGGTCTATCAATTTTGTTGATATTTTCAAAAGACCAGCTCCTGGATTCATTAATTTTTTGAAGCATTTTTTGTGTCTCCATTTCCTTCAGTTCTACTCTGATCTTAGTTATTTCATGCCTTCTGCTAGCTTTTGAATGTGTTTGCTCTTGCTCTTCTAGTTCTTTTAATTGTGATGTTAGGGTGTCAATTTTAGTTCTTTCCTGCTTTCTCTTGTCGGCATTTAGGGCTATAAATTTCCCTCTACACACTGCTTTGAATGTGTCCCAGAGATTCTGGTATGTTGTGTCTTTGTTCTCATTAGTTTCAAAGAACATCTTTATTTCTGCCTTCATTTCATTATGTACCCAATAGTCATTCAGGAGCAGGTTGTTCATTTTCCACATATTTGAGCAGTTTTGAGTAAGTTTCTTAATCCTGAGTTCTAGTTTGATTGCACTGTGGTCTGAGAGACAGTTTGCTACAATTTCTGTTCTTTTGCTTTACTTCCAACTATGTGGCCAATTTTGGAGTATGTGTGGTGTGATGCTTAAAAGAATGTATATTCTGTTGATATGGTGTAGAGAGTTCTGTAGATGTTTATTAGGTCTGCTTGATGCAGAGCTGAGTTCAATTCCTGGGTATCCTTTTTAACTTTCTGTCTCATTGATCTGTCTAATGTTGACAGTGAGGTGTTAAAGTCTCATGTTAATGGGTACAGCAAACCAACATGGCACATGGATACATATGTAACAAACCTGCACATTGTGCACATGTACCCTAAAACCTAAAGTATAATAACAAAGAAAGTCTCCCATTATTATTGTGTGGGAGTCTAGGTCTCTTTTTACGTCTCTGAGGACTTGCTTTATGAATCTGGGCGCTTCTGTATTGGGTGCATATATATTTAGGATAGTTAGCCCTTCTTGTTGAATTGATCCCCTTACAATTATATAATGGCCTTCATTGTCTCTTTTGATCTTTGTTGGTTTAAAGTCTGTTTTATCAGAGACTAGGTTTGCAACCCCTGTATTTTTTTGTTTTCCATTTGCTTGTTAGATCTTCCACCATCCCTTTATTTTCAGCCTATGTGTGTCTCTGCACGTGAGATGGGTTTCCTGAATACAGCACACTGATGGGTCATAACTCTTTATCCAATTTTCCAGTCTGTGTCTTTTAATTGGAGCATTTAGTCCATTTATATTTAAAGTTAATATTGTTATGTGTGAATTTGATCCCGTCATTATGATGTTAGCTGGTTATTTTGCTCATTAGTTGAAGCAGTTTCTTCCTAGCCTTGATGGTCTTCACAATTTGGCATGTTTTTGCAGTGGCTGGTACCAGTTGTTCCTTTCCATGTTTAGTGCTTCCTTTAGGAGCTCTTTTAGGGCAGGCCTGGTGGTGGCAAAATCTCTCCGCATTTGCTTGCCTGTAAAGGACTTTATTTCTCCTTCTCTCATGAAGCTTCATTTGGCTGGATATGAGATTCTGGGTTGAGAATTCTTTTCTTTAAGAATGTTAAATATTGGTCCCCACACTCTTCTGGCTTGTAGAGTTTCTGCTGAGAGATCAGCTGTTAATCTGATGGGCTTCCCTTTGTGGGTAACCTGACCTTTCTTTCTGGCTGCCATTAACATTTTTTCCTTCACTTCAACTTTGGTGAATCTGACAATTATGTGTCTTGGAGTTGCTCTTCTTGAGGAGTATCTTTGTGACATTCTTTGTATTTCCTGAATTTGAATGTTGGCCTGAATTCCTAGATTGGGAAGTTTTCCTGAATGATATCCTACAGAGTGTTTTCCAACTTGTTTCCATTCTCCTTGTCACTTTCAGGTACACCAATCAGATGTAGATTTGGTCTTTTCACATAGTTCCATATTTCTTGGAGGCTTTGTTCATTTCTTTTTATTATTTTTCTCTACACTTCTCTTCACACTTCATTTCATTCATTTCATCTTCCATCAGCGATACCCTTTCTTCCAGTTGATCACATTGGCTACTGTGGCTTCTGAATTCATCAGGTAGCTCTTGTGCCTTGGTTTTCAGCTTCATCAGGTCCTTTAAGAACTTCTCTGCATTGATTATTCTAGTTATCCATTCATCTAATTTTTTTCAAAGCTTTTAACTTCTTTGCCATTGGTTCAAATTTCCTCCTATGGCTCAGAGTAGGTTGATCGTCGGAAGCCTCCTCCTCTCAACTCATCAGTCATTCTCCATCCAGCCTTTCTCCATTGCTGGTGAGAAGCTGTGTTCCTTTGGAGGAGAGGAGCTCTGATTTTTAGAGTTTCCAGTGTTTCTGCTGTTTTTTTTTTCCCATCTTTGTAGTATTATCTACCTCTGGTCTCTGATGATGGTGATATACAGAAGGGTTTTTGGTGTGGATGTCCTTTCTGTTTGTTAGTTTTCCTTCTAGCAGACAGGACCCTCAGCTGAAGGTCTGTTGGAGTTTATTAGAGGTCCACTTCAGATTCTGTTTGCCTAGATATCTTCAGCAGTGGCTGGAGAACAGTGGATATTGGTGAACCACAGATGCTGCTGCCTGATCATTCCTCTGGAAGTTTTGTCTCAGAGGGATACCCAGCTGTGTGAGGTGTCAGTCCACCCCTACTGGTGGGTGTGTCCCAATTGTGCTACTCATTGTTCAGGGAGCCACTTGAGGAGGCAGTCTGCCTGATCTCAGATCTCAAGATGCATACTGGGAGAACCACTACTCTCTTCAAAGCTGTCAAAGAGGGACATTTAAGTCTGCAGAGGTTAATGCTGTCTCTTTGTTTGTCTGTGCCCTGCCCCCAGAGGTGGATTCTACAGAGGCAGGCAGGCCTCCTTGAGCTGTGGTGGACTCCACCCAGGTCGAGCTTCCCAGCTGCTTTGTTTACATTAACAAACAACTAACTTGGCAATGGCAGGTGCCCCTCCCCCAGCCTCACTGCTGCCTTGAAGGTTAATCTTAGACTGCTGTGCTAGCAATGAGTGAGACTCCATGGGCCTAGGACCCTCTGAGCCAGGTGTGGGATATAATCTCCTGAGGTGCCGTTTTTTAAGCCCATCAGAAAAGTGCAATATTAGTGTGATAGTGACCCAGTTTTCCAGGAGCGGTCTGTCACCCCTTCCTTTGACTAGGAAAGGGAATTCCCTAACTGCTTGCATTTCCTGGGTGAGGCAATGCTTTGCCCTGCTTCAGCTTATGCACGTTGCACTTCACCCACTGTCCTGCACCTACTGTCAGGCACTCCCCAGAGAGATGGACCCAGTACCTCAGTTGGAAATGCAGAAATCACCTGTCTTCTATGTAACTCACACTGGGAGCTGTAGACCGGAGCTGTTTCTATTCAGCCATATTGGCTCCTCCCTGACCTATTTTATAAGTCCAGCATCATCCTGACACCAATCCTGGCAGAGACTCAACATCAACAAAAAAACTTCAGGCTAACAGTACTGACAAATATTGAAGTGAAAATTCTCAATAAAATACTTACAAACCAAATCCAGCTTCACAGCAAAAAGCTTGTCCATCATGATCAAATTGGGTTGTTTTTCAGTGATACCAACCTAGTTTAACATACAGAAATCAATAAACATAATCCATCACATAAACAGAATCAATGACAAAAACCATGATTATCTCAATAGATGCAGAATGGTCTCTAATAGGAAAATTACAAAAGCACAGATTAAAAATTTTATAGGACAAACAAATAGAACTATATCCTATGCTCATGGATTTAAACAAAAATTAATGTATAAATAACCAGGCTGAACATAGCAATCTATAGATTTTATGCTATATCTATCTAGCATACCAATGTCATTTTTACAAATATAGAAAAAAATTATAAATTATATGGAACCAATATGAGCCGTAAAAGCCAAAACAATTCTAAGAAAAAGAATCTGGAGACATTATGTTGTCTCATTACAGAATGTCAAATTTTAATACAGGGTTATAGTAACAAAAACAGCATGGAAACTGATGTATAAATAAACACACAGTCCAAAGGAACAGAACAGAGCACAAGAAGTACAGCCAAACACTTATGAGCAGCTGATTTTTGATAAAAGAGACAAAACATAAATTAGAAAATTTGTACCCTATTCATTAAGTTGCATTATATGTGGAAAAATAAAACCAGATCTCTGCCTTTTACTATATGTACAAATTAAAACAACATGGATTAAAAGTTTAAATGTAAGATACAAACCAAAAATATTCTAAAAAAAAAAAAAAGAAGAATGGTTCTACTTGACTTTGATCTAGGCAAAAATTTCATGATTAATGCCCTGAAAGAAATTGCAAAGACACAAAAATAAATACATGGGAGCTAACTAAGCTAAAAATCTTCATAGCAAATAAAATTATCAACAGAGTAAATTATTTACATTTAATCCTAATATTGAGATATCAGGTACTACTGATGTCTGAAATTTTAGAGATAATTTAATGCAGCTAGAGGAAATTACTTTAGGTGAATTAATGCAGGATGAAAAATAAAATAAACAGGTATCCATAGAAGATAACATTTGCAAATTACATATTCAACAACTAATATTTAATTAAATTTGTTTACTAAGCAAATATAAGTAAAAATTTTAAATTAATATTTACTAAACTAAAAAAATACTAAAGTAAAGCAGAAAGAAAACAAACACAAGTATACCCATTAAAATATAGACAAATAACCTGAACAAATATTTCCCAAAAGAAAATACATGAATGCTCACCACAAATGAAGTAACATTCAAAACCACTAATCATCAGAGAAATGCAAATTAAAACCATGTTACATCAACTTACCCCATCCAGAATGGCATTATTAAAAATTCAAAAAGCAAAACATGTTTGCACAAATGTGGTAAAAAGTTGATGCTTTGAAGTTGCTCATAAGAATGTAAATTAATACAACATCTATAAAAAATAGTATGGTGATTTCTTACAAAATTAAAAATAAATCTAACATCCAATTTAACATTCTCACTATTGGGTTTCTACCCCCAACAAATAAGTCATTATATAACAAATATCAATCTGCACGTGAATAGTTATTGCAGCACAATTTCCAATTGCAAAGATATGAAATCAACCCAAGTGCTCATCAACCACTGAATAAAGAAAATATGTTACTTATTTACAATGGAATTTAGATAGCCATAGCAAACATAAAAGAAGTCGTTGTGCAGAAACTTGAATAAATCTGGAGAACATTATTTTCAGTGAAGTAACCCAAGACTGGAAAATCAAATAACACATATTCACACTTATAAGACGGATCTGAAATATGAGTACTCAAAGGCATATAAAGTGGTACAATGAGCTTTGGAAACTCAGAGACAAGGAAAGTGAGAGAAGAGTGAGAAATAAAATACTGGTTATTGGGCACAATGTATGCTATTTGGGTACACTAAAATTCCAGACTTTACCATCATATTTAATAATTGCCATTCTGACTGGCATGAGATGGTATTTCATTGTGGTTTTGATTTGTATTTCTCTAATGGTCAATGATGTTGAGGTTTTTTTTCATGTCTTTTTGCTATGTAAATACCTTATTTTGAGAAGTGTCTGTTCCTTTCCTTTGCCCGCTTTTGATGGGATTGTTAGTCTCTTAAAAATTTAAGTTAAAGTGATTAAAGTGATTCTTTTGCTTCAGCCTGTCATGTAAATGGAGGAACAGTCATAAAGCAGTGCACTCAGTTCAGTACATTTTAATTTTTGAGGAACTACTATACTGTTTAATACACTGTCTCTACCGTTTTACTTTCCCCTTTGTTCACAAGTTTACTAACACGACTTCTTCTTGGTTTTTTTTTTTTAATATTGGCTATACTAATGTATGGAAGTGGTATCTCACTATGGCTTTAATTTGCAATTTCTTTTTTAATTATACTTTAAGTTTTCAGGTACGTGTGCACAACGTGCAGGTTTGTTACGTACGTATACGTGTGCCATGTTTGTCTGCTGCACCCAGTAACTCACCATTTAACATTAAGTATATCTCCAAATGAGTGAGTATATCCCTCCCCATCCCCCTACCCCACAATAGGCCCCACTGTGATGTTCCCCTTCCTGTGTCCATGTGTTCTCATTCTAATAATTACCATTGCTGAATTTCTTTTTATGTGCTTTTTGAATGCTTTTATATCTCTGTTGAAGAAATTTGTGTTTAAGCCTTTAAACAATTGTTTTACTTTTTAATTCTATCTGTCATAAATTTACGGGATATAAGTTTGTTACATGCTTTGATTGCGTGATGTTCAAGTGAGAACTTTATGGTACTGATTACTTGAAAAATATATTTTGTATCAATTAATTTGTCAGCCATGGTCTTCTCAATCCATCTCATTCACAGCCTCCTTGCCTACTTATGAGTGAGAACATGCTTGACTTGTTTACTTAAAATAAGAACCTTCAGTTTCATTTTTCTTGTTGCAAAACATTTTCTATCATTTTAGTGAATAAATAATATTGTTTTTTGTATATATATATATTATACTTTCTTCATTATGTATTTGTGGATACATGTAGAGTCCACGTTTCTGCTGATGTAAGCAGGGCTGGGATAAGTATAGCATTGGAACATATATTTTTTATATATTTATTTATTTACATTTAAATTAATACCCAAAAGAAAAATGGCAGAATTTAGTAGAAGCTCTATGTATGATTCTGTGAAAAATATTTATTTTTCACATTTTTTATAGTGACTGTACTAATTTACATTCCCACCAACAATGAAAAAGAATTCTCTTTTCTTTACATATTCACAAAATTATCTTATTTTTGTCTTTCTTAATTTTCAATTATTATTTTTGGTTCAGAGGGTACATATTCAGGCTTTTTACATGTTTAAATTTTGTGTCATAGTGGTTTGTGTACAAATTATTTTGTAACCAGGCTAATGAATATAGTACATGATGGATATTTTTTCTTTTTTTATTTTACTTTAAGTTCTGGGATACAAATACAGAACATGCAAATTTGTTACACACGTATACATGTGCCATGGTGGTTTGCTGCACTTATCAACCTGTCATCTCAGTTTTAAGCCCCACATGCCTTATGTGTTTGTCTAATGCTTTCCCTCCACTTTCCCCCATGGCACCAAAAGGCCTTGATGTGTGTTGTTCTGCTCCCTGTGTCCATTTCTTCTAATTGCTCCACTCCCACTTATGAGTGAGAACATGTAGTGTTTGGTTTTCTGTTCCTGTGTTAGTTTGCCGCGAATGATGGCTCCCAGCTTCATCCATGTCCCTGCAAAAACATGAACTTATTTTTTATGGCTGCATAGTATTCTATGGTGTATATGTGCCATATTTTCTTTATCCAATCTATTATTGATGGGCATTTGGGTAGGTTCCAAGTCTTTGCTATTGTAAATAATGCTGCAGTAATCATACATGTCATGTGTCTTAAGGGTAGAATGATGTATAACACTTTGACGTGTGCTCAGTAATGGGATAGCTGGGTCAAATTGTATTCCTGGTTCTAGATCCTTGAGGAATCACCACACACTCTTCCACAATCATTGAACTAATTTATACACCCACCAACAGTATAAAAGTATTACTATTTGTCCACAGCTTCTCCAGGATTGTTGCTTCCTTTTTAGTAACTGCCGTTCTAATTGGAGTGAGATGGTATAGCATTGTGATTTTGATTTGTATTTCTCTAATGATGAGTGATGATGAGCTTTTTCTTCGTATGTTTGTTGGTCACATGAAGTCTTCTTTTGAGAAGTGTCCATTTATATCCTTTGCCCAATTTTTGATGAGGTTATTTTCTTATAAATTTGTTTAAGTTCCTTGTAGATTCTAGATATTAGACCTTTGTCAGATTGATAGATTGCAAAAATTTTCTCCATTCTGTAGGTTGCCTGTTCACTCTGATGCTAGTTTATTTTGTTGTGGAGAAGCTCTTGAGTTTGATTTTATCTGATTTGTCAGTTTTGGCTTTTGTTGCCATTGCTTTTGGTGTTTTAGTCATGAATCTTTGCTCATGCCTATGTCCTGAATGGCATTGCCTAGGTTTTCTTCTAGTGTTTTTATAGTTTTAGGTTTTACATTTAAATCCTTAATCCATCTAGAGTTAATTTTTATATGAGGTGTAAAAAAGGGTCCAGTTTCTGCTTTCTTCATATAGTTAGTTTTGCAGCACCATTTATTAAATAAGGAATACTTCCCCACTGAATATTTTTGTCAGGTTTGTTAAATATCAGATGGTTGTAGATGTATGGTGTTACTTCTGAGGCCTCTGTTCTCTTCCATTGGTCTGCACATCTGTTTTGGTGCCAGTAACACACTGTTTTAGATACTGCAGCCTTTTAGTATAGTTTGAAGTCAAGTAGAATGATGACTCCATCTTTGTTCATTTGCTTAGGATTATCTTGACTATATGAGTTCTTTTTTTTGGTTGCACATGAAATTTAAATTATTTTTTTCTAAATCTTTGAAGAAAGTCAAAAGTAGCTTGATAGGAATAGCATTGAATCTATAAATTACTTTGGGCAGTATGGCCATTTTCACAATATTGATTCTTCCTATCCATGAATATGGAATATTTTTCCATTTGTTTGGTCCTCTCTTACTTCCTTGAACAGTGGTTTGTAGTTCTCCTTGAAGAGGTCCTTTACATCCCCTGTAAGTTGTATTCCTTGGTATTTTGTTCTCTGTGTAGCAATTTTAATGGGCATTCACTCATGATTTGGCTCTCATCTTGTCTGTTACTGGTGTATAGGAATGTCTGTGATTTTTGCACGTTGATTTTGTACCCTGAGCATTTGCTGATGTTGCTTATGAGCTTAAAGGGTTTTGGGGCTGAGATGATGGAGTCTTCTAAATATGCGATTATGTCATCTGCAAACAGAGACAATTTGACTTCTTCTCTTTCTATTTAAATACCTTTGTTTCTTTCTCTTGTCTGATAGCCCTGGCCAGAATTTGCAATACTATGTTGAATAGGAGTGGTGAGAGTAGGCATCACTGTCTTGTGCCCGCTTTCAAAAGGAATGCTAACAGATTTTACCTATTCAGTATGATATTATCTATGGATGTGGCATGAAGCATGCCATATTATCTATGGATGTGGCATTTACCATGAAGCAATGTTGAATTTTACTGAAGGCCTTTCTGCATCTATTGAGATAGTCATGTGGCTTTTGTCATTGATTCTGTTTATGTGATGGATTATTACGTTTACTGATTTGTGTATGCTGAACCAGTCTTGCATCCCAGAGATGAAGCCAAGTTGATCATGGTGGATAAGCTTTTTGATGTGCTGCTGGGTTCAGCTTGCCAGTATTTTATTGAGGATTTTCACATCAATGTTCATCACAGATATTGGCATGAATTTTTCTTTTGTGTGTGTGTCTTTGCCAGGATTTTGTATAATTATGATAGTGGGCTCATAAGAGATAGGGAGGAGTCCCTCCTCTAGAATTGTTTGGGATAGTTACAGAAGGAAAGGTACCATCTCCAGTTTCTATCTCTGGATGAATTCGGCTGTGAATCCATCTAATCCTAGAGTTTTTTTAGTTGGAAGACTATTAATTGCTGCCTCAATTTCAGAACTTGTTATTGGTCTATTCAGAGATTTGACTTCTACATCGTTTAGCCTTTGGAGTGTATACGTGTCCAGGAATTTATCTATTTCTTATAGATTTTCTTGCTTATCTACATAGAGGTCTTTATAGTATTCTCTGATGGTGGTTCATTTTTCTGTGGAATCAGTAGTGATATTCCCTTTATCTCTTTTTATTTTGTCAATTTGATTCTTCTTTTTTTCTCTCTTTATTTCCCACTTTCTGATATGGGCATTTAGTGCTATACATTTCCCTCTTAACATTGCTTTAGTTGCGTCCCAGAGATTCTGGTACATTTTCTCTTAGTACTCATTGGTTTAAAGTAACTTCTTTATTTCTGCCTTAATTTCATTATTTACTCAGTAGTCCTTCAGGAGCCAGTTGTTCAGTTTTCATGTAGCTGTGCAGTTTCGAGTGAGTTTTTAAATCCTGAATTCTAATTTGATTGCACAGTAGTCTAACAGACTGTTTGTTATTAATTCCATTCTTATGCATTTACTAAATTATGTGGTGGACTTTAGAGTACATTCTATATGGCACTGAGAAGAATGTATATTCTGTTGATTTGGGATGGAGGGTTCTATAACCATCTTTTAGGTCCACTTTGTCTGGAGCTGAGTTCAAGTCCTGAATATCCTTGTTAATTTTCTGTCTTGTTGACCTAATATTGACAGTGGGTGTTAAAGTTTGCCAACATTATTATGTGGCAGTGTAAGTCTCTTTGTAGGTCTCTAATAACTTGTTTTATAAATCTGGGTGCTCTTGTGTTAGGTGTGTATGTATTCAGGATAGTTAGCTCTTCTTGTTGAATTGATCCCTTTACCATTATGTAATGCCCTTCTTTGTGTTTTTTGATCTTTGTTAGTTTTAAGTCTGTTTTATCAGAGACTAGGATTGCAACTCCTGCTTTTTTTTCTTTTCATTTGCTTGTTAAATAGTCCTCCATCCCTTTATTTTGAGCCTATGTGTGTCTTTGCATGTGAAATGTGTCTTCTGAATATAGCAGACCAATGTGTCTTGACTCTTTATCCAATTTGCCAGTCTGTGTCTTTTAATTGCAACATTTAGCCCATTTACATTTATGATTAATATTTTATTTATGAATTTGATTCTGTCCTCATGATGCTAGTTGGTTATTTTGCACACTAGTTGATGCAATTTCTTCATTGTGTCTTTATATTTTGCTGTGTTTTTGCAGTGGCTGGTACTGGTTTTTCCTTTCCATATTTAGTGCTTCCTTCAGAAGCTCTTGTAAAGCAGGCCTGATGCTGAAAAAATCCCTCAGCATTTGCTTGTCTGGAAAGGAATTTGTTTCTCCTTGGCTTATGAATCTTAGTTTGGCTGGATATTAAATTCAGTGTTGAAAATTGTTTTCTTTAAGAATGTTGAATATTGGCACCCACTTTCTTCTGGCTTGTGGGGTTTCTGTAAAGAGATTGGCTGTTAGTGTGATAGGCTTCCTTTTGTATTTAACCTGGCCTTTCTCTCTGGCTGCCCTTAATATTTATTTTTCCTTCATTTTGACCTTGGGGTGTCTGATGATTATGTTTCCTGGGGTTTCTCTTCTCGAGGAGTATCTTAGTGGCATTCTCTCTCTTTCCTGAATTTGAATGTTGGCCTGTTGTGCTGGGTTGGGGAAGTTCTTCTGGATAATATCCTGACGTGTGTTTTCCAACTTGGTTCCATTCTCCCCATCACTTCAGGTACACCAGTCAGTTTTAGGTTTGGTCTTTTCAAATAGTTCCATATTTCTTGGAAGCTTTGATTGTTCTTTTTCATTCTTTTTTCTCTGTCCCTGAAGGGAGGCAGTCTGTCCCTTAGCAGAGCCAGTGCACTATGCTGGGGGAATCAGCTGGGAGCATCAGCTGGGAGCATCAGGATCAGCTGCTCACTTCAGAGCCGGCGGCAGGAGAGATGAATTCCATGGAAGCTGCATGCATATCTTCCCCCTGCTCCAGGGACTCTGTGCCAGAGACATGAGAGTTTATCCGTAAACCCTGACTGGTGTTGTTGCCTTTCCTTCAGAGATACCCTGTCCAGTGAGCAGCAATCCAGAAAAGCATTCTGGCGACAGCCATTTTGCGACACTATGGTGAATTCCATGCCTTCCACGCCTCCTAGTCTCCAGCACTGTAGGGGAAAAGCACCTACTAAAGCCTCAGTAATTGTGGGTATCCCTATCCCCACCAAGCACAATCATTTCTGGTCCACTTCAGACTGCTGTGCTGGCGGTGAGAATTTCAAGCCAGTGGTTCGCATCTTGCTGGGTTCTGTGGGAGTGGAATCTACTGAGCGAAACCACTTAGCTCCCTTGCTTCAGCCCCCTTTCCAGGGTAGTGATAGGTTTTCTCTCACGGGGGTTCCAGGTGGCACTGGCATATGAAAAAAACTCCTGCAGCTAGCTCGTCTGCCCAGCCACTCAGTTTTTTGCTTAAAACCAAGGGCCCTGATGGTATTGGCACACTAGGGAACCTCCCAATCTGTGGATTGCAAAAACAGTGTGAAAAGTGTAGTATCTGGGCCAAGTAACACAGTCCCTCACAGCTCCACTTGGCTGGGAAATGGAGGTCCCCCAGCTCCTGGCACTGCCGAGCTGAAGCAATGCCCTAACCTGCTTCTGCTTCTCCTCCATGTGTTGCACCCACTGTCTAACCAGTTCCAATTAGATGAACTGGGTACTTCAATAGGAAATGCAGAAATCACCCACTTCTGCATTGGTCTTGCTGGAAACTGCACACCAGAACTTTTCCTATTTGCTCATCTTGATGATGGGTACTTTTCAATCCTGTTTCCTCTTATTCTCAACCCACAAGGAGGGCTCTGGTATCTAATGTCCTTTTTTATGTTGACATGTATTCATTAGTTACCTTTTGCTCTTGCTTCTCTAGTTCTTTTAATTGTGATGTTAGGGTGTCAATTTTAGACCTTTCATTCTTTCTCTTGTGGGCATTTAGTACTATAAATTTCCCTCTACACACTGTTTGAATGTGTCCCAGAGATTCTGGTATGTTGTGTCTTTGTTCTCACTGGTTTCAAAGAACATCTTTATTTCCGCCTTCATTTCATTATGTACCCAGTAGTCATTCAGGAGCAGGTTGTTCAGTTTCCATTTAGTTGAGCGGTTTTGAGTGAGTTTCTTAATCCTGAGTCCTAGTTTGATTGCACTGTGGTCTGAGAGACTGTTATAATTTCTGTTCTTTTACATTTGCTGAGGAAAGCTTTACGTCCAACTATGTGGTCAATTTTGGAATAGTTGTGGTGTGGTGCTGAAAAGAAACTATACTCTGTTGATTTGGGGTGGAGAGTTCTGTAGATGTCTATTAGGTCCACTTGGTGCAGAGCTGAGTTCAATTCCTGGGTATCCTTGTTTACTTTCTCTCTCGTTGATATGTCTAATGTTGACAGTGGGGTGTTGAAGTCCCCCATTATTATTGTGTGGGAGTCTAAGTCTCTTTGTAGGTCACTCAGGACATGCCTTATGAATCTGGATGCTCCCGTATTGGGTCCATATATATTTAGGATAGTTAGCTCTTTTTGTTGGATTGATCCCTTTACCATTATATAATGTCCTTCTTTGTCTCTTTTGATCTTTATTGGTTTAAAGTCTGTTTTATCAGAAACTAGGATTGCAGCCCCTGCCTTTTTGTTTTCCTTTTGCTTGGTAGATCTTCCTGCATCCCTTTATTGTGAGCCTGTGTGTGTCTCTGCACATGAAATGGGTTTCCTGAATACAGCACACTGTTGGGTCTTGATCTTTATCCAACTTGCCAGTCTGTGTCTTTTAATGGGAGCATTTAGCCC
Source organism: Symphalangus syndactylus (assembly GCF_028878055.3). Taxonomy (NCBI): domain Eukaryota; kingdom Metazoa; phylum Chordata; class Mammalia; order Primates; family Hylobatidae; genus Symphalangus; species Symphalangus syndactylus. Next base: position 23,737,417 of record NC_072448.2, on the reverse strand, counting down.
ATTCACATTTAAAGTTAATATTTTTATGTGCGAACTGGATCCTGTCATTATGATGTTAGCTGGTTATTTTGCTCATTATTTGATGCAGTTTCTTCCTAGCCTTTATGATCTTTACAATTTGGCATGTTCTTGCAGTGGCTGGTACTGGTTGTTCCTTTCCATGTTTAATGCTTCCTTCAGGAGCTCTTTTAGGGCAGGTCTGGTGGTGACAAAATCTCTCCGCATTTGCTTGCCTGTAAAGTATTTTATTTCTCCTTCACTTATGAATCTTAGTTTGGATGGATATGAAATTCTGGGTTGAAAATTCTTTTCTTTAAAAATGTGGAATATTGGCTCTCACTCTCTTCTGGCTTGTAGAGTTTCTGCCGAGAGATCCGCTGTTAGTCTGATGGGCTTCCCTTTGTGGGTAATCTGACATTTCTCTCTGGCTGCCCTTAACATTTATTCCTTCATTTCAACTTTGGTGAATCTGACAATTAGGTGTCTTGGAGTTGCTCTTCTCAAGGATTATCTTTGTGGTGTCCTCTGTATTTTCTGAATTTGAACGTTGGCCTGCCTTGCTAGATTGGGGAAGTTCTCCTGGATAATATCCTGCAGAGTGTTTTTCAACTTGGTTCCATTCTCCCCATCACTTTCAGGTACACCAATCAGACATAGATTTGGTCTTTCCACATAGTCCCATATTTCTTGGAGGCTTTGTTCATTTCTTTTTATTTTTTCTCAAAACTTCTCTTCTTGCTTCATTTCATTCATTTTGTCTTCCATCACTGATACTTTCTTCCAGTTGATCACATCAGCTACTGAGGCTTCTGCATTCATCACGTAGCTCTCAAGCCTGTTTTCAGCACCCTCAGGTCCTTTAAAGACTTCTGTGCATTGGTTATTCCAGTTACCCATTCATCTAATATTTTTTCAAATCTTTGCCATTAGTTCAAATTTCTTCCTGTAGCTCAGAGTACTTTGATCATCTGAAGCCTTCTTCTCTCAACTCATCAAAGTCATTCACTATCCAGCTTTGTTCCGTTGCTGGTGAGGAGCTGTGTTCCCTTGGAGGAGGAGAGGTGCTCTTGATTTTTAGAGTTTCCAGTTTTTCTGCTCTGTTTTTTTTCCTATCTTTGTTGTTTTAACTTCCTTTGGTCTTTGATGATGGTGACGTGCAGATGGGTTTTTGGTGTGGATGTCCTTTCTGTTTGTTAGTTTTCCTTCTAACAGACAGGACCCCAGCTGCAGGTCTGTTGGAGTTTGCTAGAGGTCCACTCCAGACCCTGCTTGCCTGGGTATCAGCAGCAGTGGCTGCAGAACAGTGGTGCCTGTAGAAGAGCAGATTTTTCGAGAACTGCAAATGCTGCTGCCTGATCATTACTTTGGAAGTTTTGTCTCAGAGGAGTACCCGGCTGTGTGAGGTGTCAGTCTGCCCCTACTGGGGGGTGCCTCCTAGTTAGGCTGCTCTGGGGTCAGGGACCCACTTGAGCAGGCAGTCTGCCAGTTCTGAGATCTCTGGCTGCGTGCTGGGAGAAGCACTACTCTCTTCGAGGCTGTCAGACAGGGATGTTTAAGTCTGCAGAGGTTACTGCTGTCTTTTTGTTTGTCTGTGCCCTGCCCCCAGAGGTCGAGCCTACAGAGGCCGGCAGGCCTCCTTGAGCTGTGGTGGGCAGCACCCTGTTGGAGCTTCCTGGCGGCTTTGTTTACCTAAGCAATCCTGAGCAATGGCTGTTGTCCCTCCCCCAGCCTTGCTGGCTCCTTGCAGTTTGATCTCAGACTTCTGTGCTAGCAATCAGTGAGACTCTGTGGGTGTAGGACCCTTCGAGCCAGGTGTGGGATATAATCTCCTGTGTGCTGTTTTTTAAGCCCCTTGGAAAAGCGCAGTTTAGGGATAGGAGTGACCCGATTTTCCAGGTGCCGTCTGTGACCCCTTTCTTTGACTAGGAAAGGTAATTCCCTGACCCCTTGCACTTCCTGTGTGAAGCAATGCCTCAGTCTGCTTTGGCTCGGGCACGGTGCACTGCACCCCTGTCCTGCACCCTCTGTCTGGCACTCCCTAGTGAGATGAACCATGTACCTCAGATGGAAATACAGAAATCACCTGTCTTCTGCCCTGCTCATGCTGGGAGCTGTAGACCAGAGCTGTTTCTATTCAGCCATCTTGGCTCCACCCTCTGGTAATGTAATTCTTTGTTGTTTTTTGTTAGGAGTACTTTGGCTATTCAGGCTACTTTTGTGTTCCATGTAAATTTTGGATTATTTTTCTAAACTATTGAACAAGATCTCTGGCATTTTAATGAAAATTGCAGTAAATCTGTAAAATTGCTTTAGGGAATAGGATCATCATAAAGATATTGACTTTTCCAATTTTTAGCTTAAGTAATGTTTTTATTTGTTTGTGTCATCTATTATATTTTTATTAGTATTTTGTATTATTTCTTACACAGATATTTTGAATTCTTTGCTAAATGGTTTCCCAAGCGTTTTTTTTTTATTTTTTTGGTAGCTAGTATACATAGTGTTACATTCTTTATTTTGTATTCATTTTATTAATGTAGTTGCTAAGTTTTCTGTCTTTGTTCCTTCCAAATCTTATGTTACTATAAAATATAATCTCTGGTACCATAGATGGGTCCTAGTGTGAAGTCTTCTGATTAAGGAGAGTAAATCTCTCATGTCTTGGTGCTATCCTTGTGAGAGAAGCTGAGTTATTCTAAAACATAATTGTTTAAAAGTGTGTAGAATCTTCCCTTTCTTAGTTTTGCTCTTGCCATATGATGGGCCTGCTCCCAGTCCAGCTTCTGCCATGAGTAAACGCTCTCTGAGGCCTCCTCAGAAGGTGAGGAAGTGGTAGTGGTATGCTGTCTGTATGGCCAGTAGAACACTGAGCTAATAAAACCTCTCTTTAAAAAAATTATCCAGTGTTAGTTATTTTTTATAGTAATACGAAAACAACCTAATACAAAAAAAAGTATGAAGGAGTACCGATTTGCTATAAAGGTATCTGATAATGTCAAAATAGCTCTAGAATTGGATAATAGGTTGGAGATGGAAGAGACAAGAGAGTTCAGAATAAGTCAGAAAGATAAGTCAAGGTTTGGAACTTCTTAGAGACTAAGTCGTTGTGACCAAAATGCTGACAGTGATGACAGTGAAGTCTAGGTTTATAAGGTGTCAGGTGAAAATGAGGAACTTATTAGACCTTGGAAGATTCTAGCAAGAAACTTGGCTGCATTATTTTAAAGCCCTAGCCATCTGTGAAAATTTAAACTTAATAGTTATGACTCAATGTATCTGCTAGAAGAAATTCTTAAACAGCAAAATGTCTGAGAGGAAAAATAGTGGCTTCTAACAGTCTATGTTTAAACGTGAGAGCAAAGAAATAGTTTAAAGGTGAAAGCTATATTTTTTAAGCAAAAGCAGAGTGTAAAATTTTGGAAAATTTGCATCCTAGTCATATGGTATAGAAAATAAAATAGTATTATTGGGAGGAGGCTGTGGAGAAAGCACTTGATAGAGATGTTAGCATAAGTAAAATTAAGTCAACTTCTTGTAGTAAAGACAATGGACAAAAGGTCTTGAAAGACTTTCAAGAATATTTTCCACAGGCCCTCCCTTAAAAGGCCCAAAGTCTTTAGAAAAAAGAATGCTTTCAGTAGCCGGACTCAGGGACCTGCATTTCTGTGAAACCTCAGGACACTGCTTCCCGCATCTAGATCACTGTTGCTCCAATCTTGGCTCAAGGGGCCCCACTTACAGCTCAGACCACTGCTCAGGAAGGTGCAAGCCATAAGACTTGATGAACTCCATTTACATCTAAGCCTGTGGGTGTGCAGAGTGACAAAATAAAGGAGGCTTTACAGATACTACAAATTTCAAGGGATGTACTGGAAATCCTGGGCCTTACACTGAAGACTGGTGCAGATTGGAGGCCCCACAGAGATACTCTACTAGTCCTGTACAATGGGAAAATGTGGGGCTGGAAATCCTATACATAGTCCTCACTGGGGCCTTTGCTAGTGGAGCTGTGGGAAGAGGGCCATCCTGCCGACCCCAAAGTGGTAGATTAACTGGCAGCTTGCCACTGAGACTTAAAAAGCTGCAGACTCTCAACTACAACACATAAAATAAGCTTAAGGTAACCCAATTCTGAATCCTCCAAAGACATAACGAAGGAGCTACCCAAGGCCTTTGGAGCTTACCTTGTGCACCAGTTTGTCCTAGATGTCAGACATAAAGTCAAGTAAAACTGCTTTGGATTTTTAAGGTTTAATGACTGCTTTCTTGGGTTTTGGCCATGTTTGGGCCTATTTTTTGTTTGTTTGTTGCTGATGTATTTTTTTTTTTGAATGGGGATGTTTACATAATTCCTTAACCTCTATTGTATCTTAAAAGTAAGTGACTTATTTTGATTTTAAATACCTATATGTAGAAGAAGTTTTTCTCAAGACGAGACCTGGAATTTTGGCCCTCAGATTTTTGAGTGGGAAAGAAAAATGTCGAGACTTTGGGAGTACCATTTTCAGGGGGTGATTGTAATTTGCAATTGGAGAAGGACATGATATTTGAGATCCAGGGGAAGCATAATATAATTTAGATTCAAGTCCTTACCAAATCTCATGTTAATATATATTCCCCAAGCAAAAAGCTAAGAGCAAAGTCAGGAAGTAATTCCATTTACAATGTTCATAAAAATAAGAAACATGAATGCAGTTAACCAGACAGATAAAAAAGATCTCTACAATAAGAATGATAAAACATGGCTCAAATAAATTAGAAATAACACAAATATTTGAAAAAAATTACTTGCTCATGAATAGAACGAGTGTCATTAAAATGATGAAAACTCCCCAGAGTAATTTAACAACACAATATTATTCCTATCAAGCTAAAAATGACAGTCTTCACAAAATTAAAAAATTAAATGTAATCAAGATAGTGCATAAAAACTTATGATAATCCCATGCAAAATGGATAATGCTGAATGCATTTAGTTACCCGACTTCAAACTATAATTACAATACTGCAGTAACCAAAACAGCACTAGTTCCTGTACAAAAGCAGACACATAGATCTGTAGAACAGAATAAAGAGTACAGAAATAATGCCACACACTTACAATTATCAGTCTTAAGAAAGCGACAAAAACAATCAATAAGGAAAAGATCCTCTATTTAATAAATGATGCTAGGAAAAGGAGTCACTTAGCGTGTGTTTGGTAGAGAGGAAAGAAAGGGTCTCTGGAGAACACCTGGGCCACGGGTCAGTGGTTCATCCCCACATAACATGAAAAACAGCCTGGGGAAAAAACCAAACTGCAAGCATCGATAAAGGAATGAGCAGAGGGTGTTGCACCTGGAAACATGCCTGCAGTACACAGATAAGAGAGTCTCTCACCATTCAAATAAAAACTTGACATTTGACCCAGCCATCCCATTACTGGGTATATACCCAAACGGCTGTAAATCATGCTGGTATAAAGACACATGCACACGTATGTTTATTGCGGCACTATTCACAATAGCAAAGACTTGGAACCAACCCAAATGTCCAACAATGATAGACTGGATTAAGAAAATGTGGCACATATATACCATGGAATACTACACAGCCATAAAAAATGATGAGTTCATGTCCTTTGTAGGGACATGGATGAAACTGGAAAACATCATTCTCAGTAAACTATCGCAAGGACAAAAAACCAAACACCGCATGTTCTCACTCATAGGTGGGAATTGAACAGTGAGAACACATGGACACAGGAAGGGGAACATCACACACCGGGGATGGTTGTGGGGTCGGGGGAGGGGGGAGGGATAGCATTAGAAGATATGCCTAATGCTAAATGATGAGTTAATGGGTGCAGTACACCAACAAGGTACATGTGTACATATGTAACAAACCTGCAAATTGTGCACATGTACCCTAAAACTTAAAGTATAATAAAAAAAAAAACTTGCACAAACCACTCCTTACTGAGATAAGAGAACAAATCCTGGCATAGAAGTGCCTTGTCTTTTGTATAGTCTACAGGCTCCCAGGAAAAGTTTCCACTTCTTTTGTGGGCATGGCAACAGTGGGTTCCTGTGGGTTCCAATGGGCACTTTTTCTTTCATTTTTCTGACTGTGAATATGTCTGGTATGAATCATTCCTTCAGTCCCTTATTAGTCCTGTGCCAACATACCAGGCTAAGCTTTTACTTCTGCTTATGATAGGTCCTGGTCCAACCTAAGCAGCCTCTATGAATAATCACATTAACCCCTTGTTGGTCTCAGTCCAACCTCCCAGGCCACGCTGAGTCACAGGTTTTTTAGAACAGCTCACAGACTCAGCACATTTTTTTCCCATTCCAGTCCATAAAACCCCCAGAACTGGTCGCATAGGAGGCAATCTTTTCAGGTCCCCTTTCTGTTGATGAAGTGCTTTCTTCTTTGTCTTATTAACCTTTAATTCCAACCTCACTCTTGTGTTCATGCTTCTTTCTCACCTATTAACAGGGTAAATAAAAATTTTTAAAATGAGAAAATATACTTGAAATCTATGGGTTTGACAAAAGTCTAAATTTAGAATTTACATATAATTAAAAATTACAAGTCAAAAACAAAGAACTTGTTGAAAAGGTGGCAGATAACATGAATACATATTTTTTAAACAAGATGTATATGTGGCCATCAAGCATATAAGAAAATTATCAATGACACTAAATGTTAGAGAAGCGAAAATCAAAACTACGATTAGATACCATCTCACAACAGATAGAATGGCTATTATCAAAGTCAAATAATACTTCGTTGGTGATGACTGAACAAAAGAGAACACTATACACTGTTAGTGGAAATGTAAATTAGCTCAACCCTTGTGGATACCACTTTGGTGAGTCCTGTGAGAACTTGAAACAATTGTGCAACTCACTAATCCCATTGTTCAGTACACATCTAAATAAATATAAATTATTCTACCATAAATACACACGTACATGTATGTCTACAATATCAAAGACATGGAATTAACTAAATGTTCATCAATGGTGGACTAAACAAAGAAAATATGATAATATAAACCATAGAGTAATTACAAACATATAAAAATGAGATTACATTCTTTTCAACCATTGGAGGCCATTCTTCTAAACAAACTGACCAAAAAACCCCCAAAAAACAAGGTATTACATTTTCTCACCTATAAATAAGAGCTAAACAACCAGAACATATGTTCTCACCTATAAATGAAAGCTAAACACATAAATACATATTCTCATCTATAAATAGGATATAAACAACTAGAACAAAAAGAAAAAGAAACAACAGACACTGGATCTGTTAGACAGGTGTGGAAACAGGATCAGGAAAAGTACTTATAGAGTACTAGTGTGTCCGGAATTGGTTCCTTCCAGTGGGTTCTTGGTCCCACTAACCTCAAGAATGCAGCCGCGGACCCTCACAGTGAATGTTACAGCTCTTAAAAATGGTGTGTGTGGAGTTTGTTCCTTTGGATGTTCAGATGTGTCCAGAGTTTCTTCCTTCCAGTAGGTTCGTGGTCTCACTGACGTCAGGAGTAAAACTGCAGACCTTCGCAGTGAGCATTAAGGCTCTTAAAGAAGGTGACTCCAGAATTGTTTGTTCCTCCCAGTGGGTTTGTGGTCTTGCTGACTTCAGGAATGATGTCGCAGACCCTCTTGGTGAGTGTTACAGCTCATAAAGTTAGTGCAGACCCAAAGAGTGAGCAGCAGCAAGATTTATTGTGAAGAGCAAAGAACAAAGCTTCCACAGAGTGGAAGGGGACCTGAGCCAGTTGTCGCTGCTGGCTCGGGTTGGGTGGGCAGCTTTTATTCCCTTATTTGGCCTCACCCATGTCCTGCTGATTGGTCCATTTTACAGAGCATTGATTGGTCCATTTTACAGACTACTGATTGGTCCATAGTACAGAGTGCTGATTGGTCTGTTTACAATCCTTTAGCTAGACAGTGCCGATTGGTGTGTTTTTACAGAGGGCTGATTGGTGCACTTACAATCCTTTAGCTAGACACAGTGTGCTGATTGGTGCATTTTTACAGAGTGCTGATTGGTGCATTTATAATCCTTTAGCTAGACAGAAAGGTTCTCCAAGTCCCCACTTGACCCAGGAATTCCAGCTGGCTTCAACTCTCACTAGGCTTATTACCTGGTTCATAAAATAATCTATACACAGCACCCTCAAAACACTGTTTACCTGCATAAGAAACCTGCACAAGTACTTCTCAACTCTATGTAAAAGTTAAAGAATTAGAAATTAAAATTAAAACATAAAAATAAGTAAATGGAAAACACAGTAAAATCACAAACACTAAAATGTCCTTGAGTTCTAACCATATTGTTGCCTATAACAGTATATTATCTTGTATGGGTAAATAATAGTGTATTGTGCCTATGTAACATATTTCCTTTATTCATTCTTATGTTTACAGATACTTAGATTGATTTCAAATGTTGGTTATTCTGAATAGTGCTTTAGTAAACAAAGAAGTTTAGACATTTTTTCAATATATCAATTTCATTTCCTTTTGATATATGCCTAGCGGTGAGATTGCTGTATCATATACTGGTCTTTTTTTGTTTTTGAGAAACATTCATAACTGTTCTTCATAGTGGCTTTTTAAATTCACATATCTGCCAAAAGGATACAAAGGTTTTCTTTCCTACACATCCTTAATAGCATTATTATTTCCTCTCCTTGGATATAAGTAATTTTAACTGGGATAAGATGATATCTCATTGCAGTTTGACTAGAGCACATATTCACATAAGTGTTTGCCCTTTGTATGTCTTAGTTTTTTTAAAGAAGTCTATTGAGATATATTGCCTAGTTTTTTAATTTTAAAATTTAATCTTATTTTTAATTTATGGTTTGAAATAACAAAAGGCTTCAAAGGAAAATAACCTACCTCCTGCCTCAATCATTTCTCCAGAGAAAGAGAAATTATAGGACCTATTTATCTCTTTCTCTTGCTCCAATGGATGAGTGTTATGAGAGAGCGAGAGAGAAAAAGTGTTTAAGATCTTATATGATCCAAAATCTATAATGGCAGGCTGGAAACTCGGGCAGATTTTCTCTATTACAGACCTAAGGTAGTTTTTTCTTCTACATAAAACCTCAGTTTTATTCTTTTTTTAAAAAAATATACTTTATGTTATATATATTTTTTTAAAACAATATATACTTGTTTTAAAAAATATAAACTTTAAGTTCTGTGGTACATATGCAGAACATACAGGTTTGTTACATAGGTATACAAATGACATGGTGGTGTGCTGTGCCTATCAACCCGTCATCTACATTAGGTATTTCTCCTAATGCTATCCCTCCTCTATGCCACCAGCTCCTGACAGTCCCCAGTGAGTGATGTTCCCCTCCCTATGTGCATGTGTTTTCATTGTTCAACTCCCACTTATGAGTGAGAACATAAGGTGTTTGGTTTTCTTTTGTTGTGTTAGTTTGCTGAGAATGATGGTTTCCAACTTCATCCATGTCCCTGCAAAAGACATGAACTCATCCTTTTTTATGGCTGCATAGTATTCTATGGTGTATATGTGCCACATTTTCTTTATCCAGTCTATCATTGATGAGCATTTGGGTTGGTTCCAAGTCTTTGCTATTGTGAACAGTGCCACTATAAACATACATGTGCATGCGTTTTATAGTAGAATAATTTATAATCCTTTGGGTATATACCCAGTAATGGGATTGCTGGTCGAATAGTATTTCTAGTTCTAGATCCTTGAGGAATTGCCACATTGTCTTCCACAATGATTGAACTAATTTACACTTCCACCAACAATGTAAATACGTTCCTATTTCTCCACATCCTCTCCGGAATCTGCTGTTTCCTGACATTTAATGATCATTATTCTAACTGGTGTGAGATGGTACCTGATTGAGGTTTTGATTTTCATTTCTCCAATGACCAGTGATAATAAGCTTTGTTTCATACGTTTGTTGGCTGCATAAATATCTTCTTTGAAAAGTGTCTTTTCATACCCATTGTCCACTTTTTGATGTTTTTTTTCCTTGTAAATTTTTTAATTTCCTTATAGACTCTAGATATTAGACCTTTTTGTAGATGGGTAGTTTGCAAAAATTTTCTCCCATTCTATAGGTTGTCTGTTCACTTTGATGATAGTTTCTTTTGCTGTGCAGAAGCTCTTTAGTTCAATTGGATTCCATTTGACAATTTCGGCTTTCATTGCCATTGCTTTTGGTGTTTTAGTCATGAAGTCTTTGCCCATGCCTATGTCCTGAATGGTATGGCCTAGGTTTTTTATGGTTTTGGGTTTTACATTAAATCTTTAATCCATCTGGAGTTAATTTTTGTATAATATGTAAGGAAGTGGTTCAGTTTCAGTTTTCCATATGGCTAGCCAGTTTTCCCAACACCATAGAAAACACTCTTAACCTGAGTGTTTCAGATTCTACTTTTGTCCTTTATATCTGAACTACAGATCTCACATGGTCATCTACATCTCTAACACTCTCAATTTTGTCTAAGGCATTTTTCTTGAGGAGATGGTTTTCCAATTAAATTTTACCCCTACTGTAAAATTATCTCTCATCCACCTGACCTTTTCCCCAAACTGAGAGCATCTTTTACTGAAGACTTGTGATGAGTTATTTCATAGGGTGAAGTCAGTGGGCAATTATTGGCTAGTGGCCTCATCTCTCTGGTCAGTGAATGACACTACCTCTATACGACAGTCCTGGCTGACTCTTGTCTATTACAAAATTTCCCATCTGGTAAAACCTACCCAGTGAGGATAGGGAGGTCTCCCCTTCACATACCACCTCTTGCTCCCCTCTTCATGAGGAGACCAGCCAGGAAAGGATGGCCAGCCTGCTACACAACTGTGCCTTGGAAGGTTGTAACTCATCTCATGGGCATTCTCCCGACACCACATGTAGCACCAGGAAACCCAGGGGACCATGACCTCATCCTGAACTATTATCAAGAACACTCTATTGCTAAATTTGGGGTTCACTGCAATCACATTTACTCATATAGAGTTCCCCTACTTCTCAAAAGGATTTTTCCCCAAAACTGGTTCCATTCACCCTTTCCAAAATCCTCCAAGTCATTACAAAAAGGGACAATAACTTCAAAGAACTGAGGTATATTCACTATTACCTCTTCAGTCAAAGATTCTCATTCCTCTAAATGAACTCTTGCCACTCCCCTCACAAGATATTACATGACCTTACAAGAGCCAGTAATAATCCCACCCACAGTGATGGCCCAAGATACACAGACTACCAGCTATACAGATGAGAGTATCTATGTTCCATTGCTGCACATCTTAACCTGGATGTTCTCAAATCAGACTATTTCAGTCATCACACACAGCATTAATAACAGCGCAAAGGATACAAATTAAGAGATGTAGGGGTCCTAACCATTAGACTCTACCATTGCTGTTGTTTTAAGCCCTTCTAAAAAGCAGAAAACCATGTGCTCTTGATAGATAAGAATGTAACTCTGTTATCGGAGGTCTACCACCTGCTCCCTGCAACACAGTCTTATGAGACACAGCACATACATTCCATAATTTATCACAGCTGTGCCATAGTGGTACCTCATAGAAGTATCTCCATGGCAATGTTTACAAGTCTCCACAGCAAAAATAAATTCTGCCACTGTTGGTGCCACAGATGCTGAGCCCTAACAAGATGGGAGAAGACTGAGACTTTTGAGGGTTTTCCATGATCCATTTCCTCTGCAGTCAACTGTATCAGCTCCAGCTGAGACTAACCTTGTTATAACTTATGCCCTCTCCACCACAGGCATCAACTTTCTCTGCTCCTAATTCAAGGTAGTCTACAAAGCATTCAGACATATTCTCCTGGAAGAGAAGTTCCTGAGCCAATAACTTTTGCCCAGGCATTGCAAACAAACACACCCCAGGTCTGCTTCAGTGAAGTGGCTGGCAGAAGAGAAGGAAACCCACATTATAGAAGGAAGGGCTAATATGTACAACTACTATGTATCAACAAAAATAAATCAATGATTAAAAAGTCTAAGAAATGTATTATACTGTTTCTAACTATAGAGCAAAGACTCCTTTAGAAAATGAGATGTGTCCCTTTTCTAAAGGAAAATAATATTTCACAGATTTTTAAAAGGAAATTATCTTTCACAGATAATTCATTCCTGATTGCCACAAAGATTAAAAAGACAATCAGTCCTTCACTTCACAGATGGCAAAAACAGCCCATTTTTCTGAAAAGACACCAAACAGAAGTCAGAATCTTGTATGTGAATTGCTTTATCTCACCTCCCTGGGCCCTGGGAACAGGATCATCCTGTTGCCACCAATGTGGTAATTGAGCCACAGAGCAAGTGGCTCAGCTATACTTAACATCTCTCACAGTTATTCTGGCTGGCAATATCCTCCTCCAGAAGATATTTTGGCTTTTTGTCCTGATTTCCTTTCCACCTCTCCAAGTCAGCTGTGCTGAATTTGTATGCCTTGGAGTCCTTGGTTTCTGAATGGCCACCTTTTTTCTCATTCATCTCCAACTGAGAAGTGCATCATTGCACGCTAGAAAAAAAAAAAGAGGGATAAAAATAATCAACACCTTATCGTAAAAGCTATTTCATTTGACTTACACTAAAGAAAAATATTTCCAAACAAATGTTTGCCCAAAATTAATCATGGAGATAAACTCTTTAACCATACTGTTTTCAAGGAGTTTATGTATCTAGATACACAAGCCATAAGCATGTATATCAGTGAACACATTTTTGTGCACATTCTCTTTTGGAAATAAAAACACAGCACACACACAAAACAGAAATAGCAGGAAAAAAATCTCACAAGGAATATAGGCTATAAACTACCTTTGGAATATTTGGAAATAGAATTTAACTTTAAAGGCTTATATAATATTGTAATAACAATAATATGAAAAGCATAAATTTGAAGAACTGACCTCATAGTAAACACTAGGCAGACATAAAATACTGTCCTTTTTTAATTCTTCCAGTCATGTAATTAAAATAGGCATTCAGGGGGTCATTTAAATAACTTCATTTATTTTTATAAAGATAAAATAAATTCTTCTTAACATTCCAAAAAAAGTGGCCGATTCATCTTTGAAATAAAAGTAAAAATCTTAGAAAATTCCTATACAACATGTATCATAATTAACTATCAAGTTAAATATATGCTATATCCCATTCTGCCAAGACGTAGGGGAGTGAGAGACAGTGTGTGTGTGTGTGTGTGTGTGTGTGTGTGTGTGTGTGTGTGTGTGTGTAAGTTGCATGATCCTGCAGAACCACAGCTGCTACACATCTTCTCAAGCAAGTATCAAGTAAGGTATTCTGAGCAGCTAGATGTATTGGTTATTTTATCAATAGAAAAATAAATTCAATTGATAGGTAAATGCCATGCATTTTTTAGAAATTATTCGCAATAATTAAAACTTCTGTTACAGGCTGAGCATGTCTTATTGTAAATATTTGGGACAATTATTTTAATTTTTATCAGATTTTGGAATATGTACATATACATAATAAGATATCTTGGGGATAAGAACCAAGTCTAAACAAAAAATTCATTTATGTTTCACATACACTTCACACACATAACTTAAAAGTAATTTTATTCAGTATTTTTAACAATTTTGCATATGTAACAAAGTTTACATTAAGTATTGTTTGTGGGCTTTTCCACTTGGAGCAAGATGGTGGCATTCAAAAAGTTTCAGATTCTGTAGCAATTCAGATTTTGAATTTTTGGATTATACATGCTCAACCTGTATCTGCATTCAGGTGACGTTCTCTCATAACTTATAACTTAAAGTATCCAGACACATGTACATCCTAAGTACTACTATTCACATTCCCTTACTGGACATAATACATACATTCAAATTACCATAAGCTTCATTAGTCAAATCTGCGTAGTGCCATGTCCTACCACACTCCCCCAGTCCTCTTTACAGATTTAAACTGTAACAACCGGTAAAGTTGCTAAAATTTGGGTGGAGGGGCTTACCTGCAATGCCCGTTGCTCCCAACTGAGCTAACTAGAATCTGCATATGGTTCAGTAGTAACACACAAATTGGTCACCCATGCAACCTGCTGAGGTGGCCACTCTCTTTACCAGGTTAGATGGCTTTGGTTTCAGAAGTTTGCCATCATTTGATTTGGCCTCATTGGCTCCCTCTTTGGTGTTAAGTAGAGACTATGCCCATACTTAGTAGGGCACTGCCAAGGCAATATGGTTTGGGATACTCTTGGAGTTTACCAAAGTTATAGCATGATCATCACTCACTAGAGCTGGCTCCAGGAATGGTGTTGAAACTGGCATCCCTAGGTTCTCTTTGTTGGCTGGAGTCTGTTTGAGAGTATAAGCTTCATGCAAGTCATCAATGTGCCCCAACTCCTCTCTTAGGGTGATAAAATCGCCATGCTGCTGCAGGGATGGCTTGACAATTGGGGGCTTCGCAGGCTTGGCATTCTGACCAATATTTTTCACTGTAAAGCATGGTTTGGACATGTTTGCATCAGTTTTGGCATCTGATTTTTTCTTGGAGATGGTCTACATAAACAACCTTATCACTTCTTATAATAATCTTACCTTGATTCCAGCTGGAGTTCAATTTTAGACTGTCACTGGGGACTTCTGGATGAAACGCTGTACTGCTAGATTCCAACATCTCAGAAAACTGATTCTGGAGAGTTGGGTCTTTGTGGCAGGCTCTTTGTTGGGAATGTGACCTCCTCTCTGGTTTCTCCTCTTTAGTGATCTCTATGGGCCTGTGTGTTATCAACATGGGTTGCACCCTGCCAAACCCCAGGGCATCTTGGTAGATCAGAAACTTTGGATGGCCCATGGGCACCACATAAGGCAGTCTAGGCTTTGGGGCAAGATGCCTCAGAAAGAGACTGTTTTTGGGCAACAAAACCAGATGAGGGTAGACAGGCCCTTTGTCATGTAAGGAGAAGCGTCTTATAGCATTGGCCTTAGGTATTAGGTAAGGAAAGTAACTTCTGGGGTAGGAAATTAATGGGGGCCTGAAAGCCTCATTTGGTGGTAGAAATATGGGGCTTGGTTGAAGGCCATTCTTATTTGCTTTGAAACTCAGTTCTGGGATACTGGCTTTGGTATCCTTGCTGCTAGTGCTGCTGCTTTGCTTGACAGGTATGGTTGGAGGCTGGCCTACTTGCTGAATGATGGATAGTGTGGTATCCACAGAGCTCTGGTTGATCCTAGTGCCATCTGCCCCATCTGGGGTTGGGGACTGGTAATATAGACCTAATACAGAGGTGGGGTAGCCGGCACAGGACACTGACCCCAAAACATTAGGGATGATAGTTCCTTTGCCATTCATGCAAAGATAAAAAGAACTTTGCTGTTGTATTATCAGCCAGTCCATCACCTTGTTTTTCAGCATGCTTTCATCATTGTTCTCTTCATTAGTTCTTGGCCTGGGTACCACCCAGGACGATGGATCAGTGATAATAAATTCAGATCTATAGATAGCACAGCCATTTCTTGGAGATGTTTCTTTCGGAATCTCACTTCTGGAGAGTACTAAGCCACTTCCAGCCATGCTGTGAACAAGGCCCATGGAAGCCATCTTTTTCATGTGATCAGCTTTGGAATCATCTACCTCCACCACTTTAGAAGACAACTCTACTGGCTTATTTGAGATGCTTTTGGTAATACTCTGCTTCTCCGACAGAGGAGGTGAGCCACCATCTTTCCTGTCTTGAGCCCCTGTCTTCCAGGTGTACATGGGGACTGGCTGAGCACTCTCACTCACTTCCAGGGTCTCAGGATATTTGCTATTGGAGAGCCTCACTGTGGGGAACTCACTAACCATCATGTATGGCTTTGACAGTGTGACTGAAGGAGTGGTGGAGATCCTGGCATAATGCTCATGGAACTCAGAGAATGTGTCTGCAACAGCCTGGGTTGGAAGGTGGACCTGGGGTGAGGGCTGAGGGGAGGCAGGGAACAAGAGAGTTGTATCCCCTGGAAAGCCACTAGCAACTGCCTTGGCAGATGGCAACCTGGTTGTTTCCTGTTCTGAATGTGAGGATAGGTATGGAAATTGATGGGGTTCCGGGAACTGATGGCCATCCTCTGTGGTAGGCTTTTGTCTGCACAGCAGAAGAGAGGTAGAATGGCTGAGATGGCTAAAGGCATCAAAAGCCTCACGGGTGATGCCAAGGACAATGGGATGTGGGGACTGAAATAGCGAGATGGTGACAGGTAGGAAAATTGCTCCCTATTTCTGTTTCCTGGAGAATATAGTGGCTGGGCCAAGTTTTAGGACTGCTGAGGTAGCAAGAACATGTTCTGTGAATACATATTTGGCAAATAAAGGGAAGGATGGATGGCTGGTGTGGCACTCTCCATGTAAGGATTGACCCAAGGTAGCTGCAGGTAATAAGCATGATAGATGTTGAAAGGCCTATGATTGTGGCTGGTAGGCCTGTCCAAGCCAAGTGTTTCTGCTGTGCTGAAAGCATTTTGTATTCCAGTTGTGTGTTTTACATACAGCAGTTAAGCAATCTGGGAGTTTTTCAGAGACAGCAAAATCTTCCACTATCTCAGGTGTATTTAGTTTGAACTGCATCTCTGGATTTATTTCTGAAGAAAACCCAAGGCCACCTAGAGTGTTCATGGCAACCTCATGATCTTGTTTGGAATCCATTCTGCTCAAACTAGAAAGACAGTGTTTCTGGGGAACTGGAGCCCTTCCTGTTTCAGGCATGTGTCGTCCATGATCAGTGCTTCCAGTCCATCAATCTAATAAGCCAATTTTCATCCCCCTTGGCAGAGCAACAACACAGATGTTACTTGGGACACTCCTTCAAAACAGCAGTAGCAATACCTAAGACCAAGTGCCAAGTAGTTCAATATGACATCAGACTAACATCTGAGCAGAAGGGGATAAAGATAAAGTAAGAAAGATAGTATCTGCATGAACTGCTTTTTTCCCTTATGCAGACTCCTTCTTAGGGCATTGTGCTGCCTGTTTTCTTCACACCTCTGTTGAACCATAATTCTAAAAGCATAAAACAGTGATCTTTTCAGATTTAAAGGATATTAAGTTGCCTGTTCACTCTGGAAATTTTGCCTTCTCAGCAAAAATTATTTGCTGCAACTTAGAACAACTCCAAAACTGTCAGCACCACCCTTACTGGGTAAAGAACTCACACTAACCCTCCCAAGGCCTGTTAAGGTTTAGATAAGATGAGTATTCACTTAATTTTTCTTGAGTGTAGGAAGACATTTTTAACAGAATAAACAACCTTCAGTGCAGTGGACAACAAAAACTCTAGCCTGGGCAACACAGTGAGACCCTGTCTCAAAAAAATAAATAAATAAAGATATTTAAAAATTATAGGTGACACACAGTTTTATAACATAACCATCAGCTGCTATAGTCTGAACAGGAAGCTGCACATATGTGCCAGGCTGCTGTGTCTGTCTTGGGGCTTATTATCAGATATAAGTAAAATATTTGGTGCCATCTTGAAAATCCCCAGGATAAAATCACCAATAAGCAGCAGAAAAAATTGAAGCATTTCCCTGAAGAGCACCTTTAATTATTTACTGCTTAGACAGAGAAGATTCTACAAGAAAAGAAAGTTACAGGCTAGTATTCCTGATGAATGCATACATAAATTCTCAGAAACTACTAGCAAACTTAATATAAGAACATATTAAAAGAATAATTAACCATGATCAAATGGTATTCATCTCTGAGAAACATAGTTTAACATACACAAACCAATTAATGTAACACATCACATTAAAAAAAGAAAAAAATGAAAAGTACATAAGCATTATAATATCAACTGCAAAAGTATTTGACAAAATTCGACACACTTTCATGGTAACTCTCAACAAGTTAAGAAGAGAGGAAATTTATAGGCTACATATGACAGATGCATAGCTACCATCAGATTCAACGGTGAAAGGTCAAAATGTTACCCTAAGAACAGAGACAAGACAAGGGTAGCTATTCTTCACCACTTATTTTCGTTATAGTACTGGAAGTCTTTGCCAGAATAATTAGACAGCAGATAGTAATAAAAGGTATCCTAACAAGAGAGAAAGAAGTGAATTTGTATCTACTTCGAGATAACATGATCTTATACTTAGAAAACCCCAAAGACTGCACCAAAAGAAAACTGCTGGAACAGATAAATAAATTCTATAAAGCTACAGGACAAAAAAAAAATTGTAAAAATCAATATCATTTCTGCATACCAACAAACTACTAAGAAGGAAAAATAACACAATCTCATTTATAAAAGCAACAACAGAAAAACTTAAAACTTGTGTATAAATTTAATCAAGGATATAAAAGACATTTATACTGAAAACTACAAAAAAAATCAAATAAACTTAAACACAGATAGACTTGTCCATAAAATAGAAGAATCAATACTGCGAAAATATCCATTCTACCCAAAGTATTTTTGAAACTCAATGTAATCACCATCAAAATTCCAAGGTCTCTTGTCACAGAAATAGAAAACACAAACATTAAATTTGTATGGAACTACAAAAGACACTGAATGACTAAAACAACCTAAAACATAAAGAACAAAGCTAGAGGCAGCATATTCTCTGATTACCAAACATATTACAAAGAAAATCTAACAGGAGCACATGGTACTAGCATAAAAACTGACACATTCATCCAGTTAAGAATGATAGAAAACCCACAAATTACTCAAACATTTATGTTCAATTTCTTTTCCAAAGATGCAAGGAGTGCAGAATGTAAAAAGGACAGGTTCTTCAAACTATGGTGCTGGGAAAACTCAATATCCACATGCAGATGAATGAAATTAGACTGTTGTCTTACACAATATACAAAATCAACTCGAAATGAATGAAAGAAGCAAATATATAATCAAAAGCTGAAAAACTACCAGAAATCTCAACAATATCAAACTAGGTAACAACTTTTTCGATATCACCCCAAAATCACAGGCAACAAAAGTAAAAATAATCAAATTATGTGGCATTAGACTACAAAGATTCTGTGTAGCAAAAAAAAAAAAAAGAAAGGGAAGAAATGCCCTATGAGTAAGAGAATATATTTGCAAACTTTATGTCTTACAAGGCATTAATTTCAAATTTACAAGTAATTCAACTAGTTAACAATAAAACAATGTGAAAGTGTGCAAAGAATATGAGCAGTCAGTTATTAAAAGAAGACATTCAAATAGGTGATAGGTCTATAGTCTTTCATACTGCCATGGACACACCAAGTTAACAATGATATATGAACCAAACTTTACTCTTTTACTCTGCAGACTCATTAAGAAGCTGCAGCACCCAGTCAAAGGCATTGTCAAGAAATACTGCAACTGAAAACAGTAGCCGAGTCCATGATATTTTGCTTATCTTTATCCCTTCCTCTATCTGGTATAGTGAGGCATAATCAGAGTAAATCTTCTAATTCTCAGCTCCTCCCTCAGGACAGAGCAACCCCTCCTTGCTGCCAACATTGTTCTATCTTGTCTTCAGGATGCCTGAGAAAGTGGTTTCTATCTCACTTGAATTCGAAGTGCTGAAAGAAACTGTAGCATCATTTATATACCAGGATGCAGTATGCTGAAAACATGAGCACATCAGAGCAACAATGAGTCTGCAGTCTCAGAGGCAGGAACCAGAAGAAGTAAGAAATTGTGGGCAGATGAATACAAAGACCAGATTGAAACCAAAACTAAATCACCTGAGAAATAGCATGGATGATCCTCTAATGGAAGTTAAGACAGTTAAATCAGCTATGTGTGTTAAAATAAAAGTACATACAGACAAGACTCATCCCAGGAAAGGTACTGAGAAGTCCCAGAACCTCTATCTGGGGTGACTAGAAAAGATCTTCTTCTCAATGAAGCCAGTACATAAAATGGAGGGGTGGCTGTTTCTCAAATGCCAAAATCCCAAGAAAGATTGCAAGACATGCAAGTAACATGGAAACATGGCCTAATGGCCAAATCCAAAAACAAAGTACATCACTGGAAACTGAACCTAAAGAAAGTGAGATCACACAATTTCCACACAAAGGTTTAAAATAACTGTCTTAATTGTTCATTGAGAAAACAAAACAAAGATAGGCAACTAAATGAAATAAGAAAAATAGTACATGAACAAAAATGAGACTATCAAGAGAAATAGAAATGATTTTCAACAAAAAATTTTTTTACAAAGTACTGAAATTGAAAACTCACCAGCAGACTTGATCAGGTGTGAGAAAGAATCAGTAAACTTTAAGATAGTTTATTTGAAATTATTGAGTTAAAAGAGAAAACAAAAGAATAAATATACATATCAATATGCATATTATGAGAGTCACATAAAAGGAAGAGTAAGAGAGAGGCCGAAAACATTATTGGAAGAATACGACTAAAATCTTTCCAAATTCAAAGAAAAAAAGACATACAAATTTGAAAACAACAAATTCCACTAAGAATTTAAAAAACATCCATACCAAGATATACTATAATAAATTTATTTTTATGGGAGTTTTTTGTTCCCCGGTTTGGAGGGCAGTGGTGCAATCTAAGCTCACTGCAACCTCTACCTCCAAGGTTCATGCAATTCTCCCATCTCAGCCTCCTGAACAGCTGGGATTACAGGCAACACCAACACACCCAGCTAATTTTTGGTGTTTTTAGTAGAGATGGGAATTTGCCATGTGGTCCAGCTGGTCTTGAACTCCTGGGCTAAAGTGATCCATCTGCCTTGGCTTTCCAAAGTGCTGGGATTACAGGTGTGAGCCACAGTGCACACCCAATCAAGCTGTTGATTTTTAAAGAAAAAGAGAAAATCTTGCCACATATCAGGAAGCTTCTATAAAATTACCAGTGAATTTCTAAGCAGAAACCTTGAAGGCCAGAAGGCAGTGAGAAATTTAGTGAAAAGAAAACTTGTCAATTAAGATTACATATATACACATACATATATATGGCAAACATTCCTTAAAAAATGAAGTATAAATGAAGACTTTCCCAGATAAACAAAAGCTGAAGGCATTTATTCCCACCAGACCATTCTCACAAGAAATGCTACAGAGAGTACTTCAAAGAAAGAATGCTAAACAGCAATAGGAAGCCTTATAAGACATAAAATTCTCTGATAAGGTAAATATATGGTCAAATATAGATTCCTATATTTTGAAAGATTGATGACAAATAATACTTTTAAAAGCATTAAAAGACAAAAGCCTTAAAAAATTATACATTCATACATCTGTGTACATGCCACATAAAGATTTAAGTGGGGTGCAGTGGCATGTGCCTGTAGTCCTAGTTACTTGAGAGGCTGAAACAGAAAGATTGCTTGAGGTTAGGAGTTCACATATAGCCAAGGCAACATACAGGATCCCATATATTTTTTAATAAAAGATGTTATTTGCAATATCAATAACAGAAAGTTGGAAGGAAACAAAGTTGTAAACATGCAGTCTTCATTTGTAGTTGAATTCAATATCAATTTAAAATAGATTATTCCAAGTGTAAGATGTTCTATGTAATCCCCATGTTAACTGTAAAGAAATCTCTACAAAATACAGGCAAAAGGCCAGGCGCAGTGTCTCACACCTGTAGTCCCAGCACTTTAGGAGGCCGAGGTGGGCAGATAACCTGAGGTCAGGAGTTCAAGACTAGCCTGGTGAATATGGTGAAACCCTGTCTCTACTAAAAATACCAGAAAAAAAAAATTGCTGGGCATTGTGTTGGATGCCTGTAATCCCAGCTGCTCAGGAGGCTGCGACAGGAGAACGTCTTGAAACTGGGAGGCAGAGGTTGCAATGGGCCAAGACTATGCTGAGCCAAGATTGCACCATTGCACTCCAGCCTGGGCAACAGGAGCTAAGCTGTGTTTCAAAAAAAAAACTGCAAAAGGAATGAGAAGACAATCAAAGCATGTCACTAGCAAAAAAATCAAAACACAAAGGAAGACACTAAGAGTGAAGACAAGGGAACAAAAAGCCCAACACACATAAAAACAATAAACAAAATGGCAGCAATATGTAGGTCCTTGTCTACCAGTAACTACTTTAGATAAATGAATTAAGTTTCTTAATTTACAAAAAGACAAATGGACTAAATGCATAAAACACGGGATCCACAAAGAGAGTAATTTAGAGTCTTTAGGACATGATGCTGAAAGTGAATGAGTGCAAAAAGATGCTACATGCAAATGGTAACCAAAAGAGAGCAGGGGTGGTTATACTAATATAATGAGTATATTGCAAACTTATGGAATGCAGCAAAAGTTGTTCTAACAGGAAAGTTAATGGCTGTAAACACTTAGAATAAAAAAGCATCTCAAATCAACAACTTAATCTTACAGCATAAGCACAAGAGGAATACCAAAGTCAACCTAACACTAGTAGAGAGAAGAATAAGTGAAAATTAGAGCAGAAATAAAAGAAACAGAAAATAGAAAAACAATAACAAAAAATAAACAAAACTAATAGGTGGTGATTGTTTTGAACAGATCAAGAAAACTGACAAAACTTTAGGTAGATATTTTTAAAAAGGGAATAGATTCAAGTAACTAATGTCACATTCAAATAACTAATAGATTCAAATAACTAATATCAGATGAAAAGGGGACATTACGACTGATGCCACAGATCAGCAACCCCTACTGTTTTTGCATCAGAAAATAGGTTTAGTAGAAGACAATTTTTCCACAGACAGAGGAGGGTGATGGTATGGTTTCTGGATGAAATTGTTACATCTTAGATCATCATGCATTAGATTATCAGAAGGAGAATACAGTCTAGATCACTTGCATGCACTGTTCACAAGCAAGTTTGCACTCTTATGAGAATCTAATGCCACTGCTGATCTGACAAGAGGTGGAGCTTAGGTGGTAATGCTTGCTCACCAACCTCTCACCTCCTCCTGTGTGGCCTAGTTCCTAACAGGCTACGGATTGGAATGGCTCCATTGCCAAGGGATTCAGGACCTCTGCCATAGAGGTAAAAAGGAATGTAAGAGAAAACTGTGAAAATTGTACACCAAAAAAACTAGATAATCTAGAAAAAATAAGTAAATTACTATAAACATACAACCTAATAAAAATAAAATATAAAGAATGATAAAATCTGAAGAAATTTACAGTAAAAAGACTGAATCAGAAATCAAAAACCTTCAAAAAAGAAAAGCTCAGAATCAGAAAACTTCACTGGAGAATTCTACTTAACAAAGAATTAACACATAAAACTCTTGCAAAAAAAAATAAAGAGAAGAAAGAGTTCCACATTCATTGTTTGAAGAGTTATACATTCATTCATTCCATATTGCCCAAATAGTAACACTAAAAAAAGGCTTAAGAAGAAAACTATAGGCCAATATACCTTTAGGTGAAAATCCTCAACAAAACACTAGCAACAATTCAACAGAACATTGAAAGCATTATACACCATGACCAAATTATGTAGTGTTTATACCTACATAAATACAAGGATATGCAAGAACATGAATAAATCCAAGGAATGCAAGGGTAGTTCACCACCTGAAAATAAATCAATAAAATGCATTCTCACTAAGAGAATGAAGGGGAACATAAACTATCAATTCCATTTATATGAAAAAGGAATTTGCAAAAATTAACCCCATTTTGTGATATAAAAAACTACTCAGCAGACTTGAAATATAAGAAAACTACCTTAACAAAACAAATGTCACATATGAAAAATCTAGAGCTACCATCATACTCAACAGTAAATGATGAAAAGCTTTTTCTCTAAGACCAGCTACAAGACAAGGAAACTTGCTGTAGACTCCTTTTTTTAAAATTTTTTTTTTATTATTATACTTTAGGTTTTAGGGTACATGTGCACAATGTGCAGGTTTGTCACATATGTATCCACGTGCTATGTTGTTTTGCTGCACCCATTAACTCGTCATTTAGCATTAGGTATATCTCCTAATGCTGTCTTTCCCCCCTCCCCCACCCCACAACAGTCCCCAGAGTGTGATGTTTCCCTTCCTGTGTCCATGAGTTCTCATTGTTCAGTTCCCACCTATGAGTGAGAACAGGTGGTGTTTGGTTTTTTCTCCTTGCGATAGTTTACTGAGAATGATGGTTTCCAGCTTCATCCAGGTCCCTACAAACGACATGAACTCATCATTTTTTATGGCTGCATAGTATTCCACGGTGTGTATGTGCCACATTTTCTTAATCCAGTCTATCGTTGTTGGACATTTGGGTTGGTTCCAACTCTTTGCTATTGTGAATAGTGCCACAATAAACATACGTGTGCACATGTCTTTATAGCAGCATAATTTATAGTCCTTTGGGTATATACCCAGTAATGGGATGGCTGGGTCAAATGGTATTTCTAGTTCTAGATCCCTGAGGAATCACCACACTGACTTCCACAATGGTTGAACTAGTTTACAGTCCCACCAACAGTGTAAAAGTATACCTATTTCTCCACATCCTCTCCAGCACCTGTTGTTTCCTGACTTTTTAATGGTGGCCATTCTAACTGGTGTGAGATGGTATCTCACTGTGGTTTTGATTTGCATTTCTCTGATGGCCAGTGATGATGACCGTTTTTTCATATGTTTTTTGGCTGCATAAATGTCTTCTTTTGAGAAGTGTCTGTACATCTCCTTTGCCCACTTTTTGATGGGGTTGTTTGTTTTTTTCTTGTAAGCTTGTTTGAGTTCATTGTAGATTCTGGATATTAGCCCTTTGTCAGATGAGTAGGTTGGTTATCTCAATAGATGCAGAAAAGGCCTTTGACAAAATTCAACAACACTTCATGCTAAAAACTCTCAATAAATTAGGTATTGATGGGGTGTATCTTAAAATAATAAGAACTATCTATGACAAACCCACAGCCAATATCATACTGAATGGGCAAAAACTTGAAGCATTCCCTTTGAAAACTGGCACAAGACAGGGATGTCCTCTCTCACCACTCCTATTCAACAGAGTGCTGGAATTTCTGGCCAGGGCAGTCAGGCAGGAGAAGGAAATAAAGGGTATTCAATTAGGAAAAGAGGAAGTCAAATTGTCCCTGTTTGCAGATGACATGATTGTATATCTAGAAAACCCCACTGTCTCAGCCCAAAATCTCCTTAAGCTGATTAGCAACTTCAGCAAAGTCTCAGGATACAAAATCAATGTACAAAAATCACAAGCATTCTTGTACACCAATCACAGACAAACAGAGGGCCAAATCATGAGTGAGCTCCCATTCACAATTGTTTCAAAAAGAATAAAGTACCTAGGAATCCAACTTACAAGGGATGTGAAGGACCTCTTCAAGGAGAACTACAAACCACTGCTCAATGAAATAAAAGAGGCTACAAACAAATGGAAGAACAGTCCATACTCATGGGTTGGAAGAATCAATATCGTGAAAATGGCCATACTGCCCAAGGTAATTTATAGATTCAATGCCATCCCCATCAAGCTACCAATGACTTTCTTCACAGAATTGGAAAAAACTACTTTAAAGTTCATGTGGAACCAAAAAAGAGCCCGCATCGCCAAGTCAATCCTAAGCCAAAAGAACAAAGCTGGAGGCATCACGCTACCTGACTTCAAACTATACTACAAGGCTACAGTAACCAAAACATCATGGTACTGGTACCACAACAGAGACATAGATCAATGGAAGAGAACAGAGCCCTCAGAAATGATGCCACATATCTACAACTATCTGATCTTTGACAAATCTGACAAAAGAAATGGGGAAAGGATTCCCTATTTAATAAATGGTGCTGGGAAAACTGGCTAGCCATATGTAGAAAGCTGCAACTGGATCCCTTCCTTACACCTTATACAAAAATTAATTCAAGTTGGATTAAAGACTTATATGTTAGACCTAAAACCATTAAAATCCTACAAGAAAACCTAGGCAATACCATTCAGGACATAGGCGTGGGCAAGGACTTCATGTCTAAAACACCAAAAGCAATGGCAACAAAAGCCAAAATCGACAAATGGGATCTCATTAAACTAAAGAGCTTCTGCACAGCAAAAGAAACTATCATCAGAGTGAACAGGCAACCTACACAATGGGATAAAATTTTTGCAACCTACTCATCTGACAAAGGGCTAATATCCAGAATCTACAATGAACTCAAACAAATTTACAAGAAAAAAACAAACAACCCCATCAAAAAGTGGGCAGAGGACATGAACAGACACTTCTCAAAAGAGGACATTTATGCAGCCAAAAAACACATGAAGAAATGCTCCTCATCACTGGCCATCAGAGGAATGCAAATTGAAACCACAGTGAGATACCATCTCACACCAGTTAGAATGGCCATCATTAAAAAATCAGGAAACTACAGGTGCTGGAGAGGATGTGGAGAAATAGGAACACTTTTACACTGTTGGTGGGACTGTAAACTAGTTCAACCATTGTGGAAGTCAGTGTGGCGATTCCTCAGGGATCTAGAACTAGAAATACCATTTGACCCAGCCATCCCATTACTGGGTATATACCCAAAGGACTATAAATCATGCTGCTATAAAGACACACACACACGTATATTTATTGTGGCACTATTCACAATAGCAAAGAGTTGGAACCAACCCAAATGTCCAACAACGATAGACTGGATTAAGAAAATGTGGCACATATACACCATGGAATACTATGCAGCCATAAAAAATGATGAGTTCGTGTCCTTTGTAGGGACATGGATGAAACTGGAAAACATCATTCTCAGTAAACTATCGCAAGGACAAAAAACCAACCATGGCATGTTCTCACTCATAGGTGGGAATTGAACAATGAGAACTCATGGACACAGGAAGGGGAAGATCACGCTCCGAGGACTGTTGTGGGGTGGGGGGAGGGGGGATGGACAGCATTAGGAGATACACCTAATGCTAAATGACGAGTTAATGGGTGCAGGAAATCAACATGGCACATGGATACATATGTAACAAACCTGCACATTGTGCACATGTACCCTAAAACCCTAAAGTATAATAAAAAATAAAAAAAATAAAAATAAAAAAAATAAAACACCAAAAGCAATGGCAATGAAAGCCAAAATTGACAAATGGGATGTAATTAAACTAAAGAGCTTCTGCACAGCAAAAGAAACTATAATCAGAGTGAACAGACAACCTACAGAATGGGAGAAAATGTGGACTCTTTTAGTCAACATGATACTACACGTCTTAGCCAGAGCAAATAAGCAAAAAAATAGTAATAAACTAGAAAGCATCCAAACTGGAAAAGAAGGAGTAAAAATATCTGTCTTTTCAGACGATATGATTCTATATATAGAAAACCTGAAAGATTCTGCTGATGGAAAACAAACAAATTAAAAAAACTTGTTAAAACTAATATATGAATTCAGGAGTTACAGAACACAGAGCAATCAAGTTGTGTTTTGTAAGGTTACAATAAAACATACAAAAATGGCGATAAAAATTCCATTCATAAGAAAATTTTACAAACAGTAACTTGGCATATCAAAATAACAAGTCATTGCTGAAAAAAATTTAATATACAAATAAAGAGAAAGACATCCTGTGTTCACAAATTGGAAGACCTAGTATTGTTAAAATGTCAATAGTATCTGTACTGACATACAATACAACACTATCTTTTAGAATGTTAACAGCTTTTTTTGCAGAAGCACAAAAACATATCCTAAAATAAATATGGAATCTTGGAAAACACTGAGTGGTATAAACAAGCTTGAAAAAGAAAACCAAATTGGAGATCTCAAACTCCATGATACCAAAGCATATGACAAAGTTACAGAGACCAAAAAAGTGTGGTGATGAACCAAAGAGACAGCCCAGAAACAAACCCTCAACTATATGGTCAAAAGAATAAGAGTGACAATACCACCCAGCGGGGAAAGAAGACGCCATTCAGCAAGTGGTGTTTAATAAACCTAGACACCCACATGCAAAAGAATAAACTTGACCTTTATACCATACACAAAAATTAAATCAAGATTGATTAAAGACCTCATGTTAGTACCAAAGTCATGAAAGAAAGAAAATAATTGTAAGTGTCATGACACTTAATTTGGCACTGATTTCCTGGGTATGACCACAAAATCTAAAACAGAAAAATAGATTGCATCGAGGAACAGCTCCAGTCTCCACATCCCAGCCCCAGCGACACAGAAGACGGGTGATTTCTGCATTTCTGCTTGAGGTACCGGTTTCATCTCACTAGGGAGTGCCTAACAGTGGGTGCAGGACAGTCGGTGAAGCGCACTGTGCGCGAGCCGAAGCAGGGCGAGGCATTGCCTCACTCGGGAAGGGCAAGGGGTCAGGGAGTTGCCTTTCCTAGTCAAAGAAAGGGGAAACAGACGGCACCTGGAATATCGGGTCAGTCCCGTCCTAATACTGCGCTTTTCCAACGGGCCTGGAAAACGGCACACTAGGAGATTGTGTCCCGCACCTGGCTCGGAGGGCCCTATGCCCACGGAGTCTTGCTGATTGCTAGCACAGCAGTCTGAGATCACGCTGCAAGGCGGCAACGAGGCTGGGGGAGGGGCGCCCGCCATTGCCCAGGCTTGCTTAGGTAAACAAAGCAGCCAGGAAGCTCGAACTGGGTGGAGCCCACCACAGCTCAAGGATGCCTGCCTGCCTCTGTAGGCTCCACCTCTGGGGGCAGGGCACAGACAACCAAAAACTCAGCGAGAACCTCCACAGCCTTAAATGTCCCTGTCTGACTGACAGCTTTGAAGAGAGTAGTGGTTCTCCCAGCACGCAACTGGAGATCTGAGAACGGACAGACTGCCTCCTAAAGTGGGTCCCTCACCCCTGAGCAGCCTAACTGGGAGGCACCCCCCCAGTAGGGACAGACTGACACCTCATTCAACCGGGTACTTCTCTGAGACAAAACCTTCAGAGGAACTATCAGACAGCTGAATTTGTGGTCTCACGAAAATCCGCTGTTCTGCAGCCACCAGTGCTGACACCCAGCCAAACAGGGTCTGGAGTGGACCTCTAGTAAACTCCAACAGACCTGCAGCTGAGGGTCTTGTCTGGTAGAAGGAAAATTAACAAACAGAAAGGACATCCACACCAAAAACCCATCTGTACATCACCATCATCGAAGACAAAAAGTAGACAAAACCACAAAGATGGGGAAAAAACAGACCAAAAAAACTGGAAACTCTAAAAAACAGAACACCTCTCCTCCTCCAAAGGAACGCAGTTCCTCACCAGCAACGGAACAAAGCTGGATGGAGGATGACTTTGATGAGTTGAGAGAAGAAGGCTTCAGACGATCAAACTACTCTGAGCTACGAGAGGAAATTCAAAACAATAGCAAAGAAGTTAAAAACTTTGAAAAAAAATTAGAAGAATGGATAACTAGAATAACCAATGGAGAGAAGGGCTTAAAGGAGATGATGGAGCTGAAAGCCAAGTTTCGAGAACTACGTGAAGAATGCAGAAGCCTCAGTAGCAGATGCAATCAACTGGAAGAAAGGGTATCGCTGATAGAAGATGAAATGAATGAAATGAAGAGAGAAGAGAAGTTTAGAGAAAAAAGAACAAAAAGAAATGAACAAAGCCTCCAAGAAATTTGGGACTATGTGAAAAGACCAAACCTACGTCTGACTGGTGTACCTGAAAATGATGGGGAGAATGGAACCAAGTTGGAAAACACTCTGCAAGATATTATCCAGGAGAACTTCCCCAATCTAGCAAGGCAGGCCAGCATTCAGATTCAGGAAATACAGAGAACGCCACAAAGATACTCCTCGAGACGGGCAACTCCAAGACACATAATTGTCAGACTCACCAAAGTTGAAATGAAGGAAAAAATGTTAAGGGCAGCCAGAGAGAAAGGTCGGGTTACCCACAAAGGGAAGCCCATCAGACTAACAGCTGATCTCTCAGCAGAAACTCTACAAGCCAGAAGAGAGTGGGGGCCGATATTCAACATTCTTAAAGAAAAGAATTTTCAACCCAGAATTTCCTATCCCACCAAACTAAGCTTCATAAGTGAAGGAGAAATAAAATACTTTACAGACAAGCAAACGTTGAGTGATTTTGTCACCACCAGGCCTGCCCTAAAAGAGCTCCTGAAGGAAGCACTAAACATGGAAAGGAACAACCGGTACCAGCCCCTGCAAAAACATGCCAAATTGTAAAGACCATCGAGGCTAGGAAGAAACTATAGCAACTAACGAGCAAAATAACCAACTAACATCATAATGACAGGATCAGATTCACACATAACAATATTCACGTTAAATGTAAATGGGCTAAATGCTCCAATGAAAAGACACAGACTGGCAAACTGGATAAGGAGTCAGGACCCATCAGTGTGCTGTATTCAGGAAACCCATCTCATGTGCAGATTCAAAATAAACGGATGGAGGAAGATCTATCAAGCAACTAGAAAACAAAAAAAGGCAGGGGTTGCAATCCTAGTCTCTGATAAAATAGACTTTAAACCAACAAAGATCAAAAGAGACAAAGAAGGCCATTACATAATGGGAAACGGATCAATTCAACAAGAAGAGCTAACTATCCTAAATATATATGCACCCAACACAGGAGCACCCAGATTCATAAAGCAAGTCCTCAGTGACCTACAAAGGGACTTAAACTCCCACACAATAATAATGGGAGATTTTAACACCCCACTGTCAGCATTAGACAGATCAACGAGACAGAAAGTTAACAAGGATATCCAGGAATTGAACTCAGCTCTAGATAAAGTGGACCTAATAGACATCTACAGAACTCTCCACCCCAAATCAACAGAATATACATTTTTTTCAGCACCACACCACACCTATTCCAAAATTGACCACATAGTTGGAAGTAAAGCTCTTCTCAGCAAATGTAAAAGAACAGAGATTATAACTAACTGTCTCTCAGACCACAGTGCAATCAAACTAGAACTCAGGATTAAGAAACTCACTCAAAACCGCTCAACTACATGGAAACTGAACAACCTGCTCCTGAATGACTATTGGGTACATAATGAAATGAAGGCAGAAATAAAGATGTTCTTTGAAACCAACGAGAACAAAGACACAACATACCAGAATCTCTGGGACACGTTCAAAGCAGTGTGTAGAGGGAAATTTATAGCACTAAATGCCCACAAGAGAAAGCAGGGAATATCCAAAATTGACACCCTAACATCACAATTAAAAGAACTAGAAAAGCAAGAGCAAACACATTCAAAAGCTAGCAGAAGGCTAGAAATAACTAAAATCAGAGCAGAACTGAAGGAAATAGAGACACAAAAAACCCTTCAAAAAATTAATGAATCCAGGAGCTGGTTTTTTGAAAAGATCAACAAAATTGATGGACTGCTAGCAAGACTAATAAAGAAGAAAAGAGAGAAGAATCAAATAGATGCAATAAAAAACGAAAAAGGGGATATCACCACCGATCCCACAGAAATACAGTCTACCATCAGAGAATACTACAAACACCTCTATGCAAATAAACTAGAAAATCTAGAAGAAATGGATAAATTCCTCGACAAATACACCCTCCCAAGACTAAACCAGGAAGAAGTTGAATCTCTGAATAGACCAATAACAGGTTCTGAAATTGTGGCAATAATCAATAGCTTACCGACCAAAAAGAGTCCAGGACCTGATGGATTCACAGCTGAATTCTACCAGAGGTACAAGGAGGAACTGGTACCATTCCTTCTGAAACTATTCCAATCGATAGAAAAAGAGGGTATCCTCCCTAACACATTTTACGAAGCCAGCATCGTCCTGATACCAAAACCTGGCAGAGACATAACCAAAAAAGAGAATTTCAGACCAATATCCTTGATGAACATTGATGCAAAAATCCTCAATAAAATACTGGCAAACCGAATCCAGCAGCACATCAAAAAGCTTATCCACCATGATCAAGTGGGCTTCATCCCTGGGATGCAAGGCTGGTTCAACATACGCAAATCAATAAATGTAATCCAGCATATAAACAGAACCAAAGACAAAAACCACATGATTATCTCAATAGATGCAGAAAAGGCCTTTGACAAAATTCAACAACCCTTCATGCTAAAAACTCTCAATAAATTAGGTATTGATGGGACGTATCTCAAAATAATAAGAGCTATCTACAACAAACCCACAGCCAATATCATACTGAATGGGCAAAAACTGGAAGCATTCCCTCTGAAAACTGGCACAAGACAGGGATGCCCTTTCTCACCGCTCCTATTCAACATAGTGCTGGAAGTTCTGGCCAGAGCAATCAGGCAGGAGAAGGAAATAAAGGGTATTCAATTAGGAAAAGAGGAAGTCAAATTGTCCCTGTTTGCAGATGACATGATTGTATATCTAGAAAACCCCATTGTCTCAGCCCAAAATCGCCTTAAGCTGATTAGCAACTTCAGCAAAGTCTCAGGATACAAAATCAATGTACAAAAATCACAAGCATTCTTGTACACCAATAACAGACAAACAGAGAGCCAAATCATGAGTGAACTCCCATTCACAATTGCTTCAAAGAGAATAAAATACCTAGGAATCCAACTTACAAGGGATGTGAAGGACCTCTTCTAGGAGAACTACAAACCACTGCTCAATGAAATAAAAGAGGATACAAACAAATGGAAGAACATTCCATGCTCATGGGTTGGAAGAATCAATATCGTGAAAATGGCCATACTGCCCAAGGTAATTTATAGATTCAATGCCATCCCCATCAAGCTACCAACGACTTTCTTCACAGAATTGGAAAAAACTACTTTAAAGTTCATATGGAACCAAAAAAGAGCCCGCATCGCCAAGTCAATCCTAAGCCAAAAGAACAAAGCTGGAGGCATCACGCTACCTGACTTTGAACTATACTACAAGGCTACAGTAACCAAAACAGCATGGTACTGGTACCACAACAGAGACATAGATCAATAGAACAGAACAGAGCCCTCAGAAATGATGCCGCATAGCTACAACTATCTGATCTTTGACAAACCTGACAAAAACAAGAAATGGGGAAAGGATTCCCTATTTAATAAATGGTGCTGGGAAAACTGGCTAGCCATATGTAGAAAGCTGCAACTGGATCCCTTCCTTACACCTTATACAAAAATTAATTCAAGATGGATTAAAGACTTATATGTTAGACCTAAAACCATTAAAATCCTACAAGAAAACCTAGGCAATACCATTCAGGACATAGGCGTGGGCAAGGACTTCATGTCTAAAACACCAAAAGCAATGGCAACAAAAGCCAAAATCGACAAATGGGATCTCATTAAACTAAAGAGCTTCTGCACAGCAAAAGAAACTATCATCAGAGTGAACAGGCAACCTACACAATGGGAGAAAATTTTTGCAGCCTACTCATCTGACAAAGGGCTAATATCCAGAATCTACAATGAACTCAAACAAATTTACAAGAAAAAAACAAACAACCCCATCAAAAAGTGGGCAGAGGACATGAACAGACACTTCTCAAAAGAAGACATTTATGCAGCCAAAAAACACATGAAGAAATGCTCCTCATCACTGGCCATCAGAGAAATGCAAATCAAAACCACAGTGAGATACCATCTCACACCAGTTAGAATGGCCATCATTAAAAAATCAGGAAACAACAGGTGCTGGAGAGGATGTGGAGAAGTAGGAACACTTTTACACTGTTGGTGGGACTGTAAACTAGTTCAACCATTGTGGAAGTCAGTGTGGCGATTCCTCAGGGATCTAGAACTAGAAATACCATTTGACCCAGCCATCCCATTACTGGGTATATACCCAAAGGACTATAAATCATGCTGCTATAAAGACACATGCACACGTATGTTTATTGCGGCACTATTCACAATAGCAAAGAGTTGGAACCAACCCAAATGTCCAACAACGATAGACTGGATTAAGAAAATGTGGCACATATACACCATGGAATACTATGCAGCCATAAAAAATGATGAGTTCGTGTCCTTTGTAGGGACATGGATGAAACTGGAAAACATCATTCTCAGTAAACTATCGCAAGGACAAAAAACCAAACAGGGCATGTTCTCACTCATAGGTGGGAATTGAACAATGAGAACTCATGGACACAGGAAGGGGAACATCACGCTCCGGGGACTGTTGTGGGGTGGGGGGAGGGGGGAGGGACAGCATTAGGAGATACACCTAATGCTAAATGACGAGTTAATGGGTGCAGGAAATCAACATGGCACACGGATACATATGTAACTAACCTGCACATTGTGCACATGTACCCTAAAACCCTAAAGTATAAAAAAAAAAAAAAAAAAAGAAAAATAGATTGCATCAAACTAAAATGCCTCTGCACAGTAAACAA
Organism: Symphalangus syndactylus; assembly: GCF_028878055.3. NCBI lineage: Eukaryota > Metazoa > Chordata > Mammalia > Primates > Hylobatidae > Symphalangus > Symphalangus syndactylus. The sequence goes on along the minus strand of NC_072448.2, from coordinate 23,703,150 downwards.
CCAGCAGACTAAAGGGATCCTATAGACTGGGAAACTATTTCTTCTAGATTGTCTATTTTTTTGGTGTACAATTTTCACAGTTTTCTCTTACATTCCTTTTTACCTCTATGGGAAGGGTCCCCAATCCCTTGGCAATGGACCCCCTTTGCAAACCAAAAGGCTTTTAATTTGAATTAATACCCAATATATAAGGATTTCCAATCAATAGGAAAAAATTAAAAATGGGACTTTTAAAATGGCAAATAACTTAAATAACATTTTTCAAAAGAAGATACACAAATGACCAATGGGTATAGGAACAATGTTCAACATCACTAATCATCAGGAAAGGCAATGTAATACCACAATGAGATACCATCTCACACCTGTTGCAATGGCTGTTACCAGAAAGACAAGAGATAAAATATATTGGCAAACAAGTAGAGAAAAGGAAATCCTTTTACACCATCAGTGAGAATACAAATTAGTACAGCTAGTATAGAAAACAGTACAAAGTTTCATCAGAAACTTAAATATAGAACTGCCATATGATCCAGCAAATCTGCTTCGCAGTATGTCTCTAAAGAAATTGAAATCAGTGTGTTGAAGAGACATCTCTTCTCTCATGTTCACTGCAGCATTATTCATAATAAGCAAGACATGGAATCAAATGAAGTGTCCATCAATGGATGACCAGTAAAGAAAATGCGGACTATATATGCAATGAAATATTATTGTGAAAATTACACATATAAATATTACTTTGAAAATTTACATTGCCTTGATATGCCTTGGTTTTACTGTGGCAAAATATATATAGTATAAAATTTACCATTTTTAAGTGTAAGTTCTGTACAAAAAAATGAAATCCCATCACATGCTACAACATAAATGAACTTTGAGGATATTTTGCTAAGGTAAACAAGCTAGTCATTAATACTGTATGATTCCACATATATAAGATATCTAAAGCAGCAACACTCAGACACAAAAAGGAATTGGTTGTCAGGCACTGCAGGAAGAAATGTGTGGTGGTGTTAGTAAGTACAGTGTGTCTGATTTGGACGATGAATTTTGGAGACTGGTTGAACAACATGAATGTAAGTAATTCTACTGAACTGCACACTTAAAGTGGTTAAGATAGTAAATATAGGGCGTTTTCACGATAGCTTAAAACCCCCCAAAAATTGTTAAAAGGACACTAGCAGGAAAATTAAAAAGCAATTGACAAAATGGGAGAAAATATTAGCAAATTATATATCTGATGAAGGATTAAAATTCTGAACATATAAAGTGTAACAACTCAACACTACCACCAAAACAACCCAGCCAAAAAAACATCAAACAAAGGTACAGAAATGATCAATAAGCACATGAAAGGGTGCTCAACATCGAGAATCTTTGGAAAAAATGTAAATCAAAACCACAATCAGATACCATTAAGCTGGCTATTAGGGTTTACCCCATTAGGATGGCTACTACCAAAAACAAAACAATAAAATGAAACAAAATAACAAGTCTGGGGAGGATGTGGAAAAACTGGGACCCTTTTTAATTGCTGGTAGGAAGGTAAAATCATGCAGTCAGTTTGCAAAACCATAGTGTGCTTCTTCCAAAAATTCAACATATAATTAACATCCTGGTCCAGCAATTCCACTTTTTGGTATAACACAGAAGAATTGAAAGCAAAAACTTGAATAGTGTTTTTAAGTGATAAAAAGTCCACTGATGGATAAATGGATAAATAAAATGTTGTTTGTGTGTGTGTGTGTGTATACATATATATATGTATACACACACACACACACACACAGATATATATGGCATGAATAAAACTTTAAGATATTATGCAAGTGAATGAAACCATTTGCAAAACAACAAATACTGTATTTAACTTACATAGGTTACCTAGAATAGTGAAATTTGTAGACACCATTTAGAATGTGGTTGATATACGTGAGTGGGGAAAGAGCATTTAATGGATGTAAAGCTTCACTTAGGGAAAATAAAGAAATTCTGAGGATGCAGAGTAGTGATGATTGCGCAACAATTTAGATGTACCTAATGCCACAGAACGTATACTTAAGATGGTAAATGTTATATTATATTGCATATATAACAATAATAAATGTAAAGCATATCAAAGAGCGAAAATCCAAAAACAAGAAATAAAAAAACAGAAAATACTTGACAATTGTTAAGAATGTTACAGCCCCAATGGAAAAGAGCCTGAAAGTTCCTCAAAAGAATAAAGAAATAGGAAGTTGGACTGAGGACACGATTAGCATCAGGGTGTCTTCCACTGTCTCTGTCTTCTCTGTATAGACTGAATGTTGAGATTTATTAAAGTCCACAAATTACACTCTCAGGTAGCACAGACAAAATGGAAGGTATCTCAGAAACCACCCCATATAACACAAATCAATGTCTCTCATTTCTTCACGCAAGCAGCAAAGAGTCCATTCCTAGAAAAGGAGAGGCTAAGAACAAAAATCATTTTCATGTAAATCATTTTTTATAAAATTAATCTGTATCAGGTAGGAGACTCCATTAATGCCCTCAAAGTTGCCAGCAGGATCATATAAGAAGCATTGCAGATGGAAATACTACCCACTGTTGCTATCTGCTGCCATCCCCCTCCTGCTTGTCTACACACACACATGCTCCCAAGTTCAGTAGTTACAACAAAATGAGTCTTAGCGAAGGAAAGAAGAGGAGAGAACTGGAAATTCAGAGTAGAAAGTACAGCGGCCAAGTACTTGACTCTTGTCAGCAGCAATATGGAGAGAAGGAGAAATGTCCTTTCCTCTTGGTAGACCAAAGTTCCGTAACACTTACTACACACCAATTGGCCTTGGCAATCCAACTTATTTTTCCCATGCCTGTACCTTCTGTCCCCACCAGAATCTTGATGAAAAGAAACTACATGGTCCATGGTGCAACTCCACATGCCACAGGGAGACTCCAGTATACCCAAAGCCTCATTGATAATACTGCTTAGCTTACTAGGAAATGGACACTGAAGACATCATCCCTCCACCTTAACCCAGTCCCATCTCGACCTCCACAGTCATTCAGGAAACCTTCCAAACTGATTGAAGCTTTGCTTCCCATGGTTGGCCCTTCCTCCCCTACAAAGATAAAAGTGAGGTGTAAGCAACCACTGGGGATAAAGCAAAGGAGGGCAGTGCAGAACCTGGGAAGTACTGGGGAAAAGGAACTAGCCTGCAAATCAGCAAGGAGAGTATAGGGAAAATCCAGGCTTTCCCACAGAACCCCTCATGCAAAAGTATCTTGGGCCAGGTGCCTGTCCCAGATCAACTATTGCCGAGGGGCTCCCTTTTCTATTAATCTCTCAAGCTACTACATCTGCTTTTGTGTTCCTCTCATTTCTTTTACATTGTGCCACATGCTGAACCATCAGGGAATCATTTGCCTGTGTCACAGCAGAAGCATTTGAATGCTGGGGTCCCTCAATAGAAAAGGTCCCAAAAGAAGAAATCTGTATTAAACATAGTGAATTAGCATTACTTCTTCTCCCCTAAGCACATTCTTGATCTGTTCCCTACAGAGCTGGTTCCCACTCACAGTGATGGGTGAGAGGGGTTTCTGTAGGGAGGGATAGATCCAGAACAGGCAGATCTACAATAACTATTTATTTAAACCCTGAGTGCCTGTCAAAGCACTTGCCTCTACTAGAGTATCATAGGAAAAAAATGCACTCGAGCTAGGTGTTTTAACTCATGCCTATAATCCCAACACTGTAGGTGGCCAACACAGGAGGATCACTCCAGCCCAGGAGTTTGAGACCAGCCTGAGCAACAAAGCAAGACTTATATCAACAAAAAAATTAAAGCACTTGGCCTAGTGTGGTGGCATGCACCTGTAGTCCCAGCTCTTCTAGCAGCTGAGGTGGGAGGATCATTTGTCCAAGTGTCAGAGGCTGTAGTGAGCTATGAGCGTACTAGCGGACTCCAGCATGGGTGACAAAACAAGACCTTACCTCTAATAATAATAATAACAACAATAATAATAAGGCACTTAGTAAGCTCCTCTATCCAACAAAATGGAACAAATTCTACCATAAAGCTAATAGCAGCATTTATGAGTATGCGCAGGGAATAAAAAGAAACTTTACTCAGGAATTCTGAGACTCTTTGCTCTTAATCCAAAGTCTGGGAGTCCACAGAAAGCAGGATGAGGGCCAGAGCACAAAGTGGGAATCCATTTGCTTTACAAGGAACAAGGGGAACCCCATGGGTGCTGCTTAATCTTAGAAGTCTGAAAACACAAAAGAAAGCCTTAGAAAAACGTCAGTGTACCAACCACCCACGATTACTTTTCTGGTTGGTCAGAGTTCAGTCACTCCTCCTTGCTCCATGGAACTACACACACTGCAACACATTGAATTGCCTCCAAAGAGCACCAAGCACATATAAGCATGCTGGTGCAAATGAGGCCTACCTTGGAGCACAATAGCAAGTGACTAATACACTGCATACCATTAAAAATATTTTTTCTATAATTTGCATTTAGTTCAGAAAAATGCCAACCAAAGTCCCTCCTCAAAAGCACAGATCAAATCTTCAAAGTACAAGCCCACCTATAAACAGGAAAAGGCCTCTAATGTTTTCACAGTAAGTGCTTGTTTATCTTTAAGCCTTTCCTCCAGATGAAACTGAAGCAGGTGAAATGGAAGCAACATTTCTCCAGAAAATGGCACAAGTCATAAAAAGAGACCAATTTATAGAACTGGCAATGAGTTCAGGTATCACTCCAGAAGCATTTTTGTGCTCTCCATTAGGTATCCTAAATATATGTAAAAGCCCATGTTCAAACTTAGGGAGATGGTAGGGAGGAGGAATGGAAGTGGAGACAAAGAAATTAAGCATCCTGCCCGGGCGCGGTGGCTCACGCTTGTAATCCCAGCACTTTGGGAGGCCGAGGCAGGCAGATCACGAGGTCAGGAGATCGAGACCACGGTGAAACCCCGTCTCTACTAAAAAAAAAATACAAAAAATTAGCCGGGCGTGGTGGCGGACGCCTGTCGTCCCAGCTACTCGGAGAGGCTGAGGCAGGAGAATGGCGTGAACCCGGGAGGCGGAGCTTGCAGTGAGCCGAGATTGCGCCACTGCACTCCAGCCTGGGCGACAGAGCGAGACTCCGTCTCAAAAAAAAAAAAAAAAAAAAAGGAAAGAAATTAAGCATCCTGCAGGTATTCACCAAAGATTCAAAGTCATGTAGAAGGGCAGGATACAGATTAAGTCAGCTGTAAATGACTCTCTGAACCCCAGGTTCTGTGGTTATAAAGCTATCAACTCCGGAGTTCCTAAGGAGTAAATTTTTACACTAAGCTTGCCCCAACCCAGCCAAAAGGTGGACCCACATTCCTGATCACCTTGACTGCCTGCTTTGGTGACTTGGGCATTTTAAGGATTCATTGAATAGTCACCACTGCCAATTGATCTCCTTCCCAACATGATGCCTCTCTCAAGTGCCTGGAGAGGTGCCAGGAATTTGGGAATGGCCTATGACTATGAACACCTAGTTTAATAAGTCACAGAGTGGATGGTACAGTAGGCAGACCTGAAGACTACACTTTTGCACCCTACAATTGAAGGCAAAAATACTTCTGAAAAGGGGAAGGCTTATAAGGTCAAAAGCCAGCTGGCATTCTTTCTTCCCAGATATACTCTCTTTGAGTCCTGGAACCTACAATGGTGCATTTCCAACCTGGTAAACAGTGCCAAATGTAAGGAACACAGCACACTCCTGTTTCTAACTTGTCATCTGAAATAACAACGCCATTTCAGAAGGAAACAGTGAATTTTAGAGTATTCTGCAATCTCCAGGATTATTATTACATAACTAATATGTTTTAAAATAATTATTTAATTTAATTAATAATTCTTGCAGCAAGCTTACTACTTACAACTGAAAGTTATTTTCTCAAATCTTAAAAATTCTGTCACAAGCAGCTGAGAAATCAGGTGTATACATCCTGGCCAAACTCCTCTAGACAGAAACACTCATGACCCTGTAAGCCTTCTCCCATCACCTCTGCCTAACAAGTTCCCTAAACCACAACATACAAACCATCCTGCACCTCATCCCAATCTTGGGAAGTCAGAAAGATTTGTTTAGTTAAGGAAGGAAGTTTGGCTGAGCTTTCTCAGAAAACACTTTGGCCAGAAACTAGCAGCCACCTCTGAACTTCCTCTGTGGGTTTACATACTGTGGGCTTTTAAGTGCTGAGGAAAGAAGCCTAGAGACACTGTGCTAATCCTTGCCAATAGTGTTTACACTATTTACAAATTTGTGATTGATGTAAACGGCCTTGACATTTCCCTTGCCAAAGTCAAACCAAGACTAGCCATACAGCTACAGATCAAACCTTAACAGCAGTTCAAAACAAGTCCCGTACTGGTCAGCTTCACCAGAGACATCATAAGCAAAAGAATGCTGTCATTTCTTATAGATTTCTGTGCAGTTTGTCAGCCCTCTCCCAGAATTTTCTCCTTGTGGCAAAAAGAAAGCATGATTCCTACAGCCCATTTCCTCAGCTAGAAATAAAAGTTGTTCAAACCTCTAGGACTGATTGCTACACTCAGCAAAAGCAGGAGCTGATCTACCCTGGACACGCTGAGGTTTGGCAGTAAGTCCTACAGGTATCTGTACATGTCACAAAGGCCTGATCTGCCCTATAGCCCACAGCATAGTGGTCTCTTTGTTTTGTAAATTGCCCACCTCAGTGTCCCCTTTATATTTGATTAACTTCATTTCCATAGCATCATTATTAGAGCAAATTACAAGACTAGTGAGTCCTTAAATTTGCTTTAACTAAATACTTACATGAGGCTCATTATATGGTTTACTGAAGGCATTACCTTGTATCATAAACTTTCACTAGAAATACAACTGCCCAAGAAACAAATCCTTGGTCACTGTCTAATGAATATCTTTTACATATAATTGACATTGTTCTTAACAATTAAATTTACCAGGCCAGTTTACCTCCTAACTTAGCGCCTTGGTTTTGTTGTTGTTGTTGTTTTGTTTTGGTTTTTGTTTTTTGTTTTTGTTTTTTCTTTCTTTCTTTTTGAGACACAGTTCCACTGTTGTCACCCAGGATGGAGTGCAATGGCGCAATCTCAGCTCACTCTAACCTCTGCCTCCCAGGTTCAAGCAATTCTCCTGTGTCAGCCTACTGAGTAGCTGGGATTACAGTTGTGTGCCACCACGCCCAACCAATTTTTCTATTTTTAGTACAGATGGGGTTGTACAGATGGGGTTCAGTACAGACCATCTTGGCCAGGCTGGTCTCAAACTCTTGACCTGAAGTGATCCACCCATCTTGGCCTCCCAAAGAGCTGGGATTACAGGCATGAGTTACTGTACCTACCTTGTTTTATAAACAGTATTTACCCAACTACAGTTATTTTCAAAGTATACAGCCTGGGCCTTGCCTATATCAAAATATACTTCAGCTTTAGCTGAGTGCCCTTAGAGAAGGGGTGAAGGTGGGGAGTGCAAGTACAGGAAATTATTTTCAAGTCTTTTTGTTTTCTTCAACAACAGAGGCAGTGGTGGAGCTGGGCAAGTCAAAATTATGTTCCAGCTTTGGGTCTGATTAAAACTTGGTTTATTGTCTAGAAACCTTGTTAAATGCCTTGTTAAATGCTTTGAAACTCCCATTTAGCAGTTCTGTACAAATGCAAACTTGAATAGCTCTAGGCCTACTTCTTCTTAAAAAAAAAAATGAAATGTAGTGTCCAAACAATGTAAATCCTAGACAAATGTCATGTTATCACATGACAAGTGCCAAGGCATTTCTTGTCAAAAACCCAAGAATCTACATCCTCTAACCTTTGGAATTTGTTCTTCTATTGACAGCATTTTATACAGCATTTAATAAGCACAGCCTGACTGTGTTTCACTGTGACTCTGAGCAAAATAAAGGGTAGACTGCACTCCAGCCTGGGCGACAAAAGCGAGACTCCATCTCAAAAAAGCAGTCCACAGAAGAGCTTCATGCTGGAGAAATGTCTTCAAGCGGGTAAGGAAAAATAGCATTTAGGAGTATTTCTACAGGCCAAAAAGAAAACAAAAGTTTCTTTTTTTGAGGAAAAAAGCCACTCTCATTTGTCTGATGACTCAAAGATGCACAGATGTAAAGTGTGTGGTTGCAGCTTCTATTCCAAAGATAAACCAGTTTTTTTGTGATACTCTGCCCTCAGTTATCAGGTAATTTTCAAAAAATACAGATCTGATTTTCTACTCATTCTAGAAACTTTTAAAATAATTCAAAACATAAAACAGCAATCCCTGGCTGACTTTACAGAACACCATACTGAGCCCTCATAGCATCCAGATTTAATCCTTATCAAATGTATCCCATACTTCTGCTTCTCCAGCAGGCCACTTCTGTCTCACCTGTTCCAACCAGGTCTCCTTCCTCTAGCAGCTCCTGTTCCCTTCCCCAAAACAATGATGAAAAACTTGCCAGCTGGGCATGGTGGCTCATGCCTGTAATCCCAGCACTTCCGGAGGCCAAGGCAGGCAGATCACCTACAGTCGGAAGTTTGAGACCAGCCTGGCCAACATGGTGAAACGCTGTCTCTACTACAACTACAAAAATTAGCTGGCCATGGTGGTAGGTGCCTGTAATCCAAGCTATTCAGGAGGTTGAGGCAAGAGAATTGCTTCAATATGGGAGGTGGAGGTTACAGTGAGCCAAGATCATGCCACTGCACTCCAGCCTGGGTGACAAAGCAAGACTCTCATCTGAAAAAAAAAAAAAAAAAAAAAAAAACAACAACAACAAAAAACACTTGCCAAAGAGCATAGTGCTAAGAGTGAAGAGTTTTGGAACCAATGTCTAAACCATAAAGTGATCCTATTTAGTGGGGAAAAAAGATTCAGTCCTTTCAATATGTACTCCTTTAAAATATAAATAACTGACATAAAGCGAAGGAGGCAAACCCAGAGAAATAACCTCAGTGGAGAGTATTAACTGATCAGTCCGAGGACACTGGCATTATCACTGTCAGAGAGAATAGTAGCAGCAAGAAATGAAGGCACAATATACAGAATATGACTGGTTAGCTAAGGCAACAATTTATCCTTAGGACAATTATGTCCCCAGTGTTCTTTTTTGGTCCTAAAGATGGACGACTGTTCAATCTTAACAAATGAAAAACTTACTGAGGCTGGAGGGCCTAAATAACTTTTCCCTAAGGACAAAACTAAAATGAGCCACTCAAGCTGAAAGGTAGAAGTGCACAGAGAAGGCAATTGCTGGTCTAATTTTTCCACTTGAAATCATTATTTTCTCATGCCATATCCTTGAGTAAGTTGAAAAGACTTCCTTAATACTCCTCCCTAAATAACAGTAAAAAGATACCATTTCAGTCCTAGAAACTAAATTCACAAGGAGCCTTGAACCAAGTTTCTCTTACCTGCAGTAATCTTTTAGCATATTTTAAAATTTCATACTTTTTTCCTATATCCCACTCTCTACTATGAAATTGGCCTCCCTGGTGTGAGGTCATTAGTTCCCAGAAGACCCCACTTTCCCTTCTTCCAGGAACCCAGAATAGGAAGGGGAAAAAAAATAGGTAGTTTGGCTACTCTCACGTCTCCAATTCATTGTTAGAAACTAGGCTTTGACGCTCTAGTTTTGCCACGTAGTGAACAAATCTATCTGCCTTGGGCTAACGTCTTCGAAAAGTACCTTTACACTAGTCACAGAGCTGAAGCAAAACTACCACCGGAGACGGGGAAGGGAAGCAGGTGAATGGAGAGACTAATGGGAATGGCTTGCAAGCCAGGTACTGTGCCCTACAACTCTCGCGCTGCCACAAAAAGCCAATTAAAGAAGCAAAGTGTTGTATCTTTTCCTCTCCCCAAAATTTCGCCCTAGAAATCAAAAACCACTGAAGCTTAGGAGTGGCAAACATTTGTGCCCGTTCCAATGTTTGTTCCCACACTATTCCCAATTTCTAGTTGTCACAGACGCTCCAATGCCCAGGGTTACCACCAGCTCGGCTCCATGGAGACTCTCGGGGTCACTAGATCCTCGGCCACCTCTATTGGTTTTCCAGCCTTGGACCGCTTTCTTCTCCTGACCCCAAAACTCCACATGTGCGAAATGGCTCCGCAGTGTGACTCAGCAGTTAGCGGCAGGAGGGACAGAGGGGTGATGCCAACTCGTTTTGCCAGCCGAGCAGGCAGTTGTGGCCCGGCAGCCCTGGTCTGCGGGCCAGCCCTCCGCAAATGACTTTTAAAGACTTTCTAGCCTCGATAATCTGGCAAAATTCCGGCTTCACCCCCACCGAGCTCTGGGTGGAGTGGGCTTTCCCACTCAACCCCTCTGGTAGCATCCCAACACCTCAGGAGAGGGGACATCCCGCCCAGGCACTGCGAGACAGAACTCAAGTTGCCAACTTCCCCTAACACCAGGCTTACTTGGTCCTCGTGGAGTGGGAGGATTCCCAAAGCGATCGCCTACCAACCGAGCCTGGGAGCTCGGTGTCAGAATTGCCTACAAATCCGACCGTCCAGTCCTACCCACGGCGGGCATGCAAAGTGCACCGCAAGTTCGCGCTCTGTCAGAAGTGTCTATAGCTTCCGGAACGGGGAAGAGGAGGGAGCAAGGCAAAAGGGGGCTGCTTAAAAAAAATAAAAATAAAAAGTGAAAAACTCTTGCGATAAAAGTCTTTTGTATTCCTGTCATGATAGCTATTGCTCTGAAGAACAGAAATTGGTGTTGTAGGAAGGTGCCAGAAATGGTACGGAGCGATCCCTACCGGCCCTATAAATCTACCCCTGTGGCAGTTACTATTAGCATTAAAAGATCCTCCTTTCTTCAATGCAATAGTGCCTTTTTATAATCTTCCCCCACCTAAAATGGTACTCCTCCCCACATTCTGAAATCACAAGGACAAACATCACTTCGAAAGTTGTGACCCTGGGGCCGGACGCGGTGGCTCACACCTGTAATCCCAACACTTTGGAAAGCCGAGGCGTGTGAATTACTAGGCCAGGAGATCAAGACCATCCTGGCCAACACGGTGAAACCCCATCTCTACTAAAAATAGGAAAATTGGTTGGGTGTGGTGGTGCGAGCCTGTAGCCCCAGCTACTCAGGAGACAGGCAAGAAAATTGCTTGCACCCGGGAGGAGGAGGTTGAAGTGTGCCAAGATGGCACCACTGCACTCCAGCCTGGCGACAGAGCGAGACTTTGTCTCGAAATAATAAATAAATAAATTAATTTATTTATTTATTTATTTATTTATATTTATTATAATATATAATATAAATATTATCTGATCTGATCTGAAACTGTTTGCCCAGCAGTTCCTCTAGTTGCATGTAAACAATGAAAATATAGTTTAGCTTCAGGTTTTCAACCTTAGCAAAACTCTGTATCCATGCAAATCAATATGGCAAGTATGATCTAAAAGCTCTATCTGTCCTGTGGTGATGTACATTAATCATTCCCCCCATCATCTTTGAGATCACAAGTTATGTTTTCCGCTAGGTTAAAGATCTTCAGACAGAATTCTCGCCGAATCTAACCGCCAGGAGTGAGCAGGCGATGCTGGTTGGGGTGACAGGGTGCTAAAAAATAACCAAGGGAGAACAGCTCAGTTATTAAAACCCACAACGACTCTCACTAGACAAAAATTCAATCGCTTGGCAGAATGTACTAGGGACAACTGCCGAAAGCAGTCTAGACGACAGCTGTAGACGAGGGCAATTTAGCCACCACAGGGACTGACAAAAGAGGCCAGTCACTCTGACCAGAATGTCTTCTCCCGGCTCAGCTACCTGTGCCTCAGCAAAGAACAGACTTTGCAGAGGGAATCGGGAATTCTGGCCAAAAACACTGGAGAAAAAAGTCAGTATAAGTGGTAGCCAAACTTGGCCTCCTGCCATTCTGACTAGATCCCTAGCAGGGCTGAGACATAACAGCAGGCACAAGAAGCCCTGATGCAACAGGGTCCTCTCTTGCAGAGAAAAGAGCTCACCTGCCCCATGTGTGGCCCTCAACGCACTCATGCACACATGAGAATTACACTGAGGCCTAATAAAGGACCTTTTGGGCAGGCACGGTGGCTTAAGCCTGTAATCCCAGGACTTTGGGAGGCCAAAGTGGGGGAAATCACCTGAGGTCAGGAGTTCAAGACTAGCCTAGCCAACATGGCAAAACCCCCGTCTCTACTAAAAATACAAGTATTAGCTGGGCATCATGGCAGGTGCCTGCAATCCCAGCTACTTCGGAGGCTGAGGCAGGAGAATCACTTGAACCCAGCTTGTGGAGGATGCAGTGAGCCAATACTGGGCCACTGCACTCCAGCCTTGGTGACAGAGAGAGACCGCATCTCAAACAACAACAACAAAAAGAAACTTCTGAGCTCCTTTAGGCCTGAGGCCGGTGGGAGGTGGGGAACAGGGGTAGAGAAGGGGCTATTGTATGAGATACCACACCTCAGGCATAAACCCACAAAAGCCCTTGCCCCTCCCATGTTTTTCAAAACCTCCAGGATGGCATTCCCAGGGCTGCCTGGAGCTTCTGAGGAAAGTCCTGGTGATCCTGGGGTTCTAGTGGCATTGAGGCCCAGCCAGCAGCCAACATGGGCTCCACCCAACAGCAGTCTTGCCAGCTTAAATCCTGCTATGGTAGGGTGGTGAAAAATCCTTGACGCAGGGCAGAATTTACATGCATGTCTGGGTTGGTGGGGGCTCATGCTAATCCACCCTATACAGGCCTTCCCGATGGTTCTGCAGAGGGGTTGGCGGGGAAGTATACAAAAATTAAAGCATTTTATTTTTGGCTTTGTCTTTCCCAGGCCACTAGACCCTGCATCACTTGAGACAACAGAATCAGAAAATATGCAACATCCACTACTCAGGATCAGAAAGTGGAAAGATAGTCCTCCCTTTTTTCATCATCATCCATCCATTCAAAGTCAATAACTCAAAATCTCTTGGAAATCTTGCTTCATGCTCAACACATACCTCTTTTCTGGTCCAGAATGGAAGAAGCAATAACCAGAATAAATTTTAAGAATTGAGGGCTATCCACATTCAGGTATGTCACTTTGCCTTCTGTTTCCTGTTTCTGTTTCTGAAAAAGATGCACTGTTTCACTGTGAACAAAAACGTTATGTATATGAATGAAGCTGTGTAACCCATGCTTCCTTCACAGTGTTGTTCTCTCTCATCAGGAAAGCCTTCATTATGCATTGAAGAAGTTTTCCCATTCAGCTTGTGTCCCTAAGCATGGATAGACAGATGTTCATGGAATTTTTTGTATTTCCAAGTAACCATCTTCACACCTTTAAATGGGCTTTGGTCCCTAGCAACATCTTACAAAATTTCTGCCCAGTATTAAATTAAATAAAATCCCACATTTTCTCTCAAATACAATTACACTTTCTTTGTATTTGCCTATCAATGTTTACATTTCTAGTTCTTTATGGACAACTGAGAGCCAAGTGTCTTAATTTGCCTTAGTGCATGTTAGCCTGACACACATCTTAAACTGAATATTCTTGATACATACAGCTCTCTAAATTGAAATTCAAATTTTCTTGTTCTACCTACTACCAATAACATGATAACATCCACAATCTGGAGCAACATGGTTTTGGAAAAAAAAAAGGAAAACAATTTTGCGAATTAATAACATTTATAGGGCACCAAATATTTGATCTGTAATCCATCCATGAATGAGCAGCTCTGCAAAGAACTGCACTAATGTCTGCATGGTCGTTAATTTTTTAGACCAATCTATTATCCTCACCCCAAATCATCCACACCCCAAATCATCCACACATCAGTCTCACGCTGCTGAATGAAGGCGGTTTCCCTCCACTTTTCTGATTCTATCTCTTCACAAGTTCAAAAGATGTCTATTTAGGTCCCGTTTGCTCTCTCCAATGCCTAACTGTAGAAATTGGCATGGCACTTTAGGCTCATGTTCTCAGTGTGCATCTGTCTTGCTCAGGACCCATACCCATGTTACAAGGCTGAGCAGACTCTCCTCTACTTGAGCACTAGCATGAAGCCTCTCTGAAAACAGGTCTACATCTCCATCTCCCAAAATTAGTTTCTTAAGTGTGCCCATTGTGTGTGTTCACAGGTCCCCAAGTAAGACTAATAAGGTCAAACTAGCCCATGTGGCATCTCCTTCAGGTCTGCCAAATTATCAAGCACAATGTAGACTATGAAGTGCACAGAGAACAGAAAATCCTAAACCCACATTCCTGTGCCCTCTAGGCTTCGTCCTCTTCCTCCGCCGTTTATAGAATTCACAGTATGTTCAAACATTTAAAAAGAAAAAAAAAACCTCTCTACTCTTCCTTGCACTTTATTCTATGGGGAACTGCAAACTAGCTGGCGCAGTATCTGCTCATCTGCTTAAGCCTTCTCCGATTTCTCAACCTTCCTCTGCGCCCCGCCCGCACCCAGGCTTCCAAACTCCAATGCCCAGCTCCACACTCCCTCCCTGCTCCTCCCTCCACTCCCACCCCTGCCGCGCCACCCCCTCCCCACCCCACCACCACCTTACTTCAACCAAACGAAAGCCTTTAAACGAATTTGTCACAGGTAGACTAATAACACCAGAGACATCAGAGAGACCCCTACACAGGTCCTGTGGCTCGCATCGTACATAGCGGACAGAATCTGGGCAGGGTGAAGGCGCCTGTATGGTGGGAGACCAAACGACTGGTATCCATCCACTCAAGAGCAACAGTAGAAAATCTTGAGTTGTCCTCACCATTCCCGGTTTCTGGAGCTCTGGCCAACACCGCTTGTGAGGGTCTTGAGGCAATCAGAACTCTGGGGCAGAGCTGTTTTGCTTTGTTTGTTGTTTTTGTTGTTGTTTCTGGTTTTTGTTTTGTTTTGTTTTTCAATTTATAAATCTAGTTGAATCGCCAACTGGGCGGAAAGTAATAGTGTCGTATTCAGAGAACAGGAGACAGAAAAGCGAGGCGAGAAACAGGAGCCAGGCAGCAACTCAAGCTGGTGCAAGTTGAATGTACAATTAACGCGGCCATGAGCAGAAAGGAGGACCCGGTTGTGCCTTACGTGTTGCACTACCCTGAGGAGTGGGAATTGGCCCTCTCCTCTTCCCAGACGCGCTGTCCGCAGCTACGCGGGAGGCACCGTCACCTCTATGGGAGGCAAAGGTCCTACCGGTCCTGAAAAGCGCTGCAGGGAATTGCTAATAAGCCGTGCTACCCTCTGAACCAGAAATGACTTCTTAAGTGGCTGTTCACCTACTGGTGATAGTACTTCGAAGGACAATGCTGGGAAGGAACCCTAGACACTACCAGCTAGAAGAGCGCCGGAATCAGGGAGGATCTCCTTCCCAAGAGCTAGGCAAAACCTGCAGTGTTACGGCGTAAACCAGCACGCTGAAGATCTGCCTCAAAATAAACGAGGACAGTATAAAAATCTCTATCTCCACTTTTGCTCCCAGTAAAACTGTGCCCCAAATTTCAGGAGAAACAACCCTGCAGAGCCCTGACGAGAGAACAGGTCGGGAGTAAAGCAGAAATCTCAAGTATTTTGTGACAGACCATTTAAATGACCTTTATACACAAATTCTGTAGACAATCCGAATCAAACATTTTGTAAAGATTTACTGCAGCGTCTAATGTCCATTTTCAGAGCTACTCGAAGTGTCAAATGGCTGTAAGTACTGAAATGTGTTTGTTCTGGCTAACCAATATAACTTCTACAATGGCCTATTTCTTACTTCTACTCCCAAGTCAAAAAGCTAGAATCAAATAACACCACTCCTCCCTCAAACTTCTCTCAGGAAAAAAAGGCCGGTAAGCTCTGGAGCTGTGTAGTCCGGAAGCAGTAAGGCTGCTCACTTCAGTGGTCTACAGAATTACCTATCTGAAGAGCACTTTAAAAAAAAGTTTTAATACATTACTCCTTGTATTCAAATACATACAGACTTTTAGATAATTATTTTTCCTTTCTACCAGCTCCTCCATTCCCCTAGCGCCACCTTCTGTGGCGTGCAGTGGAGCTCACAGAGTCTAGCAAGTGGCAGAGAACTTTCTAGAATAATAAAAAAAAATCGTTAACAGAAAATTAAGCTTTCTCCAGGCTCTGCATACAAACTGGCAGAGGAAAGGGCAGTAACCAGAACCTGCTATGGTACACACTCTATAACTTAGGAGGTTCAGAAAGCCAGCAAGAGCAAAACACACCCTCCGAAGCCAAATCCTGATGCCCCACGTTGCAAGCCCGCGTTCTCCATTCTTCCTTGGCAAACGCGTATTCTGTGGCCAGCCCTGGGAATGTCCAAACAAAAACACAACCAACAATGCGGGGAATGTGAGACAGGAAGAAGGAGGTAAAAGGTGGTGAGGATTGACCTCACATGTTTACTTAACGCATCTAAATCGACAGTAATCCAATCCAGTTGGAACCTCTTACGATCTCATTTCCTGATAGTGGGAGTCTCTATTTTAACTCTATGCGATTCACACTTTGGGGCAAGCTGAGAAAAATTCTGTTCATGGCAGCCGCTACAGGTTAAGTTCATCTAGGTTCCTGACGCTTGACTCAGCACCGCATATACACTGGTCATAGCTGCAATTTGGAGGAACGATCCGAAATGGATCTCCAAGAGAGACTAGGCTGCAGTACCTGCAGGTTTTTACTTATCCTCAATCCAAAAAGCAGACGGAAACCCGTCGCTGTCCCCTTTCTGCTGACTAGCGAACCCTAACCATAGTTTCTCAGCTTCCAGCCCGCATCCCCTAGGGAGGTTGACTCTCGGAGACCCAGCCGCCCTAGAAGCCACAGGCCCTGTGCCTCACACTTTCCTTCCCGATGATCATGCGGCCGCTTAGGATCCCTGCACTTTTAATGAAATAAAGATAAAAAGTAACATAGAAGCCACAGGAAAGTGCGAAAAATGAATTTTTCGTGGAATATACGAGCATAGACGGATAAAGGAGTCGTGAGCTGGCTAGCGTGGACCGCAAAGGGAAGGGACTAAATTGCACCCCCCAGGGCACAAGCCGGCCTTCCTGTAGCTGTATAAAGTTGTTTCCGCACTAATGTGAAATTCTGGAACAGACAGAGAGTACACAAAGAACCTACGAACCACTACTTTTATGTCTTCTCCTAGAGCTGACTCAAGGCCACAAGAAGAACAGGGAGCGGGGCAGTGCCTTGAGCTGTTGAGGAAAGGGTAAATGGGAATGGAGATGTTAACCGGCCGAAGAGCCCAGCTGAGGAAGCGCAAAGGAGCAGTACTTTACCTTCTCCAACAGCAACTACCGCAAAGGCGTCTTTCACCTGTTTGTCAGCCAGCTGCTCTGTGAATCAGCCCTATCAAGGTGCAAGCGCTGAGCCCTGTCCGTATGCAGCAGACTTCCCTCCTTTAGGACAGTGGAAAGTGTGAGTCTCCAGTTTTGTTCTTTTTGCTTAGGATTATCTTCAGTATACAAGTTCTTTTTTAGTTCCACATGAATTTAAAATAGCTTTCTCTAATTCTGTGAAGAATTTCAATGGTAGTTTGATGGCAATAGCACTAAATCTATAAATTACTTTGGGCAGCATGGCCATTTTCACCGTCTTCCTGTCTATGAGGGTAGAATGATTTTCAACTTCTTTGTGTCCTCTCTGATTTCCTTGAGCAGTGGTTTGTATTTTTTCTTGAAGAGGTCCTTCATGTCCTTGTTGGCTGTTCCTAGGTATTTTATTCTCTTTGTAGCTATTGTGAATGGGCTCATTATTGAAAAAAATAAACAAAACTGACAAATCTTTACACATGCTAGAAATAGAGAAGGACTAAATAAATAAGGGATAAAAAGAAGACATAACTGATTCTGCAGAAATTAAATGAGTCATTAAGCTATTATGACAACTATATGATAACAAATTGGAAAACTTGAAAACAACAGAAAAATTCCTAGACATGTACAACCTATCAATATTGAACCATGAAGAAATCTAAAACCTGAACAAATCCATAACAAGTAATAAAATCAAAGCTGTAACAAAAAGTCTTCTAGCAAAGGAAAACCCAGAACCTGATGGCTTCATAGTTGACATTCACCAAACATGTTAAAAAGAACTAATGTCAATCCTACTCAAAGTTTTCCAAAAAAGAGAGACAGAGGGAACACTTCCATATTTATTCTACCAGGCCAATACCAAAACCAGACAAAGACACATCAAATAAAGAAAACTACAGGCCAGTATCTCTGATGAATATTGATGCAAAAATGCACAACAAAATACTAGTAAACAGAATTCAACAACACATTAAAAAGATCATTCATCATTGTGATGGTTAATTCTCAGTGCCACTTTGTTTGGATTGAAAGATGTAAAATATTGATATCGGGTGGGTCTGTGGGTGTTGCCAAAGTAGATTAACATTTGAGTCAGAGGGTGAGGAAGGCAGACCCACCCTTAATTTGGTGGTCATCATCTAATCAGCTGCCAGTGAATATAAAACAGGCACAAAAACATGAAAAGGCAAACCTAGCCTAGCCTCCAAGCCTACATCTTTCTCTGGTGCTGGATGCTTTCTGCTCTTGAACATTGGACTCCAAGTTCTTCGTTTTTGAGACTTGGACTGGCTCTCCTTGCTCTTCAATCTTGCAGACAGCCTATTGTGGGACCCTGTGATTGTGTAAGGTAATACTTAGTAAACTCACATATATACATTTTATATATATGAGTTTATTATATTATTATTAATATAATATATATTAATAATAATATATTACATATTGTATATTAATAATAATATATTATATATTAATATTATAATGAATATTATTATATATTATATATTAATATTAGTATATTTATATATACTAATAGGATATTTTATATATATATATATCCTATTAGTTCTGTCCCTCTAAAGTACCCTGACTAATACAACAATGACCAAGTGAGATGCATCCAAGAATACAGGGATAGTTTATCATAAGCAAATCAATGTGATACATCATATCAAAGAAATGAAGGTCAACAGTAAATGACAATTTAAGTTAGTGCTATAAGAGCATTGGATAAAATTCAACATCCCTTCATAATAAAAACCCTGTGAAACAACTGGGAACATACTTAATCCTAATAAAAACCATATATGATAGACCCTAGCTAATACCCTACCAAATGGGGCAAAAGGAAATCTTCTCCTCTAAGATTTGGAACATGACAAGGATGCCCAGTTTCACTACTGTTATTTGACATAGTAGTTGAAGTCCTAGTTAGGGCTATTAGACAAGAGAAAAAAATAAAGGACATCCATAACAAACAGAAAAGGTCAAATTATTCTCTTTTGAAGCTATGATCTTACATTTGGGAAAACATAAGGCCCACCCCCCTAAAAAATATTAGAACTGATAAACAAATTGAGCAAAGTTGCAGAATGCAAAATTAACATACAAAAATTAGTAACATTTTTATGTGTCAATAGTGAATAATCTGAAAAAATAAAGATCCTAATTTTGTTTACAATAGCTAAAAAGAAAATAGAACACCTAGGAATTAACTTATTGATTAACTTATTCCTTTTTTAAAATTTTTCAGTCTTTTTTTATTTTATTATACTTTAAGTTTTAGGGTACATGTGCACAATGTGCAGGTTTGTTACATGTGTATACATGTGCCATGTTGGTGTGCTGCACCCATTAACTCATCATTTAACATTAGGTATATCTCCTAAGGCTAACCCTCCACCCTCCCCCCACGCCACAACAGTTGCTGGTGTGTGATGTTCCCTTTCCTGGGTCCATGTGTTCTCATTGTTCAATTTCCACCTACGAGTGAGAACATGAAGTGTTTGCTTTTTTGTCATTGCGATAGTTGCTGAGAATGATGGTTTCCAGTTTCATCCATGTCCCTACAAAGGACATGAACTCATCATTTTTTATGGCTGCATAGTATTCCATGGTGTATATGTGCCACATTTTCTTAATCCAGTCTATCATTGTTGGACATTTGGGTTGGTTCCAACTCTTTGCTATTGTGAATAGTGCCGCAATAAACATACGTGCGCATGTGTCTTTATAGCAGCATGATTTATAACTCTTTGGGTATATACCCAGTAATGGGATGGTTTGGTCAAATGGTATTTCTAGTTCCAGATCCCTGAGGAATCACCACACTGACTTCCACAATGGTTGAACTGGTTTACAGTCCCACCAACAGTGTAAAAGTATTCCTATTTCTACACATCCTCTCCAGCACCTGTTGTTTCCTGACTTTTTCATGTGGCCATTCTAACTGGTGTGAGATGGTATCTCCTTGTGGTTTTGATTTGCATTTCTCGGATGGCCAGTGATGATGAGCATTTTTTCATGTGTCTTTTGGCTGCATAAATGTCTTCTTTAAAGAAATCTCTGTTCATGTCCTTCACCCAATTTTTGATGGGGTTGTTTGTTTTTTTCTTGTAAATTTGTTTGAGTTCATTGTAGATTCTGGATATTAGCCCTTTGTCAGATGAGAAGATTGCAAAAATTTTCTCCCATTCTCTAGGTTGCCTGTTCACTCTGGTGGTAGTTTCTTTTGCTGTGCAGAAGCTCTTTAGTTTAATTAGATCCCATTTGTCAATTTTGGCTTTTGTTGCCATTGCTTTTGGTGTTTTAGACATGAAGTACTTGCCCATGCCTATGTCCTGAATGGTATTGCCTAGGTTTTCTTCTAGGGTTTTTATGGTTTTAGGTCTAACATTTAAGTCTTTAATCCATCTTGATTTAATTTTTGTGTAAGGTGTAAGGAAGGGATCCAGTTTCAGCTTTCTACATATGGCTAGCCAGTTTTCCTAGCACCATTTATTAAATAGGGAATCCTTATCCCATTGCTTGTTTTTGTCAGGTTTGTCAAAGATCGGATGGTTGTAGATATGAGGCATTACTTCTGAGGGCTCTGTTCTGTTCCATTGGTTTATATCTTTGTTTTGGTACCAGTATCATGCTCTTTAGGTGCCAGTATCATGCTGTTTTGGTTACTGTAGCCTTGTAGTATAGTTTGAAGTCAGGTAGCAAGATGTCTCCAGCTTTGTTCTTTTGGCTTAGGATTGACTTGGCAATGTGGGCTCATTTTTGGTTCCATATGAACTTTAAAGTAGTTTTTTCCAATTCTGTGAAGAAAGTCCTCGGTAGCTTGATGGGGATGGCAATTAAACTATAAATTACCTTGGGCAGTATGGCCATTTTCACGATATTGATTCTTCCTACCCATAAGCATGGAATGTTCTTTCATTTGTTTGTATCCTCTTTTATTTCATTGAGCAGTGGTTTGTAGTTCTCCTTGAAGAGGTCCTTCACGTCCCTTGTAAGTTGGATTCCTAGGTATTTAATTCTCTTTGAAGCAATTGTGAATGGGAGTTCACTCATGATTTGGCTCTCTATTTGTCTGTTATTGGTGTATAAGAATGCTTGTGATTTTTGCACATTGATTTTGTATCCTGAGACTTTGCTGAAGTTGCGTATCAGCTTAAGGAGATTCTGGGCTGAGACAATGGGCTTTTCTAGATATACAATTATGTCATCTGCAAACAGGGACAATTTGACTTCCTCTTTTCCTAAGTGAATACCTTTTATTTCCTTCTCCTGCTGGAATGCCCTGGCCAGAACTTCCAACACTCTGTTGAATAGGAGTGGAGAGAGAGGGCATCCCTGTCTTGTACCAGTTTTCAAAGGGAATGCTTCCAGTTTTTGCCCATTCAGTATGATATTGGCTGTGGGTTTGTCATAGATAGCTCTTATTATTTTGAAATAAATCTCATTGGTACCTAATTTATTAAGAGTTTTTAGCATGAAGCATTGTTGAATTTTGTCAAATGCCTTTTCTGAATCTATTGAGATAATCATGTGGTTTTGTCATTGGTTCTGTTTATATGATGGATTATGTTTATTGATTTGCGTTTGTTGAACCAGCCTTGCATCCCAGGGATGAAGCCCACTTGATGATAGTGGATAAGCTTTTTGATGTGCTTCTGGATTCAGTTTGCCAGTATTTTATTGAGGATTTTTGCATTGATGTTCATCAGGGATATTGGTTTAAAATTCTCTTTTTTTGTTGTGTCTCTTCCAAGCTTTGGTATCAGGATGATGCTGGCCTCATAAAATGAGTTAGGGAGGATTTCCTCTTTTTCTGTGGATTGGAATAGTTTCAGAAGGAATAGTACCATCTCCTGCTTGTACCTCTGATAGAACTTGGCTGTGAATCCATCTGGTCCTGGACTTTTTTTAGTTGGTAAGCTATTAATTATTGCCTTAATTTCAGAGCCTGTTATTGGTCTATTCAGAGATTCAACTTCTTCCTGGTTTAGTCTTGGGAGGGTGTATGTAGTATTCTCTGATGGTAGTTGGTATTTCTGTGGGATCAGTGGTGATATCCTTTTTATCATTTTTTATTGTGCCTATTTGATTCTTCTCTCTTTTCTTATTTATTAGCCTTGCTAGCAGTCTGTCAATTTTGTTGGTCTTTTCAAAAAACCAGCTCCTGGATTCACTGATTTTTTGAAGGTTTTTTTGTGTCTCTATTTCCTTCAGTTCTGCTCTGATCTTTGTTATTTCTTGCCTTCTGCTAGGTTTTGAATGTGTTTGCTCTTGTTTCTCTGGTTCTTTTAATTGTGATGTTAGGGTGTCAATTTTAGATTTCCTTTCTTGCTCTCTCTTGTGAGCATTCAGTGCTATAAATTTCCCTCTACACACTGCTTTGAATGTGTCCCAGAGATTCTGGTATGTTGTATCTTTGTTCTTGTTGGTTTCAAAGAACATCTTTATCTCTGCCTTTGTTTTGTTTTGTACCCAGTAGTCATTCAGAGCAGGTTGTTCAGTTTCCATGTCGTTGAGCAGTTTTGAGTGAGTTTCTTATTCCTGAGTTCCAGTTTGATTGCACTGTGATCTGAAACAGGTTGTTATAATTTCTGTTCTTTTACATTTGCTGAGGAGTGCTTTACATCCAACTATATGGTCAATTTTGTAATAGGCGTGGTGTGGTGCTGAAAAGAATGTATATTTTGTTGATTTGGGGCGGAGAGTTCTGTAGATTTCTATTAGGTCTCTGGTGCAGAGCTGAGTTCAATTCCTGGATATCCTTGGTAACTTTCTGTCTCGTTGATCTCTTTGTCTAATGTTGACAGTGGGGTGTTAAAGTCTCCCATTATTATTGTGTGGGAGTCTAAGTCTCTTTGTAGGTCACTTAGGACTTGCTTTATGAATCTGGGTGCTCCTGTATTGGGTGCATATATATTTAGGATACTTAGCTCTTCTTATTGAATTGATCCCTTTACCATTATGTAATGGCCTTCTTTGTCTCTTTTGGTCTTTGTTGGTTTAAAGTCTGTTTTTATCAGAGAGTAGGATTGCAACCCCTGCCTTTTTTTGTTTTGCATTTGCTTGGTAGATCTTCCTCTATCCCTTTATTTTGAGCCTATGTGTGTCTCTGCACATGAGATGGGTTTCCTGAATACAGCACACTGATGGGTCTTGACTCTTTATCTAGTTTGCCAGTCTGTGTCTTTTAATTGGAGCATTTGGCCCATTTACACTTAAGGTTAATATTATTATGTGTGAATTTGATCCTGTCATTATGATGTTAGCTGGTTATTTTGCTCGTTAGTTGATGCAGTTTCTTCCTAGCCTTGATGGTCTTCACAGTTTGGCATGTTTTTGTGGTGGCTGATACCGGTTGTTCCTTTCCATGTTTAGTGGTTCCTTCAAGAGCTCTTTTAGGGCAGTCCTGTTGGTGACAAAATCTCTCAGCATTTGCTTGTCTGTAAAGGATTTTATTTCTCCTTCACTTATGAAACTTAGTTTGGCTTGATATGAAATTCTGGTTTGAAACTTCTTTTCTTTTAAGAATGTTGAATATTGGTCCCCACTCTCTTCTGTCTTGTAGAATTTCTGCCAAGAGATCAGCTGTTAGTCTGATGGGCTTCCCTTTGTGGGTAACCCAACCTTTCTCTCTGGCTGCCCTTAACATTTTTTCCTTAATTTCAAGTTCAGTGAATCTGACAATTATGTGTTTGGAGTTGCTCTCTCAAGGAGTATATTTGTGGTGTTCTCTGTATTTCCTGAATTTGACTATTGGTGTGCCTTGCTAGATTGGGGAAGTATTCCTGGAAAATATCCTGCAGAGTGTTTTCCAACTTGGTTCCATTCTCCCCGTCACTTTCAGGTACACCAATCAGATACAGATTTGGTCTTTTCACATAGTCCCATATTTCTTGGAGGCTTTGTTAATTTCTTTTTATTCTTTTTTCTCTAAACTTATCTTCTTGCTTCATTTCATTCATTTGATCTTCCATCACTGATACCCTTTCTTCCAGTTGATCGAATCGGCTACTGAGGTTGTGCATTCATCACATAGTTCTCATGCCATGATTTTCAGCTCCACCATGTCCTTTAAGGACTTCTCTGCATTGGTTATTCTAGTTAACCATTGGTCTAATTTTTTTTCAAGGTTTTTAACTTCTCTGCCATGGGTTCGAATTTCCTCCTTTAGCTCACAGTAGTTTGATCATCTGAAGCCTTCTTCTCTCAACTTGTGAAAGTCATTCTCCATCCAGCTTTGTTCCATTGCTGGTAAGGAACTGCATTCCTTTGGAGAAGGACAGGTGCTCTGATTTTTAGAGTTTCCAGTTTTTCTGCTCTGTTTTTTCCCCATCTTTGTGGTTTTATCTACGTTTGGTCTTTGATGATGGTGACGTACAGATGGGGTTTTGGTGTGAATGTTCTTTCTGTTTGTTAGTTTTCCTTCTAACAGACAGGACCCTCAGCTGCAGGTCTGTTGGAGTTTGCTGGAGGTCCATTCCAGACCCTGTTTGCCTGGGTTTCAGCAGCGGAGCCTGCAGAACAGCGAGTATTTGTGAACAGCAAATGTTGCTGCCTGATCATTCCTCTGGAAGTTTTGTCTCAGAGGAGTAGCCGGCTATGTGAGGTGTCAGTCTGCCCCTACTTGGGGGGGCCTCCCAGTTAGGCTACTAGGGGTCAGGGGCCCACTTTAGGAGGCAGTCTGTCTGTTCTCAGATCTCTAGCTTCATGCTGGGAGAACCACTACTCTCTTCAAAGCTGTCAGACAGGAACATTTAAGTCTGCAGAAATTTCTGCTGTCTTTCATTTGGCTATGCCCTGCCCCCAGAGTTGGAGTGTGCAGAGGCAGGCAGGCCTCTTTGAGCTGCAGTGGGCTCCACCCAGTTGGAGGTTCATGGCAGCTTTGTTTATCTACCCAAGCCTCAGCAATGGTGGGCACCCCTCCTCCAGCCTTGCAGCTGCTTTGCAGTTTGATCTTGGGCTACTGTGCTAACAATGAGCAAGGCTCTGTGGGCAGAGGACCCTCTGAATCAGGTGCAGGATATAATCTCCTGGTGTGCCGTTTGCTAAGACCACTGGAAAAGTGCAGGATTAGGGTTAGAATGACCCGATTTTCCAGGTGCCATCTGTCACCCCTTTCTTTGGCTAGGAAAGGGAATTTCCTGACCCCTTGTGCTTCCCAGGTGAGGTGATGCCTTACCCTGCTTCGTCTCACACTCGATGCACTACATAGACTGTCCTGCACCCACTGTCCGACACTCCCCAGTGATATGAACTCAGTACCTCAGTTGGAAATGCAAAAATCACCCATCTTCTGTGTCGCTCATGCTGGGAGCTGTAGACTGGAGCTGTTACTATTTGGCCATCTTGGCTTCAACCTGGTTAACTTACTCCTGAGCAAAAAACTGAAATATCTCTACAATGAAAACTGTAAAATATTGGTGCAAGTGATTGAAGAGGACCCAAAAAAATGGAAAGGTAGTCTATGTTTAGAATTTGCAAGAATCATTATTGTGAAATGTCCATACTATCCAAAGTAATCTACAGATTCAATACAATCTCTGTTGAAATATCAATTATATTCTTTGCAGAAATAGGAAAAACCATATTAAAGTTTATGTGGAACTACAAAAGACCCAGAATAGCTAAAGCTATCCTGAACAAACGAACAAAAAAGGGAGAATTACATTACATGTCTTCAAATTATACTTCAGAGTTATAGTAATCAAAGCAGGATGTAGTGGCACAAAATCACACACATAGACTGGTGGAACAGAATGCAGATCCCAGGAACAAATCTGCAGACCTATATATAGTTAACTCATTTTTTACAAAGGTGCCAAGAACATAAGTTGGTGAAAAGTACAGTCTCTTCAATAACTGGTGTTGCGAAAATTGGATATTCATATGCAGAAAAATAAAACTAGTCCCTGTCACCATATGCAGAAATCAAATCAAAATGGCTCAACCACCTAATTTTAAGCCTTCAAACCACAAAACTACTACAAGAAAATATTGGGTAAACTCTCCAGGACAGTTGACTGGGCAAAGATTTCTTGAGTGCTACCCCACAAGCACAGGCAACCAAAGCAAAATTAGACAAATAAGGTCACAGGAAGCTAAAAAGCTTTTGCACAATAAAGGAAAGCAATTAACAGAGTGAAGAAACAACCTGCAGAGTGGGAGAAAGCATTGCCAAATATCCATCTGACAAGGAATTAATCACCATAATATATAAAGAAGCTGAACAACTGTATTTTAAAAAATCTAATAATTCAATTTAAAAATTAGCCAGAAAAATCTGAATAGATATTTTTGAAAAGAAGACCTATAGGCTTATGAAAAGGTGATCAACAGCATTGATCATTAGAGAAATGAAAATCAAAACTACAATGAGTTATCATCTCACCCCCATTAAAATAACTTTTATCCAAATAAGCAGTTAAAAAAGGGAATTCTCAAACAATGTTGGTGGAAATGTAAAATAGGATAATCATTATAGATGCCATTTTGCAGGTTTCTACAAAAAACTGAAAATAGAGCCAGCAATCCTGCTGCTGGATATACACCCAACAAAAACCAAATCAGTATATGGAAGAGATATCTGCATTCCCATGTTTGTTGCAACACTGTTCACAATAGCCAATATCTGGAAGCAATCTAAGTGCCAATCAATAGAGGACTGCATAAAGAAAATATAAATACACCCAATGGAGTATAATGCAGCCATGCAAAAGATTGACATCCTGTTATTTGCAATAACAGAGTGAACTGTAGGTCTTTAAGTCAAATACGATAATCCCAGAACAGAAAGACAAACTTAGCATGTTCTCACTTATAAAAACAATTAAGCTTACAGAGATAGAGAGTAGAAGGACTGGTATGAGAACCTAGGAAGTGTAGCAGTGCATTGGAGGAGGAAGTGGAGATAGTTAATGGAACAAAAAAAAATAGTGAACAACTACTATTTTATAGCGTAACGGGATGACTGTAATTAATAATAATTTAATTATACATTTAAAAATAGCTATAAGTATACAAATGGATTGTTTTTAACATAAGGGATAAATGCTTGAGGGAATTGATACCTCATTTACCCAGGTATGATTATTACACTTTGTATGCCTGTATCAAAATAGGCTACATATTCCATAAACGTATACCTCTACTATGCACCATGTAAAATTAAAAAATTAAAAATTGAAAAAAGAACTCTAATTGCCATATGAGAGTCATCATAAGTGGCCCTGTAGACAGCTCACCTAATCCTCTAGCCAACAACTGCCATCAGCTGGCCATGTGAGTGTGCCATTTTTGACGTCCTTTGGATAACTACGACCCAAGGTGATATCTGACAGCAACCCATGCAATTTCTCTTTACTGTGGTGAAAGAGAAGTACTAACTTTGGCCCTTCTAACAATTCCTGACCCAATGAATTGTGAGCAAAATAAGCTGTGCTTTAATATGTGATGTTTGGGGTAATATGTTAGTAAATAGGAAATAAAACAGATCCTTGGTGTAAAGTAAGTAAAACAGGTATCCCAGGGTGCAAAGGGGTTGATAATTTGCCCATGGTTTCATGCCTAAGGGTTAGTGTTAAGACTTAAACTTCACGCTAAATCCAAATTATTTTATCACAGTACCTTCTCAACATCCCTCTTGATAGTTTCTTTCCATTGAGAACCTTATTTTCAGACTCAGTTGATTTCCAAACCTGTCTGTGCATCAGAGTTAACTGTATAAAGGTTATGATAGAGATTGCCATTCCAATTCTATAGAGTCAGATTTTAAAGGCATGAGACCAGGAATCTCACCCTAAAGTGGCACCCCAGGTGACACTGAGGCAGTCTGTGAAGCTACCAGTAGATCCTACTGCTCAGCCAGGATATTCTGGACTAATTAGAAGTGACCAGCAAGATTTCCTTTGAAATATTTTCAGCATCGAAAAATTACTCAGTTGTGTGCTTATCTGGTTATATTTAGACTTTATGAACCCTAACTTCTGCACTATTTTCTTGACCCCTAAAACTAGAAGACAAAAGCCAATGATATTGTATCTGGCCAAAAAGTGCTTTTTGAGCAACTCAAGTGCAGCGACACCTTCATAGATTTTGGGGTCACTGCCTTCTAAGAGTGAAGCATTAGGATGAGGAGCTACATGTAAAATCACTTCAGAACAATCAAATGACAAGTCTTTGTGACCATAAGTACAATGGAATGGAAAGAATTATACCCAAATTATGCTAAGAAGTAGCAGTTTAAATGAGGCCCAGTGGAGGAGATTTTACCTGGGGCTGGATGTCTAATGAGATCTGCAAAGCAAAAAGATTACCCCAGGTAGTTAGAGCCTAAGAGCTTAAGCTCCAAGGGCAGAGAGGAGAAGACATGTATTCAGTGGGAAGGGAACAGTTTACAGGGTGTAATTTAAGTCAGCTTTAGAAGTAGAAGAGAAAGGTAAAGCAAGACTTGGGGAATGAGAAAAGGCTTGAAGCTGAGTTCAGATTTTTATTTTTCCTATTTTCAAATTCTAGTGTTATTAAAGTACTGAACTCTATACATTACTGAAAATAAAAATAAATTAATAGAATTTTCTTAGCAGGTTATTTAACAATTTCCCCTGCAATATTTTTACCGGAGATACTGTGAAGAATTTTTGAAGGAAAAAATAATTTGTTTCTGCCATTTTGGAACTTTAAGAATCCCACCATTTTTAGCTACTAAAATGGCTAAAACATAAAAGTGAGAAAATTCTGAGGGCTGGGAAGCAGAACTCTCATACATGCCTAGTGGAAGTGAAAAAAAATTGATAAAACTTGTCAGACCTGTGGTACCAGCTACTCATGAGGCTACATTTTTGCACATGTATTTTACATGTCTACATAAATAATATGTATAGCCTCCAAATATATACACATGTGCATAAACATGATGAAAACATTATTCTTAATGACAAAACCAAAAGTAGCCAAATGTTCTTCAACTGTAGAACAGATCATTTAATTGTGGTATAGTCACACATGGGAATATTCAACAATGGGCATTAATAAACTATAATTATATACAACAATAAATAAATTCCATAAACATAATGTTAGGCAAGAGAAGCCAACCAAAAACAACCTTTATTTTTATAAAATACACAACATATAAAGCCAATCAATGTTGTTAAATCTTAAGAGTTACAGACATATAATTACACACATAATTAATGCATAGCTTGCTGAGAAACAATCCGTGTAACCAGAACCCACTTTAGGGATAGAATATCATCACTCTGATAGTGACAGCAAGGGAATCAGGAATTTCTAGGGAAGTGGTGATTTTCTATTCCTTAAACTGAGTTCTGGTTACATGGATGTTGTTTCTCAGCAAGCTATGAACTATGTGTATACTTGTGTGTCTGTATGTTTCACTTCAATGAAAGTTTAAAAGTTAATGTAGTTGGGGATAAAAATACAATACAATACAGTACAGTACAGTACAGTACAATGCAATACAATACAATAGAAGACAAGGGCCCAAGAAGGGTCTCTGAGACCAGAGTGGGAATCATGGGAATTTTGGCAAAGTTGCCAATAAAATCTGAGGCTATGCTGCAGTTTCCGGAATGCTCCAACTCTCCATATAGTATTGGTCTAAAGAACAACTATTTGAAGATCATACCAGGAGGGACCAAGATGATCAAATAAGAACAGCTCTGGTCTGCAGCTCCAAGCAAGGTCAACGCAGAAGGTGGGTGATTTTTGCAATTCCAACTGAGATAACCAGTTCTTCTAATTGGGACTGTTTAAGCAGGGAGGCACAGCCCATAGAGGGCAAGCAGAAGCAGGGTGGGGCTTCACTTCACCTGGGAAGTGGAAGCAGGTGATGACCTCCCTCTCCCAGCCATGGGAATTCATGAGGGACTGTGCTACCCATCTGAGTTACTATGCTTTTCCCACAATTTTTGCAATCTGCAGATCAGGAGATTCCCTTGTATGCCTATACCACCAGGGCCCTCGGTTTCAAGGACAAAACTGGGCACAGTTTGGGCAGACACTGAGCTAGCTGCAGGAGTTTTTTTATGTCCCAGTGGTGCCTGGAACCCCAGTGAGACAAAATCATTCACTCCCCTGGAAAGGGGGCTGAAGCCATGGAGCCAAGCGATGTCACTCAATGGATCCCATTCCCACAGGACCCAGCAAGCTATGAACCACTGGCGTGAAATTCTCACTGCCAGCACAGCAGTCTGAAGTCTACCTGGGATGATCCAGCTTGGTTCAGGGAGGGGCATCCACCATTACTGAGTAGGTGGTTTTCCCCTGACAGTGCTAAGGAGGCTGGGATTTCTAGGCTGGGCCCAGAAAAGCAGCTGTTGCCAGACTGCTTCTCTAGATTCCTCCTCACTGAGCAGGCCATCTCTGAAGGAAAGGAAATAGCCTCAGTCATGGGATTACAGACAAAACACACGACTCCTTGGGACAGAGCACCTGGGGGAAGGGCGGCTATGGGTGCAGCTTCAGCGGATTTAATCATTATTGCCTGCCTGCTCTGAAGAGAGCAGCTGATCCTGACAGAGGGATTTCTCCCAGCACAGTACACCAGCTCTGAAAAGGGACAGACTGCCTCGTCAAGTGGGTCCCTGACCTCCGTGCCTCCTGACTGGGAGAAACCTTCCAACAGATGTCGACAGACACCTCATACAGGAGAGCTCTGGCTGGCATCAGGCTGGTGCCCATCTGCGTCACAGCTTCCAGAGGAAGGAACAGACAACAATCTTTGCTATTCTGCAGCCTCTGCTGGTAATACACAGGTGAAAAGTGTCTGAAGTGGACCTCCAGCAAACTGCAGTAGACTTGCATAAGAGGGGCCTGACTGTTAGAAGAAAAGCTACAAAACAGAAAGCTACAATATAAACATCTGCATAAAGGACGCCCACAAGAAAACCCCATCCAAAGGTCATCAGCTTTAAAGATCAAAGATAGATAAGTCATGCAGATGAGGAAAAACCAGCACAAAAACTCTGAAAATTCCAGAAACCAGAATGCCTCTTCTCCTCCAAATGCTCACAACTTCTCTCCAGCAAAGGCACAAAACAGGATGGGGAATGAGATTGACAAATTGACAGAAGTGGGCTTCAGCAGGTGGGTAATAACAAACACCTCTGAGCTAAAGGAGCATGTTTTAACCCAATGCAAGCAGGCTAAGAAATTTTGTAAATGATTAGAGGAACTGCTTGCTAGAATAATCAGTTTAGAGAGGAACATAAATGACTTGATGGACCTGTAAAACACAAGAACGTTGTGAAGCATATGCAAGTATCAATAGCCAAATTGATCAAGCAGAAGAAAGGATATCAAAGGTTGAAGATCAACTTACTGAAATAAGGTGTGAAGACAAGATTAGAGAAAAAAATGAAAAGTAATGAAAAAAGCCTCCCATTAATATGGGACAATGTGCAAAGACCAAACCTATGATTGATTGGTGTAACTGAAGGTGACAGGGAGAATGAAACCAAGTTGGAAAACACACTTCAGGATATTACCCAGAAGAAATTCCCCAACCTAGCAAGACAGGCCAGCATGCAAATTCAGGAAATACAGAGAATGCAACTGGGATACTCTTCAAGATGAGCAACCTCAAGAAACATAATCATCAGATTCTCCAAGGTTAAAAAGAAGAAAAAAATTTTAAGGTCATCTGGAGAGAAAGGTCAGATTACCTACAAAGGGAAGCCAATCAGAATAACAGTGGATCTCTCTGCAGAAACCTACAAGTCAGAATAGATTGGGGGCCAATATTCAACATTCTTTAAGAAAAGAATTTTCAACCCAGAATTTCATATCCAGCCAAATTAAGCTTCATAAGCAAAAGATAAAGAAAATCCTTTCCAGACAAGCAAATGCTGAGTGATTTTGTCACCACCAGGCCTGGCTTATAAGAGCTCCTGAAGGAAGCAGTAAATATGGAAAGGAAAACCTGGTACCAGCCACTGAAAAAACACAGCAAAATATAAAGACCAATGACACTGAAGAAACTGCATCAACTAATGTGCAAAATTACCACCTAGCATTATGATGACAGGATCAAATTCAGACATAACAATACTAACAATAAATGTAAATGGGTTAAATATCCCAGTTAAAAGACACAGACTGGAAAATTGGATAAAGAGTCAACACCCATCAGTGTGCTGTATTCAGGAGACCCATCAAAAAACCAAGAGTTGCAATCCTAGTCTCTGATAAAACAGACTTTAAACAAACAAAGATCCGAAAAAGACAAAGAAGGGCATTACATAATGTTAAAGATGTCAGTGCAACAAGAAGAGCTAACTCTCCTAAATATATATGCACCCAATACAGGAGCACCTAGATTCATAAACAAGTTCTTAATGAACTACAGAGACTTAGACTCTCACACAATAATAGTGGGAGACTTTAGCATCCCACTGTCAATATTAGATCAATGAGACAGAAAACTAACAAGGATATTCAGGACTTGAACTCAACTCTAGACCAAGAAGACCTAATCAACATCCACAGAACTCACCACCCAACATCACCAACCAAAAACACCCAGGACCAGATAGATTCACAGCCAAATTCTTCCAGAGGTACAAAGAGAAGCTGGTATCACTCTTTCTGAAACTATTCCAAACAATAGAAAAAGAGGGACTCCTCCCTAACTCATCTTATGAGGTAGCATCATCCTGATACCAAAACCTAACAGAGACACAACAAAAAAAGGAAATTTCAGGCCAATATCCCTGATGAACATCAATGCAAAAATCCTCAATAAAATCTGGCAAACAGAATCCAGCAACACATCAAAAAGTTTATCCACCACAGACAAGTTGGTTTCATATCTGGGTTGCAATGCTGCTTCAACATATGAAAATCAGTAAATGTAATCCATCACATCAACAGAACCAATGACAAAAAGCATATGATTATCTCATAGAAACAGAAAAGGACTTATGTAAAATTTAACATTCCTTCACGCTAAAATCTCTCAATGAATTAGATGTTGACGTAACATATCTCAAAATGATAAAAGCTATTTGTGACAAACCTATAGCCAGTATCATACTGAATGGGCAAAAGCTGGAAGCATTCCCTTGAAAACTGGCACAAAACAAGAATGTGCTCTCCCACCACTCCTATTCAACATTATATTGGAAGTTCTGGCCAGGGCAATCAGGCAAGACAAAAAAATAAAGGGTATTCAAATAGGAAGAGAGGAAGTCAAATTGTCTCTGTTTGCAGATGACACAATTGTATATTTAGCAAACACATTGTCTCAGTCTCAAAACTCCTTAAGCAGATAAGCAACTTCAGCAAAGGCTCAGGATACAAAATCAATGTGAAAAAATCATGAGGATTCCAACAACAGACAATCAGAGAGCCAAAACGTGAGTAAACTCCCAATCACAATTACTACAAAGAGAATAAAATAACTAGGAATACAACTTACAAGGGACGTGAAGGACCTCTTCAAGGAGAACTACAAGCCACAGCTCAAGGAAATAAGAGAGTACACAAACAAATGGAAAAGCGTTTCATGCTTATGGATAGGAAGAATCAATATCGTGAAAATGGCCATAATACCCAAAGTAATTTATAGATTAAATTTTATTACCATCAACCCACCATGGACTTTCTTTGCAGAACTGGAAAAAAACTACTTTTAATTTCATATGGAACGAAAAAAGAGTCCTTAAAGCCAAGACAATCCTAAGCAAAAAGAACAAAGCTGAAGGGATCATGCTACCTGACTTCAAACTACACTACAAGGCTACAGTAACCAAAACAGCATGGGACTGGTACCAAAACAGATATATAGATCAATGGAAGAGAACAGAAACCTCAGAAATTACACTATACATCTACACCCATCTGATCTTTGACAAATCTTACAAAAAGAAGCAATGGGGAAAGGATTCCCTATTTAATAAATGGTGATGGAAGAACTGGCTAGCCATATGCAGAAAACAGAAACTGAACTTCCTTATATTTTACACAAAAGTTAAAGATTTAACGTAAATCCCAAAACCATAAAAACCCTAGGAGAAAACCTAGGCAATACCATTCAGGACATAGGTGTGGGCAAAGTCTTCATTACTAAAACACCAAAAGCAATGGCAACAAAAGCTAAAACTGTCAAATGGAATCTAATTGAACTAAAGAGCTTCTGCACATGAAAGAAACTATCATCAGAGTGAACAGGCAACCTACAGAATGGGAGAAAATTTTTACAAGCTACCCAACTGACAAAGGTCTGATATCTACAATCTACAAGAAACTTAAACAAATTTGCAAGTAAAAAAGCAGACAACCCTATCAAAAAGTGGGCAAATGATATGAACAGCCATTCCTCAAAAGTAGACATTTATGCAGCCAGAAAAAAATATGAAAAAGCTCATTATCACTGATGATTAGAAAAAGGAATGTGAAAACCACAATGAGATACGATCTCACATCAGTTAGAATGGTGATTATTAAAAAGTCAGGAAACAACAGATGCTGAAGAGGCTGTGGAGAAATAGAAATGCTTTTACACTGTTGGTGGAAGTATAAATTAGTTCAACCATTGTGGAAGACAGTGTGGCAATTTCTCAAGGATCCAGAAGCAGAAATAACATTTGACCCAGCAATCCCATTACTGGGTGTATACTCAAAGGATCATAAACCATTCTGCTATAAAGACACATGCACCCTTTTCTTTACTGCAGCACTATTTACAATAGCAAAGCCTTGGAACCAACCCAAATGTCCATCAGTGACAGACTGGATAAAGAAAATGTGGCACATATACACCATGGAATATTATGCAGCCATGAAAAAGAATGAGTTCATATCTTTCGCAGGGACATGGATGAAGCTGGAAGCCATCATTCTCAGCAAACTAACACAGGAACAGACAACAAAACACCTCATGTTCTCACTCATAAGTGAGAGGTGAACAATGAGAAACACATGGACACAGGGAGGGAAACATCACACAGTGGGGCCTGTCAGAGGATAGCGGGGAAAAGGAAGGGAGAGCATTGGGACAAATGCCTAATGTTTAAGGGGATTAAGACCATTGAAGATGGATTGATAGGTGCAGTAAACCACCGTGGCACATGTATACCTATGTAACAAACCTGCACATTCATCCCAGAACTTAAAGTAAATTTTTTAAAAAAGAAGAAAGAAACAGAACAACTGTTACATCTAGCTTGTCCTACTTCCAATTCTACCCTAGTATTATTTACAGAATTTGGGGTACCTCACATCAGAATTCTCCTACGTAAAGACGGCTTAAATTCCTATTGACCCTCACCATTAAACATATCACTCTTGGCCAGGCGTGGTGGCACACACCTGTAATCCCAGCACTTTGGGAGGCCGAGGCAGGCAGATCATGAGGTCACGAGATCGAGACCAGCCTGACCAACATGGTGAAACGCTGTCTCTACTAAATATACAAAAATTAGCTGGGTGTGGTGGCATTTGCCTGTAATCCCAGCTACTCAGGAAGCTGAGGCAGGGGAATTGCTTGAACCCAAGTAGTGGAGGTTGCAGTAAGCCAAGATCATGCCACTGCACTCCAGCCTGGTGATGAAGCGAGACTCCGTCTCAAAAAAAAAAAAAAAAACCTATCACTCACAGTGTTCTATCCTTTCTGCTTACAAAATATGTCTTGATGTTGCAATCTGGAATTTTTGTATTATGTAATAAATTTCTTCTGTTGGTATCAGTTTGGGTAATGATCATTAGATTTCATTAACCATGATGATGAACTAAAAAATCAGCTTTCCTATCCGCAGATATGAGCCAGGCTGTGGTACCTGGCCGACTGAAGAGCTCTGGAGAATTTACTGAAGGGTGGCAGGGTTTCAAAAATCATCATTTTCTGAAAGAATTCTTGGGGATATTTCCCATCTTATACAACAAAATGGCCTGAAAAATGTGGGACAGGACTGGGAATAGAGAAACACAAATTTCAAGAAAAAGCTTAAAATCTCACCTGCTTATCAGAGTCCAGTTACTTTACACACCAGATGACAAATAGCTGGTCAGATTCACTAAAGATGTAGTTGTTAGCACAGTGAGGCCAAGTGATGACTCTTTGGGCCACTATGGACCATACTCTATGTTTGTGCCACTCAAAGCAAACTTGCGCTGTCTGGTGATTTTTCTCACATTCCCTACCTGCGTCTTTCACTTCCTGGCAAGCCCAGGAAAGAAAAACGTTTTTCAAACAAATTTTTTCATTCTTAGCATTGGAATGGCATTTGGCCCATCTGCCCAGGTTCAAGATAGGAGACATCCTATCTTGTCTCCACATCCTTTGTCATGAGAATTTGCAGTTCATCTTATGAGCGTACCTTCCTACTCTTGAGATCAGGCTACAGGATTGCTTTGGGAAATAAAATGCCATCAGAAGTAGCAACGTGTCCCTTCTGAGTTTATGTCTTAAGAGTCATTGCATTTTCATTATATCCTCTTGAATGTTTGCTATTGCCATGAGAATAATATGTCCTAGATATTCAACTCATTCATGAAAGATAGCAGACTTGTTAAGCAGACCTGGACTCCA
Organism: Symphalangus syndactylus; assembly: GCF_028878055.3. Lineage (NCBI taxonomy): Eukaryota > Metazoa > Chordata > Mammalia > Primates > Hylobatidae > Symphalangus > Symphalangus syndactylus. Next base: position 23,666,276 of record NC_072448.2, on the reverse strand, counting down.
GCTGACACTTGGAGTTAAGTCCAATTGTGCATAGCATAGATTAGCCCACCATAGGTGACCCAGAGATATATGAGTCGTAGATAATTGAGAAATAAATGTTTACTGATGAATAGTACTAAGTTTTAGGGTAGTTTGTTAAATAGCAGTACTGTGAAAGAGCTGACTGATTCACGAGTTATGCGTATTATTCTGTCAATGCAAGATTTGTAATGAAAAATTTACCTTTTAAAATAATGTCCTCTCTCTCTATCCCCTTTGTCATCTTAATTTTTTAGAGTATTCATTGTGAACTAGAATATCATATATTTTAATATATTTATTCTTGATCTCTTCCCAAGAGTTTCATTGGGTCTGAGATAATGTTTAATTCCTGCTATAAATGCTCAACATCTTGGTAGGCACTAGTGGTTGTTAAATAATTATGCATGGAATAAATACATTACATTGTCCATTTTTCTCATTATTTCAACATCCATTATCTAATTTTGTTTCTGTGTACAATTCAGTAAGTTGGGAAGAAACAAAGATAATAGAGAAGACTTGTGGAGAAAAATATAAGAAGAGGGAACATCCAAATATTGTCCCTGATGAGATATGAGTTATTCTTCTCCAAGACTGCATCCCTATGGTTGGGAAATATCAAAACTGTGAAAACAAAAATGCCAGCAAGTAGCTTAGACAGTGTCCTCTAATGTCACCACCATGCCACAAAGTTTCTGTATGCTACAATCAGGATCTCTGTTAACCTTCTCTGTGAGTCACTGCATGGACAGAAATTTTAAGGGGACTTAATAAGTCTTCAAAGAGATGTCAGAATCTTTGACTTTGGCATTGTTCCAACAGTATGTATCAGTAAAATTATATAGCAGAACCACCACAATGTCAAAGTCAGACATTATGGACACTGAAGCCTAAAATTAGATGCAATATTTTGTAGCATAGAGAAAAGTACATCTTTAAACAAACTTCTTTATTTCCCAGTACTCTGTTTCCTGTAGGTTTTTAAGATATCTACCAATAAGAACTTTGTATATGAAAAACATCCAGGACCATTTTGTCTAGGTTTCTTTCTCAGGCTTAAGAGATTATGTTGCCTCCTTAATTTGTATCAAAATAGTTTTCCCAGCCTATGTTAGAAAATGAGGTCTAACCCTTCAAGGAAGGTAAAAAGATGCCTCTCCCACCTCCACTCCTAATGACAGGAGAACAATCTGATATCTCTTTATTTCAGGTTGGATACAGGAGAGTGATTTGATGACCTTCCATAAACTCCACTGTAGGGTGCATTTAAAAGTGGGACCTTAGAAGAGATCGATTTTGTTTTCTCTTTCTATAGACCCTCACTCTCTTTCATAGCTTTCCTTGCTAGGCACAAAAAAAAGACTGTTTCCCTGCTCGATCTTTTGAGGGTTTACACCACTGTGGCCCCCAGATTCCCAGCACATTGCTTTGTACACAGTACATGCTTAGTAGATGCTTGCTAATTGACTAAAATATCAAGCCTCTTGGGTAATCATGAGTATCTTGGATCTCTCCCTATCTGGAAGTTGCTTTTGTTTTCTGACTCTGTTTCCTGAAGCAGTGAGATCTAGGTCCTTGCCTGGTTTGTTCTGTGACCTTGAACTAGTGTTTCTACCACTTTAAAACACTTTAGTCAGATGGGTGAAATATGGAGATAATTAAACCTGTGTTCAATGAACTAGTATGTACTCCTCTTACTGGCTGGCAAATTATTCCCAGGTGAAGCTATTATGCTCCTTCCTGGGTCCATGTCTTACTGAGGTTCCTTGTCTTCCCTTCTGCTCATAGGCAGAGGTAAAAGCTGAGGATTCTGTCTTGGTTCCTCTTAATTCTATTTAGCTTCATGATATATCTCTGGTCGTTGGGTTCCTTTTGTCCCTACAGCCATTCTTCCTGTGTTCTTATATGCTGTGGAATCATGGCACAAAAGCAATAATAGTTTTAGTACGTCAAGGATACCTGAGTTATTTCTCTGCTGCCATCATTGTCTGTTTAAATCTAATGTAAACTGACTTCTCCCTTGCCTAGTGATGACACAGGTCCTGCTTAATTAAATATGTATGAGCTGTGAATTTTTACCATTGATATCCTTATCTACTTCATTTCTACAAGAGTGTTAACATGCACTCAAAATCTCTGCTAAGGGAAACATAAAGTGCCATCACAGATACACATCCCTTACTCCTCTGTTTCAGAAGGTTCACTTTCTTTGCCTAAGTAATGATTGACTTTTCCATAGCATCCTCTTCATCATCTCGGCATGAGTACATTCAGTGCAACTGATCCTGAACAGAGTTTAATTAGTCAATGTACCCAAAGGCAAAGTCAAAGACTCTTCCTGTCTGGCTAAGTGCTGGGCTGCTAGCAGGTAGAGACGCCTATTCCTAGCTATTGACTGCCTGAAGTAGGAAGTAATAGAAAATCCATGTGAGCTGAGGACCTGCAGGGCACAACCAGAGACAAATGTATGGACCAGTGTAATAACGATGTGGGAAGGATGGCAGAAGGAATGGTGTGTGTGTGCATATGTGGGTGTGGGTGTTCATTGGTCTCCTTCTCTTTCCTCTCCATTGTTTCTTTCTTTTTCCCATTTTCTCTTGCTCTCTTCTGTTATTAGACCACCAGAGTTGAAATTACTATTTTAATTAATGTATTTGTTTTAATAAATAAAGCATTTCAAAACAACATAATTACAAGAACTGAGAGTTAAACTAAGCACCAACCTATTTAAATGCATTAGGAATATATAATTCAGTTTATTAGAAATATAATTAACATATTCTTTAAGTCTCCTTGAGCCTTTGTCTTTCTGAAGATAAGACAGAGGAATCATAACCAATTTAATAAAATGAAAGAGAATGTAAAGGCAAAAAGTGAATAAAAATATTTGGGGAAGGTAAAAGTTCAAAGAGAATATTCTTTTTCTAAAAATAAAGTGACAAAATATATTCAATGTAAGATTTATTATGCTAATCATTTTCCATTGTATGAGATAAGTACATTCTTGTGTGTAACCAGTCTCCAGAATTCTTTTCCTTGCAAAGTTGAAGCTGTGTACGCATTAAACATTAAACTCTGTAGGCATTCCTATTGACAGGAAGATGATGCTTGAGTTTTACAAATACATTTATTTTTGAAAACATGCCATTTTCTACAATTTATTTCAAAAAAGAGAAGCAGAGAGAATATTTCCTGACTCATTGTGTGAGGTCGGCATTACTCTAATACCAAATTCAAACAGACTTATGAAAAAATAAAACAATAGACCAATATACATGGATGACAAAATCTTCAACAAAATATTAGCAAATTGACTCCAACAGTGTATAAAAAGTATTGCACCATGTCAAAGTGGGATGGATTCTAGGTATGCAAAGCTTATTCCACATTTAAAAATCAGTAATATATCACAGTAACATAATTTTTATAAAACCATATGATGATTTCGATAGAAATAAAAAAAGCATTTGATAAAATTTAACATCCATTCATAATAATAATATAAAACTCTTAGCAAACTGGGAAAAGAGGGGTAAATTTCTCTTTTGGAATTTGAAAGTTGAAAAATAACATCTAGAAAAACAGACAGCTAACATCATACTTAATGGTGGGAAACTACAAGCTTCCCCTCTAAGATCAGGAGAAAGAAAATAATATTGTCTCTCATCACTCCTACTAAACACCATAGTAGAAATCCTAGCTAATGTAGTAAGACAAGGAAGGAAAATAAAAGGTACACAGACTGGGAAGGAAGAAACAAAATTGCCGGTGTTCAAAGATAAAATGAAAATATGAAAAAAAAAGTCAACAATGACACTAAACTACTGTACCTAAGTAATCATAGCAACATTACAGGGTACAAAGTTATAGAAAAGTGAATCATTTTGCTATATACAGGTAAAACATCACTAAGCTAAAAATATAAAATCCAATATGCTCCAAAATCTGACTTTTTGAAGACCAACATAAAACTCAAAGGAAATGCTCGTTGATGCATTTTGTATTCACATTTGAATTACGGGTGCTCAACTGGTTAAGTATAAGCAAATATTCTAATATAAAAAAGCCACTGAAATCTGAAACACTTTTGGTCCCAAACATTTTATATAAAGGGTACTCAACTTGTATCAGCAGTGAATAATTAGAACTTAAAACAAAAAACCATTTAATTAACACCTGTCCTAGCTCATTTTTGATTGCTATAACTTAATACCTGAAACAGGATAATTTATTTTTAATAAAATAAATTTATTTCTTATATTTTTGGAGGCTGAGAAGTCCAAGATTGATAGTCTGCATCTGATGAGGGGCCTCTTGCTGGGGCAGACTCTCTGTATAGTCCTGAGGCATCACAGGACATTACATGTCAAGGGAGCTGACTGTGCTGCGTTATGTCTCTCCTTCTCCTCTTATAAAGCCACTAAGACCTCACTGTCATAATTCATTTAATGCTAGGGAAATTAGGCTTTTTACATGAATGTTAGAAAAGAGAAACATTCAAACCACCAAAACACATACACACACACACACACACACACACACAGAGAGAGAGAGACTTCTTGATTGATATTCTAACAAAGTGTGTACAGGAATACCTGAGGAGGAAGGGGGATTCAAGATGTCTAACTAGAGACATCAAGCATTATCCTTCTCTATAAAGGACAAAACAGCCAGCAGATACACACATAGAAAACAAGATTTAAGAAAAAACATTGGAATTCAATAGGAAAGTGACAGGGAAACTCCGAAGCACAAAATGATAAAGAAGTAAAGCAGCCAGACTCACCAGGATTCCCAGGTGTCCACATTTCCACTGGTGTACTCCTGCAATTCTAAACACAGGAGATCCCCTCAGCCCTTGAGGGCCTCAGACTAGAATAGGGAGCTGCCTGGGAACTGAGTTCACACAAGATTATTCACACCCACTGAGACCCATGGCAACATTCTGGGAGCCCATTCCCCACCACATTGCATTGTACGAAGGTTCCAATAGTCCCTGATCCTCCACATCCTTGGAGCCCACTGACATTCCTTCCACATGCACCCACAGGGATAGACACTAGGAGGGCCCAGTGGTATAGAAAAGTCACCAGCACTGTAGCGCACATGTGGCCTACGGTTAGGGAACAGGCAGCACAGTGTACCAGGGAGGCTTCCTCCAGTGACAAACTGAGCCAAAGCACACATTCCAAGAACCTGAGAGTCATGTTCCTGAGGCTGCTAATTCTGACAGCAACCACCCTAATTCCAGCAAATGCTGCCATGCACCTGCACACATCATAAGAGGGACTGGGGACTGCCCACTTAGTTGTCATCCTGGGGCCACACCTTCCTGGAGGCATGAAGTCAGAGTAAGCCCACTGCCTCCAGCAAGAGTTGCTATGCACCTCACACACCTTAAGAGGGACTGGGAACTGGCCCACCTGGGGACTGGGGACTGGCCCATCTTAGGGTCTGAGAATAGACACATCATAAAAACTGTTACCACCTGAGTGTGCTGTCCAGTGACCTAATGATAATCTGTCCAGTCACTACAGCCAGCACTCATGTGCACTACCGAGCAGTTGAGACTCACCTGCCCACTGCTGTCACCAGTTCCCACACATTGTTCAAGAGTCTGGAGATCAAACTATCCCACCTGCTGCAGGTAGCCCCACTGCTAACTGTAGGCACCAACAGCAGGTTGAAAAAGAGATCAGCCACCCACAATCACCAGTGCCTGTTTATGCTTTCTGAGGGCCTAAGAATGAGCTCACTCAGCATGCTGGTGCCAGCACACAGCATGCTGGGTGTCTAGGGACTGAAATCTTCCTCCGCCTTTTTGGGGGCCTGAGGATAAGTCTGCCCAGCCTGCCATCTCCACCACAAACTATGCCCACTAACTTCTTCCAGTCATATATGCTTTTTGGAGGCCTCAGAACTGACCTTCCATGACTGCCAACACCATTGCAAGACATTTGAGAGCCCAAGGGTTGGGCCACTGCCATTACTGCCATTGGTGATATCATCCATGCTGCACAGAAAGCCTGATGTCAAGTTACCAGTCTAACCAACTGCTGCCACTGCTGGCATCCAAGTAAGCCACCTGAACACCTATGGATTGAATATGTTGATCCCACTAAAACTGATGCCCATGTACAACCCCCAGAGGTTCCAGGACAGGCATGCCTATATCACTGCTGCCACAACTGGGGCCCAAGGACCAGCTAACTTGGTGCTTGGTGTTCCCTCTCCAGGAAAGTTTCACCACAGGCTTCACAAACAACCATAGCCTAAGCCAATGAGAAACTCACAGACACCACTGATACTGATTACAGAGAAATCATATGGAGACTATACTACTGCATGCAGTTAGAATGAAAGCCAAAGCTCCTGAATCAACAAACACCATTTATATATCTACAGCAAAAGTTTTTTTTTTATAAAAGACAACCATAAATTTGGAAGATGTGACTGTTACACCAGGTGTATAGATATCAATGTAAGGACACAAGAAAAAAATTTAAAAATCAAGGAAACTTAATATCTCCAAAAGAACACAATGATACTCCATGAACAGATTCTAATGAGAAAAATATCTATAAAATGCTAAAAACGAATTGAAAATAATAATATCAAGAAGCTTCAGTGAAATACAGGAGAAGACTCATAATAAAAAATAAGAAAAATAATTATCTGAATGAGAAATTCAACAAAGAGGTAGCATTAAAAGAACTAAATAGAAATTCTACAACTGAAAATTTTGAATGAAAATTCAAAATACTATCAGGTGCTTCAAAAATAGACTAGATCAAGGAGAATAAAAATATTGAACTTGAAGACACATCTTTTAAACTCATCTAGTGAGGAAAAAATAAAAATGAAAGAGAAGAAAGAAAAACTATGTGATATATGGGACACTATAAAGTGAACACATTTTTGAATTTCAGGAGTTCTGATAAGAGAGGGACACAGACATACAACAACTATCGAACGAAATAATAGCTGAAAACTGAAAAGTATTGTAAGAGATAGATATATAGAGATACAGAAAACAAAAAATTTCCCCAAATAGTTTTAAGCCATAATGGTGTTTCTGTCAAGAGCCAAAGACAAAGGGAAAATTCTAAAAACAGCAAGAGAAAAGTGTCAGGTCACATATAAGGAGATCCCCATCAGACTCAGAGTACACTATTCAACAGAACTATTAAAGGCAAGGGGAGAATGGGGTGATATATACTAAGAGGCTAAAAGAGAAAAAATCTCCCAGCCTAAAATATTACAGTCAGAAAAACTATCTTTCAAAAATGAAAGAGAAATGAAGTTCTTACCACACAGGCAAAAACAGGGGATACATCACCACTAGATAGTTCTACAAAAATAAAAATGCTTAAAAAAGAGGTAAATGTGGAGGTGAAAAGACAATATATACCATCATGAAAACAGGCAAAATTATAAAGCTCGCTAAAAAAAAAATTAAAAGACAAATGAAAAAGAGAAAGTACTCAAATATTGCTACTCTAGAATACCATGAAACTGCAATGATAAACAATGAGAGGGAGAAAGTAATAAAGAATATACAAAACAACTAGAAAACAATTTTTTAAATGAAAGAAATAAATCACCTACCTATTCCTAATAACCTTGAATGTAACTGATTTAAATTTTGCCCTTAAGCTAGGCATGGTGGCTCATGACTATAATCGGAACACTTGGGAGGCTAAGGTGGAAAGATTTCTTGACCCCAGGTGTTCAATATAACGTGAGAAACATAGCGGGTCCCTATCTCTGTAAATAATTTTAAAACCTAGCTGGGCATGGTGGCATATGCCTGTGATCCCAGCTACTGGGGGTGCTGAGGTAGAAGGATCACTTAAGCCCCAAAGGTTGAGGATGCAGTGAGCTATGATCACAGCACTGCGCCCTAGCTTGGGCAGCAGAGTGCAATTCAACCTAAAAAAAAAATAAATGACTAAAAAGTAAATTATTCTTTTAAAAGAAATAGATCTGATGAATGATTTTTTTTTAAAAAAAAAGAACATGATTCAGTTATATGCTTCCCACAAGAAACTCACTCCACTTGTCAAGACACATAGTCCGAACATGTACAAATGGAAAAAGACACTTTCACACAAAGGATACGTAAATCAAGCAGAGGTAGCTACACTTATATTAGACAAAATAAATTTTCAGTTAAAAACTGTTAAAAAGAGACAAAGAATGTCATTAATGATAAAGGGATTTATTTAGTAAAAGCATGTAACAAGTCTAAACATATATGTACTCTACATGGGAAAATCAGAATATATAAAGCAAATATTATTAGATTGATATAGTTTGAATCTGTGTGCCTGACCAAATTTCATGTTGAATTTTAATCCCCAGTGTTAAAGGTGGTGTCCTGTGGGAGGTAGTTGGATCATGGGAACAGTTTCTCATGAATGATTTAATACCATCCTGTTGGTGTTGTTCTAGTAATAGTGAGTTCTCCTGAGATCCAGTTGTTTAAAATTGTATAGTGCCCCCCTCCCACTCTGTCTTGCTCCTGCTCCTGCATATTAGATGGGCCTGCTTCCCCTTCATCTTCTGACATGATTAGAAGCACCCTGAGAACTCCTCAGAAACAGATGCTGTCATGTCTCCTGAACAGCCTGCAGAACCATGAACCAATTAAACCTCTTTTCTTTATAAATTATACAGTCTCAGGTAGTTATTTCTAGCAATGAAAGAACAAATAAATACAAAAATTGGCACCAAGAAGTGGGGCATTGCTGTAAAGATATTTGAAAATGTGGAAGTGATTTTGGAACTGGGTAATGGGCAGAAACTAGAAAAGTTTGGAGAGCTCAGAAGAAGACAGGAAGAAAGGGAAAATTTGGAACTTCCTAGAGACTTATTGAATGGTTGTGACCAAAATGCTGATAGTAAAAAATCGACAGAGATGTCCAAGCTAATGGGGTTTCACACAGAGATGAATACCTTATTGGGAACTGGAGCAAAGGTCATTTTTGTTATGCCTTGGCAAAGAACCTGGCTGCATTGTGCTCCCATCCTAGAATTCTGTGGAACTTTGAACTTGAGAGTGATGACTTAGGGTGTCTGGCAGAATAAACTAAGCATCAAATAATTCAAGACATGGCATGGCTGCTTCTAATACCTAGCTTCATGTGCATGAGCAAAGAAATGACCAAAAATTGGAACTTATATTTTAAAAAGAAACAGCATAAAAGTTTGCATCCTAGCCATGGGGTAAAAAAGAAAAGCCCATTTTCTAGGGATGAATTCAAGCAGGCTGAAGAAATTTGCATAAATAAATAGGAGCCAAATGGTTATAGCCAAGACAATGGGGAAAAGACCTAGAAGGCATTTCAGAGACATTTGCAGAACGCTCTCTCTTCACAGGCCCAGAAACTTAGGAAGACTGAATGGTATCATGGGTCAGGCCCAGGACCCCACTTCCCTGCACAGCCTTAGGACACTGCCCCCAATATCTCAGCAACTCCAGCTCCATGTGTAGCTCAGTGGGGCCCAGGTATAGCTTAGGCCATTTCTTCAGAAGTTGCAAGCTATAAAACCTTGGCAGCTTCCACATTGTGTTAAATCTGTGGGTACACATAGTTCAATATTTGAGGCTTGGGAGCCGCCACCTATATTTTAGAGGATGCATGGAAAAGCCTGGATATGCAGCCAGAAGCCTGCTATTGGGCAGAGCCCTCGTGGAGAATATCGAATAGGGCAATGTGAGAGAAAAATATGGGGTTAGATCTCCCATAGAGGCCCCAATGGGGCACTGCCTATTGGAGCTATGAGAAAAGAGTCAGCAAACTAGACTCCAGAATGATAGATGCACTAACAGCTTGCACCATGCACCTGGAAGAGCCACAAGGCACTCAATGCCAGTCCTTGAGAGCAACCACCAGGACTGAACCCAGCAAAGCAACAAGGCAGAGTTGCCCAAAATCTTGGGAGACCACCACTTCCCTCAGAGTGCCCTGGAGGTAGAACATGGGGTCAAAGGAGATTATTCTGAAGAAGACTCAAGTAAGTAAGAGAAGAATTGAAAAAGGAGACATCATAACTGATATTTCAGAAATATAAACTATAATTGGAGACTATCATGAATAACTATATGTCAACAAATTGGAAAACCTAGAGGAAATGAATACCTTCCTAGACATATAAAACCTACCAAGAGTAAAAAAAAGAGAAATGTAATTTTTTTTAGATGGAATTTCGCTATTGTTGCCCAGGCTGGAGTGCAACATCACAATCTTGGCTCACCGCAACCTCGCCTCCTGGATTCAAGCGACTGCCTCAGCCTCCCGAGTAGCTAGGATTACAGGCATGCACCACTAGGTCTGGCTAATTTTGTATTTTTAGTAGAGACAGGGTTTCTCCATATTGGTCAGGCTGGTCTTGAACTCCCAACCACAGGCAATCTGCCAGCCTTGGCCTCCCAAAGTGCTGGGATTACAGGCATGAGCCACCATGCCTGGCCAAGAAATAGAAAATATTAACAGAGCAATAATAAGTAATGAGATGACATCAGTGACAAAATGTCTCTCAGCTAAGACAATCCTAGGACTGGATAGTTTTACTGTTAAATTCTATCCAACTTATAGTAAAAAACTAAAACCAATTCCTTTTAAAGTATTCTGAAAATTTGAAGAGACAGGAATTTTTCCTAACTCATACTATGAGACCAACATTACCATATTCCCAAGATCAGACAAAGACACAACTAAAAATTAAAACTACTGGCCAATATCCCCAATAAGCATCAGTGCAAAAATTCTCAGCAAACTCTAGCAAACCAAATCCAACAACACAATAAAAAGATAATACACGATCAATAAGTCTACTTTATTCTAGGTAGGGAGGGATGTTTCAACACGCCCAAATCAATAAATGTGATATATCACATTGACAGAAAGAAGAACAAAAAGCATATATTTATCTAAATAGATGCGAAAAAAGCACATGATAAAATTCAACATGCCATCACTTTCAACAAATTAGGCATAGGAACAGATTTCAACATAACCCACAACTAATATCATACTGAATGGTGAAAAGCTACAATCCTTTCCTCTAAAACCTGGAACAAGACAAATATACTCACATTCTTTACATCTATTCTGTACAGTACTAGAATTCTTAGCCAGGACAATCAGGCAAGTGAAAGAAAGAAAAATCATTCGTATTAATAAAAAGAAATCTCAAATTTTTCCTTTTCACAGACGACATGATCTTACATATAAAAAACCTAAAAGCTCTATGAAAAACCTCTTAGAACTGATAAATGAATTTACTGAAATTGAAAGTTACAAAATCAACACACATAAATCTGTAATATTTCTATTTACCAGTAATAAACTATCTGAAAAAGAAATTAAAAACCAATCACATTTATAATAGCTACCGAAAATACCTAGGAATAAATTTAACTTAGTATATGAAAATCTCTACAAGGAAATCTGGAAAACACTGATCAAATAAACTGAAGAGTACACACACACACACACACACACACACACACACCACAAATGGAAAGATATCTCATGCTGAAGAAATTGATATTGTTAAAGTGACCATATCTCCCAAAGCAATCTATAGATTTCATACAATCCCTATCAAAATACAAATAACATTTCTCACAGAAATAGAAAAAGCAATTCTAAAATTTGTATTGGACCACAAAATACCCCAAATATTCAAAGCAATACTGAGTACAAAGAGAAAAATAGAAAGTATCACACTATTTGACTTCCACATATACTACAAAGATATAATAAAATAGTGTGATAGTGGCACAAAAACAGACACATAAACTAATAAAACATATTTACAGTCTACTGATTTCATAGGGGAAAGGACACCCTCTTCAATAAATGATTCAGAGAAAACTGTATACCCAGATGAAGAAATAGAAAATAAGACCCCTAAATTTTACTATACACAAAAACCAAGTCATAATGTATTAAAGACTTAAATGCAAGTCTTAAAACTATGAAGCAACTAGAACAAAATACAAGGAAAACGCTTCAGAGCATTCATCTAGGAAAATACTTTATAGCTAAGATTGCTAATATTTCAAAAGCACAGTCTACAATACAAAAAATAAATGGGACTATATTAAACTAAAAAGCTTCTTCACCGTAAATTTAATTATTAACAAGAGGAAGAGACAAGACATGGAATGGGATCAAATATTAACAAACTATTCATCTTTCAAGAGACTAACATTCCGAACATACAAGAAATTCAGACAACTCAACAGTAAAAATAAAAATAAACTCATTAACATGTGGGCAAAGGATCTCAATAGACATTCCTCGAAAGAGAACATACATTTGGCCAGGTAAATGAAAACATTGTCAACATTACTAATCAGGGAAATCCAAATCCAAATCACAATGAATAGACTCCCTAGTAAAAATGGCTTTATCTAAAAGACAAAAGTAATAAATGTGTATAGAGAAAATAAGAAGAGGATATAGAGAAAATTGAGCACTTATACCCTGTTGATGGCAATTTAAGTTAGTATACAGTCATTATGAAAAACAGTATGGAGGTCTCTCATAAAACTAAAAATAGAACTACAATATGAGCCCGCAATCTTACTGACAGATATTTATCCAAAAGAAAGGAAATCAATATATTTAAGAGATACCTGCACTCCAGTCTTTATTGCAGCACTAGTCACAATAGCTAATATATAAAACCAACTTGTTTTCATTAACAGCTGAATCGATTTTAAAATGTGATACATATACATAATATTACACAGACATAAAAAATAAAATCCTATGATTTCAACATCATGGACAGAACTAGGGGTCATTATGTTAATTGAAATAAGCCAGGTATAGAAAGATAAATATTACATGCTCTCGTTCATATATAGGGGCTTAGAGCATTTCTCTATTGAAATAGAAAGTAGATTATAACTAGTGTCTGGTAAGATCAATGAGGAGAATGAAGACGGGTTGGTTAATGGGTACACACATACAGTTAGATGAAAGGGATAAGTTTTAGCATTTAATAGTACAATAGACTGACTACAGTTACTTATAATCTATTTGCGTTTATATCTAAATTGATGGAGCAGAGATTTGACATATTCCCAACACAAGGAAATGGTAAACATTTAAACCCTTATTTCATCATTACACATTGTTTAGGCATATCAGAATATCACACGCACCCCATAAATATGTATAATTATTATGTATCAATAAACATTTTTAGAAACAAATACATGAGGAAAGTACAAACTTGTGGTGAAAGAAATTAAATGAGTCAAATAAATGGATATTCTATATTCAGGGAGAAGACCCAATAATGTTAAGACGTGAGTTTTTCTCAAGTTGATCTACAGACTAAATGCAATCCTGGTAAAAATATCAACAGTTATTTTCTGAATTGACAAAGTGATTCTCAAGTTTATATGGCAGGGCAAATGATACAGAAGATCCTGTACATTAAAAAAGAATGAAGTCGCTTGTAATCCCAGCACTTTGGGAGGCCGAGGCGGGTGGATCACGAGGTCAGGAGATCGAGGCCATGGTGAAACCCCATCTCTACTAAAAATACAAAAAATTAGCCGGGCGTGGTGGCGGGCGCCTGTAGTCCCAGCTACTCAGAGAGGCTGAGGCAGGAGAATGGCGTGAACCCGGGAGGCGGAGCTTGCAGTGAGCCGAGATCGCTCCACTGCACTCCAGCCTGGGCGATAGAGCAAGACTCCATCTCAAAAAAAAAAAAAAAAGAATGAAGTCAGAAGACTGACAATATCAGACTTCAAGGTTTACTATGAAGCTACAAAATTCAAGACCATGTGACATTGGTAAAAGAATAAACAGATCAAAGAAACAAAATAGAATGTCAGACATGGACACGTATAAAGTCAACTTGTCTTTGAGAAACAAGCCAAGGCAATAGAAGTAATATAATATAAATATAAAACAGAACCAAAAAATTCTAGGATTTTTGAATCCTAGACTTTTAACGTAAGTTATGATATAACTTAAGATTTTTGTATATAAAAATACATGTAATATATATCTTTATATGTAAAAGTTTCATAAATAAACTTATACAGTACTTAAATGTTTAAGGAGATAACACAGGAGTAAATGTAAATCATCTTGGGTATGTTGGGTATGGCAATTGACTTTTTTTTTTTGGAGATGGAGTCTCACTCTCTCATCAGGCTGGAGTGCAGTGGTGTGATCTCGGCTCACTGAAACGTCTGCCTCCTGGGTTCAAGCGATTCTCCTGGCTCAGCTCTCCAGTAGCTGGGACTTCCTACCTCAGCCTCCTGAGTAGCTGGGACTATAGGCGCAGACAACCACATCCAGCTAAGTTTTGTATTTTTAGTAGAGATAGGGTTTCACCATGTTGGCTATGAGGTCTGGATCTCTTGACATCGTGATTTACCCACTTTGGCCTCCCAAAGTGCTGGGATTACAAGAGTGAGCCACCATGCCTAGCCAACAGTTGACTTTTTAGCTACAACGCCTAAGACATGCTCCATTTAAAAATAATAATAAGTTGGACTTAGTTATGATTTAAAAACTTTTGTTATGCACTGTTAACAGAATTTGAAGATAAACTACATTCTGCAAAAAATATTTGCAAACACATGAGTGATAAAGGATTAGTATTTAAAACATACAAAGAACCCTTAAAACTTAACATAAGGAAACAAACAACCTTATTAAAAAAAAGCTAAAATCCTCACATGGAGCACCAAAAAGCAACAACAACAAAGTAAAAGAACTGAAGAGACACCTCACCAAAAAAGATATACAGATTACAAATAAGCATATAAAATTACTTTATGTCATATGTCATTAGGAAATTACAAATTTAAAAAATGAGATATAGCTACATATCTGTTGGAATGTAGATAAACAATGAAAATACCAAATGCCATTGAGGATGCTCCAAATGGAGCAGCAGAAACATTCATTCATTTCTGGTGGGAATGCAAAATTATAAAGCCACTTTGGGAGAAAACTGGGCAGATTTTATAAAACTAAATATAGTATCACCATCTAATTCAACAAGTACACTTTTTGGTATATACCCAAAGAAGTTGAAAACTCATGTTTACATAAAATCCTGCATTCAAATACCTACTATATTCATAATTGCCAAAACTTGGAAGCAACCAACATGTTTTTCAATAGGTGAATTATTAATAAACTGTGGTCCACCCACACAATTTAATATTTTTTAGCAATAAAAATAAATGAGCTACCAAGCCCCGAAAAACATATTGCTAAGTGAACAAACCAAATCTTAAAAGGCTACATACCGTATGATTAAACTATATAACATTTTAGAAAAGACAAAACTGTAGTTAAAGTAAAAGGATCAGAAGTTGCCACGTGAGAGAGGAAGGAATGAATAGTCAAGAGCACAGAGTATTTTTAGGCCAGCGAAAGTAGTCTGTATAGTATAGTAATAATGAACACATACCATTACACATATGTGAACAAATATAGAATGTACAATGCAAAGACTGAATCCTGGCCAGGTGCAGTGGCTCATGCCTGTAATCTCAGCACTTTGGGAGGCTGAGGAAGGCAGATCATGAGGTCAGGAGATGGAAACCATCGTGGCTAACACAGTGAAACCCCATCTCTACTAAATATACAAAAAATTAGCTGGGCATAGTGGCAGGTGCCAGTAGTCCCAGCTACTTGGGAGGCTGAGACAGGAGAACAGCATGAACCTGGGAGGTGGAGCTTGCTGTGACCCAAGATCGGGCCACTGCACTCCAACCTGGGTGACAGAGTGAGACTCTGTCTCAAAAAAAAAAAAAAAAAGAACAAGAGTGAATCCTAATGTACATTATGTTATGGACTTGGGTTTATAGTAATGTATCAATATTGGTTCATCAATTGGAACAAATGTACTATACTAATGCAAGATGACAAATATGAAAACATAGGGAGGGAAGATATGTGAGAACTTTCTATAATTTCAGGCTAATTTTTCTTTAAATGTGAAATTTCAAAAAATCTATTAACTTAAAAACAAGTATTTTCATTTCTTGTTCTTAATCTCCTTCCAGTTATAAAGTGTCTGGAAATATCCTGTTTGTATGATATCTGTTATCAAAAACTAGAGAAGAAAAGTGGCACAAAGAATCAGCCGAACTCCACTGGAGTTTCACCAGTTTGATATATTCAGGCTAATGCACATTACTATAGCACAACACAAGAGCCTTCCCTTGACCTGACTTCCAGTAAACAGTTTCCTTGCTCCCACTTTGGAGAAAATGTGTAGGGTGTTAACATATTCAGTAATTTCGTATGGTGATGATAAACAAAAACCCAGAGGAGATGGTCAATTTTTAGAAAATTCACTGGGCAGCTGGAATCAAGGAGCTGTAAAGAACGTCCCCTTCTTTGATTTGTGAAGTTGCCTAAAATTGGCAAACTACACTGCCTGTACACATGGGGTCTTTACAAAGGGAAAAGGTGCTCAGGAAAGGCCTATATTGGGGACCTGAGCACTTTTTAAGCCAACATCCAACATCCTTTACTTTTCAGCTCAAGTCATAAAGATATGAAAAAAAAATATTTTATTTTTCACTTGGCAATTTTAAGTTGAAATTTTTATCTTTCTTATTTTATCATGTATTTAGAGAATTAAATTTTAATAGACCTTCTACTTTGTTTTTCATGTTGCCTTGTAGGACTTGAGCCTCCCTTGACCTTATGACCAGTCCTCATCCTCTAATTCATCAGGTACAGGGCTCAGTTTCTGTGACTTCTTTGCCTGGTGCCCTTTTCTCTCTGCAGCTCACCTCCTTTTGATCTTAGCCAAATATTCAGGTTGAAGGTAAGACATTTCGACCATTCTGGCTGGCTCTTTCCCTGAATCTGAAACTATCAACAAAGAAGAAACACCTTTGGGGATAATTAGCGTCCATCGTTAAAATATGCTGAACTTAAGCCCATAACTCCTCCCATCTTATGTTGTTATTCACAAATTAAGCATTTATTTGGGGTAATAATAGGTTTATGAAAAGTTTCACAGGAGACAGCCAAAAAGGGAGAAAATCCCTTTCCAGAAATCTTCATTAAAAACTTGAGTGATGCCGGATGTGGTGGCTCAGGCCTTAATCCCAGCACTTTGGGAGGCCAACGTGGGCAGATCATCAGGTCAGGAGTTTGAGACCAGCCTGCCCAAAATACTGAAACCCCATCTTTAATAAAAATACAAAAAAAATTAGCTGGACATGGTGGCACCAGTATTTGGGAGGCTGAGGCAGGAGAATCACTTGAATCCAGAAGATGGAGGTTGCAGTGAGTGAAAGTCGCACCACTGCACTCTAGTCTGAGCAACAGAACCAGACTCCATCTGAAAAAAACAAACAAAAACAAAAACCTGAGTGAACAGAACTGGGATGTCTCTGGTGTACCCCTAACCTGGTGTCCTCACCTTTCCTACCTTCTTGCCAGCTCTCAACTGCCTGATCCAGCCCATCTCACATCATTTTGCCCACAACTATGCTCCTGGGAGAGATCTTGGATGAAGACAGCAAATTCTTCCCGCCCACACCCACTGCTGGCCCACAATTGGCTGAGCTTGCAGTAAGGACGCTAGCCAGAGAAGCAAAGGATATTTCAACTTAATGTATGATCTTCCCTGGATTTGTGAGCTACCCTAACTCTCAATATCCTCCCCTCAGTTTGCACTCGTCTACAGTAGGCTGTCATATTCAACTAAGGGTTAGAAAGCACTTTCTTTCCAGGTACATTAAAGCTGGGACCGGGAGTCTGGGCGAGTCCTTTACGACGACCTTGGAAGAACTCGAAGGAAAGGATAGCCTAGGAATCATCTCGTTTGGACCTCCCTCGCCCTACCATGTGCTTAATCTCTATGGACTAATGCTCTCCATGTATAGTAGGGCCCAGCGGAGTAGAGGAGAGCGAAAAATAGAAAAATCCTTACTCGTTGGGACACAGGGAAGACACTGGAACGACTACGCTTTTTCTTTAATACCGAACCCAAGTCACTCTTGCTCTTTATTGTCAGCACACATTTTGACTGTAAAAGCCTTTACTGCTGCCACGCGAGAGAGTTCGAAATATTGTTAAAATATTTCTGCACTTTAGACAAACCCATTTTATCAGTACAGAAGCTGGACTCTGTACTTCATTCTGCCGAGGCTTGCAACCTGGATCAACCTCATCTCCACCTCTTTTGGAGATCCCATCTTTTTGTGGGGGATGGGGTCTTGCTCTGTCGCCCACGCTGGAGTGCAGTGGCGCGATCTGGGCTCGCTGAAATTTCTTCCTCCCGGGTTCAAGCAATTCTCCTGCCTCAGCCTCTCTAGTAGCTGGGACTGCAGGCACCCTCCACAACATCCGACTAATTTTTGTATTTTTAGTAGAGAAGGAGTTTCACCGTATTGGCCAGGCTGGTCAGGAACTCCTGACCTTGTGATCCACCCGCCACGGCCTTCCAAATTGCTGGGATTACAGCTGTGAGCCACCACGCCCTGCAGATCCCATCTTTTACCGGGCTGGCCCCTGAAAGGGTGCGAAGCTGCCCAATGCACACGCAGGACAAGTCGGGAAATTGGCTGTAGGTGCACAGGATAGAGGAGGGAAGGAAGGCCACAAGATTTATTTAAAGATGTTCAACAAGAGGCGAGAGAGACGCAGACCTGAAAACCTTTGAGCCGTGAAATCTCAGGAGTCCTATTTTAACTCGCAGACGAGTGGTTTCCGTTCCCTACTTAGCTCAGCCACGAGTCTCTCTAACAGCAAATCAGCAACTCTGCAAGCCCTTCAGTGCCTAAATGGATTTCGAACCTTGCTTGCATTCTGCTCTGCTCCGAAGGCTCTCCTAATTCCCCACCTCTAACTTATCCCAACCCGCATGCTTCCTCCCTGGGTAGGAGCCAGCGCCTTGCATCTGGGGCTTCGCTAGAGAAGCCTAGGGCGTGGTCGTTTGCATCCATCTCTGCGGTTGCAATTACCAAAGCCTTAGCAATTTGCCATTCTATCACAGGTGACTGAAACTTCACACTAGCCTTAATTACCTTCATGATACCCTCCCCAAACCGCTTGCTTTGCTTTCCTTGCCACTTGCAGTGAGTTTTCTTTACAGTGGAACCCAGATTCCGCCTCGAAGTTTTGTAATTTGCAACAGCGTAAAGGGAACTGAAGAACATTATGTTAAGTGAAATACCTCAGACAGGGAAAGACAGACTTTTAAGTCAGCGGCCGAACTTTGTGCCTAAATTCTTCGCTGCGAACGATACCTAGATAAGCCCAAGCTATGGGATATCAGGCCGAGAAGTGCTAACACGCAAGACAGAACCAAAGTGAGAGCAGCAAAGCAAAGCACTTCAGGTCGACCAGAAAGATTGGTAAGCGCAGGCAAAAGGCTAGAACCAAAATACTGGAGATCAGGAAGTGTGTGCACAAGTCGCTGACACTATAGGACTAGCCAAGCCTTGCATCTCATACCACATTTAGCCCACCCAGTCACCAGCACCAGGATCTGCAGCCTCTACTTGCTTATCTGTTTAAGCCCTGCCAGCGAGCAGCAGAGCCTACAGCATGGTCTTCACTGATCTGGACCCCTTGCTGCCTGCCATTCCCTGGGCTGAGGACACAAGTATGGACACTTTCTCAGGGCATGAGCACAGCATTTGCTTAGTGTCTATCTCAGTCCTGGTGGCTAAAGTCAAAAGTCATCTTTAACTTCATGTTGCAATAGGGACTGGCGCCTTCTCTGTATGCATTTTCCACTCCTAGTCATCAATAGAAAGAAAGTTTTAGTACAACCTGCAGAACAAGAAACAGTACAATGCAAGAACAAATCCCCAACCTGAGGTTCTCTGGTTCTTTTCTGTCTCAATCACAGTCACTTCCTTTCCCACTATTTCTTTTTTAGCAGGCTACTCAAACTTTACATTAAGCAAGCTGCTTTTCCTACAGGGCTATCTGTGCCCATACTCTATCCATTTCCCTCCCCTCACCCATTCCTTTCTACCACCACCACCACCCACACACATATCGAGTCATTCTAACCCTTCTTATTTCCCTACCAGGCTTCTGGAAGAACAAATAATCTGTCTTGTTCTAGTTTACAAATGTGAGGACAAGAGGACATTAAGGTGTCTAGACACTCCTGCAAGAACCAGAATTCAGAAGAAGAGGAAGTTCCCAAGTTAATAGTTGCTTTTTCAGATAATTACGTGTCCAGAAAAAAATGTTTTCTTCTTTATCAAGTAGTAAAAACACAATTTGTCCTGTCCTTACAGAGAAAGAAAACTGTGATAAACGAATGGAGTAGGGACAAAAGAGAATAAACACACATCTCTGAAATACTCATTTTCTTTTTCCATTATGGAAACATGAGAGAAACTGAGTTGAAGGATTTTGGATCCTAATCAAGTTAAATTAGGTTAAGTTAACATATTCAAGTGTCTTCCTCTACTCTTTATGTTGAGTTATATTATCTATTTTACATCCTATTTTTTATTATATCTTAATATCAGCACGAACTAAGTTGGAGATCTTGCTGTCATTATAACCTATTGAGTAATCATTTCAGAAAAAAACATCATGTAATAGTATTTCTAGTAAGAGATACATTGGAAAGGAAGAACTGTTGGAAGATGACAGTTAAAATTATCTGGGCCACAGCTCCTTGTAAACCTAATAGCTGTTAGAGAGCCATTAGACAGAAAAAAATATTCTACTCTTCTCAGAACCAACATATATAAATAAAGTTGATACCTGAGCCTGCTACAGATTCAACCCTGGTTTACTATTAGGTCTGGCATCCTGAAAGTGTGTAATGTAGGCTTTTTAAGGCCAGCATTTACCTATTTTTAGGAAGTTCAGCTCTGGAGTTCATAGGAAACTCTAAAAAAAAAAAACAAAAAGACCCCTCAAAGGAAATGACATTCTACAGGCAGATACTGCTATACAGTGGCTATACTTTTATCACTAGCAATCTTGAGCAGGTGTCAGTACCAGACTCCTTGAACACTTCCTACAGGTTGTGCCTCCTCCATATGCCACCATTTGCAGCAAAGGCAATAGTTGCACCAAGAGAGATACACCCTCCAATATCTGCCCTAAAGTATTAGTTTCTCTAGAATATAAAGAACTTGAAGTAAAAAGAAAAAAAAATCTAAAAAACAAATTGTTTTCATATTTGAGTTTGAAAAGCTATGAAATGTATTTTAAGATACCACATTGGAAAAATTTGATCAGTTTTGATGGACACATTTCCTTGGTTTCTTATTTGCCTTTCCCTGCAATATGATGGATTATTCTTTTTTTTTTCTTATTGCCTAGATAAAAAACAGTCTTAGTAGAATAATTTTCTCGTCATTATTCGTCTTCATTTTTTTGAAGGAAAAAATACAAAAAAACTTTTCTGCTTTTGAATGTAATATTCTTCAAAATCATATATTAACTTCTTAACTTCTGTATTTATCTTTACGTGTTTTATTGTCTGCTTTCAGTGGGTAACAAAATACTGTTTCTCAGACACCAATGGTCCTATCTTAATGAAATGTTCACATACCCTTTGACCTTTTTTCCCCCTTTCCAACTCAGATTAAATATAAAATGGAATAAAATAAAACTTTCAGAATATATTTTATACCTAAAATGATTTTTGAGATTTTGACTTTTAGAAAATCACAAATATGTGTCATTTCATATTAAGAAGAAAATTGATGATGATAATAAAATTTATTTGATATGGTACTATTAAAGGGTTTTATTAAAAGAGCTTTAAAATCAGAAGGCATACAGACTGCCTTGTGTTAAATTTGAATAAACAATACCTTATTTACAGACATAGTTCAGAAATCGTATGCTATACCTGAAGTTCCTAAAGATTTGTCAATAAACTTTCTCTCTATTATGTTTTTTTTATTAAATCAGAATACTGTGGTTACTTAGCCTGATATTATGCCAAAACAATATGGCATTATCATTTTCTAAGATATTAACTTCATCACAACTTTACTTCTTTAGTTTAATACACCATCTTCTGGCCCACTGGTTTCTATTGGGATGTACCTCTTAAGTTTTATTAAAATATACATGATGTATTAAAATACTGGCTGAGCATTGTTGGCTCACACTTTAGGAGGCTGTCTCACTCATATGGTTGTCTGGCATTTTAGGAGGCCAAGGCAGGAGGATTCCTTGAGTCAAGAAGTTGGAGAGCAACCTGGGCAACATAGTGAGATCCTGCCTCTCCAACAACAAAAACAAAATATATACATGGTTAGGATATTCTCCATATTCGCTGAATTTCTTCACTTTATATTCTTGGTATATTCTTAATATATTCTTTTTATGTTCTTAACACATTTTCACTATATTCATTACAACTATGCACATTCTCCTAAAAGTATAAAATTTCAAGATATTTTCCCCTCTGTGAAAAATTTACCTATTTTTGTATCAGGCATGTTATTCAGTACATTATTTGAAAATAGTCATTCTTATCTCTGTAGACATTGTTTTTAAACTTTTTTGAATTAACTTTGTTTTGCAAACCACAAATGAAATTAAATTTCCCTGTCGGTTCCAATATTTTTTATTATTAACTCATCAGATATTTTGTGTTTAAAAGTGATTAGTAATAAGTTAATTATGGCCATTTTAAGTATTGTGTATCTAAAGGTAGCTTTTTATTTGCTTCCATGAAAGCTCAAGCTCTTGCAATCAGCTACAGGCCAGAGTACTTCATCTTCAACAAGGAAGTTCTATTTCAGATCCCCATAGCTCTTTACATTATTGACACTTCAGGTAAAGCCTTGGCTACATTCTTCTGATGACATAGCTTAGACAATTTTGAGACAGAGTCAGGATTCCCAGTCTCTTCTTTGATTTTTATTCTTTAGAGTTAGGGTCTCACTATATGGCACAGGCTGGTTCAAACCCCTATTTCAGTCTACTTCAGTCTACTAAGTAGCTGAAACTACAGGTATGTGTCCCACTGAACACCTGGCTCAAAACTCTTTTTAGTAGAAAAGTAATTGGGTTCATGACACTGTTAATTGGAGATCTAGCAATATAAGAATTAGTCACAAATACCTGAATGAACAAATAAGGAAACATTCTTTGAAATATTCTTGACATTATTCTAAGTCTTTAGATCTGGACACATAAGAAGGCTTTTCTCTTTCTTTTTAAGCTATCTAGGTAACCTAGTAATTCATTCTGCTTTTTAAAATGGAAATTAAGGTTTTGTAAATAAAATCTTATCCTCCTTGCCTGATGGCTTCAGAACTTAAAAACTCTTTTTTTTTCCTTTATTATACTTTAGGTTTGTTACACAGGTATACATGTGCCTTGTTGATTTGCTGCACTCATCAACTTGTCATTTACATTAGATATTTCTCCTAATGCTATCCCTCCCCCAGCCCACCATTCCCCAACAGGCCCCAGTGTGTGATGTTCCCTGTCCTGTGTCCAAGTGCTCTCGTTGTTCAATTCCCACCTATGAGTGAGAATATACAATGTTTAATTTTCTGTCCTCGTGATATTTTACTGAGAAACATGGTTTCCAGCTTCATCCATATCCCTGCAAAGGACAGGAACTCATCCTTTTTAATGGCTGCATAGTATTCCATGGTATATACGTGCCACATTTTCTTAATCCAGTCTATCATTGATGCACATTTGGGTTGGTTCAAGTCTTTGCTATTGTGAATAGTGCCGCAATAAACATACATGTGCATGTGTCTTTATAGTAGCATGATTTACAATCCTTTGGGTATATATGTAGTAATGCGACCACCGGGTCAAATGGTATTTCTAGTTCTAGATCCTTGAGGAATCACCACACTATCTTCCACAATGGTTGAACTAATTTACACTCTTATTAAGAGTTTCTTGGCTGGGCATGGTGGCTTATGCCTGCAATCCCAGCATTTCGGGAAGGAGAGGCATGCGGATCACTTCAGGTTCAAAATGTGCCTGGCCAACCTGGCAAAGCCCTGTCTCTACCAAAAATATAAAAATTAGCCAGGCATGGTCACACATGTTTGCAATTCCCGCTATTTGGGGGGCTCAGGCAGGAGAATCACTTGAATCCAAGAGGCAGAGGTTGCAGTGAGCCAAGATCGTGCTTCTGCACTGAAGCCTGGGTGACAAAGTGAAGATCTGTCTCAAAAAATTTAACAAAAAAAGTATTATTTTACTCATGTCTATATAGTTATTTCCTCAGGCTTAACAATAACCCATTATTCTTGTTAAGAGAACGTAACTGGAAACATTGATAACACATAACTGGAAACATTGATAACACAATGAATTTTTTTTTAATACTGTGGGTTTTTTTTTTTCTGTTCTTGTTGTTGTTTTTTGAGATGGAGTCTGTATCTGTCACCCAGGCTGAAATGCAGTGGTGCAATCTCAGCTCAGTGTAACCTCCGCCTCTAGGGTTCAAGCGATTCTCCTGCTTCAGCCTTCCAAGTGGCTGGGATTACAAGTAGCTAGGACTACAGTGCATGCCACCATGCCCATGCGACCATGCCTGCCTAAATTTTGTATTTTTAGTAGAGATGGAGTTTCATCATGTTGGCCAGGGTTGTTGAATACTGTGTTTTAAAATAATGCTCATTTACTTAGCTATGACCAGATACTTTCAAGGAGTTAAGCCTGACAGCAGGGAGCCAATGATTACAGAACTCTCTTGGAAAAACTGATATGGTGTCAGGCTTAAGGTTCTAGCTGTACAGTTAATAAGGGTCACTTCCTGAGAGACATGGTATTTTAAGAACTTCAAAAATAGATGGATTCCCCTGATATAGTTTGGATGTTTGTCCCCTCCAAATCTCATGTTGAAATGTGATCCCAATGTTGGAGGTGGGACTCAGTGGCAGTGTTTGGGTCACCAGGGCAGATCCCTTATCTATTAGTTACAGAAAGTTCTAGGTATTAAAATAGTCCCCCTCTCCTATTCTTTCTCTTGTTCTCTCTCTCACTATGTGGCATGCCTTCTGCTAGGAGTGAAAGCTTCTCAGGCCTTCACCAGAAACAGATGTTGGCACTATGCTTCTAGTACAATATGTAGAACTGCAAGGCAAAATAAACTTCTTTTGTTTATAAATTACCTAGTCTTATGTATTTCTTCATAGTCAAAATGGACGAATATATCACCCCAATATAGAGATGCTGCAAGTAAAATCTGATGCAGAGTTCTTGGCCTTGTCTTCCTAGACTTAGAAGCTTTAAGAAGTGCAGTATGAGAGTCATTATAAAACCTTCAGGAATATCAACTTTGACACGTCTGTATCATAAATTGCCATTCATGTTAAACTTAGGAATATAGTCATATTGAACCTAATGAAACTAGTCTTGTTTTATGATCAGGAATTATTTTTCTCTGAAAAGTTAAAAAACTCAATAGGAGAGACTGTATTTGTGAAAACTGCATGTTTACATACAGGACACACTTCTTAGAATCTGCAGTTTTGAGACCCTTCCTTCCCTCCCTCCCTCCCTCCGTCCCTCCCTTCCTTCCTCCTTTCCTCCCTCCCTATCCCTCCCTCTTCTGTCTCTCTCTCTCCCTCTTTCCCTCCTTTCCTTTTCTTTTCTCTTTTTTGTTTTCTTTTCTTTTCCTTTTCTTTTCTTTTCTTTTCTTTTCTTTTCTTTTCTTTTCCTTTTTCTTTTCTTTTCTCTTTCTTTCTTTTCTTTTTCATTCTCTCTTTCTTTCTTTCCTTCTCTATCTTTTTTTTTCAGACAGGATCTCACTCTGTTATGTAATCATGGTATAATGCCGCCTCAATCTCCTGGACTAAAGTGATCCTCCCACTTCAGCCTTCTCAGTAGCTAGGACTACAGTGCATGCCACCATGCCCAGAAAATTTTTCTATTTTTTATACAGACATGGTTTTGCCATTTTGTCCTGGGCTAAAGCAATCTGCCCACTTCAGCCTCTCAAAATGCTCCGTCCGTAGGTGTGCGCTACTGCACCCAGCTAGAAGGTATTTTCACATCTGGCTTTGTATTATTTCATCATCTTGCTCCACATAGTTTACTCTTCCAAGAAACCTGCCTGAAAAAATAAATCTGGCAAATTAACTTGATTATGGATAGTCACTGAAAGATGCTTCCATTGAAAGCATCAAATCAGTTTATTTGTGCATTTGCCTCTTAGGAAGCTATAACAAAATACATAGATTGAAGGATCTATAATCAATGGAAATTTATTTCTCAAAGTTCTGGAAGGTGAAAGTCCCAAGATTAAGGGGTCTGCTGATTTCGTTTCTGGTGTGGGTAGCTTTCTGGCTTGCAGACGTCCCAGGAATCTTCTTCCTGTGTGTTCACTTGGCCTTTCTTTAGGCCTTCAGGTGGAGGTAGATCTTCCTTCTTCTTCTTACAGGAGACTAATACCATAAGGTCCTCCCTTCATGACCTAATCTGAACCTAACCACCTGCCTAAAACCTCATCTCTAGCGGGTATTGGGATGGGGGGACTTCAACATATGTATTTTGAGAAAGAGGACACAATCAGCTGATAATAATATCCCCAAACATTCTTCTAATCTCTCCAGTTAAAATTTTCCTCAGTAGCCATTAGTCCTACATTATTGAACTAAGTAAGCCTTATCTTTTCTTAAAGAAGCTCCTTTCCTCTCCGCATGTATTAAAAACTAAGTCTTAATTCAAACTTCAGATCTTGAAAAATTCATCTTAACTTAGTCTTTCCAGATCTCCTTCTCATATTATTGCTAAGACCGTGTTGAAGTTAATGCTCTCCCTATGGCTGTGATTATGAACCAAGCTTTCTATTATTAACAGATTGCTTAAATGATATTTTCCAGGAGACAGCATTCAACCTTGGGGAGAAGGAGTTGGAATAGGCAAAGTTCCAGGGAGATGGATGGCGAGGAAGGGTTAATATAGTCTGAGGTAACTTTGCGCTCATTTTATGATTCCTTGTTCCATTGTATGCCATCCAAGTTTTGCAATTTCCTGGAATATGGGTCTAATTTTCTATTTTGTAATATGAGCAGGTAAGGGGACAAGTGCTACCCTGGGCATTATGAGTAGGCAAGGGAACAAGCAAAAGTAAACATGAAACTGGCTCACCAAGTGCCTTTCCTGCACAACCTCTAACCCTTACTTAGCCCTTTCGGAATCTTAGGAAGGAAAGCCCCCAGCCTCTGCCATGGGTCTTCATAGGGAACTCCCCTCTGCCTCCGAAGGTCAGGCTGAGATCAAGGGTTTCTGCCCTTTCCCCTAGCCTCCCTGTGTTTCTAAACTGCTGCTAAATCTCTAATTTCAGCTCGGCGGAGAGGAGCTGAGAGGAAGCAGCTGCTACTGTGTGAAATGACCACATGTGGGAACGTTAGCATTAGAGTGCAACTGCGTGGAGAGGCAGGTGAAGGCCCCTGAGCGACTTGGAGCTCTGGGCTCACGGCAGCCATCGCCTCTGCTCAGTGTTAGGGACGCGAAGCCACAGCGACGGACAGTGGCTAGGCTGAGCTAGCCTTGTGGCAGGCTGCAAGGGAACTAGCGAGCTAGGGCAAAATACCCTGCGGTCAGCCTTCCCTGCTCCAACTGATCTTCCAACTGCAGATGTACTCCCATCTGTCTTAATTTTTCAAACCAGAAAACATCAGGAACATCAACGTCCACTGCATTGTTAGTGTCTTGGACCTTTCAAGCTTTCCTAGTACAACCCTGTGTCCGTGTCTGTCTGTGCGCGGGAAGAAAAGTAGCTCAAGGATCAAGAAGAGGATCCAGGGCTCTGGCAGAACAGTAGCGAGTCGGGATCTCCAGGCCCCACCCCACCCTCCACCTCAAACTCCGCTCCCTGCCCCACCACCAACACACACCAACCACCCTCAACCCCAGCGCAGCATCATTGAAGTACTCCAGTCAAGCTGTCAGTTTACATGTTAAGGAAACTTAACCTTTTTATTCCAGTTTTGAATATTGCAGATTAAACCAGCCCCTTCAGGCCTCGAAATGGCTGACAGATGTGTAAAGAGCCAACGTGACGCGGGTGTTACATCACTCCCCGACTCAAATCTCTAGGTTGCATGTGGAGTAGTAGGTGGAGAACGAGGCGGGCCAAGGGTAGGGGAAGTGGGAAGAAAAAGGACACTATCTTTGGTTTCTTTTCAACTTTCTAGATTTTGCAGAGTTATAAAATAGTTCAACCACAATGAGGAGTGGAAACTCAGATGATTAAAACTAGAGTGGGCACCCACTAATTTTACAGGTTTTCCTTACAGACTTGAAGCTGTGGGGACAACGTCTTCAAACATAGTAACAGCCCCTGGTTTTAATGGATACAGAAATTATCTATTTGCCCAAGTCTTCACCTGAAAGTCACTGTTACAGCCTTTTAAAAACAATCCTTTCACAGTTTTGGAGGTTCCTAAGAGACATTTAATGCATTCAAACCTGACAGAATAAGATAAATTTCTACTTGGAAAGGTGAGACAGGAGGGTACCTACAGCACATGAGTTCAAGGCTGCAGCGAGATATGATTCCACTACTGCCCTGGGGCCTAGGTGACAGAGCCAAACAACAAAACAAAACAAAAGGTAGCCCAGGCCCGGTGGCTCACGCCTATAATCCCAGCACTTTGGGAGGCCAAGGCGGGCATAGCACGAGGTCAGGAGATCGAGACCATCCTGGCTAACACGGTGAAACCCGCTGTCTACTAAAAATACAAAAAAAAAAAAAAAAAATAGTCCCAGCTACTCTGGAGGCTGAGGCAGAAGAATGGCGTGAACCCGAGAGGCGGAGCTGTGAGCAGAGATCGCACCACTGCAGCCTGGGCGACAGAAGGAGACCACTGTTGTTGCCAAGAGTGGACGGCTTAATGCCTGGGGCCATCTATTCTTGGCTTCCTCAGATGCAACTCCGGAGGCACAAGAGATTCAACTTTATTGCCCCAAAGTTTCTCTACTGTTCATATTTCCTCCTTATTAATTTTATATTTTGTTTTAGATTAGCTTTTGTTTGTTTATGGCTCCTGGAATTAGTTTCCATTAGCTATGGCAATGATGGAGAATCTAGTTTATAATCTCACTGTCTCATGACAATCCTTCCTTACCAATTGAATTAAAGTTTTTTGGAGATCTTATCAGATGAAAAATAGTCTCATTTGTTAATCTGTGTTGTTTTGTCTATTTTGAGCTTAAATCAGTTGAGTTTTCTGCACAGAAAACAAAAAGAATAACTATTTGAAATGTTATATGGTTGGGGGTGGTGCGTTTCTATATCTGACTGGTAGCTGCAATCTTTAAGCAAAGGTAGGAAATTTTACTCTCTGTTTCTACCTGTATCTGTAATTCAGAATTTACTTCTCATTTTGTGTATCTTTTTATAATATTTCAGAAATATATAATAAATTTGATATACTGTAAAGGAGCTCTACATTAAATATTTCTAAAATATCCAGAAAATAATAAAATTAAACTTCTAAATTTTAAATACAATAAAAAAACTATTATTCAGAAACTAACTCAATGTTGGAATTTTTGAAGTAAAAGTGAATATTTGGGTTTAATGAAAACAACTTTGTATCTCTCATTAATTACTACAAAGTGTAATACAAACACACTTTTTATTCTACAAGTGTACATTTTCTCAGATTTACTGATAAGCTAAAATTACTTCTACTTAATGTTTAAGATTATTTAAAAAGTCAATTTGTGTTTAACCAAATTGAACTATTATTATAGCAAATATTTATTTCAATAGTAATCACATTATCTTACTAATGCCTTTTCCTATCATTTAAAGGATTATTGTCAACTTTCTGTGTAATTTGCCTGAACAGCAAACATTTGTAATTTAAAAGAATAATTTCTCTGCTGTAAACTGACCTTTATTATGTTTTTAAAATTATTGTAGGCTGGGTGCAGTGGCTCACACCTGTAATCCCAGCACTTTGGAAGGTCGAGGTGGGCAGATCATGAGGTCAGGAAATCAAGGCCATCCTGACTAATGTGGTGAAACCCCATGTCTACTAAAAATACAAAAAATTAGCTGGGTATGGTGGCAGGTACCTGTAGTCCCAGATACTTGGGAAGCTGAGGCAGGAGAATGGCGTGAACCCAGGAGTCAGGGCTTGCAGTGAGCCGAGATCAGGCCACCGCACTCCAGCCTGGGAGACACAGCAAGACTCCATTTCAAAAAAAAAAAAAAATTGTAAACACACACACAAGAAAAAAAAAAAAACAAAGAAAAAGGCAGTGAGAAGATTATAATATGAAACATGGACTCTGAATGCAGGATGGTATAACTATCAGAGAGGTACTTTTGAATATCGTCATCACCATTTGCCTTATATCTAGGCTATTTTCTTAGCCTCTTTGGTTTCTTTTCAGTTGGCTTTTCTTTTCTTTCCTCAGGTACTGTATGCTGGCTTTCCACCCAAGCCTGTATGTGTGTGTTTTTTGGGGGGGAGGGGCTGTTTTTGTGTTTGTTTATTTGTTTGTTTGTCAGTCAGGACTGAGCCCACTTACTTGACAGGAATCCTGGCATCCTACTTGCCTTGAAAAGTTGCCTTGACTGGATAAGCATGACCTCTGGAGTCTCAGGGAGGAGCTAGGCCCTGACTGCTGCCCAAGAAGCAGTTATCAAGCTTTTAAGCTTGTTATCATTATTTCCCAAAAAACATTGTTAAGAATATTCCACATCAGTAGTACTAAAACTATGTTAAATAAGAATAAAATTAATATTAAAATAATTTGGCTGTCTCCAAAACTTCATCAGCCAACCTAAGACTGCATTTATCTCTCCATGAGACTCCAACTCTCATGGAAACAAAACCTGGCAGAATCAGATGGGTAAAATACAATTCTGAGTTTTAGAAATAATTGTATGTTACTTTAACTTACTCCTATTGCATATCTTCATCTATTTTTGTCACTACTACTGTTTCTGAAACAATAGTAAGTTTGTAGAGTCTTCCTTTCACTGTGCATGCAGCCTACACATTTTTCCATTATTTCTGGCAGCTTTGGAAGGAAATGTCTTGAGATTGGCATTTCAATAGCTGAGTGCTTAGTCTCAGCAGGGAACTACAATTACCCCTAATAAAAAAAGAAAGAAAAAGAAAGGAAGAAAGAAAAGAAAAAAGATAGAATGGACAGGTAATGTAGAAGTATTATAGGACAAAATAATTTATGATATAATGATAATAAATTGGGTAAACTTTAAGGCCTATGAGTTCAGATTCTTTTTAGCCTCTCTCTATTGTATTCTTTCCCTTTGTGTATAGTGCAGGACATGTGCCACATGAGAGTCTTATGAACTACTTTCAGGGGAGGTATGTCAGATAACAATTTTATGGACAGCTTTCACACAGAAAGGTTAGAATAAGTCAGTGATGGCTCATGCCTGTACTCCCAGCACTTTTGGAGGCTGAGGCGGGTGGATCACCTGAGGTCAGAAGTTCAAGACCAGCCTGACCAATATGGTGAAATGCCATCTCTACTAAAAACACAAAATTAGCTGGGCATGATGGCACCTGCCTGCCTCTAATCTCAGGTACTCAGGAAGCTGAGGAAGGACAATTGCTTGAACCCAGGAGGTGGAGGTTGTGCAGAATCAAGATTGTGCCATTGTACTCCAGCCTGGGCAACAAGAGCAAAACTTCATCTCAAAAAAGAAAAAGAAAAAAAAGAAAGAAAAAGAAAAAAAAAAAGAAAATGTCAGTGAGTGACCTCCACGATGTCATGTTTTGGCATAATATGTCCTAAGCCCCAACACCAGTGACAGCAGGCCAGTGGATCCTATCCTTGGGCAGAGAAGTCCCAAGGTCAGGGATAGGAGACAAAAGCCTGTGCCCAATCCTAAGAGATGCTGGGCTTAAAATCTTGCACCTTTCTACCCCAGTTTTAACACCTCTGTATCTTCAGGGAGAGAAGAAAGCATAGGTCTTTTTTTCTAAAGTTCATTTAAGACAAAGTATTGGCTAGGCACAGTGGCTCACATCTGGAATCTCAGCACTTTCAGAGGCCAATGTGGGTGGATAGCCTGAGGTCAGGAGTTTGAGACCAGCCTGGCCAACATTGTGAAACCCTGTCTCTACTAAAAATAGAAAACATAGCTGGGCATGGTGGTAGGCACCAGCTACTTGGGAGACAGAGGCAGAAGAATCACTGGAACCCAGGAGGTAGAGGTTGCAGTGAGCCAAGACGGCGCCAATGCACTCCACCTTGGGCAACACAGTGAAACTTTGTCTCAAAAAAAGAAAAAAAAAAGACAAATTATTATCCTTTTTCACCATCCTTGCCCTACATGCCAATATTACCTCATACTTAGCTACCAAGAATAAGTCAGAGATAGTTCAGGGATCCAGACCAGGAAATAGTGGACACACACGCACACACACACACCAGCATCTGATCTCCAGAATAACAGAAGAGTACATAATCAGAAAGCTACTTTACATTAATATTCTTCACAAGGATTTCTTTTCAAAAATGAGTTTTGACAACACTGAGATGCTCTTTTTTCTTTCTTTTAACCTCCAACTTCTGATGTAACTACCCAATGGGTTCATTTTGTCCACAGCCCAGACAGAGCTGATTTTTCAATAGGGGAATTGCAATAGAGGAAGAGATTAAATACACATAGAGCTGACTAAATAGGAGCCTAGAGTCTTATTATTACTCAGCCTTCCTATCAACTTGAAGGCTAGGGTTTATCAAAGACAGTTTGGCAGGTGGCGGCTAGGGAATGGGTGCTTCTGATAGGTTGGGTATGGAATCACAGGGATGTGGAAAGTGGTCCTCTTGTGCTGAGTTCAATTCTGGTAGGCAGAAACAGGACTGGCTGAGTCTAGAGTCACTGGTCTAGTTGGGCCATCTGGTAGTTAAAAATGACAAAACTTGAAAAAACACATCAAAAGGCCAGTCTTAAGTTCTACAAAAGTGATGTTAATTACAGGAGTAATTGAGGAATTTGCAACTCCAGAATAATGACTAGTAATCGTTTAACTACACCTACATCTTAGCAGGATCACGCCCCTCTCATCCTACTAACCTGGTGGTCTTTCATTGTTTTACAAAGGTGATTTAGTTTTGGGAAGGGCTATTCTCCTTTAAACTATAGACTAAATTTTTCTCAAAGTTAGGTTAGGTTATGTGCAGGAATGAACAAGGGCAGTAGGTAGGTTAAGGGCAAGATGGTTAGATCAGCTGTCTTTTACTGTTATAATTTTCTCATTGTTATATTTTTTACAAATGTGGTTGGATAAAATCATGGCTCATATAAATATACAAAAATACATATTAAAATTTTATTTAACATAAAACATATTAAAATTTATTTAATGAATTATAAATGAAAAAATCCATTACATGTTATAAGCAGTTTAAAAAAGTTAATGAAGCTCAGTTTTAACATGAAGTATAGGAATGGTGAAATTACATAAATGAAATTTGTAAATGGTGTCAATGTGCTTTCATCTAGAGCTGCTATAGGAAATCACCATAAACTGGTGGCTTAATACAAAAAAACTTTTGTGTCTCACAGTCCTAGAGGTTAGAATTCTGAAATCAAGGTGTTGCCAAATTGGTTCCTCTGTGAGTTCTGAGAAAAATCTGTTTCATATTTCTCCTAATTTCTGATATTTGCAGGTAGTCTTTAGTATTTTTTTACTTGAAGCTGCATCACTACAATGTCTGCCCTCATTTTTACATGTCCTTCTTATTGAGAACAACAGTCTTTGGACTTAGGGAACTCCTTACTCCAGGATGACCTCGTTTTCACTTAATTATATTTGCCATCATTTTATTTACAAATAAGAGCACATTCTGAGATTCCAGGTAGATATTGAGTTTTCGGAAACATAATTAAACCTAAAGCAGGTGGGGAGAAGTCCCTGGAAATGTCACGGCACATAACTCATTTGTATATCTATAAACAAGAATTATTTTGCATTGCTATAAGTTACCTGCAATTGATAGAGTTGTGATGTGAAAGAAACAGAAATACAAAATATTCGTTTATCTTTTTCTCCTACATTCCTACATGGATTTGTGGAAGAGCTGACCTTTACTTATAAAACAAATCAGCAAATGAGTGTCTTTTCTAGAATAAGGGTGACCCAATTTTTATTACAGTGAAGTGCAGCGATTAGGACACATATGCACAGCACTTGAACATGTTCTATCTTCTGAAACTTGTGTGAGGTACACAAGCTGGTGTTATTGTTCCCACATTACAGATTAGGAGATTTCTCAGATGAATTTCAGTTTGCTAATAAATATTTCTTATTGAATTGGGGCTAGCAGCCAGGTGAATCTGCCTCTTTTTGCTCCCACCTATGCTGCAGGTCAATGTCATTTAGCAAATGCTCATAAGTGAGATCTTCTGAGATCTTCTTACTGAGGCTGAAATGACACTAGCACCTCAAGCAGGTCACATTTTAGGCAGCTCATTTGCACAGCACAATATTTCATCTGAAGGAATTGTCTCTTAAAATCTTCTGTTCTCTCACTTTACCTGATTAATTTTGTTTCTAAACCTCGAGAACAATTTTAAAGCATTTCTGCAGGCTGGACTCTTTTTATGCTGGAATAATTTTAGGAATCTGCGAGCCTAGTTAAATCTAGGAGGGTCAGTAAGATTAGTCACTGAGCAGAAAGGGTCCTGTGTTTAGACATTTCTCTTGTGGAGAATAAGATGAGGACTGTTGGTAATTTAGGTGATAATACTTTTTGCCTAAAAAAAAATTGTTTCTCTACTATTTTATTTTGTTTTTTATTTTATTTTTTCAACTTTTTGAGGTTTTTGCCCAGGCTGGGTAAACTCAGCTGTATGGTGCTGGATGTCAGTCTACTATCAGAGTGGGACACCATACTGGGAGACAGAGGACATCCACACTGCACAGTCCCGAGATACCAAATTCTCAAGGACAACACAGTTTTTCCACATTTGTGGAATGAAGAACTATAACTATGGATAGACATCATAAAAACAAAAACCTTATGTAGTGACTAGTTAAGATTATAGTGCCAGCCTTGGGCTTTCAGTTTGCAGAAAACTGGTAGGTTGTATGTTATGGGACTCAAGAGCATCTCTCAACATAGGCAATTGTAGCTCTGCTGACCTTTGTCTTCAGCAGCTTTCCTCTATAGGTCTCAGTAGAAATCCATCCTTTTGGGTTTTGGGATTTCAGAAGTGAACATGGCATTGCACTGCAGAGATGGTGTGTGAGCCCAGCGTACTTGAAACCAATGCAAATTAGTATTTGAGAACTAAAGTTACTTTTGGAGAGGTTAAGGGTGAAAGGCCATCTCCTTCACTGACTACAAAGCATCTAGAGGCTCAGGAAAGCATTAGGTAATGTTCACATCGTCAGCTCAGGAAGTGAAGAGCAAACACTGCCATAGTGTTAACAACAGGTTGAAGGGATATTCTCAGAAGAAGAAATTTACTGTCATATCCATTCCCATCCATCTGCAGGTTCCAGTACACAGCTCTTTCATCTGTCCTCTGTAGTAAGATGAAACACCAAGCACAGAGCACAAATCCTGAACAATCGCCATCACCTATTTGGTGGACACATAGGCCTGGTCTCTGATCTGGTCGCATTTCCAGAGGGTCTGCTGACCCACTGCGCCTAGGGAGACAGGCATTGTACCACCTTTTATCTAGTCTTCCCAGACTCAACACATTTGATTGTATATGCGCATGAGGTAGAAATATAAGGTGAAGCAGGGACAGAGTCAACAAGCCAGAACTAGATGCTTCTACCTGGACAGAAGACCTAGAATTCTTTTTTGGATCCTAAATTCACCAGGAAATTTTAACCACATGCATTCAGAGATGCTGTGTAGGTGTGGCCAGTGTCAGCTGGCAGTGTACCCAGTATACCACTGTGTCGCCCACCCTGTGGTCACTAGCAGTTGGAATTCCTCAGTAACCTGGCTGGGAAACTGACCTTTGGAAGCCTTTCCCTTACTTCTCCCTCACCCAGCAAAGGGCTATGCAAATATCCTTTTACAAATTAAGGGCTGAATATCCAGCCCTAAGGTTTCTTCAGTTAGTAGATTAGTTTTACTTTGGAAAGTTGGGCCCAAGTTATTTGACTCAAAACATCCTCCCAACACTGAGGACACAACAGTTAAGAAACAGTACAATTGTTAGTATGCAGATTGCAAAGGAAGATGTAATAGTATATATTCATGTGTCACTTAACAACAGAGATACATTCTGAGAATGGCATGTGTAGGTGATTTAACAATAGAGATACATTCTAAGAATAGCATGCATAGGTGATTTTGTCTTTGTGCAAATATCATAGACTGTACCTACAGAAACCTGGATAGTTTAGCTTACCACACACCTAGGCTATATGATATAGCCTATTGCTCTCAGTCTACAAACGTGCAGCATGTTGCTAAACTAAATACTGTAGGCAATTAGGACACAATGGTAAATATTTGTCTACTTAAATACACTTACACATAAAAAGGTGCAGTAAAATTATTATAATATGATGAGGCCACCATTATCTATGTAGTCCTGTTGTTGACTGAATTGTTATGTGGAAAATGGCTGTATTTGCAACACATGATCTTGCATATAGGAAATACTAGGAAACACATACACCACATATCTATCAAAGCTAATAAGTCAATTCTGAAACATTGAGGCAAATAATATCAACATATAAAACCCAGTTGTATTTCCATACATTAGTAATGAATAATTCAAAAGTGAAAGGAAGACAATTTATATCATTAAAATAATGAAATACATATAACAAATCTAACAAAAGAAATATAAGATTTGTACAAGAAAACCACAAAATAATGTTAAAAGAAATTAACCTAAGGAAAAATGGAAAGGTATCTGTATTTATGGACTGGAAAAATTAGTAACATTAGAATGCCAATTGTCCCTAAACTAATCTACAACTTCAATGAGATCTCTGTCAACAGTGCAACCAGCTTTTTGTTTGTGTTATTTTCCTAGAAGTGAACAGATAACCTGAAAATTCGTATAATTTTTTTTTTTTTTTTTGAGATGGTGTCTTGCTCTGTCACCCAGACTGGAGTGCAGTGGTGTGATCTCAGCTCACTGCAACATCTGCCTCCCAGGTTCAAGTGATTCTCCTGCCTCAGCCTCTTGAGTAGCTGCATTACAGGCATGCACCACCACGTACAGCTAGTTTTTGTATTTTTAGTAGTGACTGACAGGGTTTCACCATGTTGGTCAGGCTGGTCTTGAACTCCTGACCTCGTCATCCACCCCCCTCAGCCTCCCAATATATGAAGTTTTAAGAAACCCAGAAAGCAAG
Source organism: Symphalangus syndactylus (assembly GCF_028878055.3). Classification (NCBI taxonomy): domain Eukaryota; kingdom Metazoa; phylum Chordata; class Mammalia; order Primates; family Hylobatidae; genus Symphalangus; species Symphalangus syndactylus. The sequence continues at coordinate 23,628,973 of NC_072448.2, read as the reverse complement.
ATCAATCTTGAAAATATAGTTGGACGACTTATGCTTCGCAATTTCCAAACCAGCTACAAAATGACAATAATAAAAACAGTGTGGTACTGGTGTAAGGACAGGATTATAGGTGAATAGAGTAAAATTCAGAGTCTAGAATCGAGCTCTGACATCTGTGATGAGCTGATTTTCACAAAGGTGAGAAAACTATTCAATGCAGGCAGGAGTAGACTTAAACAAACGGTGTTAGGATAACAAATATCAACAACTAAAGAATAAAGTTGGATCCTACCAAATTAATTTAAGATGGTTCAAAGTTATAAATACAAGAACTAAATTATGGAACTTTTAGAGAAATAAATAGTCCTAAATCATCATGTACTAGGATTAGCCAATGGCTTCTAACATGTGACATCAAAAGTACAAGGGCAAAATAAAAACTGGATATGTTGAATTAAAAACTTTTGTGAGGCAATGGATACCATGAAGAAAGTAAAAAGGAAAGTCAGAGAATAAGAGAAAGTATTTGCAAACCATATCTACCAAGGGATTTATATCAGAATGTATAAGGAAAACTTAAGTGTCAATAGAAAAAGACCAACAACTCAAATATTGAAAAGCCAGAAGATTTGAATAGGTGTTTTCCCAAAGAAGATATATAAATGACTAATAAGCACTTAAAAGGATGCTCAATGTCATTAACCTACAAGGAAATGTACATCAAAACTACAATATATATACAATTATGATTTTGTCAATTAAAATAACAACTATAAAGTGTAAAGCTACAGCAAGATAATCACTCTCATTGAAATGGCTAATCAAACAGATGGGAAAAACAAGTATGGTGAAGATATCGAGAAATTAGAATCTTTATGTGTTGCTAGTAGGCATATAAAATTGTGCAGCTGCTGTGGAAAACATTTGTCAGTTCTTCAAACAAATTAAACATCAAATTACTAAATGATCCAGCAATTCCAAACAATTCATAACAGATACTCAAACAAATACTTGCACATGAATGTTCAAAGCACCACTATAGAAAATAGGCAACAAGTGGAAACAACTCAACTATTTATTGATGGAAAAGTAAACAAAATGTAAATCCAATCAATGAAATATTAGAGCTGTAAAATAAATGAAGTCCAGTTGTCCTGTGGCATCCAGGGAGACTGGTTTCCAGGAACCCCCATCCACAAGATACCAAAATACGTAGTTGCTCATGTCCCTGATATAAATGTGTAGCCTGGGTAACATGGCAAAAACCTGTGTCTACCAAAAAAAGATACAAAAATTAGCCTGCCATGATGGTGAGCTTGTAGTCCAAGCTACACGGTGAGGTGGAAGGATTGGTTGAGCCTCAGAAACAGAGGTGGCAATGAGCCAAGATTGTATGTCACACTCAGGATAGGTGACAGGGTCAGACTCTGTCCTTCCCATCCCCTGACAAAAAGGTGTAGTATTTGCACATAACCTATGCACCTCCTCCTGTATATTTTAAATCATTTATATATTACTTATAATATCTAATACAAAGTAACTACTATGTAAATAGTTGCTATATTGCTTAGGGAATAAGGACAAGAAAAATGTCTGCCCGTTTGGCGCAGATGCAACCATTCATTTATTTTTCCTGAATATCTTTGATCTGTGGTTGGTTGAATCTACAGATATCTAGGGATTCAGAATCCACTAGTACAAAGGGCTAACTGTACTGATATTATACTATGACCTTGGAAGCAAAACCGTTATTATAAGTAAAAGAAGCTAAACGCAAAGGTCACTTACGTCAGGATTACATATATATATACGCACACACACACACACACATACATACATACACACATATATACACATATACACACATATATATACATATATATGAAAAATTAAATTGTACATTTAAAAACAAGGCAATGTATAGTGTATGAATTATCCTGATCTCCCAAGTTTTGATGACTGGAACCGTAATTGCATCTAAAAGAAATAGGTGATATTTTTCAGGGAACTCCCCTTCGCCTCCACTGCCAAACGTTTATATCAAGGAAAATAAATGGATTAACAAACGTATAAATGTAAGAAACGGAATAGCGGAGAAAGTGGAGTCCATTTAACCTGT